>NC_060125.1:54721653-55921653 GCF_021461395.2 Schistocerca americana | reverse complement strand
ACAGTGTAACAGCCTCTTAGAAAAATTATAAATGACTGTGCTGATAAACCTTTTACGTTATTTGACTTTCAAACAGCTGAGCAAAACTGAATGTACTCAGACATTTCTCTCTTTACTTATTCTGATCATTACTAAACTGACACTTTTTTTTCGCAACGCAATCTGACTTTCAATAATCCCTGCAAAAGAATGACCCTGACTAACAATAACCTATACCTTTCATGAATCACTTACCTCACAAAAATCTTCGTTACTCGAACTACTGCAATACAGCGAGCGCCAATACTGCCAGCTAAATGAAAGATTCTAACTACTGAAGGCACTAACTACTGATAGGCATAGTTAGCAAATGAAAGATTTTGATAGAGAACAAACAATGTATTTACCTTAATAGTGTTCAAAAGTCATAATATATATGTTGTTGTTGTTGTGGTCCTCAGTCCTGAGACTGGTTTGATGCAGCTCTCCATGCTACTCTATCCTGTGCAAGCTTCTTCATCTCCCAGTACCTACAGCAGCCTACATCCTTCTGAATCTGCTTCGTGTATTCATGTATATATATCAGTTCATCACATCCAGTCTTACAAATATCCTTTTTCTGACGGACACACATCCAGATCGTCCGCTCTCAAAACTGTGACATCTCTCTCCCCACATCCACCACTGCTGACGGCTCACCTCCAACTGCGCAACGCTATGCGCTGTTCACATCCCACTACCCAACACTACAATAGCGAATATTCCAACTATGCAAACCAACCACAAACTGCACACAGCACAGTCAGTGATTTTCATACAGAGCGCTACGTGGTGTTACCAACATAAAAACCTAAACAACCTACTTACAACAGTTTAACACACTTCAGCGAGCAAGTGTATACTGGCTCCTTGGTCAGAAAAACAACTTCATTTCCCTTTATTCCGCTGCCAAGAACGTAACGGCAGTCTTATTTAGGTGGGAAACCTCCTGAACTGATTCTACAATGTGATATACTTGATAATTTTCTGTGTTATCGACATGGCAACATTTTAACTGATATCAGTCACACAGCTGTCTGAAAGTCACGAACGCCAAAGCGTTCATGACCTCCTGGCGAGGAAACGGTGCCATTTTGTCACGTGATAAAAAGTGTTTCCTTTTTAGTTGCCTCTAACCACTCTACGATCATGATAGTTGGTTATCACCGCCCGTGCAAAATCCCAATCTCTCACTGTTCAGTCTCGCCAATTTCCCAGATGATGATGAAATGATGAAGACAACACAAACACCCAGTCTCCGGGCGGAGAAAATCCGGTCGGGACCGAACCCGGGACCCTGTGAGCCAGGGGCAGCAACGCTAACCACTTTTTTTAAAATCTCATTCTATTCGTTATTGGTCGTTGTGTTTGTTCGGGGCGGACGTCCCATGATGCTTGTTCAAGTTCATCGCTGATGCATTCACTCAGTCCTTTTTCTTTTTTATTACAGAAGGCAACTAACCTTACCCTCTGACCGATGATGCTGAGCTACCGTGCCGGCATTCCCCTAGACCACGAGCTGCGGACTGTAAACACTTTCAAATACTTCCTGTATACACTGACTGTTGTGTTGGCAGAAGAGCCAACACCGTGTTACTAGTGGAGACCGAAATGCACGCGTTTTAGCTCACGCAGGCTGCGGTGAGGAGGGAAGGAATATACAGACGTGAGGTCTGGAACATGACAAGGAACGAGAATTCAGAAAGTGGACGTAATTAGTTTGATACTTAACTTTAATCCATGAATGATGAACGTCGCTCTTGACGGTTCATGATTCATAATATTATCTGTTCAGAATACATTCATAGTAACTGAATGTGGTGCCTTGCTAGGTCGTAGCAAATGACGTAGCTGAAGGCTATGCTAAACTGTCGTCTCTGCAAATGAGAGCGTATTTTGTCAGTGAACCATCGCTAGCAAAGTCGGCTGTACAACTTGGGCGAGTGCTAGGGAGTCTCTCTAGACTAGACCTGCCGTGTGGCGGTGCTCGGTCTGCAATCACTGATAGTGGCGACACGCGGGTCCGACGTATACTAACGGACTGCGGCCGATTTAAAGGCTACCACCTAGCAAGTGTGGTGTCTGGCGGTGACACCACACTTTCCATTGACATTAATCTGACCATCGGCCAAAAAGCTTCTGCAGCGGGGTCTGCTGCGGGATGTGCATAAAAGGAGTCAGTGAGGCTCTGGAAGGTACCGACAGGGAATGTGGCCAGCTGAGCATTGTTTCTCGGCTGAGGATACATGGGCGAATAGCCAGATCGAGGAGGTCCCACAGATTATAGCGGTCGCGCGATTCCAGACTGAAGCGCCTAGAACCCCTCGGCCTTTCCGGCCGGCTACAGATTCTCAATCGGGTTTAAATCCACGGAGCTTTGTGGCCAGTGAGGTATGGTAAACTCACCCACATAATCTTCGAATCACGCACGTATACTGCGAGCTGTGTGAGACGCTGCAGTGTCCTGGTAGTAGATTCCATCGTGCCGAGGTAAAGCAAATTGCATGTTGGGGCGGACGTGGTCCGGAAGGATAGTTGATACTGGTGTTGATACAAAGTGCCTTCCAAGATGACGAGATCACCCAGGGAGTGCCCTACGGCCTGTACTGTTGGGACGATTGTTGCACGTGTTTGCTTTCGACGTTTCACGCCGTGCAAGCCAGCAGCCAACTGTCCGATGGAGCATGAAACGTGATTCATCTGAAAAATTCACTTGTCGCCAATCAGTGGACGAGCAGTTGCGTTACTGGGGAGCAAATTGGAGTCTTCGTCACCGATAAACTGTGGTCAGCATGGGCGCACGGAGCAGGCACCAGCTGCGGAAGCTCACACGCAGCGACGTCCGCTGAACAATCGTTGAGCAGCCACTGTTGACAGCGCATTGGTTCGTGTGGGCAGTCAACTGTCCAGTCATTGGAAGCTTATTCGCCCGTACACATCTCCGCAGCCGTTGTTCACGCCTCTCATCCATGGTACGGGGTGAACCACATTTGCCTCAGCGCATGTTTCTGGATAGCGCCATCTTGCCATGTACGGAATACTTTAACCACGACGGGACGCTAACAGTTAACGAACTTAACCGTTTGCAATTGCTTTCGGCCCGAAAGGTAATGACCATGCCCTTTCTAACGTCCGATAAATCTCCCGTTTACGCATTACGACAGCGATAGCACTGTTTTCCGCGTCCCCCGATACACCTTATGTACCTTCCACTGCTGAGTGATAACGGCGCGCTAACGTGGAGCACACGCGGCGAACACAGTAATGCGACTGGACCGTGTATCACAGTAGTCTGATGTAAGCTGCAAGTAATACGTTTCTCTACAGTAGAGTGGATATTTTAAAAATGCAGGGAGTTTTTAAAAAGAATCATCCGATTTAAAAAAATCATAATGATTATGTTATCTGAGATATGTGCGGGAAAAACGTACTGCTGGAAAGAGCAAACACTCGAGCTTTACACCGTTCCCGGTAGGTAGCAGCAGTGTGCACCCACTTCAGTTCTAATAAAAATGATGTCGGGACAACAGAAAGCTTTTTGTGTTCTACATTTTGCGCAGTGCGGGTCAGTAATAATTGTTCAGCGTGACTTTCGTACTAGTTACGGTGTGGAACCTCCTACGGTACAGAGCATTAGAAGATGGCATCAACGATTCCGAGCCGACCGTTGTGGCCGAGCGGTTCTAGGCGCTTCAGTCCGGAACCGCGCTGCTGCTACGGTCGCAGGTTTGCATCCTGCCTCGGGCACGGATGTGTATGATGTCAGGTTAGTTAGGTTTAAATAGTTCTAAATCTAGGGAACTGATGACCTCAGATGTTAAGTCCTATAGTGCTTAGAGCCATTTGAACCATTTTTTGAACAATTCCGAAAACCAGGTTGTTTGTGTAAAGGCAAATGGTCAGGCTGTCCCCGAGTGTCTGACACAGACGCCGAACGCATACGCCATAGTTTCACAAGCAGTCTGCAGAAATCTGTTCGTCGTGCAGCTCGACAGGTCAACATGCCCCCGATGTCCGTCTGGCGTTTGTTACGTCGACGTTTACACGTGAAACCGTACAAAATTCAGCTACTGTACGCTCTTCGTGTAGGTGACAAACAGCAACGTGTGGGAGTTCTGTAACTCCGTTCTCGGCAGAATGGAGGATGACAGTTTTCTTCCACGCTTAGTGTTTAAAGTGACGAGGCAACATACCATTTAAACGGAAAGGTGAACCGTCATAATTTGAGAATATGGGGTTCGGAACAACCACATGACGTTGTATAACATGAGAGGGACTCTCCAAAATTTAATGTTTTTTGTGCATTTTCACGGGAGAAGGTATACTGTCCATTTTTCTTTGCCGAGAACTCTGTTACAGGAGCACATATCTCGGTATGCTTGAGAAATCTCTTCTCCCGCAGTTGGAGACTGAATCGAACGACCTCATTTACCAACAGGATGGGGCACCGCCACAGTGGCATCTGGAAGTGCGGGAATTTGTGAATCGAAGGATTACTGAACGATGGATCGGTCGCATTGGACCGGACGATTCAGCCTTACATTACTGGCCTCCAAGATCACTGGACGATTACTGAACGATGGATCGGTCGCACTGGACCAGACGATTCAGCCTTACATTACTGACCTCCAAGATCACTGGACCACTGGACCTCACTGTACGTGATTATTTCACGTGGGGGTTTATTAACCCTTTCGGGACGGAGCGCGTTTCCCCAAAGCGGAGCAATTCAGCGGCGCTGTGCGGGTTCGATATCCCTTAGGTTTCTTTCATCGCTTATAAGATCTACACTTTTGACTTATCGGTGTAATTTTTTTGTAAATGAAGCTTAAAACACGCTCTTTACTGGCATACTATTTTCATTATTCCATATCGCACACTTTTTGACTTGGTGGTGGTGTTAAAATAGAAAAAAAGAAAAATTTGATTTTTTGTTACTTTTTTTTTAGTTGAGAGGTGAAGCATTGAATTAGACATATTAAAATTAGTTGTATGTTATTCTTTAAAGTGTTAGCTTTAAAACGACATATAAAATACAATTTTATCTCTTATGGGACGTCCGTGGGAAGAAAAATAAAAAGTCCTTTTGAGGGATGAAAAATTTAATTTATGTCAATAAAGTACAAAATTTCATATAATTTGTTTAGACAAACTTTACCACTTTGGCATATCGATTTTTCGATAGGCAACCATATTTTACAAGTCCTTTCGGTACTTTGCTACTTTGTGATAACCTGTTGAAGGAGTCAGGCACGTGAAGATTTGGGTTGGACGGACAAGTTTCGCAAGAAAAGGGGGACCGTTTTCGCCCTCCTGGCTTGGAGCGGTCACTGCAAATGACACAGTCACCCTGTTTTCCGGTGTCTATTCTTGCGATGGCATGGTACAGGCCGTCCATCCTGTGTAGGTCACCATGCTCAGAGCGTGGTCTCTTCCTCGAGCCCTGACGTCGCCCACAAGCTCCTTGACTGAGGCTCTTCCGAAACTGCACATGACTCTTTGGTGTGTCTCCTCTTTTCTTTGCTATGATGACATATAGCAAGAAAGCGTTGACGATCCCCACCTGCAATGAGCCAGAACGGTTACCCTTTTGTCAGATACAGCGCTGGGTGTGTGACGCGACAATCTGGCCACGTAAACGGGCCTCGCGTCCCGAAAGGGTTAAAGACTCTGTTTATGTGCCTCCGTTACCAAAAACAATGAATGAAATGTGTGGTGTCACCGCCAGACACCACACTTGCTAGGTGGTAGCCTTTAAATCGGCCGCGGTCCGTTAGTATAGGTCGGACCCGCGTGTCGCCACTATCAGTGATTGCAGGCCGAGCGCCGCCACACGGCAGGTCTAGAGAGACTTCCTAGCACTCGCCCAGTTGTACAGCCGACTTTGCTAGCGATGGTTCACTGTATGCATACGCTCTCATTTGCAGAGACCGACAGTTAAGCATAGCCTTCAGCTACGTCATTTGCTACGACCTAGCAAGGCGCCATATTCAGTTACTATTCTGAACAGATAATATTGTGAATCATGTACCGTCAAGAGCGACGTTCATCATTAATGGGTTAAAGTTAAGTATCCAACTAATTACGTCCGCTTTCTGAATTCTAATTCCTTGTCATGTTCCAGACCTCACGTCAGTAAAGTCCTTCCCTCCTCACGCCAGCCTGCGTGAGCTTAACGCGTGCATTTCGGCCTCCACTCGTAACACGGTGTTGGCTATTCTGCCAACACAACAAGTTGAGACATCGGATAACAGCAACTGGGGAAGCTGTAACTGAAGACATGCTCGCTACAGCATGGGAACGGTTTGAATACCGCACTGACGTATGCCGTGCACCTGAAGGGGGGGCCGGCCGGGGTGGCCGAGCGGTTCTAGGCGCTACAGTCTGGAACCGCGCGACCGCTACGGTCGCAGGTTCGAATCCTGCCTCGGGCATGGATGTGTGTGATGTCCTTGGGTTAGTTAAATTTAAGTAGTTCTAAGTTCTAGGGGACTGATGACCTTAGAAGTTAAGTCCCATAGTGCTCAGAGCCATTTGAACCAACCTGAATGGGGGCATTATTGAACGTGTGTGAAAAGGTATGGAAAAAAACTTGTCGAGTTTCCCGTTCATTGAAAAACAAAATTCATTGTATATGTTTATTAGTTTCAGAAACATAGACGTGACAGATCGGGTTATTCTATTTGATACACTGTACGTATAGAATACTGGGCGGACCCTCAGAACGGCTGGCAAAGCGTTCTGTTGGACGTTCGACTCTCCAATTCACGCAAGAGACAGGCGGGTTGCTCAACAGCGGAGAGTTGCTCTAGCTTCGGGGCCAGCTGTCGGCAACGGCGTCACCGAGCCAGTGGCGCAGCAGGGAGTGTGTGTAAGCAGCGCACGCCCGTTTTGGCGTGCAACGGCGCAGACGGCGGCGACACGCCGGCGACAGCGACAGAGCGGCGCGATGCGGCGGGCGCGGTACTGTGTGCGCGTCCGACAGGACGAGCACGGTGTTTAGCGGGGGGGGGGGGGGGGGGGGGCGGGCGCCGCTGATTAGCCGGCTGCTGCATTATGAATGAGCCGGGCCGCCATTGTCCCAGCGAGCCGTCGACGTCGGCGTCTTTGTCAGCCGGCGCCGCAGCATTCCCCGGCCTCTCGGGGACGTATTGCGCGGCGCTGCGGGTGCGGGGGTGTCTCTCCGCCTCGCACTGTACCGCCACTGTCCTGGTCACCTGTCTACCGGCTTCCAGATCGAACAAAATTTGATTTTCAGTATTTCCTATAACATCTGACGCAATTTCAGAATGGTGTCCTAAACTACTCACTCTTACTTGAAAGGTTTATCACAGTATTTAAGTTACAAACTCTGTACATGCCCTGTGGAGCAGCGTAACTCACAGAGCGCAAATTACCCGGACTATAGAATGAGATTTTCGCTCTGCAGCGGAGTGTGCGCTGATATGAAACTTCCTGGCAGATTAAACCTGTGTGCCGGACCGAGACTCGAACTCGGCACCTTTGCCTTTTGCAGGCAGGTGCTCTACCAACTGAGCTACCCAAGCACGACTGGCGACCCCTCGTCATAGCTTCAACTCCGCCAGTACCTCGTCTGACAGTTTTAATCTGCCAGGAAGTTTCGTATCAGCGCACACTCCGATGCAGAATGAAAATCTCATTCTGGAAACATCCCCCAGGCTGTGGCTATGCCATGTCTTCACAGTATCTTTCTTCTACGAGATCTGGTTGTGCAAGGTTCGCAGAAGAGTTTCTGTGGTGTTTGGATGGTAGGAGACGTGATACTGGCAGAATTGAAGCTATGAGGCCGGGTCGCCAGTCGTTCTTCGGTAGCTCAGTTGGTACATCACTTGTTCGCGAAAAGCAGAGGTCCCGACTTCGAGTCTCGGTCCGACACACAGTTTTAATCTGCCAGGAAGTTCCGTATCAGCGCACACTCCGATGCAGAATGAAAATATCATTCTGGAAACATCTCCCAAGCTGTGGCTAAGCCGTGTCTCCGCAGTATCCTTTCTTTGAGGAGTGCTAGTTCTGCAAGGTTCGCAGGAGAGCTTCTGTGAAGTTTGGAAGGTGGGAGATGTGACACTGGCAGAACTGAAGCTGTAAGGACGAGTCGCGAATTGTTCTTCAGTAGCTCAGTTGGTACAGCAGTTGTTCGCGAAAGGCAAAGGTCCCGACGTCGAGTCTCGGCCCGCCACACAGTGTTAATCTGCCAGGTAGTTTCATACCCAGACTATAGTCATCCAGAATTTCAGAAAGAAAGCACTTAGCGACTTCCAACAAACTTTGCATATAATCTCAACCCTTTTCGGAACTTTTTCTCGCTGAACTTCTCCTCTCCCCCCCCTCCCCCATCCTCCAATCAATCGAAATAGTGAAACAAAAATGTTTATCGCCTACTAAATTTTCGCTGTTCGTGCAGTAAGACTTCAGCGTCAGCGAGGACGTCGTTGTGCAGGTGTGTGTGTGTGTGTGTGTGTGTGTGTGTGTGTGTGTGTGTGTGTGTGTGTTTTGAAGGGTCTCCATATTAGCTCCTTCATAATGTATAAATAAAATTTTAATAGGCAAAGTTCATGATTTCCACAGATGATCTACACAGATGACTTTCAGTGTGTGCGACTGCGTGCGCGCATGCGGTGTCTCCAAAGCTCTACCATCTGTGTGGCTGGACATCCGAGGTGTTTAGGTGAATAATTCAGGTCAACTTTATTTGTTATTGAGCAGGGTTTTGGGCTCAGGAGTCCTTAAACCCTACTATGAGGGTAACATTGTGTTTATTTTATTTTCATTTATTGAGGGTCCTGCGTGGTAACGCGAGGTACCTTTACCTTGCGTCACCGTGTTGGTGCCACACATCCGGCTCATTCACGGTGTCTCGATGTGGAGCGAAGTTCCCCACATTTGTCGATAAGTCTTCTGGGTGATGCTTGGATGTCTTTCTTTATAGTTCTCATGTTGAGTTCCCTGTCGGGGTCTACGATTCTTGACCACATGAGTGGGCGGAGAATGGTGAGGAAGTACATATTCTGGATAGTCTGAAGAAGTTTGAAGTTTGAGGGACTCACACCGCCCCACGTTGAGCATCCGTATAGGCAAAGTACTTGGTTCGTGTTTGTAGTTGCGTACTAGCGAGCAGTGCATAGAACTGGGGTTCGCTTCTGTCTGACTTGTGGTTGGAAGAACGGCGTGCTGTCGGGAATGACTCCGAGGTATTTAACACTATCTCCTTCCAGTTTATAAGGGCCGATTATGGAGAACCAATCTGTCTCCGCGATCCGGGTGCCGGCGGGTGAACATTACAGCCTTCGTTTTTTCGGGGTTACGTTTAATCCAGTTTTGTGCTGCCCATTTTTCGTTAATATCAGCTGGCTCTGAAGACGGCCTGGGGTGGCGATGATGGCGTCTGCTGCTTGTCAAGAATGCCGTGTCCACGGGAAATTGGGCTAGTACAGCTTGTGGTGGGTCAGGGAGGTCTTTGGCACATACGACAAATAACAATGGCGAGAGGGGAGACGCTCGCGGAATGCCTTCTCTGAGGTGTTTCTTTCTTTAGCGTTGGCCGTCAGTTTTGACCATTTTGTTTCTGTCGTGGAGAAAGCTCAGTATCATCTCAGTGCAATAATCTGTGGGATGTTAGAGTCTTGACGTTTGGTAATTAACTTGTATCGCCAGGCGCGATCTCACCCCTTTTCTGTGTCCAGAAATATGGAGGCGGAGTAGTTGCAAGTATTGATCTCATACGTTACATATTCCAAAACCCACAACAGTTGCAGTTCCGATGAAAGTCTCGGCTGGAAGACAAACTGGCCTGGCGTTGTCACGTCCTCATGGAAGACGAGTGGTTGTATTCTGTAGAGGAAAACCGTTCAAGAACTTTTGGCACTGTAGATAAGAAACCAAAGACCCGCCAAGGTAGCCGAGAGCGCTAATGTGCTGCTTTGTGGCCTCGGATAGGCGCCCTGGTCCCGATCGAATCCGCCCGGCCGATTAACGACGAGGGCCAGTATGCTGGCCACCCTGGATGTGGCTTTTAGGTGGTTTTCCACATCCCACTATGTGAATACTGGGCTGCTCCCCACGTTCCGACTCACAGACATTTGAAAACGTTCGCACTATTTCATTGCTTACACTCAATGCAGACAGTTGGGGTTCACTACTTACGTCCTGGGGGGTGGGGGGGAGAGGAGGGTTCGGGGTGGCGCAGGAAGGGCATCCAGCCACACTCTGTTACTAAAACTGCCAAACCCGTAATAACAGGGCCGACCCTGCGCTGAAGCGGGACGGACAAAGACCCAAAGAAAGAATGAAAGAAAGAAAGAAAGAAATAATAAAGTAATTGGCTCACAACGTCAATTTATTATTCCTTTTTCTACCAAGTCTGTTCACAGCATATTTTGCAGACAGCATCCACATTTGTACTATTGAATGTAACTTCCAGCAAATAACTACCTGATTTCAAAATTGAATACGTGTATTGTGGTGTCTGTTCTTTCAAACACGTCCAAAAGAACAGACACCATTTTGAACTAGCAGCCATAATGAATTAAGTCACAACAAAGGAATTACAGACATTGGCTATGAGTGGACATTGGTTTAAACCAATCAGGAAAGTTCAAAATTTGTATCAGACTGGGATTAGAACTGGGTCTCTATGCTTACTCTTTCTTTTTAAATTATTGTATCGAATGAAACAATGCCACAACCAGCAATCGAGAAGGAAACATTGTACCTTTATCTAGATACTTCTTTTATTATTTTAATTTTTGTATCCCAGGAAAAAATACCAATCACATCTGAAAAAGAAAAGAAAGAAATATAGACTGAAATGTCATCATCGTTACTCTGTTAACGTGAGCCTTACTAGGCACATGCCCTCTCCACTGCACCAACCGGACTCAGTGGTCACCGCAACCGCACGGACTACCCTAGCACGCCTCCCTTAAGACTAAAATTGTCAACACATCCGCACACTACCAATGTAGTGCCCCCTGCCCATTACCCTCATTACTCGCGGAATCTCGCTGATTCCAGCAACAGTTCGATCCTGGTATGCATCCACATTGAGGAGATCATTGGCCATCCTCGCATTAATTATACACTGGAGAGCCAAAGAAACTGGTACACCTGCCTAACATGGTGTAGGGCCCCCGCTAGCACGCAGAAGTGCCGCAACACGACGTTGCATGGACTCGACTAACGTCTGAAGTAATGGTGGACGGAACTGACACCATGATTCCTGCAGGGCTGTCAATAAATCCGTGAGAGTACGATGGCGTGGAGATCTCTTCAGAGCAGCACATTGCGAGGGATCCCAGATGTGCTCAAAAATGTTCGTGTCTGGGGAGTTTGATGGCCAGCGGAAGTGATTAAACCCAGAAGAGTGTTCCTGGGGCCACTCTGTAGCAATTCTGGACGTGTGGGATGTCGCATCGTCGTGCTAGAATTGCCGAAGTCCGTCGTAAGTAAACGATGGACATGAATAGAGGTAGGTGATCAGACAGAATGCTTACGTATGTGTCACCTCACAGAGTCGTATCTAGACGTATCAGGAGTCCCATGTCACTCCAGCTGCGCACTTACCACACCGTTACACAGCCTCCATCAGCTTGAACTGTCCCCAGCTGACATAAAGGGTCCATTGATTCATGAGGTCGTCTGAATAACGGCCGTATACGTCCATCCGCTCGATAGATTTGAAACGAGACTCGTCCGAGCAGGCAACATGTTTCCAATCATCAACAGTCCAATTTCGGTGTTGACGGACCCAGGCGAGGCGTAAAGCTTTGTATTGTGCAGTCATCAAGGGTACATGAGTGCATCTTCGGCTCCGAAAGCTTATATAGATGATGTTCCGTTGGATGGTTCGGACGGGGACACTTGTTGATGGCCCAGCATAGAAATCTGCAGCAACTTGTGGAAGGGTCGCACTTCTGTCACGTTGAACGTCCCTCTTCAAATGGTTCAAATGGCTCTGAGCGCTATGGGATATAACATCTGAGGTCATCAGTCCCCTAGAGCTTAGAACTACTTAAACCTAACTAATCTAAGGACACCACATGCATCCATGCCCGAGGCAGGATTCGAACCTGCGACCGTAGCAGCAGTGCGGTTCCGGAGTGCAGTGCCTAGAACCGCTCGGCCACAACGTCCGGCACGACTCTCTGAAGGTCGTAGTTGGTGCCGTTCTTGCAGTATCCTTTTCCGGCCGCAGCGATGTCGGGGATTTGATGTTTTACCAGATTCCTGATATTCATAGTACTCTCGTGAAATGGTCGTACGGGTAAATCTCCGCTTCATCGCTACCTCGGAGATGCTGTGTCCCATCGCTCGTCCGTCGACAATTACACCACGTTCAAACTCAGTTAAATCCTGATAACCTGCAAGTGTAGCAGCAGTAACCGATCTAACAACTGCGCCGGACACTTGTTGTCTTATATAGGCGTTGCCGACAGCAGTACTCTATTCTGCCTGTTTACGTATATATGTATATGAAATCGCATGCCTATACCAGTTTCTTTGGCACTTCAGTGTATGTCGTGCCTGTTCTTTCGGAATCGAGTCGTGAGGATAATGGGCAGTTGGCATTACATTAGTAGTATGCTGGTAAGGTCAGAATTTGGATCTGCCGGGTGGCGGATGGCGCAGTCGTGAGCGCATCTGCCTGGTAAGCAGGAGACGAGTGTTCGAACCCTAGACCAGGACAAATTTTCAACTTGCCCCGTCGATTTAAATAAATACCCACTCACAGCCGATTTCTGTAATTATTTTGCGTCTTAAAATTAAATATCTGGAAAACTATGATCAATAGGCGAGTGCAACAAACGGTATGTTTATTGTGAAAGCTGTAACAATTTTATACCGGAGTTTCGAAATAGTTCGAAAAGCTGCTAACAGATGGTGTTGTAACTGCCATACGTTGTTTCTATAAGTAGCGCCCCGCAGCTCAAAGCCATGAGTTGCACCGTCGAAAAGTGAAAGAAGGTTAGGGTACCAAAGCAAGAGGTTGAAATTATGTATTTTATTTAACAACGTATTTTCCTGGTACTGGAATATCACAGGTCAGAACACAGTCCTACGGCAACAAGGCGCAGTTTTCGAACGCAATTAACGTTCCAAAAGCGTCCGATGCGAAACCCATTCTCAAGCTCTTCGCCAAATCCGAACGGACAGGCAGCGTGGCTGATGATATAGCGTGGAATGTTGGGCCCAGAGAAACTGTAGTTACTCCTGGAAATGTCGCCACCGTGGCTGGAATTATTCAGCAAAATCCAAGAAAATCATTCCTAAGAATCGCAGCAAAGACTGGGTTGAGGTGTTCCATCACACAAGAAATACTGAGACAGAGGCTACTCATGTTTCCATTCAAAATCCCAAGCCAAGACTTGATTTTTCTTTATTTTATTTTTTATTTGTTTGTTCTCTGGTGGTGCTACTCCACTGACAGCTTTTTTGTTTCCAGCTCAAAGTGATGCACCCAGTGAAACTTCTTTCTTTAAATGAGTGTGTCTGTAATTAAATTGCTGAATGATTGAGGAGATGAAACTTCTGCGTTATCTGATTCTGAAACAGCTGAGCAAAACCGAATGTACTGAGCCTACTTTGTCTTTACTTTTTCTTATCGTGTCAACACTGACCCACAATATTCTAGCGCAACGCAATCTGACTGCTCAAAGAAATTACAACCTGACTTCAAATGATTGGTACAAAAGAATGGCCTTGAATAAGAAGCAATCCTGACAATAACCTATACATTTCAATTAGCACTTACCTCACAAAAATCTTCATTACGCAAACTACTGCAATACAGCGAGCGTCTATACTGCCAGCTAAATAAAAGATTCTAACTACTAAAGCCATTAACTACTAATACGCATGTGGTTAGCAGAGGAAAGATTTTGTTGCAAACCAAATAATGTAATTTTATAACTTAATAATGTGACATCCAGTTTAGACACGAATATAAATCGTCGTTGACATCTAGTACAAAGGTATATAATCATGAATAATATTCAATTTCAAGTCGAACATGTACAGATCGTTAGCCTACGCTAACATTTTAGACCTATACCCTCCATCAATACTAACTTCTCACATCTAACATCCATCACTGCTGGCTGTTCACCTCCAACTGCCCAACAGTACTTCCATCACTGCTGGCGACTAACTTCCAGCTGACCAACAGTACTGGCGAGTAACTTCCAACGAGTCCAACCAGCCACAGAGTCTCTTACAAAGAAAGCGCAGTCAGAGATCGAATGCAAATCGCTACACAGCGCTGCCAATACAGAAGCAGCCCACACACCAGGTTTCGTCACCTGCAACGATCCGTGACACAAAGGCCATTTCATTGACCTGACTCTGCTCCAACAGTTCAGATGAAATGGCTTCATATGAATCTTGCGGTCTCTTGTGAGTTTTCGTCCGCAGCTCGTGGTCTCGCGGTCGCGTTCTCGCTTCCCGAGCACGGGGGTCCCGGGTTCGATTTCCGGAGGGGTCATGGATTTTCACCTGCCTCGAGATGACTGGGTGTTCGTGTTGTCATCATCATTTCATTATCATTCATGAAAGTGGCGAGATTGAACTGAGCAAAGGTTGGGAATTTGTACGGGCGCTGATAACCGCACATTTGAGCGCCACACAAACCAAATATCATCATCATCTTGTGAGCTTTTGTGGAACTCATCTTTAGAACGTCTCTGAATATCCAAGAGTCTCATCGGTTGCATACGTGCTTCCAATATTCACCGATAGCTGCAGAGCCAATTGTCGAGTTCCGATTCGTCGGTCTGCACGAAAAACGGTATCCGCGTGATTTCAACATGACGGTAGCAGGGGCTGTGGCAGGACACCCCGAACGTGACCGATCATGGAGCTGAGGTTCTGTGCTTCCTGACGCGTTAACTCTCTTTACCCGTCGCCCAAGCGTATTACTATCAACCGCATCATTACCATGCATTACTCACCAATGTTTATCGATGTTCACCACGGTTCCTTCCTCCTCAATCAAGAATGCGCTTAAGGCACGTTGCTTATGACGAGTGTCTTGCGTAGACGCCATTTTGATGGTTCACTACTGCTCTGCCATCTGTCGAAATTGTTCGAAACGTCGCACACGTGCAGAACAAACATCAAATTTGAAGCACCTAAAAGACTTTTTTTTTTGTTTAAAAAGTGTCACATATTCAGAGGAGGTAGTAATGGCCACAACTAGAAGAAAAGGTCCTGTCCAGAAACCAACACCTGTTGAGATATAGGCGAATCTGACCTCTCATTACCGTCTGTTTATTGCTTAGAAGTAGACACTATAGGCAGTGCTGTACATTGTTACCACGCCTCCAGACACATCCTTCAGCCCTTCTGTGCAACGAATCACGCACTCTTTCAAATAAACCTGGCTCCATTTGGACTGCGTCACACGCCCCTGTAACGTCTGCACACTATCGATGGGTTGCGATACGCCAGTGCCTTTCAGTATCCCCATTAGCAGAAATTCAACGACGAGGCCCTGCTACCCTACCCTCTCGACAATCCCATTGCACATGAAACGCCGCGGTGAGGTACTGTCGCACTGTTGTACGTAAGCTAAAGTCGTTGTCTTCCTGCAAGGGAAGAATTCTGCTGTAGTACTTGTAATTAATCGCGCAGAAATAGGTGATACTCTGCAACTGGTAATCTGTTTGGTGAAGTATATGGCAATATGAGTCTGTCACCGATAGTTCCTGCCCACACATTGAATGTAAAGCCTTCCTGACGCGTCTCCGCGATTGCTGGAGGATTTACATCTGCCGACACTTGCCTGCGCCATCTCTTGTGAATTGCTGCCTAATCTGTAAATGAAATACAGGCTGCGAGTGGCGGATCTTCAGCGGCCCACATGTTAAAAAGGTACTGGTTTTACGGAAATACGTATTATCATATAACCTCTGCAGAGTGAAAAACTCATTCTGGAAACATCCCCCAAGCCGTGGCAAATCGAAGTCTCCGCAACAGCCTTTCTTGCAGGAGTTCTAGTCCTCCAAGTTTCGTAGGAAAGCTTCTGCGAAGGTTGGTAGGTAGGACATGAGCCACTGGCGGAAGTAAAGCTGTGAGGAGGATTCGTGAGTCGTGCTCAGGTAGCGCCGGTCGGGGTGGCCGAGCGGTTCTAGGCGCTACAGTCTGGAATCGCACGACCGCTACGGTCGCAGGTTCGAATTCTGCCTCAGGCATGGATGTGTGTGATGTCCTTGGGATTGTTAGGCTTCAGTAGTTCTAATTTCTAGAGGATGACCTCAGAAGTTAAGTCCCATAGTGCTCAGAGCCATTTGAAGCATTTGCTCAGGTAGCTCAGTCGGCAGTGCACTTGCCCGCGAAAGCCAAACGTCCCTGGTTCGAATGGCGGTCCAGCACACAGTTAAATTCGTGCCATGGAGTTTCATATAAACTCACGATGTAGACTGGAAAATCCACTCTCATTAGGAGAAAATTTTCTTCTAGTTGTGACCAGCACTATGTCCCGTAAGAGTATGTCAGAGAGTTTTTAAACACCTGGAATATGTTAACGACTGTAAACACAATTGGCTATTATTTACTGAACTAATATCATGGACTAGGAGTTAAAATAAAAAAGTAGTACAGTATATGAAACGTAATATATATAATTTGGTACTGTGTGGTTTGGGACCCTAACTACGTAGGACTGACAGAGAAAATCGAAAAAGTTCAAGGAAGGGGAGCTCGCTTTGTATTATCGCGAAGTAGGGGAGAGAGTGTTCCGGATATAATAGCAAATTGGTCTCGAAATGACAAAAGCAAAGCATTTTTTTTTCTTTTCACGACTTTCAGTCACCAACTTTCGCTATCGCCAACGGCCTTGCGGCAGTGGTAACACCGGTTCCAGTCAGATCACCGAAATTGGTGAGTGTCCATTCGGTCTGCCGAGCGCTGTTGGAAGCAGGGTGCAGTCAGCCCTTGTGAAGAGCTACCTGATTGAGAAGTAGCGGCTCCGGTCACGTTAACTGACATGCAGCCGGGAGAGTGGTGTGCTGACCACATGCCCCTCCATATCCACATCCAGTGACGCCTTAGTTGACACGGCGGTCGGTCGGTACCGTTGTTCCTGCATGGGCTTTTCGGGCGGAGTTTAGTTTTATCTTTCTCTAACGGATGCGAAAACATAACGGCTGCCACCTGCATAGAGGGAAACGACAATCGTAATAAAATAAGAGAAATCAAGAGTCCACACGGCTAGATTCAATTGTTCGATATTTGCATGTGCCATTCGCGGATGGAACAGTCGACAAATAGTTCGAAAATGGTTCTTTGAAAGCTCTGGCTAGAACTTAAATGCGAACTGCAGCATAATCATATAAATGTAAATGTAGATTTCTACGCGAGACATGAAGTTTTATTTCACGCACTACTTGTTTCGATGATTAACCGTGATCTTCAGATGGAACTTGAAAGGCGTCTGCTACATGGTTGCTGACAGTGGTAAGCATCGCAGATTTCGTGCTGCAGCGGGTGAGGCGGCCCAGACGTTACTCTGTGACTGGCACACTTGATAACTAAGTGACGTTCCAGACGAAGGTACTTACAGTACAACAAGATCAGCGAGTGTGCTGCATTTCGCCGCTGAAATTCGCATACACTTCTCATTCAACATTAGTCTCACAATGTTGTGGTTATGGACCAAAGAAGTTACGTTATTTCGCCAAAGAATTTGAAACCAAAGAGTTTAATAACAGAATCAAGCAAACAGAAAATTATTAAGTCATGTATGTACAATTGATTTTCATGCCACAGTGACAACGAGGATTTTGTTCTTTTAAATATAATTTACAACGGTGGGAACTGTTTAAACTACTTATGAATGTTCCAAAATTCCACTGCTGGAAGTTTCTGTGCAGTAGTGTAATAAAAATAAAATATAGCTATATATTTTGTGAAACTCTTTACAGATGCACGAAAAGGCTACGTAAATAATGCGTACATTATAATGTTTCTATCTGAAAGATAAGACAAGATATATATATATGACAAAAGGGCAGAATTTTAATACGTACAGAAGTCTACAGTTATTACTTAAACGATAATTTCTGTGACTATATTAAGAGGATATGAATGATACGATTCGCTAATGACATTGTTGAATGGAATGAGCAGCCGAACGAGTACAGAATATGGATTGAAAGTAAATCGAAGAAAGACGAAAGTAATGAGAATTAGCAGAAATGAGAACTGCGAGAAACTAAGCGTAATGGTCACAAAGTAGATGAACTTAAGGAATTCTACCACCTAGGCAGCAAAATAACTAATGCAGGAGGACGACATCAAAAGCAGACTAGCACTGGCGAAAAGGTCTCTCCTGGCCAAGAGAAGTGTACTAGTATCAAACATAAGGCTTAATCTGAGGAAGAAATTTCTGAGAATGTACGGCTGGAGCACAGCATTGTATGGTAGTGAAACATGGACTGCGGGAAAACAGGAACAGAAGAGAATCGAAGCAATTGAGATGTGGTGCTACAGACAAATGTTGAAAGTTAGGTAAGGAATGAGGACGTTTTGCGCAGAATCGGAGACGCAGAAGGGACAGGGTGATACATCTGGTAAGACATCAGGGAATGACTTGCATGTTACTAGAGGGAGCTGTAGAGGGCAAAAACTGTAGAGGAAGACAGAGATTGGAATACATCCAGCAAATAGTTGAGGACGTAGGTTGCAAGTGCTACTTTGAGATAAGACGTTGGCAGAGGACAAGAATTTGTGGCGGGCCGCACCAAATCAGTCAGAAGGCTGATGACTCAAAAGGAGGTAAGATGTTTGAGGAAATAGTTACACACGTGATAAGCGCATAGGTGCGAGTTAAACATCTAAACATATATCAAACACTTCGTCGACAAATGTAAAGAAATTGCTTGCATTTCTTTCAGAATGGTTGTAAGCCTACCGCTCCTGTCTTATGTTCATGAATAATTATGAACCAAATTTCGCGCAGAAATTTAACCCTTTTATACTGGATAAGGCCGCGGATAACGCAATGTGACTAAAACAATCGTACTTCGGAGACGGTAGAATCCTCGCAAGCGAAACTAAAGGAGTTAATCTGACATGATTCAGAATACTTAAGGTTTGAATACTGATTACCAAGACGGAACAATGAATTTTCGTCGTGTATTGAGCCGCATCTACAGACTCGACGTTTGCAGGACCAATGTGCTTGCCATTTGTGTCGTGTAGTGTCTGAAAAACCTGTTAACCTGTGACTTGGCGAGGGGGAGAAAGTGAGATCCGGTGACATAGTTGCTGCAAGCGCATGTCTCGTAGTGCCCAAGACACGTAGCTTCACCTGTCGCGCTGTGGAAATCTTACGCTGAAGAAGAAAACAGCGGGAGGGTTACGTATGTGTGTGTCGTTGGTGTTGGGTAGAGTGCGGGTACCGTTTCATGAAACAGTTTTAAGTATGCGCATGCGCAAGTGAGAGACAAGCGGCCGTGATCGTAGACAGAGGCTAGTACGAAAAGTGATAAATAAATTCACGAATGCCAATATGATGATCAAAGAGAGGCTACAGAACCAGTTACGCTTCAGGGATGATTACATTGCATCAGATCCAAGATCTTCTACGTTTCAGCTTTATATCGTAATAGAAAGAAAACTCAAAAGAATAATACGAAGTTACAGATTGTGATTTGACGAATGAGAGAAAACGATTATAAGTCGCTTGAGTGCACAGGTATTTCAACTAAAATCGGATGGCGGCTACCACGCACGCTGGTCAAATCGAATGACTACAAAGTTCCCCACAGCAGTTCGAATGAAAGAAGCGACACGAGAAATGAGCGTGACTTTACATAGTTTTAAACTACGATGAAATTCCAGGAGCGCAGATTAAACGCGAATGCAAGAGGGAAAGTTGCAGTCTCACCCAATTTTTGTAGTAGCAACGCACCCATCTCGAAACACACAAACCGTACTCATTGGCTGAGGCGGCAGGCACGAGAGTAAAGTTTCCTCTATGACACGAAGCTGCCCATCCTTCTACATTTTCACTACGGGTATGCTGTGTTCAGAAAGTTGCACCAGAGGTGAGGCGCTCCACCACCCCTCGTCTTGCCCGCTAAACCAAACGATCTCAAACCCCATACAGAAAGTCTTCCACTATTTGAAGCAGCGAATGAAACGTAGCAACCAACATCTCTCCAATTTGGCAGATTTGCGACATCTATTCATCAACGAGTAATTCCACTTGCTTATGGGACGTCTGAAGACCAGATACTGAATAGAACTAACGAGGAAAGAAATTTATTACAGAACTTGACTAAAAGCAGGGATCAGTTGTTTAGACATACGTGAGGCATCAAGGAAATGTCAATTTGGTGCTGGAGGGAAGTGTGGGAGGCAAAAATAGTCTACCTCTTAAATGAGTATTACAAATTTTTAAATTCTATCAGTAATTATATGGAATCGCGAAAATAAAATTTTTGTTGCCACTGTAAGCGTGCAAGATAGCCAACCTGCAATTGAGCTAATGCCATAGAGATGTCCCATACTAGTTGCGATCCAGATGCCCTACTGAAATGAGCCGTAGGGCCGAACGCATCAACGTCGATTAAAAAGCAAGGCAACCGAGGGTCAGGTGATCACTGTTAAAGCTTAATTATGATTAAATTGTCTCTGTGTTGCAGCAACATTAAATGCCAGTTAGCAAAACGCGTAATCAGGAATTTGAATCCCAGTGTTACAAAGGAAAGTGCCCGTTAGACAAAGCATAGATACGGATAATGGCAGTGTCTGGTACTTAACTCTGGGGTCCTTGGTACTTAAACACACTTTTCAATTTCATATTCTAACATGGGTATCCTTGCTGCTCTGTGGACTGAGAGAAAAGGACACCGAATTTTTCAAAATTTGAAACTGATATCCACAATAATGATGGAAGCTGAAGAAATGAATTAAAATTCGTGCCATGGGTGGGACTTGAACCTGAGTCTGCTTATTTACTGGGGAGGTATACTAGCTGTTACACCACCACAGCATTATAGCTAACAGGCTTGCATGTGAGGGACCGATGACCTCAGCAGTGTGGTCCCTTCAGACCTTACCACAAATTTTCAATTTTCCTGCATGGACTACCTTGGTCCAGTGCCCCATTGACACAATTTTAGCTTACACCGCCAGCTTATTTACCTCTTCTTAGATGTGGTGTAATGTTAGCATACCTGCCCAGTAAACAAGGAGAGCTGGGTTCAAGTCCCAACCACAGCACAAATTTAAATTCATTTCTTCAGCTTCCATTATAACCAGGCGAGACCCAAATGTCGTGAGGAAAATTTATTTGTATCAGAACTACAAAGTTTAGAACTGATCAGGTGTAATTTTTAGAATGAAAAAAAAGGGGAGGGATGGCTGTAGTGTTCGGGAGCAACTAGAAGTATGGTCAAACACAGTTTAACTCCACACCAGTACATCGAGCAACAAGGTTCTATATTATTAAACTGTAATCGCTGATAGTTTAGCAGTTAAATGAAAAATACGATTTTCTGTTACAGAGAAGTTCCGCATTATATCCCCCAGGAGATTGAATCCTGATGTGAGTACAATCCTATACACCAGTGACTCCAGGAAATCCATCCAGTACACCTTCAAAACCATCCATCATGGAGTGTAATTCTGTTCAAGAATCAAACTTTATGTATTGCGGAGACATTGCTGATACGATCCTCAACACATCATTGATAATTCTTTGCGCTGTTGTACAATGTACATTACCACTGTCGACAAAAACTTACCCTGCCACACATCACCAGTAAATTTTCAGTCCCTTCATAAAAACTGATTTGTTTCAAAAGCATCGAGAGACGTAAGATGCACAAAGAATTTTTTTACTTATCTTCATTTTCTCGTTGTTGGCTGCAGTTCGTCACGTCTAGGGCTCCAGATAACTAGATAAATTTTAAGTAAGCCTGTTGTATGATTTCGATTTCACCTTTTTCTTATTATGTCTCATTCTTCTATATCACACGGACGTCACAATCTCCAATTCTGTAAAAAAAGAAATTTACATTGTTATTGCCAAACATAAAAACACGTCCGACGCCATCAGAGGAATGAACCATTTGCACATGCCCTTAATGTGATTAAAAGTCTGTTCATGAGTAAGACAGGATTAATCTGGCAAGTAGGAAATTCCATCCTTTCATTGATTTGACATACTGATGACCGCGCCTGATTCTTTTGAAAGACGAAATCTCCGTTCAAGTTTCCTTTACTCCTAATCTTCGAAAGGATTTCCCCTTCCCAGAGGTACACCAATATGGTTGTGGTGACATCTCTTCATCTTCTATGCCATCTGAAACATCAAATCGCGTCGCCATCTGAAGACAGTACGTGTGTACTTCATTTTAACCATGATTAATTAAAGATGGACCTGCCTCCAACCTCAGCCAACTTTAACCTTGATTGATTCTCTCATTTAACTTTAAGCGATGTTGGTGCAGTTGTATTTTTTGTTGACCAGAGTTAAATGCCAACATAACTGCGGTTAACTTTTAATCGATGTTGGTGCAGCTGACCCTTAGTCTTACGCTCTCACACAAGCAAATCCACATCTATATCCCGCAAGTCACCTCGTGGTGCGAGGAGGAGGGTACTTTTTGTACAACTATCACTTTCCTCATTCCAGTTCCAGCCGCTAATGGTCCGCCGGAAGAACGATTGTGGGGAAGCCTCCGTGTGAGCTATAAGCTCTCTAAGGTTACCTTCATAGCCTTTTCGTGAGGTATACATAGGAGAAAGCAGTATGTTCGTTGACTTTTCTCGGAACGACCGCTCCCGGAATTTTTACAGAAAACCACGCTATGATGTAGAACGCATCTCTTGCAGCTTCTGCCAATGGAGTTGGCTGAGTATCTCTGTGGCGCTTTACCGCCTTCTATACCAATCTGTGACGAAACGCGCTGCTCTTCTTTGGGACTTCTGTACTTAATCAATCATACCTGGTACGGATTCCAGACTGACAAGCAGTATTCAAGTACTGGTAAAACGAGGCTCTTGTACGCTACATCCTCTGCAGGTGGACTAAACTTCCTGAGGATTGTCCCACGAATCTCAGTCTGGTATCCACCTCATCCGCAATTACTTTTATGTTGTTGTTCCACTACGAGTCTCTCCGAACGCATGCTCTCAGATATTTAACGTATGTGACTGCTTCTGGTGATCGTCCTGCAATCGTGTGATCACACAGTGGTGAGTCTCCCGCCTATCCATGTACAAGTACAAACACTTGTTTATGCCGAGGGTCCACTGCCAATCCCTGCACCAAGCCCCGACTCTGTGGAAATATTCGTGCATTTCGTTACAATTTTGTAGCGTTGTGTCTTCTTTGCGTACAATAGTATCATGCGCGAAAAACCTCAATAAACTTGCGATTATCTGCTAGTTGTGTATCGGTTCTGTACGTCCAGGAGGAAGGAGTGAAGGGTGTGCAAAGACAAAAGTTCGGTCAGGACGGGCGACTGGAGTGGTCTCTGTCTGGTAGTTACTGGTAGGTGTCTTCCATACAACGCAGCCAACTGTCTTAGGTGTAAACTACCTGCTCTCCTCGCAGTCGAAGTTTTAATACCTATTTCAAATGAAAAACGCACGGGCGCTGCTTTCATAACTCACAAGTCGTTTTGCGTTTTATTTTTTCCTTATGGCTACGCAAATAAATGACTGTTCCACAGGACAGAAGCAGATTCATCTACCTTATCATTCATATGTTTAATTTAACCAGCGTCGTGACTCGTTGTTCTACAGAATTAACATTATTACCCAATTTCTTGTGTGAGTGGCCGTGAATGTCCTGGCATAAATGAGAATATGAAAATATAATTACAGTTCAGTTTGTTTCCACTGTTTCCATGGCAACATTGGTTGCTGTAATATGCATTGCAGATCCCCATTGTAATTTGCCTATTGTAGAATGAAAATGATGATAATTAGCTGTCAAAATGATGATAATTAGGAAATGTGAATTGTAAATTTACTGAACATTTTTGAGTTGCAGATTGTTTCGAGCCTTGATTTAGAGCTTATTTCTCAGAATTCCATGGCAACATTGGTTGCTGTAATATGCATTGCAGATCCCCATTGGAATTTGCCTGTTGTAGAATGAAAATGACGATAATTAGTTGTCAAAATGATGATGATTAGGAAATGTGAATTGTAAATTTACTGAACATTTTTGAGTTACAGATTGTTTTGAGCCTTGATTTAGTGCTTATTTCTCAGAATTTTCAAAATTAATTTGCGGAAGCGTGCATTTTATATTATTGCGATTCTGCAGTTTGACTGATTGAAGTCCGGTAGCGGTATTAAACACGGCTAAGGCTTCCAGGTAACTGAGTGAAACAGCAGTTTTGCGAGCTTCTGTGTTGCAAACTTTGTATAAAAATACCGCGCTGCGTAATTAGTGGTTATTCATTGGACGCCACGTTAATTGGCGGCATTTACTGGGCGTGACAGCGCGTGCAAAAAGCGCACAAAGGCAGATTAGATCGCCACTGAAATAAAATTACTGTAACAAACGCAATGATGTGTACCGTGCAGGTTGAACGTTTTGCGTAGTGTGAGGGGCAGGTCCTGCTTGAATGAGCAGTTTATTTACTAATTTGTAAGTCGTGGAAAGGAATTGTTTCGCGTCACTGCATGTACTAGATTCCAGACCTGTTCTCTGTGTACCCTCCTCCAGTGGTCCATCGGAATTATTTGCAAAGCACGTTGCCACTCCTACTGGTGACGTAAGGCCGTAACGAAATGTAATGGTCCCGAACGTGGCAAGAATAATGGTTGGCATTAATCGACAGGACCATTGGGCGAGGGCACACATAAAACAACTTTGGAATCTAGTGTGCGGAACAATTCGCGTCCACGACGTGCAAAAGTCTTCTTTAAAAGCTGAGCGATGTAAACGATTGTGCTTCCATTTCTGTGTCCATAGTACGCAGCTGCAAATGTTTTGTAGCAGACCCACTGTAGTCGCTGTATGACGATTAAGACGTCAAATACCGTACCACGCTGACCATATTTAGCAAATAATGATTACACGGTGTTTCCAGACTGCCAGTCTGTAACGTCCACTTACTGCCTGAAATATTCGCAGGACGAAATTTTATGACAGACATTTTTGTATTGCTGGTATGTGAGGAATTGCGCTGCGAAGTTCGAGTGCGAGAATTTTTTTTCACCCTGTGTTTATGGTGAGTCACGTAAGAGGTAACAACGGTTTCATTTCCTGAAGGGTTACATTTACCAAACCCGGTTATCGGCAAATATTAGAGCATCGAGAGGCGCGTTTGGTTTTGTTTGGTTAATGTTTTTAGCGCTAGTATAAACTGAGATACTGGAGTAAGTACGTTTTTTTAAAAATGGAACCGTATACTTTATATAACTGCATTCGGTAGCTCTTGAGAAGACAATTACAGTTATATAGCGTTCGTTAATGTCGACGTTAAAATCTATCGTGAAAAAATCGATAAATGTCCTATTGTGAGAGCACGGTGGCCGGAAACGGCGTTTGGTGTGCAAACGTTGCCAATCAGGCGTCTCGCACCAGGCTGCATAGTTACGTGCCGTAAAGGAGGCCTGTGCTACGAGAATAAAGCTCTGTTTCCCCTTGAACCAACTTACGACCCAGATGCAGGTTCAGCAACGAATGTTGTAAATGGAAATACGAAATAGGCTACAATATAGCGTGTCACTTAGGGCTTCTACATCTACGTTTACATCTACATTTGCGTGATTACTCTGCTATTCACAATTAAGTGCCTGGCAGAGGGTTCAGTGAACCACCTTCATGCTGTCTCTCTACCGTTCCACTCTCGAACGGCGCGCGGGAAAAACGAGCACTTAAATTTTTCTGTGCGAGCCCTGATTTCTCTTATTTTATCGTGATGATCATTTCTCACTATGTAGGTGGGTGGCAACATAATGTTTTCGAACTCGGAGGATAAAACTGGTGATTGAAATTTCATGACAAGATCCCGTCGCAACGAAAAACGCCTTTTTTTAATGATTGCCACTCCAATTTACGTATCATGTCTGTGACACTATCTCCCCTATTTCGCGATAATACAAAACGAGCTGCCCTTCTTTGTAATTTTTCGATGTCATCCGTCAGTCCCATCTGATGCGGATCCCACGCCGCACAGCAATACTCCAGAATAGGGCGGAGAAGCTTGGTGTAAGCAGTCTCTTTAGTAGACCTGTTGCACCTTCTAAGTGCTCTGCCAATGAATGGCAGTCTTCGGTTTGCTCTACCCACAATATTATCTCGTTCCAATTTAGCTTATTTGTAATTCTAATTCCTAAGTATTGACTTGAATTTACAGCCTTCAGATTTGTGTGACTTATCACGTAATCAAAATTTAGCTGTTTTCTTTTAGTACTCATGTGAATAACTTCACACTTCCCTTTTTCAGGGCCAATTGCCACTTTTCGCACCATACAAATATCTTATCTAAATCATTTTGCAAGTCGTTTTGATCATCTGATGACTTTACAAGACGGTAAATGACAGCATCATCTGCAAACAATCTAAGACGGCTACTCAGATTGTCTCCTATGTCGTTAATATAGATCACAAACAATAGAGGGCCTATAACACTTCCTTGGGGAAAGCCTGATATTATTTCTGTTTTACTTGAAGACTTTCCGTCTGTTACTACGAACTGTGCACTTCTGACAGGAAATCACGAATACAGTCGCACAACTGAAGCAATATGCCATAGACACGCAGTTTGTTTAGAAGAAGCTTGTGAGGAACGGTGTCGAAAGCCTTCTGAATATCTAAAAATATGGAATCGACATTCCCTCTAGATAGCACTCATTACTTCACGAGTATAAAGAGATAGTTGTGTTTCGCAGGAACGATATTTTCTGAATCCGTGTTTCCTACGTGTCAATAAATCGTTTTCTTCGAGGTACTTCATACAGTATACGTTCCAAAACCCTACTGCAAATCGACGTTAGTCATATGGACCTGTCATTCAACGGATTACTCCTACTTCCCTTTTTGGGTATTGGTGTGACTTGAGAAATTTTCCCGCCTTTAGTTACGGATCTTTCTGTGAGCGAGCGGTTGTATATAATTGCTTAATATGGAGATATTGTATCAGCATACTCTGAGAGGAACCTGACTGGTATACAGTCTGGACCGGGAGCCTTGCTTTTATTAAGTGATTTTAGCTGCTTTGCTACATCGAGGATATTTATGTTTCTCATCTAGGCAGTTGTTCTTGATTGGAATTCAGGAATATTTACTTCGTCTTCCGTGGTGAAGGAATTTCGGAAAATCGTGTTTAATAACTCTGCTTTAGTGGCACTGTCATCAGTGACTTCACCGTTGTTATCGCGCAGTGAAAGTATTTACTGCGTCTTGTCACAGGTGTGCTTTATGTACGACCAGAATCTGTCTGGGTTTTCTGCCAGATTTCGAGACAGTTTTGTTGTGGAAATTATTAAAAGCATCTCGCACTGAAGTACGCACTTTATTTTGAAGTTCCGTAAAACTTTACCAGTCTCGGGGATTTGCGTTCTTTTAAATTTGGCATGCTTCTTTCGCTGCTTCAGCAACAGCGATGTGACCCGTTTTGTGTACCATGGAGATCAATACCATCACTTTTTAATTTATGTAGTATATATCTCTCAATTGCTGTCGATAAGCCGGCCGAAGTGGCGGTTCTAGGCGCTACACTCTGGAACCGCGAGACCGCTACGGTCGCAGGTTCGAATCCTGCCTCGGGCATGGATGTGTGTGATGTCCTTAGGTTAGTTAGGTTTAAGTAGTTCTAAGTTCTAGGTGACTGATGACCTCTGAAGTTGAGTCACATGGTGCTCAGAGCCATTTGAACCATTTGCTGTCGATACCAACTCTCCGAAATAATTCCACAACTTTTCTACGCTTACATAATCAGATCGGAAGGAGTGCAGACTGTCTCTTAAAAATGCGTTAAGAGCATTTTTATCAGTTTTTTAAAATATATATACTTTGCGTTTATTTTTCATGGTTGTAAGAGTTACGGTATTCAGCCTAGCAGCTGCTGCCTTGTGGTCAGTAATCCCTGTATTCGTCACGATACTCACTATTTGTCCAGGATTATTTGTTGTTAAGAGGTGAAGTATGCTTTCGCAACAATTTACGCTTCCAGTGGGCTTATGAACTAAGTGTTCAAAATAATTTTCTGCCAAAGCATTCAGTACAATTTCGGATGACGTCTTATGTCTGCCGCCGACTTTAAACGTATAATTTTTCCAGCATATCGAGGGTAGATTGAAGTCACCACCAACTATAATTGTATGAGTGGGGTACCTATTTGAAATGAGACTCAATTTTTTTTAACTGTTCAGCAACTATATATTCTGAGTCGGGGGGTCGGTAAAACGACCCAGTTAATAGTTTAGTCCGATAGCCAAGTATAACCTCTACACATTCTATTTCGTAGGAACTATCTACTTCAATTTCACGATAGGGTAAACTATTTCTGACAGCAATAAGTACTCCACCACCAACTATATTTGATCTATCCTTTCTGAACACTATTAGAACGTTAGAAAAATTTCTGCTGATCTTATTTCCGGCTTTAGGCAGCTTTATGTACCTATAACTATTTGAGCTTCAGTGCTTCCTATTAGGGCTTGGAGCTCTAGTTCTTTCCCAATACAGCTAAGAGAATTTACAACTACAATACCAATCGTTTCTACAACTAACTGACTGCGTTTTACCTGCCCTCTTTCAGCCGGACTCCCTTTCTGTGGTTCCCTGAGGCCCTCTAACCTAAAAAACCGCCTAGTCCCTTCCACACAGCCCCCGCTACCCGTGTAGCCGCCTCCTGTGTGTAGTGGACTCCTGACCTATCAAGCGGAACCCGGAAACCCACCACCCTATGGCGCAAGTCAAGGAATCTGCAGCCTGCACGGTCACAAAACCGCCTGAGCCTCTGATTCAGACCCTCCACTCGGCTCTGCACCGAAGGACCACAGTCGGTTCTATCGACGATGCTGCAGATGGTGAGCTCCGCCTTAATCTCGGAAGCAAGGCTGGCAGTCTTTACCATTTCCGCTAGCCACCCAAAATCAGAGAGAATCTCATCCGATCCACTGGTACCCACACCAGCCACCACCTGCAGTTGGATGCACCCTGTACTATTCATGGCATCCGGAACCAGCCTTTCCACATCCGCAATGACTCCCCCGGTATGCACACGGAGAGCACATCGTCTTCCTTCCCCCTCCTTGGCAGCCATGTTCCTAAGGGGCCCCATCACATGCCTAACATTGGAGGTCCCAACTACCAGCAAACTATTTCACTTTTGTGTATCCTCCCAGATTTACGTTCGCTGAGATCCTCAACTGTTCCTTCTTTAAAACTGAAGAGGTCTTATAGGCTGCAAAAGCGATTACTACATTAAATATCTAAGTGTCTGAAGGAAAATTTGACCTGTCTTTTCTTGTACGTGGCTGAGTGCTTCTTAGAGGTAAAATACAAGCTGTCAGACAACTGTCTCTACTTACACTGCTCTAAATTACATCATATGGGATGCATTCATTAAACTAAACATTTTATTAGAAATTCTTTGGTGACCACCCGTACACCGCAAAACAAATATTCTTGTTAACCAAACTTCGTTGGATGCTGAACGTAAGCGCGTAATGACGGTGCTACCGGTAGTACACGCTGTCGACTTATTTGACATTGCAGTGCAGTTTCGTACACGCGTAAATGAAATAAACAATTTAATAGCCGCGCGGTCTTGGACGCCTTGCTATGGTTCGGGCAGCTACCCGTGTCGGAGGTTCGAGTCCTCCCTCGGGAATAGGTGTGTGTGTTGTCCTTAGCGTAAGTTAGGTTAAGTAGTGTGTAAGCCTAGGGACCGATGACGTTAGCAGTTTGGTCCCATAGGAACTTACCCCCACCACCAATTTAATAACAATGATTTGGTAACGACTCAAATCACATAACAAATTTTCGCTTCCAAACAAATAGCTTTACCCTTTATTTAAGCATATGTTCAAACTTTTGACCATGAACTGAAAGGCACATTTTCAATCGCCATTCGAAAGAACGATGAACAGAAGTCATTACAGTGGATGATATGTTAGCACATGCACTAACGATTGGACGACATGTATCGTCTTGCGTATTTGGGGCTTCGTCATAGATTGCATCTCGTAATGCTCCTCCCTCCTCCTCCCCCCCTCCCGCCCCCCAACGTCCAGGAAAGTTTCCATTTAGTATTTGCGTTGCAACACGGGACGAGTGAGATGGAAAACCGTCGTCTTGCAGCCACAAACACGGTCGAATATCTAGTGGCACCTCTTCTAGAAGAACCGGTAGAATGTTCGTCAGAAAGTATGTGTACGAATGTCCATTTAGAACGCCTGAGATGAAGTATGACCCCACACTGGAAATTCCACTTGTAAAACGTTTGCCGGCCGCTGTGGCCGAGCGGTTCTAAGCGCTCCAGTCCGGAACCGCGCGACTGCTACGGGCGCAGGTTCGAATCCTGCCTCGGGCATGGATGTGTGTGATGTCCTTAGGTTAATTAGGTTTAAGTAGTTCTAAGTTCTAGGGGACTGATGACCTCAGATGTTAAGTCCCATAGTGCTCAGAGCCATTTGAACCATTTTGTAAAACGTTTATCAAACGCTTCACAAATTTCGATCAAACAAAATAAATCGTAAAAAGCTGGTGCAGTTTTAACGATCAGCTTGAGTGACGTCCCGTACTGTAGGCAAAGACTTAATTCTGTTCAAAGCGGCTTTGGTCGGCACGACGGCACCACTCCAACGGCGCGTGGAATCGCCGGCAGCCGCGTATCGCGTGAACCCAACTCGAATTCGGACGCATCTACCTCGGGTTGACCAGAAATCCTTTCAGCCCCAGCTAGCACTGTTTGGTAACTCGAGCTGACCCATCGCTTCCTCAGCCCAGTCCAGATGACGCCGACACAGCACCTAATTGGTGTGCGTGCTCTTGTGATCTTCACGCCTCGTGAGTAGGTTGAGCACAATTTACATACGTTGACATTACCTCATCGTGAGCCGTCAGGTGCGAACCACTTGATGTCGGTTGTTTTAGCGAATGTGCTCAGTGGCGACAGCACTGTTGCGTGGTCATAAGACTGCGTCCCACTGTATGCTTACGGGCGTCCTAAGCATCCGTGTTTTCCGAGCCGCTCCAGTTCGTGTTGCTAGCAAATATTTACGTCCTTTTAACAGCTGCAGTCAGTCCAAGGCATTGTCCTCTCGCAATGAACTGTCAGGTGTCCACGCGGGAATGCGTGCATGTAGCCCAGGGCGTAGCAACCCTGTGCACTGTCCCTGGCTTCACAGCACTCAGAACTATAGTGTGATTCAAATGAATTATTCAAAAACAGTCTTAATCGCATTTATGCCGTTATGTAGACAGGAGTGACACCACCAGCAGTCGACCACTGGTGCAAACGCCCAGAAGATGACCCCTACGTCGGGTTGAAACCGGTTGGTGGTCTAATAATAATAAATGCTATTAAGACTGTTTTTGAATAATTGATTAATGATACTAATCGCTGCTTCATCTCCACAATTATGTTGTGATTCAAATGAGCTGGGCCCGTAGTTTACGACCCATAGTTCCTACGTAGTCACGGCAAGTACTGTCTGCAGCCAGCCGGCGCTATAATGAAAAGTGTCTATCCCTCCACCAAAAATGTGTCTCGAAGTGTCAACGGGAAACCTCTCCGTTATGTACGAAGCCTCTCTTGTAGCTCCTCCCATTGGAGTCTCTTAGCATCTCTGTAACGCCCTCGCGGCAACTAATCGATCCTGTCACGAATCGCGCCGCTCTTCATAGGATCTTGTCAATCTCTTCCGTTAATCTAACCTGGTAAGCGTCCCAGATTGACAAGTGGTACTGAAGAACCAGTCGAACAAGCGTTTTGTAAGTCACTTTTTTTCGCGTGTGAATTACATTTTCTTTAAGATTTTTCCTATGAATCTGGCCTCTGCTTTCCCAACTAATGGTTTCAGGTCCTCATGTCAATTTTCGTAGCACCGGATGGCTACTCCTACACTACTGGCCATTAACATTGCTACACCACGAAGATGACGTGCTACAGACGCGAAATTTAACCGGCAGGAAGAAGATGCTGTGATATGCAAATGATTAGCTTTTCAGAGCAATCACACAAGGTTGGCGCCGGTGGCGACACCTAAACCGTGCTGACATGAGGGAAGTTCCTAACCGATTTCTCATACACAAACAGCAGTTGACCGGCATTGCCTGGTGAGACGTTGTTGTGATGCCTCGAATAGGGAGGAGAAATGCATACCATCACGTTTCCGACTTTGATAAAGGTCGGATTGTAGCCTATTGCGATTGCGGTTTATAGTATCGCGACATTGCTGCTCGTGTTGGTTGAGATCCAATGACTGTTAGCAAAATATGGAATCGGTGGGTTCAGGAGGGTAATATGGAACGCCGTGCTGGATCCCAATGGCCTCGTATCACTAGCAGTCGAGATGACACGCATCTTATCCGCATGGCTGTAACGGATCGTGCAGCCACGTCTCGATCCCTGAGTCAACAGATGGGGACGTTTGCAAGACAACAACCATCTGCACGAACAGTTCGACGACGTTTGCAGCAGCATGGACTATCAGCTCGGAGACCGTGGCAGGGGTTACCCTTGACGCTACATCACAGATGGGAGCGCCTGCGATGGTGAACTCAACCTGGGTGCACGAACGGCAAAACGTCATGCTGTTTACAGCATCATGATGGTCGCATCCGTTTTGGCGACATCGCGGTGAACGCACATTGGAAGCGTGTATTCGTCATCGCCATACTGGCGTATCACCCAGCGTGATGGTATGGGGTGCCGCCATTGGATACACATCTCGGTCATCTCTTGTTCCCATTGACGGCACTTTGAACAGTGGACGTTACATTTCAGATGTGTTACGACCCGTGGCTCTACCCTTCAATCGATCCCTGCGAAACCCTACATTTCAACAAGATAATGCACGACCGCATGTTGCAGGTCCTGTACGGGTCTTTCTGGACACAGAAAATGTTCAGACTGCTGCCCTGGCCAGCACATTCTCCAGATCTCTCACCAATTGAAAACGTCTGGTCAATGGTGGCCGAGCAACTAGCTCGTCACAATACGCCAGTCAGTACTCTTGATGAACTGTTGTTTCGTGTCGAAGCTGCATGGGCACCTGTACCTGTACACCCCATCCAAGCTCTGTTTGACTGAATGCCCAGGCGTATCAAGGGCGTTATTACGGCCAGAGGTGGTTGTTCTGGGTACTGATTGCGTGAAAATGTAATCACATGTCAGTTCTAGTATAATATATCTGTCCAATGAATACCCGTTTATCATCTGCATTACTTCTTGGTGTAGCAATTTTAATGGCCAGTAGTGTAGTATTGGCTGTAGTTACTGTTCCCTGTAGGTCGTCACCAGTGCTGTAATCGTTCAGTAGCGGATTTCTTTGTTAATACAAGCGCACTATATTTCTTCTGTTCAGAGCCAACTGCCAATTTCTCTATCAATCATCGATCCTTTGCAGGTTTTCGCGCATTTCGCTGCAGTCTTCTGGAGCTGATAAGTTTCTTATAGAAAACTGCACCCTCTGTGAACAGCCTGAAGGTGATTCAGAAGGCATGCACTAGCTCATTTATACGGGGTGTTCAAAAAGTCTCTCCGCAGTGCCGTATGATTGTTAGCCACGCGTGCCGTGTGATTGTTCCCCTGTCTGGGTTACTTCCCTTCAAGTGGACTCTCCCAACATTCCACTGTTTCGTTTATCTCAGCCAGCGTCGGTAGTATCGTTGGAGTGTGTCGTTACTTGTTGACGTGAACGTTCAAGTTTAGTTTCTTTTTCGTTTGTTTCGTTTTTGTCACTGTTGAAATGCTAACCATTCAAGAACGTGTGTTTTTAGTCGAATAAGTGTTCATAGCTGGCGGTAAATACACGGTTTCAGTTCGTCAATCATTTAACTCAGTTTTCCCGGGGGCAACAATCCCACGTTGCGATACTGTGCGAAATTTGATTAACAAATTTCGAAGTACGGGTTCAGTGGCAGATGCGCCGAGAAGTGGTCGTCCTAGCTTTTTGTCTGAGGGTAAACTACTCGATATTTCTGATAAAATGTCCAAGCGCCCGAACAAATCAGGAAGAAAACTCGCCCGAGAAATCGATGTTAGCGTCGGAACGGCCCACACAGCTGTAAGGAAAAAATTAGAAGTTTTCCCATACAAAGTGACAGTCGTGCAAGAACTGAAATATACTGATCATGACAAGAGACTGCATTATTTTCAATGATTCAAAGATTTCGTTCCGCAAAATGGAAGGGATATTCGTAATGAAACGTTTTTCACGTGGCGTGGTTTCATTTATCCCGTTACATGAACTCGCAAAATTCTCGCATGTGGAGTACTGCAAATCCATTGTGTATTCATGAGGAACCACTTCATTCTTTGAAAATAGGAGCTTGGATTGCAATTTCTAGACGTCGGATTGTGGGTCCCATATTTTTCAACGAAACAATAAACGCACAACGATACTGCAGTGATATTCTGTACCCATTCATAGGAGAACTTGTGGGAAGTGAAATACTGAAGGGTTATTTTCAAAAATATGGTACAACCGCGCATACAGCTCGCGTTTAAATGTCCGTGCTTGCTGGTGTTTTTGGTGAACGCATAATTTCACAGAGACTTTGGCCTCCACGATCGCTTGACCTAACACCACGTGACTTTTTCTTCTGGGGTGCAGGGAAAGCAACTATCTATAAAAACCGTCCAATATCCATCGATGAAATGAAAACTGCAGTATCCACTTTCACTGCTTTTGTTACAGAAGAAATATTACAGCTTGGTTTGGAAACACGATTAGACGAATTGATTTGTGTATTCAACAACAAGGGGGGAGGGGGGGGGGGACGACGACGACAACGACGACGACACTTTCAACATTTAATGTGAACATTTGTAAGTAAAAGTGAATATTCAATAAATTAATAACTTGTATTTCACTGAGTTTCTTTTTCGGTATATTCACTACGGCATATGGCACGCGCGGCTAACAATCATACGGTGCTGCGGAGAGACTTTTTGAACACCCCATATTTACTCTAAGATTTAAAAAAATGAAAACTAAAATAAAAAAGACTCATCGTCAAGGAATTATCCGAGTGGGACGGAAATCGATAGATGTGGTGTCCATGTACACACAAACAAGTGATAAATTTTAGAGAAACTGAATGATTAATTCAGGAGAAAGAACTTCACAAATTGAGCTAGTCACTAACGCGTTGATCACCTCTGGCCCTTATGGAAGCAGTAATTCGGCTTGGCATTGCTTGGTAGAGTTGTTGGATCTGCAACTGGCGCGTTAGATCTACGAAATCTAGAGGTGATTGGAGGGCACTGCCCATAATGTCCCAAACGTTCTCAGTTGGGGATACATCATGCAACCTTGCTGGCCAAGGTACGGTGTGGCAACCACGAAGACAGGCAGTAGAAACTCTCACCGTGTGCAGACGGACAATATCTTGATGAAATGTTAGCCCAGGATGGCCCGCCGTCACGGGCAAGAAAATGAGCCGTATAATATCAATGTAAAGCTGTACTGTAAGTGTGCCACAGATCACAAACAAACGGGTCCTGCTATCAACGGCACCTCCGACCATTACTCGTGATTGCCGGCCCATATGGCTAACGACAGTCGGGTTAGTATCCTACCACTGTCTGGGCAGTCTCGAGACACGTCTTCGGCCTGCAATCTTATTTATTGGAATAGAACTGTCTTCAGTGGTGAGTCCCGCTCCGAACTGAGCCTCGAAGACCAGTGAAGATGTGTCTACAGACGTCCTGGACAGCAGTGGATGCCAACCTGGAAGTCGTCCGCCATATGGCCCAACATCCAGAAGTGATAGCTCGGGGTGCAATTTAGTTTTGTAGCAGGACCCCATTGGTTGTCATCCGCGGCACCCTAACAGCATAGCGGTACATCGACGATATTCTACTCCCACTTTTATTGCCCTTTAGGGTAACCAATCCTGGGCTTACGTTCGACGGAGATAGTGTCAGCAACGCAACTGCTTGTTTTCACGCTTGCCGAACTCTACCTTTGTCAGCAAGTTCACCGGATCTATCACATATTGAGAACATTTGGAGCATTTTGGGCAAGGCACTCCGACCAGCTAGGGATTTTGAAGTTCTAAGCCGCTAACTGGACTAACTGGACAGCATTTGGCACTATAACCCTCGGGAGGACATCCAACAATTCTGCCAGTCAACGCCAAGTCGAGTAGCTGCTTGCATGAGTGCCAGTAGAGGACCAACACGTTGTAATAATGAACGTATGACAGCGGTGTCAGTACACAACGTAGTTTGAAGCGTACTCCACACAACATCGCCGCTCAACACAGTCAGCGTGCATTTGTAGTCATTTGCGCATTTGTCGAACCCAAGCATCACAACCATTTTGGAAAAATTCAGACTATTGCTTCTCGACTCATGATTTTAGAGACGTTTTAACATCATCCGTGAAGAAGGAGGATGGGGACGCTGTAACGGACATTGGGAAAGTGCGGCGTTGTGTGAAGAAGTTTGGAAACTGAGAAACGAACGACGCAGATAAAGCACGCAACGACCAGCCGACATCTGTCAGTAGAGGACGTGCCGATGAAGTGATTTGACTGAGAGAAACGTTGGAGTTCAGAGTCAACAGGGAAATCATTGAAAGACGTTCATGCCATCGTGCTTCATCACGATAATGCACTTACTCACACCTTATTCTGCACAACACAAGCGATTGCAAAATGGGCGGGTCAGTGGTTCCCTCTACACCCTACATCCCTGATTTTGCTCCGCCTGACTTCCACCTGTTTGGACTTATAACAGACAGTCTATGTGGTTACAGATTCAATGACTTGAACGAGATTAAAACTGCTTTAAAATTATGAATTAAGAAGAAAAATCCAGAGTTTCTGTGAACTGGTTTTGATACCTGGGTTCAACGACGGCGCAAATGTCTAAAAGTGCATGGTGTCTCTGTTGAACAGTAGTGCTGGGCAGAGCACAGTTCAGGCTCGGAGCTATACTAATTCTCCTGTTACATGTTCATTGTTGAAATTTTTATGACACAGGAGGTATTACTTTTTGATCCTCCCTAGAAGTCTTACATGTGTCGATTTTGTTCCGTTGAGGGAAGACATCACCCAAAAATTTTAACTTTTATTCTACTTCGCCGATTTAAAGCTAATTTTAAAATCATGTTTATCACGTAAAGACACAATCATTGGTTCGTCAGGTCTGTAATTTTAATATAATGTAACGGTCCTTTTGGAAACCATCTTTTGGTATTCAGACCTCAGTTTTCATATTACAGATATTTTGGGCACATTCACAAGACTTTGTCCAACAGTTCTAAGCATTAATTTCACGAGAGCTACTATTTATTTGCTTTAAGTATTTTTTCTAGTTTCTTACTTTAATTTTCTTTATTATCGCTACATAAATATGATGATAAAATAGGGAAAGTACATTTTTGACAATATTAATGCATAGAAATATGCAAATACTTCAAGCTTAATTCCTGCAAAAGTTTCACTGAGGCGAGTTAACATCAATAATAAACAAGTTACCACTCAGAAAAACAAGTTTACACGAAAATTGATTTTATAATTTTATTGAAAAGTGCAAGATCATATCTACTAAATTCACCATCACCACGGTTTTCCTTTTCTGCTTCTACAAGGTTTCTCCTTGTTGTAATTTCAAGACCAGGGTAGCCACTTTCTAGGATTTTCCTTCCTTTCCTTGTGGACTGTAATTTCAATACCAGGGTAGCCATTTCCTAGGATTTTTCCTTCCTTTCCTTGTGGACTGCTTGATCCTTCGTCGGTTCCTAGATAAGCAGATCTTCTTCTGGGAGGGTGATAAAGGGGTGCTGGGACTCATGCTTCCTTCAGCCGTCAAACATCCTAATCTGAACTGAGAAACAGATTCTGTAACACTTAAAAGTTTTCATTTTTGGGGAGGGGGGGGGGGGCGGCACTTGGACCAAATGACACTAGAATTTCCTGTCTTGCTATCAGTGCATTTTGCCAATGTGCATTCGATGCATGTGCTGATAGACAGGCACTATCTCGACCACTTTAACAGCTGTCATTGTACTATGGTTCCTCGTGCAGTCCATATTTCAAACATTTCTTTGACGTAGTTGTGATTCGAATACATCCAAATCGTTTTGGGATCCCAAAGTAAACACTCCGAAAGTGTGAAATACCCATCAAAACTTTTGTTGAAAAAAAAATGGCGTTTTAGGGTGGAGCCTCCCCTAAAGAGTGACATGTTGAGTTGCGTCTGCAAGGCAGTCCCGAACCCTGACAGGAGTCTGGTCCGATACTGGGTAAGTTCGATATTGTTTCATCAACCAACAGTGAGAACGTATGTTAAATGCTTTCCTCGCGATGACCGCCACTTCATGTCGTAACCAGAACTACTTAAACATAACTAACCTAAGGACATCACATACATCCATGCCCGAGGTAGGATTCGAACCTGCGACCGTAGCAGTCGTGCGGTTCCGGACTGAAGCGCCTAGAACCGCTCGGCCACCGCGGCCGGCAGTTCTAGCTGTGGCAGTACTGTGTCCTGCTACGGATTCCTCGGCCCATCCGCCAAAAAAATTAACAACAACGATAATACTAAACACAACATGCCGGGAAGACACGCCGGGTGGGCAGACAAGCAGATTTCGATACGTCCGATGAGAGGGCAAACCATCGTGACCTGCAAGCGAGTCTCACGTTCGGCAGGCGCTCGCGCGGGCGGAAACACTAAAAAACTCCATCTGAACAGGCCATGAAGGCCCAACTGTACCGACCGGCCGCCGTGTCATCCTCAGCCCACAGGCGTCACTGGATGCGCAGCTGGAGGGGCCATGTGGTCAGCGCACCGCTCTCCCTACCGTACGTCAGTTTACGAGACCAGAGCCGCTACTTCTCAATCAAGTAGCTCCTCAGTTTGCCTCACAAGGGCTGAGTGCATCCCGGCAAACACTACGCACGATCGTATAAAAACGTATGCAGGTCACTATAGCCAATGCATTTGGCTTCACTGTGATACGTTGCTACATACGCCAACGATCGAGAGTTGCGACCACACACCGAAATTCTGGACTAGTATCGGGTGATCAAAAAGTCATTGTAAATTTGAAAACGTAATAAACCATGGAATAATGTAGATAGAGAGGTAAAAATTGACACATATGCTTGGATTGACATGGCGTTATTAGAACAAAAAAAAAAAAAAAAAAAAAAAAAAAAAAAAACAAAGTTCACAAAATGTCCGACAGATAGTGTTGGACAGCAAAACGTCAGTGGCTGCACATGACAATCGTGTATAAAAGGAGCTGTAATGAGAGAGAGAATCAGATGCGCCAGCAGTCGCAGCATGTTGACGTTACCTGAAGAGAAGCTTGTAGTGAAGCTGTATTATCAGAATGGGAAATGTGCTAGTTCAGCGTTACGATCCCATCGCCACAGGAAGGGGATTCGAACGGGTAAACGTCCGTTGACAAATGCAGCTGTGGCGAGAATGATTTCGAAGTTCGAAGCCACGGGTTGTTTAAACGATAGACCCCGTAGTGTCCGACCGATAACAAGGCGTAATGCTGCTGAGACAGTTCAGGAAGAAATGGAGACTGTAGCGGATTCGTCTATGCACGGGGAAGTCAGCGCTCGTGCAGTCGTACGTCGCACCGTCATTCCATACACTACTGTTTGGTTGGGACTTAGGCGTACCCTCCGATGCTAACCGTACAAAATCCATCGGAATCATGAACTGTTGGGTTGGATTCTTTGGGGAAGGAGACCAGACAGCGAGGTCATCGGTCTCATCGGATTAGGGAAGGACGGGGAAGTAAGTCGGCCGTACCCCATCCCGGCATTTGCCTAGAGCGATTTAGGGAAATCACTGAAAATCTAAATCAGGATGGCCGAACGCGGGATTGAACCGTCGTCCTCCCGAATGCGAGTCCAGTGTCTAACCACTGCGCCACCTCGCTCGGTCATGAACTGTTACCTGGCGATTTAGTGAAACGGAGGGCATTTGCAGAGTGGGCGTTTAAAAGATGGCGGAAGATGACGATTGGTTGAGTAAGGTGTTGTGGACCGACGAAGCTCATTTCACGCTCCGAGGGTCTGTCAACGCCCACAACTGCAGAATTTGGGCTACCGAAAATCCTAGAACTGTCGTGGAAACTCCATTGCACGACGGGAAAGTCACGGTATGGGTTTGATTTACCACATCTACCGTTATAGGGCCTTTTTTCTTCGAGAAAATGCGTGATTCTGGTTTTGTAACTGCTACCGTGACGGGTGAGAGGTACGCCGATATGTTACAGAATAGCATCATCCCCAGCCTGGCTGACAAATACCTGCTGGAACGTACGATGTTTATGCAGTATGGCGCTCCACCCCATATTGCTAGACGCGTGAAAGATCTCTAGCGCGCGTCGTTTGGTGATGATCGTGTGCTCAGCCGCCACTTTCGTCATGCTTGGCCTTCCAGGTCCCCAGACCTCGGTCCGTGCGATTATTGGCTTTGGGGTTACCTGATTTCGCAAGTGTATCGTGATTGACCGACATCTCTAGGGATGCTGAAAGACACCATCCGACGGCAATGCCTCACCATAACTCCAGACATGCTTTACAGTGCTGTTCACAACATTATTCCTCGACTACAGCTATTGTTGGGGAATGATGGTGGACATATTGAGCATTTCCTGTAAAGAACATCATCTTTGTTTTGTCTAACTTTTTTATGCTAATTATTGCTATTCTGATCAGATGGCGCCATCTGTCAGACATTTTTTGATTTTTTTTTCGTTCTAATGAAACCCCATGTCATTCCAAGCATGTGTGTCAATTTGTACCTCTCTATCTACATTATTCCGTGATTTATTCAGTTTTCAAATTTATACTGACTTTTTGATCACCCTGTACTTTGGTGTATTGTGTCACTTACTGTCTACACTTGGCCCAACTAAATGGATTCTGAATGAGATTTTCACTCTGCAGCGGAGTGTGCGCTGATATGAAACTTCCTGGCGGATTAAAACTGTGTGCCGGACCGAGACTCGAACTCGGGACCTTTGCCTTTCGCGGGCAAGTGCTCTACCAACTGAGCTACCCAAGTACGATTCACGCCCCGTCCTCACAGCTTTACTTCTGCGAGTACCTCGTCTCGTACCTTCGAAACTTTGCAGAAGCTCTCCTGCGAACCTTGCAGAACTAGCACTCCTGAAAGAAAGGATATTGCGGAGACATGGCTTAGCCACAGCCTGGGGGATGTTTCCAGAATGAGATTTTCACTCTGCAGCGGAGTGTGCGCTGATAGGAAACTTCCTGGCGGATTAAAACTGTGTGCCGGACCGAGACTCGAACTTGCCCGCGAAAGGCAAAGGTCCCGAGTTGAAGTCTCGGTCCGGCACACAGTTTTAATCCGCCAGGAAGTTTCATAAATGAATACTGTTTATCGGAACGGATTATGGCTTGTGAATTGGACTCGTGCTTTCGTGGTGTGTGTAATAACCGTATGTCACTGACGAAGCCTGTGTTCTCTCGGTCCTAACGTACCAGAGATCGAGGAACACGGCGTGGACGTGGGAGCCGCCGATGGCAGCGTGATAGGCAACAGCCTGGAGGCGGTTGTAAAATGCCAAGGGGACTGTTAGAGTGGGCCGGGGGTGGGGGCAGCGGCTCGTCTGTTTTTGGAGCAGACCGCAAGAGGCGCGCGCGTTCTTGCCGCGGGCACCGCCGCTCGGTGCGAGAGGAGAGGCGTCCGCCCGGCGTGTCCAGGCGTGGGCCGCAAAACAGCGCCCGCCAGAGTCAAGAACCGCGACCAAGGACCCCGTGGCGTGGCAGCTGGGCGCCCGCGGCTCACTGGCTGCCTTGGCTACCCGGCTACCTGGCCCCCGCCTCTGCTACCGGCTGCCGCGCGGCACTGTCTCCGAGGACGGAGCAAATGGTTCAGATGACTCTGAGCACTATGGGAATTAACATCACAGGTCATCAGTCCCATAGAACTTAGAACTACTGAAACCTAACTAACCTAAGGACATCACACACATCCATGCCCGAGGCAGGATTCGAACCTGCGACCGTAGCGGTTGCGCGGTTCCAGACTGTAGCGTTTAGAACCGCTCGGCCACACTGGCCGGCAGGACGGAGCAGCCTGCTCTAAAAGCAGCAGCAAGAGCACATTCAGTATAGTAGCGTGCTGTGGTGAGGATTCGAGGTGCGCCACGAACGTCCGTCTCACTCGGAGATTACGAGGGGCGTTCAGCAAGCAAGCAACACTTTTTTCCCCGAAAACGGGTTCTACATCTACATCTACATCCATATTCCGCAAGGCACCTGACGGTGTGCGGCGGAGGGTACCTTGAGTACGTCTGTCGGTTCTACCTTCTATTCCAGTCCCGTATTGTTCCTGGAAAGAAAGATTGTCGGTATGCCTCTGTGTGGGCTCTAATCTCTCTGAATTCATCCTCACGGTCTCTTCGTGAGATATACGTAGGAGGGAGCAATATACTGCTTGACTCCTCGGTGAAGGTATGTTCTCGAAACTTCAACAAATGCCCGTACCGAGCTACTCAGCGTCTCTCCTGCAGAGTCTTCCACTGGAATTTGTCTATCATCTCCGTAACGCTTTCGCGATTACTAAATGATCCTGTAACGAAGCGCGCTGCACTCCGTCGGATCTTCTTCATCGCTTCTATCAACCCTATCTGGTACGGATCCCACACCGATGAGCAGTATTGAAGCAGTGGGCGAACAAGCGTACTGTAACCTACTTCCTTTGTTTTCGGATTGCATTTCCGTAGGATTCTTCCAATGAATCTCAGTCTGGCATCTGCTTTACCGACGATTAATTTTATATGGTCATTCCATTTTAAATCATTGGTAATGTCTACTCCCAGATAATTTATGGCATTAACTGCTTCCATTTGTGACCTGCTATATTGTAGCTAAATGATAAAGGATCTTTCTTCCTATCTATTCGCAGCACATTACACTCGTCTACATTGATATTCAAATGCCATTCCCTGCACCATGCGTCACTTCGTTGCAGATCCTCCTGCATTTCAGTACTATTTTCCATTGTTACAACCTCTCGATATATTACAGCATCATCCGCAAAAAGCCTCAGTGAACTTCCGATGTTATCCACAAAGTCATTTATGTATATATGAATATGTGAATAGCAACGGTCCTATTCAGGATTCCAATACACCATATTATTCACCGTTCCCTCGGCTATTTTTCAACGAATCTCCGTTCAAAGCGACGGCCTTACGCCACCTTAATGGGAGGCCTTGTATGCCCACATGGCACCACTCCACTGGTCGACGTCGCAGCCAACATCTTGCCGTATCAATAACCTCCTCATCATCCACGTACTCTTCCTTCGTTGGGCCAAATACATGCTAGTCGGGAGGATGCGAGATGCGCGCTGTAGGCTGGATGAGGAAGAACGTTTCAATGAAGTTTTATGAGCTCCTCTCGGGAGTGCAGATTTGTGTGAGGCCTTGCGTTGTCTTGGACAAGAAGAAGTTCATTTGCGTTTTAACGTGACGAACACGCTGAAGTAGTTTCATCAATTTCCTAAATGCAGCACAATACGCCTCATACACTACTTGCCATTAAAATTGCTACACCAAGCAGAAATGCAAATGTTAAACGGGTATTCATTGGACAAATATATTATACTAGAACCGACATGTGATTACATTTTCACGCAATTTGGGTGCATAGATCCTGAGAAATCAGTACCCAGAACAACCACCTCTGGCCGTAATACTCCTGGGCATTGAGTCAGATCTTGGATGGCGTGTACAGGTACAGCTGCCCAGGCAGCTTCAACACGAAACCACAGTTCATCAACAGTAGTGACTGGCGTATTGTGACGAGCCAGTTGCTCGGCCACCATTGACCAGACGTTTTCAATTGGTGAGAGATGTGGAGAATGTGCTGGCCAGGGCAGCTATCGAACATTTTCTGTATCCAGAAAGGCCCTTACATGATCTGCAACATGCGGTCGTGCATTATCCTGCTGAAATGTAGGGTTTCGGAGGGATCGAATGAAGGGTAGAGCCACGGGTCGTAACACATCTGAAATGTAACGTCCACTGTTAAAAGTGCCGTCAATGCGAACAAGAGGTGACCGAAACGTGTAGCCAATGGCACACCATACCATCACGCCGGGTGATACGTCAGTATGGCGATGAGGAATACACGCTTCCAATGTGCGTTCACCGCCATGTCGCCAAACACGGATGCTTTATGCAGAACCTGGATTCATCCGAAAAATGACGTTTTACCACTCGTGCACCCAGGTTCGTCGGTGAGTACACCATCGCAGGCGCTCCCGTCTGTGATGCAGCTTCAAGGGTAACCGCACCCGTGGTCTCCGAGCTGATAGTGCATGCTGCTGCAAACGACGTCGAACTGTTCGTGCAGATGGTTGTTGTCTTGCAAACATCCCCATCTGTTGACTCAGGGATCGAGACGTGGCTGCACGATCCGTTACAGCCATGCAGATAAGATGCCTGTCATCTCGACTGCTAGTGATACGAGGCCGTTGGGATCTAGCACGGCGTTCCGTATTACCCTCCTGAACCCACCGATTCCATATTCTGCTAACAGTCATTGGACCTCGACCAACGCGAGCAGCAATGTCGCGATACGATAAACCGCAATCGCGATAGGCTACAATCCTACCTTTATCAAAGTCGGAAACGTGATGGTACGCATTTCTCCTCCTTACGCGAGACATCACAAGAACGTTTCACCGGGCAACGCCGGTCAACAGCTGTTTGTGTATGAGAAATCGGTTGGAAACTTTCCTCGTATCATCACGTTGTAGGTGTCGGCACCGGTGCCAACCTTGTGTGAATGCTCTGAAAAGCTAATCATTTGCATATCACAGCATCTTCTTCCTGTGGGTTAAATTTCGCGTCAGTAGCACGTCATCTTCGTGGTGTAGCAATTTTAATGGCCAGTAGTGTAGTTGATTCGTTGAACCATGAGGGAGGACGTCAAAGAGAATTAACCCCTCAGGGTCCCAGAAGACTTTCGCCATTGCTTTACCGGTATAGAGTGCGGCTTTCAACTTCTTCTTCAGTGGAAAAGTGTGGTGCTACTTCGTGGATTGTCGTTTTGTTTCCGGCTCGAAGTGATGAACCAAAGTTTCGTGATCTGTGACGATGTTCGACAGAAAATTGGTACGATCAGCCTCATAACGTGCAAGCAATTCCGCACAGTTGGTCCTTAGTTGCTCTTTATGGTGTTCTGTCAGGCGGCGAGGAACCCAACGTCAACACATCTTTCAGTACCCCAAATGGTGCAGGAGTGTGTCTGCATTACCAACAGTGACGTCCAGTTGAGCTGCGAGGTGTCTGATTGCGATCCATGGATCATCTCGAATGAGAGTGTCCGCACGTTCTAACATTGCAGGAATCACACTTGTGTACAGGTGGCCGGCGTGCTTGGATAAGTTTGCGCGACATTGTTGCTGTGACTCCTCGACCACCGCGGTTCAGTTTACTTCCAGGCTTCCGTAGACATTCTGCAAGGACCTATGTTCAAATGTGTGTGAAATCTTATGGGACGTAACTGCTGAGGTCATCAGTACCTAAGCTTACACACTACTTAACCTAAATTATCCTAAAGCCAAACACACACACACCCATGCCCAAGGGAGGACTCGAACCTCCGCCGGGATCAGCGGCACAGTCCATGACTGCAGCGCCTGAGACCGCTCGTCTAATTCCGCGCGGCTGCAAGGACCTATAAATGGCTGTGACGCTTTACTTTTCCGCCAAAAGAAACTCAGTGACAGCTCCCTGCTTGCATCACACTTCCATTACAGATGACAACTTGAAAGCTACATATAGCGCCACCACATATCGGAACTTCATGAAACTATAGGGCCTGAAGCGCGAATGTTCCACGATGTCCCACAGCAGATTTCACATTTTTGCAACCGAAATTCGTCGAGGAAAAAAATGTGTTGCATTACTTGTTGAACGCACCTGGTACTTGCTCGCCCGCACGACGGCTCATGAGCCGGCTCCATCCGCCGCTACCCTACTTACTTGTAGACAGCTTCGCATGCTAAAGCGCGACTGCTCCGCTGCTACTTCCCTCCGGAATGCCACCTGCGCCGGCCAGTCAGGACTCCTGCCGCTCTCTGACGTCACAACCTTGAAGGCAGGGCCTCGCCGCAAGTGGGGTCTTCTTAGACCGCAGCTGTTGACAGGTCGCCGACAGTTCCTAGCTCCGTCGTATTAATGTTTGAAACCAGCGTTTAAGTTACGTAACGTGGGCCAAACGTCCGACTTCTTTGTCACTGCGCAGTACACTGTTACACATTTTTGTGATAACACAGGGTGAGGCAGCTAAGACAACCCACCCCAAATATATCCACAATGAATAAATATATCGAAATCTGGCTTTCTCCAAGTTCTAGCGAACAATATGGCGAATTTCCTGACGTTCACAAGTACTCGCTGAATTACGACACCGACTTCGTTTTCTCTTATGAAATTATATACTTTTTGGTGCTGATTGAAAGAAGCGTCTAAGAAAACTACAGTGACATAACATGTATGGGGCTTGGTCAAATAGTATCAACAGCAGAGTGCTGCAAACCATAGTTCCGACGTCAAGAGAAGTAGTTCACGTACGCTTGTGGCATTATACCAAATGTAAGCATATACGTAACTCAGGTCCGTTTCATCTGTTTACTGTGACGGATGTCATACCAAGGGATCCAAAATGTTGATTCTGAGCATTCCTACGAGCTATAAAACTTAATACTTGTTAAATAAATAAAAGAGAAACGCCATTTTCCGAAGCTTGTATGTAGGAAACGTAAAGCGATATACAGCTTTCGAAAGATCAATGGTGGAGAGTAGTATTCTGGGTAATCAACGAATGAAAATATATTTCAGTGGGCTCAGTATTTTTCGAGATACGATGTGGTAAGTTTACAGCAGAAAGGGTTTCGTATCGTGATGTATTCTTTCGCCCCCTACTCGTCAGCCGGCTGCATGGAAGAGGCCGTGATGGTTCAAGATGGTTCAAATGGCTCTGAGCACTATGGGACTTAACATCTGAGGTCATCAGTCCCCTAGACTTAGAACTACTTAAACCAGAATAACCTAAGGACATCACACACTTCCATGCCCGAGGCAGGATTCGAACCTGCGACCGTAGCAGCAGCACGGTTTCGGACTGAAGCGCCTAGAAGCGCTCGGTCACAGCGGCCGGCTGGGCAGTGATGGAAATAAAACAAAGGGTATTAAAATTCAGAGCGAAAATATATCAGTGATAAGATTCGCTACTGACGTCGCTATCCTCAGTGAAAGTGACAAAGAACTGCAGGAGTTGTTGGCTGGAATAAACTGTCTGATGAGCACGCGCTATGGAAATGGAAATGAGCGTTTGGCGTCATTGGCCGGGAGGCCCCTTGCGGGGCAGGTCCGGCCGCCTTGGTGCAGGTCTTACTACATTCGACGCCACATTCGACGACCTGCGCGCCGGATGGGGATGAAATGATGATGAAGACAACACAACACTCAGGCCCTGAACAGAGAAAATCCCCGACCCGGCCGGGAATCGAACCCGGGCCCGTAGGACGGCAATCCGTCACGCTGACCACTCAGCTATGGCGGCGGACAGCACAGACTATGGAGCGACGGTAAACAGAAGAAACAGCAAAGTAATGAGGAGTAGCACAAGTGAGATTAGCGATAAACTTAACTTGGTGACCACGCAGTAAGTGAAGTTCAGGAATTCTGGTACATTGGAAGCAAAATAAAACATCACGGATGAGGCAAGGAGGACACAAACAGCAGAATAGCATAGGCAAAGAGGACATTCGTGGTCAAAGGAATTCTGCAAGTATCAAATGTCGACCTTAATTTGAGGAGGAAATTTCTTAGAATGTGCGTTTTGAGGACAGCCTTGTATGGAAGCGAACCATGGACTGTTGGAAAACGGGAAAATAAGAGACGCTAAGAGTCCGAGATGTGGCGGCACAGAAGTGTGCTGAAAATCAGGTGGACTGCTGAGATAAAGAATGAGGGAGTTCTCAGCAGAACTAGAGAAAAAAGGACTGTATGGAAACACTGACAAGAAGAAGGGACAGGATGATAGTACATCTGTTGAGACATCAGGCAATAACTTTTATGGTACGAGAAGATAAAACCTGTCGGGAAAGATGGCGATTCGAATGTATCCAACAAATAATTCAGAACACAGGGTGCAAGTGCTACTCAGAGATGAAGAGGTTGGCACAGGAGAGCAATTCGTCGCAGGCTACACTAGCCAGTCAAAAGACTGATGACTCAAAAGAAAATAATCGGTTTGAGATCTACTGCCGAATCAAAACCTTCTGTTACGTTTCGCACACATTACGGTACTCAACAGTAGCGTTCGTGCTCTTCCTGAGTGAATGTTTTCGTTTGTCATCTGCCCGCCTTCCATGACGCATTTTCCATAATCAGTTCTTAACGAATAAAGTCATGTGAATCTGGAATTCCCCCTTTCTCAGGACCTGAAGGATCGGCGCCTGGGAAAAGGAAGTATAAATAAAATAAAAATTTGTGGGTCCTAGTTTCGACGAAATGAACTATGGAAAAGACATCGGCTTAACGCGTTGTCGAAATCGTAAATGCATGAGAGATTTTGCCAGCCTTACAAATGAGTTAGTGTGTTATATGTTTGACGTTCGCTAAGCATGTAAAACTTTCGCCGTTCAAGATTGACGTATTTCAGTAAACACTTTCGCTCACTGTGTTTGGTTTCGTTGAGTGTTCCAGTGGACCCTTGAATTTTTTATTTTAGACAAGAAATTGTGTGAAAATTTTGTTGTATTGGTATTAGTTATGCTGGTATTGATAGAAGTAGTTGCTTTCTTAGCAGAGAGCGAAATTCGAGATCACTGTTGTTTGTTCCTTAAATCGTTCTACGATAGTAACTGAACTAAGATAATGTAGACGTTTAGTTTTTTCAATTATTGTCAACATTTTACCATGAGTGAGAAGTGTGGGCTTTGTCGTAGGTCTTTGACCAGTGGTTTAAAAAAATGGGTCAAATGGCTCTGAGCACTATGGGACTTAACTGCTGTGGTCATCAGTCCCCTAGGCTTAGAACTACTTGAACCTAACTAACCTAAGGACATCACACACATCCATGCCCGAGGCAGGATTCGAACCTGCTACCGTAGTGGTCGCGCGGTTCCAGACTGTAGCGCCTAGAACCCGCTCTGCCACCCTGGCCGGCACTAGTGGTTTACGGTATGAGATTTATTCAAAGTATTTTCAGTGGGGGCAATGCAATGGAGAAGCCAGTGGGCATTCCAGCGAAATCCTCTGCTGGAAATCAAGAATCATTTGTAGCAGAAATGAGTTAATAGAGGAACAGGAGCGTAAAATCCATGCCCTTCCCGTGCAGTTACAAAACGCAAACATGTTTGACCAACTGTCAGAGTTTAGTGAAGAGGAAGCCCTTTAGCTATAGGCTCAGGAAACTGGTAGCAGATCTCAGTAACTAGGTAACCTAAGACAGTTGCAGTTACAAATAGAAAGAAGAAGGTTCTGTTGTTAGGTCATTCACATAATAGAGGTGTGGCCATCTGTTGCAGGAAGTGTTGGGGAGTGAGTGCCATGTCACCTGCTTTGTGAAGCCTAATGCTGGGTTGGCTCAGACAACTGTTAACTTAGAGGAATTGTGCAGGAATTTTACGAACGAGGCTCAGGTAGTGATTGTGGGTGGAGCTGGGAATAGTCTTGATAGGGACGGGGAGTAAGGTGTAGGTTGTCAACTGGAGAAATAGCCACTCAAAGTGGTGGCACAACTGTGCACTTCGTGCAGGTGTTGTGGCCTCATCATGGGCCTCACCTTAATGCACTGATGGCGGAGAACATGGCTCACATTGTATTGTAGTGGTGCCATTTGAGTCTGTCAAATAGATCGGGTTTCACTAGGCATCGCCTGCACCTCAGAAGGTATGGGAATGACAGGTTTACAAAGCTCATAGGTGACAGTGCAGTAGGCGACAGTGGGATCACTCATGGGAAAATTCCCTTAGTAATTGGGCGTTAGAGCTGCACCTTTCTCAGATTGAAGTCAATTGATAGGTATTCGTGCTTAAAGGAAGTCTCTGAGAAATGAACTACCTTCAAAGAAGGTCAGGTTTGCAAGTAGTGAGGGAAGTAGCATGTTTCAACAAAATGTAAGAGGTATCAGATTTGAAGTTGGTGAACTGTTATGGATGTTGACTCCGACATTATTGGTATACCAGAGCACCACTTAAACAATGTGACAGTTCAGAGTCTTCGTTTACCAGGATACAGGTTAGCTGGCTGTTTCTCAAGGAGTTCTTTGGAGAGTGGGTGAGTGGCCATGTACGTAAAAAACAGTGTTCCATTAGACTCCGTAGTTCTATCAAAACACTGCACTGAACACCTATTTGAATGATGTGCAGGGCAGTTGAATTTAGTGAAACTGAACTTTTAATCTCAGTATTTGCAGGTCCCCTAACTCTGACGTCAGAGCGTTTCTGCTCGAGCTAGAGAAGATTCTTGGTTCACTTTATAGAAAGTACCAATAGTTAGTTGTATGTAGTGACTTCAATATTAATTTTGTATGTGACTGTGCAAGAAAATGGATGTTGGAAGAACTCCTAAATTCGTATGATCTGATGCAGACTGTATTTTTTCCAGCCAGGGTGCAGGGGAACAGTATCACAACCACAGACACTATTTTCATTCATTCTTCGTTACTAGAACATCTGTCAATGTCCATAGAAACTGGGAGGGTTAACCTCTCTGTCTGTATGAGCATTTCTGAAATAACGTCATTACTGCAGTGACAGGCATACATTCTTTTTGTTCTGTCCGTTTTGAGTCAGCCTGCATATGTCCTAATATCCGTGGAAGTGACGCCGCCGGCACGACGACACAACAGCTTTGCCGCACGTGCGCAGTCGCCTCACGTCGTGTCGCGGGACGTCCAGTCACGCCCCACGTGTGTCGTGACGAGACGTGACGCCCGACTGCCGGCCGCGTGTTGCGCAGCCTCAGACACGCGGGGCATGGCTGAGCGCTTGCTCGACCGCGGCTCTCTACACGATTTTCGAGCGATGCTCACAAATCCTTAATCATCACATCAATAAAGACTTACATAGTGAATTGCTTGTTTGTATGCAGGTGCACGACTGCAGACCCGGTACACATTAATGTTACCGCGCCACATTAACGCAGTAGGCCGCTACAGGAACAAGAACGGAATAATGAAGACGAGTATCGAGCGACGATTCGTGTTCTGTATTTGCGGGGGAGCAAAGCTGCAGCAGGTAGTGGAGGTGCGCGGCATCAGTGCACCATAATACACTGGAGAGCCAAAGAAACTGGCACACCAGTCTAATATCGTGTAGCTGTCCCGCAAGCACTCGGAAGTGCCACAACACGACGTGGCATGGCCTAGACCAGGCCTTCCCAACCTTTTCAGCTGGCGGACCTCTTCTTCAGTCGAAAATCCATGGCGGACCCCTAGTCAGTCAAGAGCACAGTAACTTTAAATTTAAGAGCGAAACCTATGGGAACTGAAAGCTTCTTAATGCAAGTGCCATGTTCCCAAAGACTTCCCCCCCCCCCCCCCCCCCTCGAAGTATCATTAGTCTTTGGTTTAGAGATGAATGAAAACAACTTGAAATTAACGATCCAATTTGAATTCCCACTGTATCCAGACACTTACAAATAGATTTACTCCCTTTGTTCAACACACTATAGCCTGATTAAAATCACTTGGTAATTGACATTTCACACGATGGAGAGCTGTCTTTCTTCCTCCAAGAGCAATCAACGTCACGTCCAAACTGCTCGCTGTTGAGAAGCTGCCGCTTATGGTCTGTTCAGATCCACTACTTGGCTACTGCTGTGTAAGGAGCATGCATATTGTGTAACAGTCGTGTGTGTGTGTGTGTGTGTGTGTGTGTGTGTGTGTGTGTGGGCGGGGGGTTCGTGAAACCCGAAGAATAATGTTCAAATGTATGTAAAGTCTTCCTTTGGTCGTCCTCCCTCCTCATTCATTTCAACTGGAAACTTCCCTTGTTGTGAAGGCGATGGAGAAACTGCACCCTTCTTCAGTGATCCTACCTTCAGCCACCGATCCATGTTAGAAGTAATAAACTGGTCAAAAATCGACTTATGAAATAGGTAGTGCACTGACAAAGCAAGTTTAACATTTAAATATGCCTGGGACCGCATACGTGCCAGCGAGCGCTGTGATTGGTCGACAAAGCTCGCTCCGCGCATGCGTAAGAGGTTTCAGCGCGTCTAGCGCCGTGAGCCGGCGCACAAACGACCCCCGTATTGTTGCGAAACAGTCGATCAGAGAAGCCGCATTCTCCTGCACTAAACTGTGTATGCGTTCTAACTTAGGAACCGCAAAGGCTGCTTGGGGATCACACGAAAAAAAAAAAATAGTGATGAATTTGATTTTCACATTTTTATTCAGTAATTTTACTCATTATTTTACACGATTTGGTGAAAGGTGGCCGCGGACCCCATAGAAAGAGCCGGCGGACCCCTAAGGGGTCCGCGGACCACAGGTTGGGAAGCCCTGGCCTAGACTAATGTCTGAAGTAGTGCTGGAGGGAAATGACACCATGAATCCTTCAGGGCTGTCCATAAAGCCGGAAGAGTACGAGTCGGTGGACATCTCTTCTGAACAGCGCTTTGCAAGGCATCCCAGATATGCTTAATAATGTTCATATCTGCGGAGTCTGGTGGCCAGCGGAAATGTTTAAACTCAGAAGAGTGTTCCTGGAACCACTCTGTAGCAACTTCGGACGTGCGGTATGTCGCATTGTCCTGCTGGAATTGACCAAGTCCGTCGGGATGCACAACGGACATGAATGGATGCAGGTGATCAGACAGGAAGCTTACGTGTCACCTCACAGAGTCGTATCTAGACGTGTCAGCAGTTACATTTCACCCCAACTGCAGACGGCCGGCCGCTGTGGCCGAGAGGTACTAGGCCCTTTAGTCCGAAACCGCGCTGCTGCTACGGTCGCAGGTTCGAATCCTGCCTCGGGCATGGGTGTGTGTGATGTCCTTAGGTTAGTTAGGTTTAATTAGTTGTAAGTCTAGGGGACTGATGACCTCAGATGTTAAGTCCCATAGTGCTTAGAGTCATTTGAACCATTTGAACTGCACACGTCCCACACCATTACAGAGTCTACACCAGTTGACATGCAGGGTCCATGGATCCATGAGGTTCTCTCCATACCCGTACATGTCCATCCGCTCGATACAATTTTAAGCGAGCGTCGTCCGATCAGGCAACATGTTTCCAGTTATCAACAATCCAATGTCGGTGTTGACGGGCCCAGGGGAGGCGTAAAGCTTTGTGTCCTACACTCATCAACGGTACACGAGTGGGCCTTCGGCTCCGGAAGCCCATATCGATGATGTTTCGATGAATGGTTCGCACGCTGACGCTTCTTGATGGGCCAGCATTGAAATCTGCAGCAGTCTGCGGAAGTGTTCCACTTCAGTCACGTTGAACAATTCTCTTCAGTCGTCGTCGGTCCCGTTCTCGCAATTTCTTTTTGTGGCCGCAGCTATGTCGGAGATTTGATGTTTTATACAGGATTCCTGATATTCATGGTGCACTCTTGAAACGGTCGTACGGGAAAATCCCCACACCATCGCTACCTCGGAGATGCTGTGTCCTATCGCTCGTGCGCCGACTATAACACCACTTAAAACTTACTTAAATCTTGATAACCTTCCATTGTAGCAGAAGTAACAGATCTAACATCTGCACCAGACGCTAGTTGTCTTATATAGGCGTTGCCGACCGCAGCGCCCTATTCTACGTGTTTACATGTATCTCTATCTGAATACGCATGCCTGTACCGGTTACTCTGGCGCTTTAGTGTATGAACCGCAGGTTGTGTGGTGCAGGAGTTTGGATGACGCAGTGCGAAGTGCCATACCATCTCTCAATGGAGGACATGGAACATACCTGCTTCCTTCTGCATAAGACCCTTCTGTTCTTCTCGGTAGGTGCGCTGGCTCCAAAACTGGCTGAAAAATGTTAATTCTACCAATAGTCTGTTGCAATATTGTGGTCGACACCAGACGTAGATTAAAAACACATAAAATACACTGGTGGTGTAAAGTTAGTTTGTTAAATTGTCCTAGTGCAGTAATCACACAGCACAGCCCAGTGCTTCAAAACGACTCACAGGTGGCAAAGATTTTAACGTATCAGTTTACCATATTACTGTCCTCATACACAGTTAAGGAATTCGAAACAATTCAGATACCGTATAAAATTAATCAGTGAGTCCATCAACACTGCCATATTAACCGGTCATTGTTCATAAGAATCAAGAATCACTGTGTACCTCTGATAAGGTCTCACCCAGAAATAATTAGTAATTAATGTCACAGAAGTCATTAATTAAACCCACGACTGCCGGCCGGTGTGGGTCTGGAACCGCGCAACCGCTACGGTCGCGGGTTCGAATCCTGCCTCGGGCATAGATGTGTGTGATGTCCTTAGGTTAGTTAGGTTTAAGTAGTTCTAAGTTCTAGGGGACAGATGACCTCAGATGTTAAGTCCCATAGTGCTCAGAGCCATTTGAAACCAAACCCACGACTGAAAAATACGAACTGTACGCAATATATGAAAATATTTCAGAATGTTAATTACCGGACTATGGCACACTGCTCACGAGAAGCGACAAAGGTGTTGCTCACTATACTCTCAGCGGCAGATTGCCTGACCTCAGGTGTGCTAGGTCTATACATAGTTTCGCCTGCGAACAATGTGTTTTACATTAATCGCTACTGACGCCGGCCAACTTAAATCAAACATTTTGTAGGTCTCAAAATACTGAACTTTCTAATTAGTGATTTAATTAACAAATGCTGCATGTCAAATGGAACATAAAAATATATCATCAAAATGATAATCCCAATGTTCAGAATCGAACAGTAATTTTGACATAATTTGTAACTGAAGTTACCATTAGTCTAAAGCCTTTATGTTAAATATTACAGAAGAATAAGTAGTTTAAGACAATTTGAGATACCTAACGGAAACTTTGGAGATACTTACTTTCAAATGATGGCGTTGATATGCCGAAATATGTTTCCTACCGATCACTAAATATGTAAGGTCGTGCTGTATGAACTTTCCCAATTAATAATATTTCATAATTAACAAAGTTTTTGAGTCAACTAATTAGATCACTGTAACTGCTCCCCCCCCCCCCCCCAGTATATTTGCAAGTAGTACGTCATGAGCAATGAAATTGAATGGGGCTAAGATTATTTATGAATCTGAAATTACTATGCACTCGCTGGGTACTAGGTACACATTATTATAGTTAAGAAAAAAAATTAGAAAATCTTGGGAGACCGAAAAACGTAGCATATGATATTGAATACTCATCTTGAAAATGGTTCAAATGACTCGGACCTGCGACCGTAGCAGTCGCGCGGTTCCGGACTGAAGCGGCTAGAACCGTTCGGCCACCGCGGCTGGCTCAGCCAACCTTCACTGACGAGTAATTATCAGTTTTCCATCTCGAAGAATTAACTTCAAGCCCAGCTTTATGTTGTAGAACATCATGTGAGTTACTATCTCAGTGCTTTCTGTGTGTCCAGTGCCAAATTTCGCACCGTACGCTTTACGCTCGAACATTCTCAATGTGTCCAGTAAACAGGGATTTTTATCGCGTCTTATTCTTAATTTGCATTTGCTTTCTTCTTTGCTCAATCCTGGTAGTGTTTATCAAGGTCACTGCCGTAAGCATTGGAAAAGTAAACTACTGTGCAACTGAACAACACATCAAAGTTGGAACAAATGCAGATGGTCACAGGATCGCAGTACCATCGAGTTTCCGAAGTAACTGATAAATTATATCGAACTTGAACACCAATACCGTTTAGTGTTTTAGTGCGAATGAAGCATAATGCCAAAATTCCAGAAGAGCCGGGTAACAAAATATTGTATCAGAGGAGGTGATCAGTTTCGGGGAAAAAGGGGGGAGGGGGAAATGCTACGTGATACGCCTACCGGGGTCGCCGAGTGTTTCTAGGCGCTACAGTCTGGAACTGCGCGACCACTACGGTCGAAGGTTCGAGTCCTGCCTCGTGCATGGATGTGTGTGATGTCCTTAGGCTAGTTAGGTTTAAGTAGTTCTAAGTTCTAGGGTACTGATGACCTCAGAAGATAAGTCCCATACTGCTCAGAGCCATTGGAACCTACGTGATACGAAAATCTGGCAAATTTCACTATCCACAAAGAGGATTTTGAGACACTAGGACGTTTTGTCAAAACTCGGGATTGTCCTGGGAAGATCTACCCCTGGCGGTGGTTGTTTCCTTCGCAAACGTCTTTGACACTTCGGCCGTGAGAAGCTCAGTGCCTCACGCCCTAAAAGGGATTATCGCTTTCACCGGGGGGCCTTGCGCATCTTCCTCTCAACTGTCGGGCCGATGTGAGGAGGGCCTTGTGGTTCTCGCTCCTCCCCCCCCCTCCCCCCACCGATCGTCACCCCACCCCACTGAAGCCACGTAGCGTATCCAGCTGTCGCACTCGCCGTGGCGATAGCAGCATTGTCGAACGAGGCAGCCGCCTCTTTCTTATCCAACAGCTGACGAGGGTGTTTACCGTCTGATGTCATCAGAGTGGGCTCTTCCCAACAAGAAGTTTTGATGGTGTCTCGGTATCGGCTCGTGTTGCGGCCGCTATGCAAAGATGTTCATACTTCCTGGGAAGTAGAAATATCTGCAAGCCTACAGGACGATTTGCGCTCGCTGAGGCTCGCTGTATATTAGAGCGTTTGCCCCCACTGCCCTCGACGCTAAATGCAGAAACCCGCCGTAAATGGCTTTTGTGACGGCCGTCCCCGGAAGGGTGGTTTTCGCGCTTCCCTGATGGCTTCTTCCTTTGTTGAGAGCTGCTTACAGGGTGGGGAGGGAGGACTACGTCATCAATCACGAGGCGTCGTTAAGCAGGCTCTGCGCCTCCCCAGCAGACGAGGCAGTCGCTGCCCATCACCCCACCACGCTGCTGTGGCAGCAGACGGGGGGCCAGCAACCGACAGCGGCGAAGTCTCCCACTGTGCATATAAATCCGGCTGAGGGAGATCTATCTTAACGACAATGCCGTGGTTATCTCACGACGACTCTTTGCCTTAGGGTGTATGGTGCCAGGGTTGCTCACGGGAGATACCACTAACGTAGTCAAAGAAATAAAAGACACAAAAATATTCAAGGATATCGAAATCGAATCACTACTTGATGAGGTACTTCCGTGACTTACTTTGTTGCTTAGAGTTTTTTTTTACTTTCGTTTTTAAATTATTTTCTCAGAAGTTTTCTGTGGTTTAATTGTTGTTGTTGTTGTGGTCTTCAGTCCTGTTTTGATGCAGCTCTCCATGCTACTCTATCCTGTGCAAGCTTCTTCATCTCCCAGTTCTTACTGCCACCTACATCCTTCTAAATCTGCTTAGTGTATTCATCTCTTGGTCTCCCTCTAGGATTTTTACCCTCCACGCTGCCCTCCAATGCTAAATTTGTGATCCCTTGATGCCTCAGAACATGCCCTATCAACCGGTCCCTTCTTCTTGTCAAGTTGTGCCACAAACTCCTCTTCTCTCCAGTTCTATTCAATACCTCCTCATTAGTTATGTGATCATATCCCAGTCTCTTTCCTCTACCTTCAAGTTGGGCTCTATTTTCAGCACGAGTTTCCTGTATGGCTACCAGGTCAATGTCGTTATCGTATAAAATTCTCTGCAATACTTGACATTTTGCTCTGATTATGCCCTCAATGTTGAATGGCAGATTCGGATGCATGGTCCGAGATCCTTAGTCATTACAAATCCATGAAGATACTCACGACATCCAAGGAAACGGACTCCGGTCTAGGCATCCTCCACTAAAGACCGCACAGGCGCTGCACCAAACCAACTTTAAAATAAATGACCGATGGAAAGAGGAATGGCAGAGCAGAACAGCAGTAAACTGCCACAGTATGCCATGCATCTTTAGTAAACCAAAAGGATTTGATTGCCCTCGCAAAGTTTAGTCAACTCTTAATCGCATCAGAACCAACTGTGGGAGATGCGCCGACTCCTTACACAGATGGGGTAAACTTCCTTCGGCCGCTTGCGACTGTGGCGCTGAGAGACAGACGGTCAAACACATCGTGCAGGAAAGCCCACTAAGGGCGTATGAGGGTGACCCACAGGATTTCCTAATGGCGACCCAAGAGGCAATCGACTATATATTATCTAAGCTGGACGTCTGCTTGTGATTGCTCTTCTGTGAGTGTAAATTTACAATTGGTGGTGTCCTTATATACAAACTGTTATTTATTGTTCTGTTTATACATGTGTGATTTTTTAAAAATCGTGTTGTTTCTGTGATTTTTACTGTGATGTTATGAGCCACACGCTAAATAAATAAATAATAGTTATGTGATCTACCCATCTAATCTTCAGGATTCATCTGTAGCACCACATCTCGAAAGCTTCTATTCTCTTCCTGTCCAAACTGTTTATCGTCCATGTTTCACTTCCATACATGGCTACACTCCATACAAATACTTTCAGAAACGACTTCCTGACACTTAAATCTATACTCGATGTTAACAAATTTCTCTCCTTCAGAAACGCTTTCCTTGCCATTGCCAGTCTACATTTTATATCCTCTCTGCTTCAACCATCATCAGTTATTTTGCTCCCCAAATAGCAAAACTCCTTTACTGCTTTAAGTGTCTCATTTCCTAATCTAATTCCCTCAGCATCACCCGACTTAATGCGACTACATTCCATCATCCTCGTTTTGCTTTTGTTGATGTTCATCTTATATCCTCCTTTCAGGACACTGTCCATTTCGTTCAACTGCTCTTCCAATTCCTCTGTCTCTGACAGAATTACAATGTCATCGGCGAACCTCAAAGTTTTTATTTCTTCTCCATGGATTTTAATACCTACTCCGATTTTTTCTTTTGTTTCCTTTACTGCTTGCTCAATATACAGATTGAATAACATCGGGGAGAGGGTTAATGGTACCTACCACGAATTCCTCCTCTGAGCTCCTATGCTCCTCAGCCGACTTTTCATCTCAGAATAGCACTTGCACCCAGCATCCTCTGTTACTTGTTGGATGTACACCGTTCCGTCACATTAATGTAGCCACCTCTCAAAAGCGTGAACAACCAGCTTTTGCGTCGCGGACCGCTGCGAGACATGCAAGCAGAAAGCGAGTGAGGTTCTGGAAGGTGCGAAGCGTGACGTGAAGCCATGACGACTCCAGTGCCTCGGCCAGGTTTCTCGATTGATGATCCGTGGCGCGAACAGCCCGATTGGGGTAGTCTCACAGATTCTCGGCTGGGTATAAAGCTGGGGAGTTTGGTGGCCAGGGGAGGACAGAAAACTCATCCTGGTACAATTCGCAACACGCACGTAGACAGCAAGCTGTGCCAGACGTTGCATTGACCTGCTGGTAGATGCCAACGTGGATACGAAAAAACCAAACTGCATATACTGGTGCACATCGTCCCCAAAGATAGATGCATACTTGAGTTTATCCATTGTGCCTTCCATTATTACGAGATCACGCAGGGAAAGCCCTGAAAACTTTTCCCAGAACATAACGCCCCGCCCTCCGGCCTGGACTGTTCCGGAGGTTGTTGCATACATAGTGCCTGCTTTCAGACGTCGTTAGCAAATGGAAACCACAATGAAATAAAAAAATGTTTTATTTGCAACATTTAGGTACAACTTCCAGCTACATCTCTACATAGTCGCCGCTCTGACATACAGGGTGTTTCATTAGATGTGTTTGCCTCTGTAAGTTACGAAGTATTAGGCGACGGAAATATTTGTTGCGATAGGTCACCATAAGAAACGTGACACTGTTTGCGGAGCTATGAACATAGTTTATTGTGTTATTATCCAAAGAGTTACAGCAAAAAGATACAATTTTTTTTTAAATGGAACAATAGTTGTTTCTATCATGCACTGGAATCTGTTACACCAGCTGTGTATACATCAATTTAAATTACATTCCTATCACTCTTAGTTTGGGAGCTACAGCCCTTCAAACTTTCAGGGGCAGGTACCACACACGCTGCGCATACCGCAATGCGCCTTCTAAATGTGGTGCGGCCGAGTAACGTCGCCGGTGTCACGGAGCGACAAGCTTCCTCGATGCGCTGTTAGACTGCCGCCGACAGTTCGAGCCACACGAACAAACGGGGCTCAATATACCAGAGTTACTGACATCGGATGAGGATGACATACACGAACAACGAGTACGCTGACATGTTGCTGATGCTCGGAGAGTGCCGACAAGATGCCACTGAAACAGCCATGGCGTACGCCGTGAGATATCCTATGCGAAGAGGTCCGGCAGCCATTATGTTCTTACTTGCCGAACAACGACTTCGGAAAACAGGCAGCTTGGTAATTGGCTGCAGTAACAGACGAAGAACTGCAAGAAGTGAGGAGACGGACGTGTTCGTTTTAGCTGCAGTACACCACGATCATGTCAGCTTACGAGCCGTTGCTGCAGTCGCTTTAGTCAGTCTCAAATCTGTGTGGCGTATAGTACACGGCCACAGGTTTCACCCATAACGCCTGTCACTGACCCAGGAGCTGCATGGGAACGATTTCCGTGTGAGAGTTACGTTCTGTGAATGGGCCACGCGTAATTTCACTCTGGAGTCTTTACAAGGTGTTATGTTCTCTGATGAGTCCACGTTCACAAATTATGGTGCAGTGAATCGCCATACGTGCCCTACTGGGCCGCAGACAATCGTCGGTGGGTACGACTTGTCGACCGTCAACGTAGGTGGTCTATTAATGTATGGTGTGGAATCCTTGGGGATGAAATCATCGGTCCACACTACTTCCCAGGTACACTGACAGGTGTGTTATGCCGCGCGTTTATAGTCGACAGTTTGGGTGGTCTCCTTCAACATGTGTGTTTACACACGAGAGTCCATATGCGAATGCAGTACGATGATCAGCCAGCCCATTCTGCGCGTGCTGTTGTGGAACAACTAAACAACAGGTATGCAGGAAGGTGGTTGGGGCGCTATGGTCCTCATTCATGGCCCGCAAGGTCGCCCGATTTAACACCATTAGATTTCTTTTTGTGGGGATATCTAAAGGTTCGTGTTTATGTCACTAGCCCACATCCCCAGATGATCTAAAACGACGCATAGATGACGCATGTTGCTCCGTGACTCCGGCGATGTTACATCTCGTCCACAGATCCTTTAGAAGCCGCGTTGCAGTGTGCATTCAGGAACATGGACACACATTTGAACATCTGATTTAAATCAACATCCCACCACGAGAACATCTACCACCCACCACACAGTCATGTATTATGTACAGTTTGTGGTATCTACCCCTGAAACTTTGAAGGGTCGTAGCACCCAAACTAAAAGTGATAGGAATGTAATTTAAATTGATGCATACACAGCTGATGTTACTGGTTCCAGTGCATGATAGAAACAACTATTGTTCCATTTAAAAAACTGTACCTTTTTTGCTGTAACTCTTCGGATAATAACACAATAAACTATGTTCATAGCTCCGCAGACAGTGTAACGTTTTTTATGGTGACCTACCGCAATAAATATTTCCGCCACCTATTACTTCGTAACTTACAGAGGCAAACACATTTAGTGAAACACCCTGTAGATATTTTTCGTAGCAAAATATAACTTCCACGGCCGGAATTGTCACAGTTAATAAAGTATTCCGGGCTATTATGCTGCGGTCGAAGGGATTTCACTTTGAAACCCGACGTTTCGTCCCCATCTGCGGAGGACATTTTCGAGGGGGATCGTAGCTTTGTTGAACGTCAGATTCACACCCTGGATGGCTCAATAGCGACCAGATGTTGTGCCTGGACTATATCGTAAGGGAGACCACCACCACGGTGCACCGTAACTTGTCGATGACCGGCCCACACTGTCTTTTCCCGTTGCTGCAAGTGCCACGCGATGTGGAGGCGAAAAGGCGCTATAGTCACGCTGGGATCACGCCGTGAGACGTCCAGCTCTCCGTCCAGACTGGGAGACCTCTCACAACATGCTCCAACACTTTCATTCATTTCCACCGTATTCATAATATGCTATATTACTTTATCTGTCTCGTCATACAGTCCTTCTCCCCACACACCATTCGCAAATGGAACGGGAATTGAGTAAAGTGACACCTGTGCACGTGGAAATCTGTGCCACTCATTTTACTAAGGATATGGACATATACACTATCTGATCAAACATATAGGGGCAAACTCTGCTTTCATTGAGGTACCTGAATGGCAGCCCATTCTTCCTCAAGAGCCGAAACCAGAAAAGGTGGTGAAGTTGGACGGTCGGATATGACGCGAAGTGGACGCTCCAGTTCATCCCAGAGGTGGTCCGTTGGGTTCCGGGTGGGACTGCAGCCAGGCCAGTCCATTTCAGCAATGCTATTGCCCCACAGATGCTGCGTTATGACGGTGAGCAGCGTCATGCTGATATAAACGGTCATCGTCTGTCAACTATTCCTCTACTTTGCACAGTACACAATAGTGTAAAATCTGTTCGTATCTTTCCGCAGTTACCGTATTCTTAAACGCAATAAATGGGACGACACCGTAATGACCAATAGCATCCCGCTTCCGCAACACGACCTCTTCCGTATTTCGTTCTTTGACCTGCATAGTCCCGGGTTCCCGGGTTCGATTCCCGGCGTGTTCAGGGATTTTCTCTGCCTCGTGATGATTGGGTGTTGTGTGAAGTCCTTAGGTTAGTTAGGTTTAAGTGGTTCTAAGTTCTAGGGGACTGATGACCATAGATGTTAAGTCCCATAGTGCACAGACCCATTTTGAAGCTGCATAGTGTGGCAGGTAACTTTCTCTACCACTGGCTGAAAGAATGCGTGGGTTATCAATAACTGCTCGAGCATTGTACCCTATTCTGTTTAACCCTCTACGCGTTGTGCTACTTAAATTGCCGGTATTATTTTAGAACTCACAAGCGATTCCTTCTGTTGGTTTCATGTGATTTCATACACTACTGGCCATTAAAATTGCTACACCAAGAAGAAATGCAGATGATAAACGGGTATTCATTGGACAAATATATTATACTAGATCTGACATGTGATTACGTTTTCACGCAATTTGGGTGCATAGATCCTGAGAAATCAGTACCCAGAACAACCACCTCTGGCCGTAATAACGGCCTTCATACGCCTGGGCATTGAGTCAGGTACAGCTGCCCATGCAGCTTCAACACGATACCACAGTTCATCAAGAGTAGTGACTGGCGTATTGTGACGAGTCAGTTGCTCGGCCACCGCTGACCAGACGTTTTCAATTGGTGAGAGATTTGGAGAATGTGCTGGCCACGGCAGCAGTCGAACTCTTTCTGTATCCAGAACGGCCCGTACAGGACCTGCAACATGCGGTCGTGCATTATCCTGCAGAAATGAAGGGTTTCGAAGGGATCAAATGAAGGGGAGAGCTACGGGTCGTAACACATCTGAAATGTAACGTCCACTCTTCAAACTGTCGTCAATGCGAACAAGAGGTGACCGAGACGTGTAACCAATGGCACCCCATACCATCAAGCCGGGTGATACGCCAGTATGGCGATGACGAATACACGCTTCCAATGTGCGTTCACTGTGATGTCGCCAAACACGGATGCGACCATCATGTTGTAAACAGAACCTCGATTCGTGAGAAAATGACGTTTTGCCATTCGTGCACCCAGGTTCGTCGTTGGGTACACCATCGCAGGCGCTCCTGTCTGTGATGCAGCGTCAAGGGTAACCGCAGGCATGGTCTCCAAACTAGTAGTCCATGCTGCTGCAAACGTCGTCGAACTGTTCGTGCAGATGGTTGTTGTCTTGCAAACGTCCCCATCTATTGACTCAGGGATCGAGACGTGGCTGCACGATCCGTTACAGCCATGCGGATAAGATGCGTGTCATCTCGACTGCTAGTGATACGAGGTCGTTGGGATCCAGCACGGCGTTCCGTATTACCCATCTGAACCCACGGATTCCATATTTTGCTAACAGTCATTGGATCTCGACCAACACGAGCAGCAATGTCGCGATACGATAAACCGCAATGGCGATAGGCTACAATCCGACCTTTATCAAAGTCGGAAACGTGTTGGTACGCATTTCTCCTCCTTACACGAGGCATCACAACAACGTTTCACCAGGCAACGCTGGTCAATTGCTGTTTGTGTATGAGAAATCGGTTGGAAACTTTCCTCATGTCAGCACGTTGTAGGTGTCGCCACCGGCGCCAAGCTTGTGTGAATTCTCTGGAAAGCTAATCATTTGCTTATACAGCATCTTCTTACTGTCGGTTAAATTTCGCGTCTGTAGCACGTCATCTTCGTGGTGCGGCATTTTTAATGGCCATTAGTGTACAACCAGTCTCCTCTGTGTTCGAAGGTCCGTGCTAGTAAACTTAAAGACAAAGCAACAACACACCATGAAGGAATTATCCACATGGGTCTGGGATCGGGAGATGTGATGTACTCGTACAGGCAAACAAACGATTGCAGTTTCAGCATAATTCGATAATTTGTTCAAGAGAAAGAGCTTTACAAAGTGAGCAAGTCTGTAAGGCATTGATCCACCTCCAGCCCTTATGCAAGCAGTTGTTCGATGTGCTATTGACTGAAAGAGTTGTTGAATGTCCCCCTGAAGGATATCACACCAAGTTCTGAACAATTGGCGCGTTAGATCGTCAGCATCCCGAACTTGTTGAATCTGTCATACTCCGAACATTCTCAATTGGGGAGAGATCTCACGGCATTGCTGGCCAAGGTAGGGTTAGGCAAGTACCGAGATAAGCCGTAGAAGCTCTCGGCGTGTGCTGACGGGCATTATCTTGCTGAAATGTAATCAGAGGATGACTTGCCAAGGGCAACAAAACGCGGTGTAGAATGGCGTCGAGTACCGCTGTGCTGTAAGGATACCATGGTTTACAACAAAAGGTGTCCTGCTATTGAAATAAAATGGCACACTTGACCGTCACTGCAGGATGTCAGCCGGGCGACGGTCGGGTAGGTACACCACTGCTGTGCGCGGCGTCTGCAGACACGTCTTCTGAAGACAGTTCCACTCCAGTCAGTGATGTTCCAGGCCAGAGGCGTGTTTGGAGTCGCCCCGGACACGATGCCAGCCTGACTGTCGCCCGCCATACGCCCCTGCAACCAGGAATGATGATCTGGGATGCCGATTGCTTTCATAGCAGGACCCCTCTGGTTGTCATGCGCGGGACCCTTACTGTACAGCCGTACGTCGACGGTATTCTACGCCCCGTTTTTTTTTTTTTTTTTTTTTTTTTTTTCATGGTCAGCCTCCTGGGCTTACAATTGAGAACGATAACGTCCACCCCCACCGGGCGAGAGTTTCTACTGCTTGCCTTCGTGCTTGCCAAACCCTACTTTGGACAGCAACTTCGTCAGATCTCTCCTCAACTGAGAACGTTTGGAGCATTGTGGCTAGCGTCCGCCAACCAGCTCGGGATTTTGACGATCTAGAGAACCAGAATTTGATACGGTATCCCTCAGGAGGGCATCCAACAACGGTATAAATCAATGCCAATCCGAATAACTCCTCGCATAAGAGTCAGAGTTCGCGGCTCATGGTCTCGCAGTAGCGTTCTCGCACGGGGTCCCGGGTTCGATTCCCGGCAGGGTCAGGGATTTTTCACCTGCCTCGAGATGACTGGGTGTTGTTTGTCGTCTTCATTATCATCGTTCATTCCAATTACGGTCGGAAGAAGGCGATGGCAAACCACCTCCACAAGGACCTTGGCTAGTACAGCGGTGCGAGTCTCCCGCATCGTCCCCTACGCTCTGTTACGGAGTATGGGACTTCATCACCCATCTGAGAGCCTGAGGTGCACCAAAGCGTTACTGGTTTGCTCAATTTGTGAAGCTCTTTCCGTTGAATAAATCATTCAGTTTTTCTAAAATTGTAATCATTTGTTTATCTATACATGTATTTCACATCCACCGATGTCCGTCCCCCGGTTGCTGAGTGGTCAGCGCTATCGAATGTCAATCCTAAGGGTTCGATTCCCGGCTGGGTCGGAGATTTTCTCCGCTCAGGGACAGGGTGAAGTGCTGTCCTAATCATCATCATTTCATCCCCATCGACGCGCAAGTCGCCGAAGTGGCGCCAAATCGAAAGACTTGCGCCTGGCGAGTGGTCTGCCCTAGTCACACGACATTTACATTTACATCTGCCGATTTCCGCCTCATCCGGATAATTCCTTCGTGGTGCGTCGATTTTTGTCTTAGCGTGTACAAGAGGTCTGCTTGCTCCTGATTCAGCCGTCGTTGTTCCTTGCGTTTGCAGTTCACAGTCATATCACCAACAACCGACTTAGAAGGGTTGAAATGTCCCTGACGGATGTGTTGTTCAAGTGAGGCCCAATGCCTAGTCCACGATCGCCGTCAGAGAGCTCTGCTGGACGACCCATCCTACTGCTACGCGACAACACAGTACTCCCCGCCTCTTTATGTGCTACCGGCCCCGTCGCTCGTGACCTCTACTGGTCAGTTCTTCATTACGTAGAGGTGTCCGGATACTTTTGATCAGATGGTGTACAGCGCCATGTAGCTGTCAGCTGGCAGTGCTCACAAGAGCAGGCCTTTGTTCGTCTGCTGGTTAACAGTAGGTCTCCGCCGGCGATCCTGGGCCTCGCTGTCGTTTTATTTTACTCCACCCCATAGGGGCGATTTTTCGGTCTGCAGCGCAGCTGAGCTCCCGAAAGCGAGGTCGCCCTGAGGCCTTGTTGTAATTAACTGCATGCAGCGCAGGGGGGACGCGCCACCTCGCGTTGCGGTAGCTGCGCGTAACCTGGCAACCAACTACTGACGGCGTCTGGGGAAGGGGGAGACACTGTGGCGGAAATGAAACAGGGAGAGACAAATAAATGTTCGAGGGCTAGCAGTTTGTTAGACTGACGCGTTCTTAGTACTCTCGTTCACTACCACAATATTTATTTCTGAGACGATTTATTTACTGAATAATGAAAAAAAAAAAAAACCTGAGGAAAGTCTGGATTCCGTAAAATGTAAGAATACGCAGACAATACTGACCCTATAACTTATCTTTGAAGATACACTGAAGAATGGCGAACCAACGACTGTAGCATTAGCAGATAACACTTTGGGCAATGTTGATTACAATACGCTGTTTTAAATTACGAAGTCAGCGGGAGTAGAAAACAGGTTGAGTTCAGTATTTCACAACTTCTATAGAAACCAGACAGCAATTACACTGAAGATCCCAAGAAACTCGTACGCCTGCCTAACATCGTGTAGGGCCCCCGCGAGCACGCAGAAGTACCGCAGCATGACGCGGCATGGACTCGACTAATGTCTGAAGTAGTGCTGGAGGGAATTGACACCATGAATACTGCAGGGCTGTCCATAAATCCATAAGAGGACGGTGGGGTGGAGATCTCTTCTGAACAGCACGTTGCAAGGCATCCCAGATGTCCTCAATAATGTTCATGTCTGGGGAGTTTGGTGGCTAGCGGAAGTGTTTTAACTCAGAATAGTGTTCTTGTAGCCACTCTGTAGCAATTCTGGACGTGTGGGGTGTCGCATTGTCCTGCTGGAATTGCCCAAGTCCGTCGGAATGCACAATGGGCATGACTGGATGAAGGTAATCAGACAGGATGCTTACGTACGTCTCACCTGTCAGAGTCGTGTACAGACGTGTCAGGGGTCCCATATCAATTAAACTGCACACGCCCCACACCATTACAGAACCTCCACCAGCTTGAACAGTAACCTGCTGACATGCAGCCGCTCGATACAATTTGAAACGGGACTGTCCCACCAGGCGACATGTTTCCTGTCATCAACAGTCCAATTTCGGTGTTGACGGTCCCAGGCGAGACATAGAGCTTTGTGTCGTGCAGTCATCAAGGGTAGAAGAGTGGGCCTTCGGCTCCGAAAGCCCATATCGATGATGTATCGTTAAATGGTTCGCGCGCTGGCACTTGTTGATGTCCCAGTATTGAAATCTGCAGCAATTTGCGGAAGGTTTGCACTTCTGTCACGTTGAACGATTCTCTTCAGTCGTTGTTGGTGCCGTTCTTGCAGAATCTTTTTCCGGCTGCAGCGATGTCGGAGATTTAATGTTTTACCGGATTCCTTATATTCACGGTACACTCTTGAAACGGTCGTCCGGGAAAATCCCCACTTCATCGCTACCTCCGAGATGCTGTCCCATCGCTCGAGCGCCGACTACAACACCATGTTCGAACTCACTTAAATCTCGATAGCTGTCAGTGTAGCAGCAGTAACCGATCTAACAACTGCGCCAGACTCTTGTTGTCTTATATAGGCGCTGACGACCGCAGCGCCGTATTCTGCCTGTTTACTTTACATCTCCCTGTATTTGTATACGCATGGCTATAGCAGTTTCTTTAGTGCGTGAGTGTAGAACAGGCAAAGGATATGGAAGGGAAGCGGTGATGGAGAGCGTGTGGAACAGGGTTGTATGTGATCTGCTATGTTATTCAATCTGTAAATTGATCCATTTGTGAAGGACACAAAGAGGAATTTGGGAATGGAATTAAATTTCAGGGAGAAGAAATTAAATCTAGCAATGCAATGTTAAGAAGAACGCATGTCAGTGTACAATGTTGGCTGATGTTGACATACTGCTCTAAACAAAGGATTCACGGTGGGTTTTGTCAGTGCGTGTACAGGTACGCCAAGGCGAATAACCCGCGAATGACCAAGGAGAAGTACAGGCCATTAGACGATTTAAGTTATGTCCTGTACATGTATGTAAACTACCACTATGGGCACGCCGTATAACAGTTTCTGCCGTTTGTAGTTTCCCAGTGGCTGTCCGAAGAGGGAATTTTCAGACTAGGAGATGAGATGCAAACTGTGGCTGTTGATTCTGCTGAGAGATACGGCTTGGAGGCAGAACTGATGTCACACCCATTTGCATGACGCTCACAGCGACCTGCCGCTGTGTCCAGAGCGCCTAGTCCCGCACTACGATTCCGTCCCCAAGCTGATGACAACGCTGAGGAGTAGGTAGAGATACATCTTGCACTAAAGAGCCCTCCACAAACGTCTCAGTTTGCGGATGGAACTTCTTAGTCACCCGCAGCATCTCCTTCAACCAAAGGTACTGGTTAAAGTAGTACACTGATGTAAACACCGAACACGTAGCTGTGAAAAACATTCAAATGGCTCTGAGCACTATCGAACTTAACTGCTGAGGTTATTAGTCCCCTAGAACTTAGAACTACTTAAATCTAACTAACTTAAAGACATCACACACATCCATGCCCGAGGCAGGATTCGAACCTGCGACCGTAGCAGTCGCGCAGTTCCAGACTGTAGCGCCTAGAACCGCTCGGCCACTCCGGCCGGTGAGAAACATTGTTTAAATTAATGAAGTGGTCAGTTTACGAGAAACCGAAGGAATGCATTTGAGAATACTGCAAAATTAATTTAGTTCATTGATTTGGGGAGGGGGGGGGGAGGGGGAGAGGCGTTATGGCGCAAGAGATCACATCGCTGGGCCTAATTTTAAGCGGGCCATAATTTTCAAACAAAGAGATAGCCAAGGTTTCAGTGCAGTGCACAAGGCCTGTCTATATCGATATGTGTGTTCTGGGCCTCTCCAGAGTCCACGTGTACCGATTCCACTGTGAGTTTCGCCGATCCCAAATTACTTTATATGGACACAGACAGTTTCATCTCCTGGGTGAAAGGCTGTGATGTATATGAAACAATGAGGTACAATCCCGAGGCATCCGATACGTCTGGATATGCGGCCGATAATTCTTATGAAGTAGTACCACAAAAGAAGAAGGTTATCAGTCTGATGATGGACGAGGAAAGTTTATAGGACACTGGTCGAAAATGTACACATACTATAGACATGCCACCTAGAGACGTTCTAAGGACGTGCATCGAGCAATCTCGAAGGCTCTCACGATAGAGGACTACAACAGGTGTGCGCTCGAGAGCATTGACGCTACTCCGACTAAGGTGCACCAAGTTGTTTTTCGATCACGAGGCTATGAGGTACCTACAGCACTGCAGCTGAAAGTAGGCCTGTCGCAATAGAACAAACGGTTCACATGTGGATTGGCACCCTCTCATACTCGCAGTATTCACTTAAGAGCTACATTTTGTGTATCTGTGTATTTATTTATTTGTGAATAGTGATTGTGTGTTTGGAATAGTTGGGTGAACCGCTTGTAATAGTTGTGTGTGTGTGTGTGTGCGCGTGTGTGTGTGTGTGTGTGTGAGAGAGAGAGAGAGAGAGAGAGAGAGAGTATTTGTGATTGTGTGGACCGATGACCGTTGCAGTCTGGTCCCTTTAATCCCACAAACCATTTGTGATTGTGTGCACACTACGTGTGCATCCAAATTATGCACACTATGTGTGTGTGCATATATTGGTTTTTTCTTCGCTCGTTGCTGCTAGTCCCCATTTCTCATATACTGAATACAGAAAATCTTAAATAGTGTGTATAGAATGATCAGTGATTAAATTGTAAATATCGTATAAGGAATGAAAAAAATTACAAAGTACAAACAAATAGGGAAACTTAGTATCTAAGCTGTTCGGCCCTGTACCATTTGCCGTATATCTTGTAGTGTTAGTAATATATATAAAGAATCAGAAAAAAATTGTAAAAGAATAGATTCGTAAATAAACCAATGTAGATATGTCATCAGAAAAAGAGCTTTGCAATTTATTACAAACAGGTCATAAAAATATGTATTTTACAAAACATCTGTAGATAAAAGAAAAAACTGTTAATAAATAACAAACAAATAATCTAAATAATTATTTTACGAAAAAAATTATTAATAAATCGAACAGTTAATAAATAAAAAGAAATATTCTAAAGACCTGTTTTGCGAAAAAAAATGTTATTAATAAACCGTAATTGATTTGGTAAATCATTCTTGCTATTATCCGCTCCTTACGTGAGTTGTCAGCACGTCTGACTGCCAAGAAGCGGACCGGAATTCGGTTCCCGACCGAGTCGAAGACTTTCTCCGCTCGGGGACTGGGTGTTGCGTTGACCTTATCATCATTTCATCGTCATCGACAAACAAGTTGCTGCATGTGACGTCAACTGAAAAGACTTGGAACTCGGCTACCGAAATTCCCCGGGTGGGGACTCCTGACCATCAATGCCGTACGATCATTTCATTATTATTATTTACAAAGCCTTTCACTATTGAACTGTGGAGAGAAAATTATTGCTAATAATAATTTGTGTGTAACAAAAGCTGACTTTGCGCCTATGATGCTCAGCACAAGACCGAAGCCATTCACGCAGTTGCTCTTGTTGTAATGGAGTAGGAGGGGGAGGGATGTGCTGCCAATGGCTGAGATAGATAGGTGTTTCCCGCCAATTTTGTATCATATACGTGCCCAACAATCATGTGTCCAGTATTAGGTTTTGTGCTGTGCCACACACAACTTGCCTTATGTGCTTGGGCTGAACGGTGTTAGTCTGGGGGTAGGTTTGTGGGAGGGGAGATGCGCAGTTGCCCCAGTATGTATCCTGATACCCTAAAAGTCTTGTGTCATCGGTGTAACCTGATACTCAAGGTCATTAGTATCTGCAGCATACACTGGGTAACTACCACTTATCAGTTACAGTTTTATCACCGAAAATGAGGCATCGCTCCATGTCTACCTGAGCCATCTCAAAATATAATTAACTGATAGTCTAAACCATAATCATCTAAAAAGAGTGCCTTTAACGTGCTGAAACAGTAAGTTTAAATAGAAAGAGGGATATCGAAGAAATAGAAATTAGAAAGAAAAAACTAATCAGAATATTTTTAGATCCAAATTATACTGAAGAAGAATCATATACGCCATGGGCAAATAAATAAAATTGAATAGTACACCATCATTTATTCGGATATGAAAAAAACGCATGCTAAAATTCTATTGGAAAAATGAAATAGGCAACAAAGCAGAATAACTAGACAGGTTGTGGAATTCCACGGAACACGCACTAAAGCTTAAACTGAAACAGGAAGAAGACTTTAAGGCATCAGGAGTAACACAACTTGACATATCAGACAGAAACATATTTAGGCAGAAAATTCACGACTGGACAGCTGGTCTGACGGAGAAGCCCAACAAGACCGGAACAGCTTGGTATGGCCAGCAAAAAGAAGCCCATTCTGAGGAGACAAATGCAATGTGGGCACGAAGAAAAGCTGAAAATGCACCTTGTAGTACATCACGAGGTCGAGTGGCGCCATAAGATGAATAATAATAATAATAATAGTAAAACAATTTCGAGCTTTTTCCTCCGCAGCTGCAAACAGTCGTGGAAACTTTCAACCGTTTGAGCACCGGATGTCGAGAGCTTGGTGTGCGCACCTGTGTGTGTGATACCTCTCGGAAATTCAAGAGCGTGAGTCAGGGCTGGGGAGCGCGGTGACGTCGCCTGCGGCAGGTAGGCAGGCGAGCAGCACAGCGCGCCTCTCCCGCCAAGAGGCACGCCGCTGAAAACCAAACAGACCCGCGAGGACGCGAGCGGCGCAAGACGCCCGCGGAGGAACGGGGGGGAAGGGGAAGGGGGTGTGGGGGCAGAGGATGACACCACACACTGCCGGCAGGTGAGTCGGGCGCCAAGCTACTGCTGCCACGGTCTCCGGCATCTCTCTTACCGTGCACAGCAACAGTCTTTGCTTCTGGTAAGACCAGCGTGCAACAAGAAAACTCCTCTCCGAGGAGATGCCGCATTCTGCTGTCCACCGATTTCGACAAGCGCCAGCGCTAGATTACTACAAGGAAAGTTGGCCCAATGCGTTAAGCAGCGATCTAGCGTTGCGATATGACGTCATTTAGAAGCGATCGGGCGTTGCGGCATGACGTCACTGTCGAGAACAACACTGACTCAAAAGAAGGCCTCGGCGCTTGTTCGTGACGTCACGTCAGCTAGGCACGGCGAACGCCAGGTCTGTTGCAGGCATACTCATAATAGTGGCGTCTCCCTCTCTGACACATGTAAATGTGAAACTATTGGCGGCAGTTGACCAACACACATTGTTCTGAGAGATTTCTGCAATCAATTAATTGTGCAATTCATTACACTTGTTAACAAATCGTGTACTCCTGAACCGAGCGAGGTGGCGCAGTGGTTAGCACACTGGACTCGCATCGGGGAGGACGACGGTTCATTACCGTCTCCCGCCATCCTGATTTAGGTTTTCCGTGATTTCCCTAAGTCGCTTCAGGCAAATGCCGGGATGGTTGCTTTGAAAGGGCACGGCCGATTTCCTTCCCTCACCAGACCTTGCGCTCCGTGTCTAATAACCTCGTTGTCGACGGGACGTTAAACACTAATCTCCTCCTCCTGTACTCCTGAACTTAAATTTCCACCTGTTTTAAGGATTGAAATACAAAAACAACTTCATGGTCCAGCAGCAACAGAATTCATGCTTCTTTACCTTATTTGTAAATCTGAGGAAGTTACGTTTGTACTGGGTTGCTTTTAGAAGAAACTGTGAACATATTGGTGCTCTTCTTTAGGTATCTTGGCTGACTATGGGGTGAGGAGCACTGAATGTTAAGAAATATCTTGCGATTGTACACGTTGGGGGAGAGGGTGGCGGACAGAAGAAGAGGCAAAAGAGAGATACTTGTTTTATCAAATAAAATTTTTGTATCTTCTAAAGTTTCTCCTTCCAGTTGCAAGAGGGGAATATTTATCGTTTCTAATGTGCATGTTTGAAAAAGTTTAAGCTCAGCAGTATTTTCGATGTATGAAGCTATTTTGTTTTCCGCTTAGAATTCCTTTCGTTGAAAACGACTGTAATCTAAAGACTGGCAACAGTTGGAGATTTACACATGTAAATTAGTTCACATTTCCAGTGACGATGTCAAACGAAAATAAATAAATAAAAGAAACGAGTTCATTGTAAGGAGGTTGGGGTAAGCTTCGATAACAAAATGGGTCAAGTAAATATAGTTACTTGAATGTAAAATTTCCGAAGCTTGCAATGGGGCAAAGCATCTCTCATATTGATCTACGTTTGTTTCGCCAGGATTCAGTAATATGGTTCAAATGGCTCTGAGCACTATGGGACTCAACTGCTGAGGTCATTAGTCCCCTAGAACTTAGAACTAGTTAAACCTAACTAACCTAAAGACATCACAAACATCCATGCCCGAGGCAGGATTCGAACCTGCGACCGTAGCGGTCTTGCGGTTCCAGACTGCAGCGCCTTTAACCGCACGGCCACTTCGGCCGGCGATTCAGTAATACAGAACTATGATCTTCATTTGCAGCTTTACGATAGTAAGAAAATCTTTCATCTAAATAAAACTGCAGAATCCAAAACAATACCAAACATTTTGTCCAAAACTAGGAGATTTATAGTCATAAGCACGCCCAGGCGTTTCTACCTGCAACAGACCTGGCGTTCGCCGTGCGTAGCTGACGTGACGTCACCAACAAGCGCCGACGCCTTCCTTTGAGTCGGTGTTGACGAGAAAGGGCGTGGCGCGTACATCACAGCACGTGACACTGCAGGTCTTAACGAGTCCCAGCAGCCGTCTCCTGCGGGAATGAGTAACAATTTCAGACGACTTTAATAATTCTTGACTGCGTATTTAAATTCATGCCAGCTCTCGATAGCACTAGCCAAAATTAAGACGTTTACTGGGTACCTTTTCAGTTAAGTATTGATCTCAGTAGACGCTGCACGGAACCGAGCTTCCGCGAAATGTGGCGGACGAGCTGACTAGGGTGGCGTCACAAGTCCGCTGCATGGCCCGCATATCTCGTTGGCCCCGCGAGAACGTGTAGCAGCGTGGGACGTGTTCTCACGTTCTGCTATGACGCAATTCCGCTTAAACTAACTTTCCTTTACGAAAACTGAAGGACATTAGGATGCAGTATCGCTACTATGGAAACATACAGGTTGACGCAAAAGTCCATTTACGTTTGAAAATGCACTAATTCACGGTATAGAGTCGGTGAAGAGGTAGAGCTTGACATACATGCCTGAAATCACATGGGATTTTACTGAAACCAAAACCGATTGCAAAAAGCGGCCAACAGATGGGGCTGGACGGCAACACGTCACTAACGCGGCATGAGGATCGTGTATCAAATGGGCTGCAGTGAGAGAAGTAGTACACTACTGGCCATTGAAATTGCTACACCACGAAGATGAAGTGCTACAGACGCGAAATTTAACCGACAGGATGAAGATGCTGTGATATGCAAATGATTAGCTTTTCAGAGCAATCACACAAGGTTGGCGCCGTTGGCGACACCTACAACGTGCTGACATGAGGAAAGTTATTGTGGTGCCACCGCCAGACACCACACTTGCTAGGTGGTAGCCTTTAAATCGGCCGCGGTCCGTTAGTATACGTCGGACCCGCGTGTCGCCACTATCAGTGATTGCAGACCGAGCGCCGCCACACGGCAGGTCTAGAGAGACTCCCTAGCACTCGCCCCAGTTGTACAGCCGACTTTGCTAGCGATGGTTCACTGTCTACCTACGTCCTCATTTGCCGAGACGATAGTTACATAGCCTTCAGCTACATCATTTGCTACGACCTAGCAAGGCGCCATCATCATTTGCTATTTATATTGTGATGCATGTACCGTCAGACCGATGTTCACCAATTATGGATTAAAGTTACGTATTCCAGAAGCTACGTACTTTTTTTACTAGACTCAACTCCTTTAACTGTTCCAGACCTCACGCCAGCATGCGTGAGCTTAAACGCGTGCCTTTCGGCTATCTCATAGTGGCTTGGCTGTCTTGCCAAGTCACAACAGTTTCCAACCGATTTCTCATACACAAACAGCAGTTGCCCGGCGTTGCCTTGTGAAACGTTTTTGTGATGCCTTGTTTAAGGAGGAGAAATGCGTACCATCACGTTTCCGACTTTGATAAAGATCGGATTGTAGCCTATCGCGATTGCGGTTTGTCGTATCGCGACATTGCTGCTCGCATTGGTCGAGATCCAATCCCTGTTAGCAGAATATGGAATCGGTGTGTTCAGTAGGCTCACTCGGAACGCCGTGCTGGATCCCAACGGCCTCGTATCACTAGCAGTCGAGATGACAGCCATCTTATCCGCATGGCTGTAACGGATCGTGCAGTCATGTCTCGATCCCTGAGTCAACACATGGGGACGTTTGCAAGACAACAACCATCTGCAGGGACAGTTCGACGACGTTTGTAGCAGCGTGGACTATCAGCTCGGAGACCATGGCTGCGGTTACCCTTGACGCTGCATCACAGACACAAGCGCCTGCGATGGTGTACTCGACGACGAACCTGTGTGCACGAATGGCAAAACGTAATTTTTTCGGGTGAATCCATGTTCTGTTTACAGCATCATGATGGTCGCATCCGTGTTTGGCGATATCGCGGTGAACGGACATTGGAAGCGTCTATTCGTCATCGCCATACTGGCGTATCACCCGGCGCGACGGTATGGGGTGCCACTGGTTACAAGTCTCGGTCACCTCTTGTTCGCATTGACGGCACTTTGAACAGTGGACGTTACATTTCAGATGTGTTACGACCCGTGGCTCTACCCTTCATTCTATCCCTGCGAAACCCTACATTTCAGCAGGATAATGCACGACCGCATGTTGCAGGTTCTGTACGGGCCTTTATCGATACAGAAAATGTTCGACTGCTGCCCTGGCCAGCACATTCTCCACATCTCTCACCAATTGAAAACGTCTGATCAATGGTGGCCGAGCAACTGGCTCGTCGCAATACGCCAGAATCTTTACATGATGAACGGTGGCTATCGTGTTGAAGCTGCATGGGCAGCTGTACTTGTACACGCCATCCAAGCTCTGTTTGACTCAATGCCCAGGCGTATGAAGGCCGTTATTACGGCCAGAGGTGGTTGTTCTGGGTACTGATTTCTCAGGATCTATGCACCTAAATTGCGTGCAAATGTTCACATGTCAGTTCCAGTATAATATATTTGTCCAATGAATACCCGTTTATCACCTGCATTTCTGCTTGGTGTAGCAGTTTTAATGGCCAGTAGTGTAAGATAGACCAGCAGTCGCGGCACGTTGACTTTACGAGAAACGGCACTTCAAAATTGAAGTAAGATGACGATTGGTTGTCTAACGTGTTGTGGATCGGAGAATCCAATTCCACACTCCGAGGGTCCGTCAAGACCCACAACCTCAGAATTTGGCCTACCGGAAATCGTGGAACTGTCGTGGTAATCCCACTGCATGACGGGAATGTCACAGTGTGGTTTGGGTTTACCACATCAACTATGTTTGGAATCTCTATTTCAAGAAACCGCGGAATACTGCTCTTCAAGTTGTCAGCGTGATGGCTGCGAGGTATGCTGATATGTTACAGAACTGCATCTTCCCTCATTTAAGCGGCGTGGCGCTCCAACTCATATTTCTGCACGTGTGAAATATCTCTTGCGCACATCAGGATCGCATGTTCGTCTCCCAAGTTCCCACACCTCAAGCCGTGTGATCAGTGGTTGTGGAGTTAGCCGAAGTCGCAAGTCTACCGCGATCTCATTAGGGATGCTAAAAGACCACATCTGACGGCAGTTTCTCACTATACCTATCGATACGCTGTACAGTCCTGTTCACAACATTGTCTCTCGACTACAGGTATTGTTGCTGAGTGACAGCTGACATGGTGAGTATTTGTTATAAAGAGCATCATCTTTGCTAAAAATCAGTTTTTATGAATGATAATTATTACTCTTATGCCCAATGAAGCGACATCTGTTTATCATTTGGTGCACTTTTTTTTGTTTTTAATAAAGCTCCATGTCATTTCAAGCACATGTGTCTGTTTTTACCAGCCTACCTACATTTTTGCGTGAGCTGTTCAATTTTCAACTGTTACCGGACTTTCGGGTCACTCTGAACATACACAGGGACTGAATGTAGCTACTTCATACGGCCACGAAACGCATACCAACAGCCCAACTTACGACACTGCATTAATAAAATATGGAGAAAAGTTGAGACTGTAGTTTTAATGCTTCAGCTGAGTAAAATAGGAGTATGTTTTAGAGTATCAGTTTGTTATTTTTTTAGATGCACTTTTTGTTACTATAGATATCTTGCGTAAGCCTGAAAGCTGCTTCCATATTGTGACAACGAGTTTCGCAACAAGATTTTTTCAGGCCTTTTGCTAAATGGTTTCGTCTAAGTATTTGAACTGACTAACTCTCTCGGTTTTCCCTTATTAAGTTTTGCGGATATTGTGTGCCAAGCGGTTGCTTGACATGCGTTTTGATTTTTCAGGTCATATGTGGAGCCTTACTCTTCCGCTGTCTTTCTCTCTCTCTTTTTTAAAAGTATTTCTGTTTGCTTTTGCGCTGTTTCAGTGTTCTGACGTAAAATCGCTGTGTCATCTGCAGAAGCTAAGCAGTCTTTCCTAATAATGATTCTTCTTAATTTGATTGGTCCGACGGTTTTAAGGTTTGATTTCAGTTTTCGCCTTTTCAGTTTTCGCCACTCTTGGATTCCTTTTTCTGAAGCTTAGTTCAGTAGTGGAGAGAGACCATCACATCGTCCCACTCAGGTTTTAATTCCTAAACATTCCAGAATTTATCCCTTTATTTTTATTATAGATTTTGTATATATTGATGTTTCACTAATAACTGGAATGATTTAGTATTTTTTAATTGAAGGAACATACCGAATAACATTCTTTATTTAGAGGCAACGGAATGATTATGAATTATGGAAGCATATATCACAGATATTGAATACACAAGCCCGTCTGTTTAATATATCAATTACAAGCGCAACCGAATGAACGATATTTAATCGCAACGGCACCAATTTGATGTTATTTGAACAAAGCACGCCGCATGTTTGTGACCGCACAACAGCAACTTTAAATATACTAGCAGACACCTGTGGTGTTAACGGGACAAATTCCTACTTACCTTTGATCTTGAATGTAACCTGCTTCTTACCGAAACAGAAAGGTGAAAGAAAATCGATGCTTTGTTATGTTCCGTAGCAAGTGTTCGTGCAATGGTCTTGCTTGGTCCCGACCTCATTTTGGTGTTCACTAGCTCCTATGCGATACGCAAAATCTCTAATTTTCCAAGAATTTGCACAACAGGTAGTTACGAGCACGCCACAAGTTTCAACGTAACAAAATTCTCAGACAGTTCAAAAAATACGCAGCTGGGAAGCGACCACAATAGGAAGAGTGAACTCACACAAAGGAACTGGCAAGAGACGACAACCAATGTGTTGGTACGCTAATTTACAAAACATTACGCATATCGAAACATATCTTAAAAATGCAATGGAGAGCAATTATCTAATAAATGGGCAAGAAGTGTAATGAGTTTTTGGCTGGGGGCCACGTTGGCTTGGAATAAACCTTACTCAAGAAAGGATTTTAATTATCAGCTTCAGGAATCAATTTCCAACATGTGACTCCAATAAAGAATTGAGAGCATATATCTATTTCAGTAAAATATAGCATTTCCTCACTTATGCCCTACAGTAACGTCTCTCTACTCCTCTCCAGAGTCCTTTGTTACCGCTTCACAGAGCGACTAACGATACCTTCCAAAGCTCGTCTCTCGCGAAATATAACATCACTTACAATTTTACATTAATATACAATTTTACGCACATGGTTGTATTTTGACAGCATGTTAATAAATGTGTAAACACAAAAAAGCAGAAAATGAGGAAAAGTCCTTTCATCGCAGTTATGTATCGTAATTCAGCTGCCCCTACTACTGTCGTTTTATGCAGCCCACAGTATTACAGCTCGCCTTCATAAACTACGCGCGAGATTTTCATATTCTCTCGCTCACTACGCGCGAACTATTAGTCCTACAGAAAAAAATGAGCAAAACTTCTTTTGTATGAAATTGAATGTAATTAAACTTTGTACTTAGATACGTTTCCGCAGGAGGATGCGGTTTTCGATGTATTTAAAAAAACAAAAACAAAAAAAAAACAAAAATAAAACGCAACACGCTCAAACGTGACCTTCTACCGCACCTCTTCCCCACAGATGCCCCTCGCCAGTCAGAATCTCTAGTAAGCTGTTCATAGCACTCCCTCCTAGCACAGTATAAAAACTTCGGACTACACGAATTATTCCTGATATTCGACGTTTTTTGATGTCTAGTGATTGGACTATTGCGCCATTAGCATAGTCGGCTACTTCGTTATCATTATTAATTTAAGCGTGTCCGTGGAGTTAGTGAGCGAAAAATGACTGTAAACGTTACGCTAAAACTAGTTACGTTGACAGTTTGATCCAAACGTAACCCTTACAAGCACAGTAGTTTCGTAGTCAGAAGGCCTGACGAATACAACGATGTAACTGTTTATTTTATGCGGTTAAAATTCACAAAATTGCTTTACACAAACGTAAATTTTATAATTTGTAAGTGGCGCAATCTACATCTACATGAATGCCCTCCAAATCACATTTAAGTGCCTGGCAGGGTTCCTCGAACCACCTTCACAATTCTCTGTTATCATCTCGTATAGCGCGCGGAAAGAACAAACGCCTATATCTTTCCGTACGAGCGCTGATTTCCCGTATTTTTACCATGGTGACCCCTATGTAGGTCGGTGTCAACAAAATATTTTCACATTCGGAGGAGAAAGTTGGTGATTGATATTTTGTGAGATTACGCCGCAACGAAAAACGCCTTTGTTTTAATGATGTCCACCCCACATCTTGCATCATTTCAGTGACGCTCTGTCCCCTGTTTCGCGATAATACAAAACGCGCTGCCCTTCTTTGAACGTTTTCGATGTTCTCCGTCAGTCCTATCTCGTAAGGATCCCATACGGCGCAGTAGTATTCTAAAAGAGGACGGACAAGCATACTGTAGGCAGTCTCCTTAGTAGGTCTGTTACATTTTCTAAGTGTCCTGCCAATTAAACGCAGTCTTTGGTTTAGCTTTCCCCACAAAATTTTCTGTGTTCCTTCCAATTTAAATTGTTCGTAATTGTAATTCCTAGGCATTTAATTGAATTTATGGCGTTTAGATTTGACTGATTTATCGTGTAACCGAAGTTTAACGGATTCCTTTTAGCGCTCATGTGGATGACCTCACACTTTTCGTTATTTAGGGTCAATTGTCAATTTTCGCACCATACATATATTTTTTTAAATCGTTTTGCAATTTGTTTTGATCTTCTGATGACTTCACTAGTCCATAAGCGACAGCGTCATCTGCAAACTACCCAAGACAGCTGCTCAGATTGTCTTCCATATCGTTTATATAGGTAAGGAACAGCAAAGGTCCTATGACACTACCTTAGGGAACGCAAAAAATCACTTCTGTTTACTCGATGACTTTCCGTCAATTGCTACCAACTGTGACCTCACTGACAGGATATCACGAATCCAGTCATATAACTGAGACGATATTCCATAAGCACGCAATTTCATTACAATCCGCTTGTGTGGTACAGTGTCAAAAGCCTTCCGGAAATCCAGAAATACGTAATCAATCTCAAATCCCTTGTCAGTAGCACTCAACGCTTCAAGCGAGTAAAGAGCTAGTTGTGTTTCACAAGAACGATGTTTTCTAAATCCATGTTGAATGTGTGTAAATAGACCGTCTTATTCGAGGTAATTCAGAATGTTCGAACACAATATATGTTCCAAAATCCTGCTGCATATCAACGTTAATTAAATGGCCCTGTAATGTAGTGCATTACTCCAACTACCTTTCTTGAATATCGGTGTGACCTGTGCAAGTTTCCAGTCTTTGGGTACGGATCTTTCGTCAAGTGAACGTCGTGAATGATTGTTAAGTGTGGAGCTAATGCATCAGCATACTCTGAATGGAACCTAATTGGTATAGAGTCTGGAGCAGAAGACTTGCTTTTATGAAGTGATTTAAGTTGCTCCACTAGTTCGAGGGTATTTGCTTCTACGTTACTCATGTTGGCAGCTGTTCTTGTTTAGAATTCTGGAATATTTACTTCATCTTCTTTTGTGAAGGCATTTCGGAAGGCTGTATTTAGTAACTTTGCTTTGGCAGCACTGTCTTCGATAGTACCTCCATTGCTATTGCGCGAAGAAGGCATTGGTTGTTTCTTGCCGCTAGCATACTTACATACAACCAGAATCTGCCATGTTTCGAAACGAAGTTTCGTTGCCAGTCAGTGAAGACTGCAGTCGCAAATATTTATACATTGCCATGAACATCATCCTAGAAATCCGGAAATATCGTATCGGGCCCCCGCGAGCACGCATACGTGCCGCAACAGGACGTGGCATGGACTCTACTAATGTCTGAAGTAGTGCTGGAGCGAACTGAAACCTTGCATCCTGCAGGGCTGCCCATAAATGCGTAAGAGTACGAGGGGGTGGATATCTGTTCTGAATAGCACGTTGCAAGGCATCCCAGATATGTTCAATAATGTGCATGTGTGGGGAGTCTGGCGGCCATCGGAATTGTTTAAACTCAAAAGAGAGTTCCTGTGGCCACTGTGTAGCAATTCTGGACGTGTGGGGTGTCGCGTTGTCCTGCTGAAATTGCCCAAGTCCGTCGGAATGCAAAATGATCATGAATGGATGCAGGTGATCAGACAGGATGCTTACGTACGTGTCACATGTCAGGACTGTATCTAGACGTATCAGGGGTTCCATATCTCTCCAACTGCACACGCCCCACACCATTACACAGCCTCCACCAACTTGAACAGTCTCCTTCTGGCATGCAGGGTTCACGGATTCGTGAGCTTGTACACATCTATCCGCTCGATACAATTTGAAACTAGACTCGTCCGACCAGGCGACATGTTTCCAGTCCTCAGCAGTCCAGTGTCGGTGTTGATGGGCCCAGCCGAGGCGTAAAGCCTTGTGTCGTGCAGTCATCAAGGGTACATGAGTGCGCCTTCAGCTTCGAAAATCCATATCGATGTTGTTTCGTTAAATGGTTCGCACACTGAGACTTGCTGATGGTCCAGCACTGAAATTTGCAGCAATTTGCGGAAGGGTTGCACCTCGGTCACGTTGAACGATTCTCTTCAGTCGTCGTTCGTCCCGTTCTTGCAGGATCTTTTTCCGGCCGCAGCGGTGTCGGAGATATAATGTTTTACCGGATTCCTGATATTCACGGTAGACTCGTGAAATGGTCGTACGGCAACACCCCCACTTTATCGTTACCTGGGAGATGCTGTGTCCCATCGCTCGTAGGGCGACTATAGCGCCACGTTCAAACTCACTTAAATCTTGATAACCTGTCTTTGTAGCAGCACTAACCGAACTGACAAATGCGCCAGGTACTTGTTGTCGTATATAGGTGTTGCCGACCGCAGCGACGCATTCTGCTAGTTTGCATATATCTGTATTTGAAAAACCATGCCTATACCAGTTTCTTTGGCGCTTTAGTGTATGAAGACCGGCTATAACATTGTCGGCTGTATAAAAGGAGAGCGGTAAGGGCAGCTGAATCATCACCCTCATGAGCCGGCCGATGTGGCCGAGCGGTTCTAGGCGCTTCAGTCTGGAACGGGGCGACCGCTACGGTCGCAGGTTCGAATCCTGCCTCGGGCATGGATGTGTGTGATGTCCTTAGTTTAGTTAGGTTTAAGTCGTTCTAAGTTCTAGGGGACTGATGACCTCAGAAGTTAGGTCCCATAGTGCTCAGAGCCATTTCATTTCATCACCCTCATATGTGATGAAAGAAACGCAAAACCCGCACTCTTGCAGTACTATCTTTGGTGTGAAAAGAAAAAAAAGAGAACGATAAAAGGTATTATATGAGATTGTAGTCATATCTTCACAGAGAGCCTCCAAGTGGGGTACTGCAAGAAGTCCGTCATGTTACTGAATGAATATTGCTAAGCTGATATTCGCATTGTATTAATAACACAAATTTTATTTAAGAATTATTTGACTTTAAAAACATCCGAATTACAAACGTTTGAAAATCGTGGTTTCCTTCTGAACTGTCGTGAAATTTTCAATAGTGACAGGGATGCAGGATACATAATTCTTGATTACTAACATACTTCAAAGATTATAATCGATGTATGAGAATACCTTAGCAATGCAATTCGTAATTTTTTGTATCCTTATCGATTACGTAATTCTAAACGCACTAGCCTCGCACGAGGAGTGCGTCGATCATGATAGAGCAACAGATCACTGAGCCTCCTTAGGGCCACGATATAAAGAGGGACCATGGACAGCGCCGGGATGGGAGGAGAATGGACGAATAAGGTGAAATAGGTCGTCAACGGCCAGGTCACCGGAGCCATAGCTAGTTTTCTACAGCAACGTAGCAATACTACGACCGTAGCTTCTTCTTGAAGAAATCGTCCTGGCATTCGCCTAAGGACAGCTCACTCCCGGTCACTGAGATGTAAAATCCACTGCGAAGAAACATTTGTGTTACATGTGTTCTCCGAGCTGGGGAAGAACACAAGTAATCCCTTGTTAGTAGGCTCTGAAAATATGTACGTTGGAGGGGTGCATGCCTCTAATGTATCTAATTAGATCCGCAGACTCGATCAGCTGCTGCATAATTCCTGTGCAGAAGAAGTAAGGTTAACGAGGTCCGCTGTCCGTATTTGGCCACGAAGGCATTAATGCAGGGAAAGCTCATAAATCTAAATGCTGTGAAGTCATGCGACTCCCTGCATTAATCGCTAATCCGATAAATGCCGTTCTTCGCTGCATACTACGTATACGATGGTAGCTCGTAATGCGGCAGATAGACAGACTTACGCTTGTCTACAGCAGCAGATCGCAAACATAATAAGCCTCGCGCTGTTTAATGCTGGTTATAAACTGGGGGCTTTGTTTTTATTTTGTGTTTAGCTCCTGCATCCCAGGAGACCCTCAAGTTGTTTATCCTCCGGATTCTACGCAGGCTATCTCACGACCAAGTTCTTCGGTTTGCGAGCCAATGCTTTCACGATACTTCGGCGCCTTTAATATTCCTATGCGATCTGAACTTTTATTTTTTCGGACGCAAAAATAGAACAAATTGTTACTTTAACAGAATGTGCTACATCTGTGCCTACACCAGGCACCCACACGATGTGGTGTTGTTTTTAGTCTATTTTCTGGAACTTAAGAAACGGCAGAGGTTTTTTAGCTTAGTCTTCCCCAGCCTTCTCATGTAGGCAACCGGACGTGTGGCTGGCAGTAGACTCGATCAAACTGGTCCGTGGACGCATGCGCCAAATCTGTGATGTGCATCACATTATTATCTATTCTGTCCTCTCATTACGCGATTTGTGTACAGTAGTTCGAAACGAAAGAGTTTATGTTGATAGATGACTTGTTACTGGGCTCACACTCTTTGTTTGCCGGCCGCGGTAGCCGAGCGGCTCTAGGCGCTTCAGGCCGGAACCACGCCGCTGCTACGGTCGCAGGTTCGAATCCTGCCTCGGGCATGGATGTGTATGATGTCCTCAGATGACCTCAGATGTTAAGTTCCATAGTACTTAGAGCCATTTGAACCATTTGAGCTCTTCGTTTGGCCGCAGTTCTGTATCTGCTTTGTTTGAAGTAGAATATTAAAAATTGCTGTTTTTTCGAAAAAAAGAGAAATGTGTGAACATCAATCATAAAATTGTTAGGCTGTGTTTTTTGAAGGTAACCGTCTCGAGCGCAGCTATTTACAGAAGTGAAACTCAACGATAAAGAGATCGGATAAGGAGAGAATAGGACTTTTGAAATGAGGCGTTACGGAAGAATGCTGAAAGTTAGATGGGTACACACAGGTACTAACTAGGAGGTGGTACTGATCCGAACCGGGGAAAGAACACATTTATGGTTCGACAAAGGGTTCGACTGACGCGACGCAGCCTGTAGCACCAAGGAATCACCAATCTGGCAGTGGAAAAAAGCGTGGGGGTAAAAGTTATAAGAGGACACCAAAGTTGGAATACACAGTAATCACACTGAAACGGATGTAGGTTACAGTAGCTATGCACAGATGAAGAGGCCCTCACAGGATATAATGCTGTGGAAAAGTGCGTCAAACCAGACGACCACCAGCATCACTACCGCGACCACGACCACCTCCACCACCACCACCACAACAACAACAACAACAACAACGACGACGACCACCACTTTATCCGCTTGTTTGTCATAGAAGGGCGTGAATATGGTGCACTGTAGCGTCGAAATCGCTAGCAAACAAGTAAAGAGGTTTAAAAGCAGCTCAAGGATTGATTCAACCAAAATGAAAATTAGAAAAATGTAACATCTGGCGCTCCTCGAAATGTCTGAAGATGGATGTAAGATGGTTGAAGCGCACGATTCCTTCCTTCCGTCCTATATCGTCAAATGAGCGGTGCGTTGTCATATTATACACTTCGCTGTTGAATATTGTTAAAAAGAAACCGCAGCGTCCTTCAGACCTTCTGCCTGTGTGTTTTATGACTGTTTTGTTTGCAGGGCATGGGCGCACCGCTAGCTCCGTATCTCAGAGATAACGCGGACGCAGTGACTGTAGCTGAGACAGTTGGTGTTCAGCAGTCGCGCTTTACGACTTCAAGGGGACCTGCTGAGAAGGGCCAAGAGTGCAGCCAAGCCGAGATCTGAATGACGGCAAATCTGTTCTCTTGTCCTTCCCACCCTCATCACCGCCTTTTCTCGCTAGCGCCGTGCTGTCCTTACTTCGGAGAATATAGTGCTATTCCAGAATGAGATTTTCACTCTGCAGCGGAGTGTCCGCTGATATGAAACTTCCTGGCAGATTAAAACTGTGTGCCCGACCGAGACTCGAACTCGGGACCTTTGCCTTTCGCGGGCAAGTGCTCTACCATCTGAGCTACCGAAGCACGACTCACGCCCGGTACTCACAGCTTTACTTCTGCCAGTACCTCGTCTCCTACCTGCAGGGTTCGCAGGAGAGCTTCTGTAAAGTTTGGAAGGTAGGAGACGAGGTACTGGCAGAAGTAAAGCTGTGTGTACCGGGCGTGAGTCGTGCTTCGGTAGCTCAGATGGTAGAGCACTTGCCCGCGAAAGGCAAAGGTCCCGAGTTCGAGTCTCGGTCGGGCACACAGTTTTAATCTGCCAGGAAGTTTTATAGTGCTATTGTTTACTCCCTTCCATTTCGTTCGTAGATACTGCCAGAAGAAAATACTATTTCCATTCCTACAAGGTCTGCCGATCTTGCACCGAATATTGTCTCTCAAGATTTTGATAATTAATTGAAACCCTCAGCTGCCGACAGGTCTTGTTGATATACTTCGATTGCGGCAGCTGAAAATGTGTGCCCCAACCAGGACTTGAACGCGGTATCTCCTGCTTACATGGCAGACGCGCTATCCATCTGAGCCACCGAGGACACAGATGAATAGCGCGACTGCAGGGACATATCCCTTGCACGCTTCCCGTGAGACCCACATTCCCAACTGTCCACAACTACATACGTAATGTTCCTAACAGATATTTGCCCATCCACTCATTACTCGCGCCAACTAAAGTGACGATTCTCGTAAGAGTTCGGGCAACCTGTGCGCATTCGCACAGACGAAGGTAAATGACCGGGTAGCCTTAACTATATATGAAGATAGTAACTGTTCTCGAAAGAACAGTGCGAAGGCCGGCCGAGTCTCTAGTTTAAAATAACCTAAATATCGTTTACTTGTGACAACGTATGTCTGCAAACATGTCTTTGTTTTAGAATACAAGCGTATTATTGCAGCAACCTAATTTTAATGGTACGTTTACGAATTTGTTAGGCACATCGGAAGTAACACGATCTAAGTGAAGGTGACTTGCTAATTTATCATGCTCAAGACAGTCTCGTCCACTTGTCGCGTCAGACCTGTGTAAAATCTCGAGCTTTCGATGAAATCCTCCATCGTCTTTGTGAGGAACACGTGAGTTCCTGGCTGGTGTAGTGGTCACCATTTACAGCCCAAAGACGGTTTGTGACTGATCGGTGTACGTCATCATACGTCATGGTGCCAGAGATTGTAGAAATTAGTGCGTGCGAGAACAATCCAACCTCGACAGCGGTTGTAAATCTTAGTGGGGCGTGTAAGCGAGCTCTCGCTCTGACAAGAAATGGAAGGAAGTGCGCAGAACTGCTTATGTTCCTGCGGGGGCGCTGCCACCGCCGCCGCAGGCGAAGACGCGGTCTCTAGCTGCATGGCGGCCAATCACAAGCCATCTGTGGGCTATGAATAGTCGACACAAAAACAGCCACAACATTCAGTTGTCTCTGGCTAACCTTGTGAGGTTACAGTGTTCTCACATGCCAATGCACTTGCCGTATGTTACTACACTACTGGCCATTAAAATTGCTACACCAAGAAGAAATGCAGATGATAAACGGGTATTCATCGGACAAATATATTATACTAGAACTGACATGTGATTACATTTTCACGCAATTTGGGTGCATAGATCCTCAGAAATCAGTACCCAGAACAACCACCTCTGGCCGTAATAACGACCTTGATACGCCTGGGCATTGAGTCAAACAGTGCTTGGATGGCGTGAACCGGTACAGCTGTCCATGCAGCTTCAACACGATACCACAGTTCATCAAGAGTAGTGACTGGCGTATTGTGACGAGCCACTTGCTCGCCCACCATTCACCAGACGTTTTCAATTGGTGAGAGATCTGGAGAATGTGCTGGCCAGGGCAGCAGTCGAACATTTTCTGTATCCAGAAAGGCCCGTACAGGCCCTGCAACATGCGGTCGTGCATTATCCTGCTGAAATGTAGGGTTTCGCAGGGATCGAGGGCAGCACGTCAGCACGTTGTAGGTGTCGCCACCGGCGCCAACCTTGTGTGAAAGCTCTGATAAGCTAATCATTTGTATATCACAGCATTTTTTTTCCTGTCGGTTAAATTTCGCGTCTGTAGCACGTCATCTTCGTGGTGTAGCAATTTTAATGGGCAGTAGTGAATGATAACGCACCGCTCATTTGACGATGTAGGACGGAAGGAAAGAAGCGTGCGCTTCAACCATCGTACATCCATCTTGAGATATTTCGAGGAGCGCCAGGTGTTACAAAAAAGTGGCTCTGAGCACTATGGGACTTAACTTCTGAGGTCATCAGTCCCCTAGAACTTAGAAATACTTAAACCTAACTAACCTAAGGACATCACACACATCCATGGCCGAGGCAGGATTCGAACCTGCGTCCGTAGTGGTGAAGGGTAGAGTCACGGGTCGTAACACATCTGAAATGTAAAGTCCACTGTTCAAAGTGTCATCAATGTGAACAAGAGGTGACCGAGACGTGTAACCAATGGCACCCCATACCATCAGGCCGGGTGATACGCCAGTATGGCGGTGACGAATACACGCTTCCAATGTGCGTTCACCGCGATGTCGCCAAACACGGATCAGACCATCATGATGCTGTAAACAGAACCTGGATTCACCGAAAAAATGACGTTTTGCCATTCGTGCACCCAGGTTCGTCGTTGAGTACACCATCGCAGGCGCTCCTGTCTGTGATGCAGCGTCAAGGGTAACCGCAGCCATGACTCCGAGCTGATAGTCCATGCTGCTGCGAAAGTCGTTGACTCAGGGATCGAGACGTGGCTGAACGATCCGTTACAGCCATACGGATAAGATGCCTGTCATCTCGACTGCTAGTGATATGAGGCCGTTGGGATCCAGAACGGCGTTCCGTATTACCCTCCTGAACCCACCCATTCCATTTTCTGCTAACAGTCATTGAATCTCGACCAACGCGAACAGCAATGTCGCGATACGATAAACCGCGGCTACAATCCGACCTTTATGAAAGTCGGAAACGTGATGGTACGCATTTCTCCTCCTTACACGAGGCATTACAACAACGTTTCACCAGGCAAAGGCGGTTAACAGATGTTTGTGTATGAGAAATCGGCAGGAAACTTTCCTCATGTCAGCTCGTTGTAGGTGTCGCCACCGACGCCAACCTTGTGTGAATGCTCTGAAAAGTTACTGATTTGCATATCACAGCATCTTCTTCCTGTCGGTTAAAATTCTCGTCTGTAGCACGTCATCTTCGTGGTGTAGCAATTTCAATGGCCACTAGTGTAATTTAGAAATACAGTGTATGTAATTATCGACGAAGTTCTCCGTTGAGCGTGTTATAGGCGTGGCTACCGGTGTAAGTTAATCTTTGCTTACTGACTATATGCTGGAGATCAGTTATCGTTCTGGTACGAGTTGGCTACAGTTGGGCTCTTGGCCAGGACGGAGTGAGGCGAACTTGGATAGTGTATTCGTTGGCGCGGTTCGGCAGCTTGTCCATGGCGCGATAGATCTTTGCTTCACTTTCAGTGTGGAAGCGATCGCTAGCAAATTGTGTCATGTAGACTGAAATGCTGATTGTTATCAAAAGTGTTATTGCTTACTGAGCGTTCGAATAAATTATAATTCGTGATCCCCTAACAATCGATGTTTTCACTTGAAATAGTCATCATAGTATCCCTGGAGGAATTTTTTAATAAGATTTGCTGTACAGAAAGTTTGCTGGAAAAAGCAAGGAGAGACTGCAACCTAATATAGCGGGTCTGGAGGAATACCGACAGGGTTGTTATAAACTGCAGGACGGTGGAAGATTTCGTCGAAAGCTCGAGATTGTACTCAGATTTGACGCGACAAGCAATCAGAGAATGTTCTGTACAAGGATGTTGTCCCGAGATACTTTGATCTCAAAAGTTTATGAAGTAAACAACAAACTACGTTTCATTCTGCAGCGGAGTGCACACAATAGCTACATTTATCTTCAGGGGAAATGGGTGAGCAATGCGCTGTAGCGGTTGACGTTCCAGCAAATGAGCCACGTAGGTCACTTGGAGGTCGCCATAAGAAGCTCCTGTGCGCCAGTATTCCTCTCGCAGTTTTGCAAATCCATCCACCTAACACTCCCGTTGTACTCCACTAGAAGCAGCGGCCAACAGACACCACATACGAGGGTTGGAACTTAAATAGTGGCAACTATTTATTCACAACCGATACAAAAGAGTTACGTGTTTGTACCTGTTACAGTCCTTCAAAGTAGTCACCAGCGTTGTGTAGAACCCGTCGCCAGCGATGTGGAAGGCGTAGTTCGCCGTTAGCAGAGGCTGTTCTGTTGATGCTGCGAGTGCAGCGGTCTACAGCCTGTCGAATCTATGCAACAGCTGTGAAGCGAATGCCACGAAGTGGTTCCTTCGTCTTCGGAATCAAATCAAAGTCACAAGGACTTAAGTCCGGGGAGTATGGTGGATGGTACTGTACTTACCAGTCCCATCGACCGACCGCGGCAGCCACAGCATGTGCTGTATGCTCCCGCGCATTGCCGTGCAAAATGATGGGTGGGTTGCGCAGAAAGTGTCGCCGCTTCTTTCGAAAAGCTGGTCGCAGGTGATGCTCCAAAGACGAACAGTAATATTGCGCATTGACGGTCTGCCGTGGAGGATAACACCATCACAGTCGTACACGAGAATCACCATAACTTTAGACCGCTCCATTCGCACCATCAACAGAACATACTCTGCTACCGGTATACTACGCCTACCACATCGCTGGCGACGGATTCTACACAACGCTGGTGACTACTTTGAAGGACTGTTAATAGGTGCAAACTTTTGTGTCGGTTGTGAATAAATAGTTGCCACTATTTAAGTTCCAACCCTCGTATATATGTGATTCAGGCGAAGACGGCCAATGATGATCCCTTCAGTGCAGATGCACACCAAGCTAGAACTCTAGGAATCGGCGAGATGTCGCCGGTTATGGGTGTAATGAGCAATAGCAATACATCAGTTGACAGTGACATAAGTTGAGAATTTGGGTCTGATGGGAGGCTTGCTAGGGTAGTCCGTTCGGTTGTAGTGACCACTGTGTGTGAGTGGCAGAGTGGTCAGTGCACTTGTCTGGTAAGTAGGAGACCCGGGTTCGAACCCCAGTCTGGTACAAATTTTCAACTTGCCAAACTGATATAAATCAGTACTCTGTGGCAGCTAAAGTCAAATTCGTTGTGTCGTGATTCACAGTGACTGCAGGATCAAAATGATGTCTGTTGTTTCGGACATGTCCGAAAGAACAGACACCACATGTATACTATTCCCTAGAGTGTGCGTGTACGTGTGTGTGTGTGTGTGTGTGTGTGTGTGTGTGTGTGTGTGTGTGTTTGTGTCTGATACGCACCCAATAACAAATATTTACAGCTTACTAAAGTTCTGAAAGCATGCAGTTAAATCAGTTATTGTTGTGTGTAGCAAAGAAAAAAATTGTTACGTACATGTTTTCCGGGATAGGTAGGCGAAATCTTTTCCATTGCCTTAGGAATTTGAGGAAATTTGCTAAGCAATGCGTACTGATACCATCAACACTGAGTATCGGTTCTCGCAACAGTCTCTGTCTGTCTCTCTCTCAACCAAGAGAGCTTCGTGACGTCACAGAGGCTAGCTGTCAGTTGTCAAGTGTTCTATGCCTCGTAGGCCAATGTGAGGCCCGAAGATGTAGAAAGCAAGAATTAAATGTGGCTGGAATGTGAAATTTACTCAATTGGCCCTCCACCCAGTACCCCTGCGGGTCCCAACCTTCGGTGGTAGGATCTGTAGTGTAATTAAAAAAGGATTCAAGAATACGTCTTCTCTGGCTGATTAATAACAAGTCATTGACCAATAAGGTGAACCATCGAATAAACGAACATATGTTCTGGTATTGGTCATCGACTGCATTGCTCAGCCATCTTGAAGTGGGTACTTTTTTATTACTCTGGCGCGAATGAAACTCTGCTATACCATAATGCATCAAAAGTCTTAAGTTTCTGTACTAATCACTGCCCTGAACGTTTAACGCATGTAGTTCTTGTATTAAATCTCAACAGGCAGTCATAGCTGGGCCTGCCGCGAATGACCATTTGGACTGCCATTTATCCGGCCGTTTCGACTATTCTCTTTACTGCTCTTTGCTTGACCTGCTCTTCAACGTCGCATTGATTCAGCACCTGATTATTTGTGGACAGCAGCTCTGGACAACTTACTCCCGAGGCACACATATCATTGTAACAACTTCCATGACCCTGTGCCTGTGTGATATCTCTCTTCTCGACATGCGACTTTCTCTCTTCAGTATATCCGACTCAAACAAACGTGAAACAAACATACTATGATAAATAGGGATCTTGGAATTAAATAGTTTTTACTTAACAGTGAAACCATACATATTATAAAAGTCGGCGTATGTATGTGTGTATGTTTATATGTATGTTCCATATCCATTTTCAACCGCCGAAGGAATTTCATCCAAATTTGGTACACATATCCCTTGCTGTCAGGCAACAATCGCTGTCAGAGTAAGAACCAACTACATATAATCGCTCAGGAGATATGGCGTCGTAAACACTGAGATGCCTGAGAAATTGCTGCATTGTGGATGACCTTTAAATTTTTACATCTTTGCTACTAACTCTATTTGCAACACATTTCGCAGACATTATCCACATATGCGCTGAATGTCGCTACAAATTTACGTAATTTTATGACATATGGATGAGGAGATTTTATGTCATAAACACTGAGATGCGTGAAAAAATGCCGCATCATGCATGAAGTTTTAATACATTTATTCTTTACTGTTAAGGCACTCCTGCAGTCGATTCTGCGTAAGGAAATAACAGAACCTGGCAGTGCTTTTGACAGCTTCCCATCTGCGAAGCGCAAACTGTTCTGCGCGGAAACAATAGCAGTCTATAAAGCTATGAAAAGGCGTTCCCAGAAGGACTGTACTTATACATCTGTGCACCGTGCATATTTCTTTCTAGGACTGTTTCATAATTTCAGAGGTGTTTCACGACTACTTGTAAATGAAATTTTTTCGATATTACAGTATAAACACAGTTCATTTTTTTGTTTTCGCTTCTGACAGAAAACTGGCTAAATGAAAACCACAGGAAATGGCGGGACTGTGACCTTATTTATTCTATCTTCAGGCTATTGTCAGCTTACAGGCACACACAAACACACACACACACACACACACACACAAACGCGCGCGCGCGCGCGCGCGCACACACACACAATAACTTTTATCACTCGAGTCAGCCATTATTCATTTAAACTCCACCCGGTCGCCGTAAAGAAACACAAGTTACGCTGAGTGCTGTTCCGCAATGTTAACCGTAAAGATGAATACTTGAACGCCTATTCACGCCGACGTTTCCGGGCACAGAGTCGCGCTGGCAACACCATGATTTGATTTGTTGGTCATTTAGAGACCTGTTGCCATACATTTTATAACAGGTCGTTCATTTTACAGCTTTTCATGTAGATTACAAAACATATTCCATATTACAAACAGCAGATACTGTTTTCAGTCATTACAATGGAAGTAATAATAAATTAAAAATACATTAGAAATTGAAAGAAAAAAACGCGAAAAATATTCAAACATTAAGATGATTTTATGAGAGATGTGAGGGAAGACTGGGACAGTAAGAGAGAGAGAGAGAGAGAGAGAGAGAGAGATAGAGAAATGTTACTCGATCTGAGCCAGCCTGGTCTGAAAGCTTCGGAACTACTTCGAGCCTTGCAGTCCCGGTTCGCTATAGTTTAATTTACGGACTAATATTTCTAAACAGTGTTTAGAAAAACGCTATAATTGTTGTGCACATTGTGGAAAACGCAGTGGTGTGTGAGTATAAAGTATGTTATTTCTCGGGGTTGTTAATTAACCTTCATTAATTAACCTCCTATATTATGTGCCTTGAATTTTACGTGCTATGTTGCTTATATACTAAGTGTTGAGTTACAAATGTTACATCTCAACAGCGATATAATGACCGCGGGATGGATATGCCTCCTGTGTATACTTAAGCTAGAACAGGTTTACAGGGTTGGTTGCATTGCACCGTTTTTCGTGATACACTTTAATTATTTTAGATGTTGTGTGAGGTTGTCTGTGGTACGTGTTGGTGAAATTGTTTGCTGTTTGAGTGATGTGTGTTTCGGTAGTGCTGTCTGTGTTGGTGCACGAATTGGGAGTGCTGCCTTACGTGCTTCGTGTGTGTTGCAGTGTTTTTCTGTATTCGTCATGTAATGTCCTTGAGACATGAGCCAACCTCGCCGACCAGCCAAGCTCGCTTTATTCTGCAGCGGACAGAAACTAATCCCACTCCCTAGCTGACGAAACATCCCCACACCAGCTGTTATCTGTAATTCAGCAGAAATGCGTAAGGGTAAGAGCCGATACGTGGTTGCAGTATCGACACCCGTTCTCTGTTCCCTAACTGGACCCGTCGTTGCTGCAGGCGTATTCGAGTGTATAACAAATTGCAGAGAGACGGAGGCGGTACAACTTCAGGAGTTCTGCCAGCGAAGCAGGATGACCTCTGCCCAGCCGTGGGTGCAGTACTGTGCCAGGGAGTGGCAGAAGAGGTGCTCCTACCCGTCAACAAGCGAACCAGCTTCCGGTCGTTTAGTGACCTGGAAGCGGAAATAGCTTCACGCTCAGAATACCCGCGCGTCGCAAACAAACAGCTGAGGTATCGCCAGTTCTGACGGAAGGCGGAGTTCTCCAACCGGGCCACGAGCCGCCGTTGCCGGTATTAATCGGGCACTTGTGGTGAGATGACGATGTAGGCCCATAAATTACGCTATGAGTCATAGGCAGACAATAATAATTATAACAATACGAGGGGCGCTCCGTTCGTAATGCAACACTTTGTTTCTCGGCCAGTTCCGGTTGAAAAATTGCGGAATTTGTTGTGGAATATTCCCGCTTCAGCCCCTGTAGTTTCGTGAAGCTCCGATACGTAGCGGCTCTGTTCCTAGCGCTCAGAATGGCTGCTGTAAAGCAGGTGCGTTCCAAGCAGAGAGTAGTCAAAATGTTCAGATGTGTGTGAAATCTTATGGGACTTAACTGCAAAGGTCATCAGTCCCTAAGATTACACACTACTTAACCTAAATTACTCTAAGGACAAACACACACACCCGTGCCCGAGGGAGGACTCGAAACTCCGCCGGGACCAGCCGCACAGTCCATGACTGCAGCGCCTGAGACCGCTCGGCTAATCCCGCGAGGCAGAGAGTAGTCACTGAGTTCCTTTTCGCGGAAAATCAAGAGTATCGCAGCTATTCATTGGCACTTGCTCAATGTCTACGGAGACCTGGCAGTGAGCAAAAGTACGGTGAGCCGTTGGGCGAAGCGTCTGTCATCATCGTAACAACGTCGCGCAAACCTGTTCGATCTCCCGTGTGCCTGACCGCCGCGCACAGCTGTGACTCCTGCAATGTTCGAACACGTGAATACTCTCATTCGAGGTGATCGAGGGATCACTGTCAAACACCTCGCTGCTCAACTGGACGTCTCTCTTGGTTGTCTTACAGTTGGGGCACTCAATAGAAGACCATGAAGAACAACGAAGTACCATGTTTGTGGAATTGCTTGCTCGTTACGACTCTGATCGTGACAATTTTTATCGAACGTTTTCACAGGCGATGAAACACCCGTTCATCACTTGGATCCTGAAACAAAACGGCAGTCAATCGAGTGGCACCACAACCTCTGCTCCGAGGAAAAGGACAAACACACACACCCATGCCCGAGCGAGGACTCGAACCTCCGCCGGGACCAGCCGACTTCACGTGTTCGTCGCCATAAAAATGCAAACGAACTTCTTCTCCATAGCAACTCAAGACCTCACACAACTCTGCTCTTCCTATAGGAGCTCGCAAAACTTCATTGGACTATTCTTCCTCAGGCACCCTACAGTTCGGATCTCGAACATTCCGATTTCCTTCTACATTGATGCTCATAAATTAAGGATAATTGCAGAATGTGGAGCCACACAGCGTGGCACTACACAAAACTGGCGCTAATACCATTGGCACATAGGGAACACACACGACACAGATCTGTAAATCCACGGTATTGGTGATAAGTTGAGAAAACCGTCCCGAAACAAATGTGCTACAAAACGCCACTGTTTTCTGCGCATGTACCCCGACATCAATATGGGATATTATCACAGTGCTCAACGTACACAGGCCTCACAACGGATTGGCATACTCTGGATCAGGTGGTCGAGCAGCTGCTGGGGTATAGCCTCCCACTCTTGCACCAGTGCCTGTCGGAGCTCCTGAAGTGTCCTAGGGGTTTGAAGACGTGCAGCGATACGTCGACCGAGAGCATCCCAGACGTGCTCGATGGGGTTTAGGTCTGGAGAACAGGTAGGCCACTCCATTCGCCTGATATCTTCTGTTTCAAGGTACTCCTCCACGATGGCAGCTCGGTGAAGCCGTGCGCTATCATCCATCAGGAGGAAGGTGGGACCCACTGCACCCCTGAAAAGGCGGACATACTGGTGCAAAATGACGCCCCGATATACCTGACCTGTTACAGGTCCTCTGTCAAAGACATGCAGGGTTGTACGTGCACCAATCATAATCCCACCCCACACCATCAAACCACGACCTCCATACAGGTCCCTTTCAAGAACATTAAGGGGTTGGTATCTGGTTCATGGTTCACGCCAGATGAAAACCCGGCGAGAATCACTGTTCAGACTATACTTTGACTCGTCCGTGAACATAACCTGGGACCACTGTTCCAATGACCATGTGTTGTGTTCTTGACACAAAGCCTTAACGGGCTCTCCTGTGACCAGGGGTCAGTGGAATGCACCTTGCAGGCCTCCGGGCGAATGAACCATGTCTCTCTAGTCGCCTGCAGACTTTGTGTCTGGAGACAACTGTTCATTGGCTGCGGTAAGGTCCCGAACAAGGCTACCAGCAGTACTCCGAAGCTGTCTGCGGGCACTGATGGTGAGATACCGGTCTTCTTGTGGTGTTGTACACTGTGGACGTCCCGTACTATAGCGCCTGAACACGTTTTCTGTCTGCTGGAATCCTTGCCACAATCTTGAGATCACACTTTGTGGCACACCGAGGGCCTATGCTACGACCTGCTATATTTGACCAGCCTCTAGTCGCCCTAGTATTCTACCCCACATAACGTCATCAGTATGTGTTCTTGGAGCCATTTTCAACACACAGTCACCATTAGCACGTCTGAAAACGTCTGCACACTTACTCGCTGCACCGTACTCTCACATGCACCAACCCACCTCTGCGTATGTGGACTGCTGCCAGCGTCACCATGCGACGACTGCAGGTCAGATGCACCGCATGGTTATACCCCGAGGTGATTTAAACCCGCAAACCGCCCACCAGTGCGTTGTTTCACCATGTATCGGCATTATCCTTAGTTTATGAGCATGAGTGTATATGGCCCAGTGATGAATGCACTGCGCAGGAAGCAGTATGTGGATGATAGGGACCTTATCGATGCATCAAAACGTTGACTACGACGTCAACCAGTAGAGTGGTACAATGCGAACATACAGGCCGTCCCAGTAAGGTGGCGTAAGGCCGTCGCTTTAAACGGAGATTATGTTGAGACATAGGGTTTGTTAGGAAAAAATAGTCAGGAATAACACACTGTCGGAAAATGTATTGCACTACTTATTGAACGCCCCTCGTAATAATAATAAAAATTACTGTTATTATTATTCCGTGTGGCTCAGTGGTCTGTCGCTAGTCTTCCTATTGGACACCACTCCGGCGACTTGCCTGTCCCTGACCTACCCCAGTTATCGAACTGACGAAAGGACACATACATTTTATCGTGAAATCCGAACCACGTGTCGTTTGTTTCGATTCTTCACGTCGGTTGGATGTGAAGGGCCGGCCGATGTGGCCGAGTGGTTCTAGGCGCTTCAGTCCAGAAGCGAGCGACCGCTACGTCGCAGGTTCGAATCCTGACTCGGGCATGGATGTGTGTGATGTCCTTAGGTTAGTTAGGTTTAAGTAGTTCTAAGTTCTAGGGGACTGATGACTTCAGACGTTGAGTCCCATAGTGCTCAGAGCCGTTTGACCCATTTGGATGTGAACGCTGCGTTAAATAAAACTGAAAAATCGAAAAATCCGTGGTCCGACCGAGATTTGATCTCGCAACCTCTCAGTTTCCACGCACTTGCTTTACCGCTAAGCCACGTGGGCTAACACAGAGTACAGATAACTGGTTGCCATGTGGTCTATGGTCGGCGGGTGATAAGCCGATGACATGGTCACTCGTAATGTCTGGATGTGTTTATTATGACTGCATGCCGTATCTATGTATCTACTGGCAGCGACAGCAGAACAAAATGCCGGGACACGCTACTGAGCGTCATAATACGTCGGCATTGCCCAGGTAACAGTATAACACGTATTTTCATCAAACTTACGTGGGAATCCTTCGATATAGGCAGCGTTCTTCTCAAGAAGCGGTGCTGAGTAACACATAGGGGAACACAGTGGAACAGCTGTTTCTACTGCATTCTCTGTATCTCATGTACAACGATTATCACAAGGAGGAAAATTAGGGCGTGTACAGAGGAGGCATAAAAGGCAGATATTTTCCCTCGCTCAGTACCTCAGCAGAACAGGACAGAAAATACTACCAAGTACCCGCTGCCACGCGATTTAGGCTGGCTTGCGGTATATACGGGGGTTGGACGAAAATGTGTAATCTCAGTGAGAAATGCTTGCTTGAACACGGTGCAGGTGCTAGCCAAGCCTGCAGGTTGCCTCGCTATTTTTGACCACGGACGGCACCTTTGCAGCGTCCACAATACGTTGCAAATGTCAGTCGTGGACAGAAGAGTGTACTGTCTACTTGTGAGTGCAGTATGACGGAGCTAAGTGAGTTCGAACGTCGGCAGATCGTTGGTACTCATAAAGTGGATGCTTCCGTAACCGAGGAAGTCTGTCGAATTCAAGAGGCACCAATCGACGATTTATACCGCGTACAGGGAAAGCGGAAAAACATCACGCGCTAAGTCGTAACGCGGACAAAAGTACTCTACTGGCCATTAAAATTGCTACACCAAGAAGAAAGGCAGATGATATACGGGTATTCATTGGACAAATATATTATACTAGAACTGACATGTGATTACATTTTCACGCAAATTGGGTGCATAGATCCTGAGAAATCAGTACTCAGAACAACCACCTCTGGCCGTAATAACGGCCTTGATACGCCTAGGCATTGAGTAAAACAGAGCTTGAATGGCGCGTACAGGTACAACTGCCCATGCAGCTTCAACACGATACCACAGTTCATCAAGAGTAGTGACTGGCGTATTGTGACGAGCCAGTTGCTCGGCCACCGTTGACCAGACGTTTCGAATTGGAAAGAGATCTGGAGAATGTGCTGGCCAGGGCTGCAGTCGATCATTTTCTGTATCCAGAAAGGCCCGTATAGGACCTGCAACATGCGGTCGTGCATTATCCTGCTGAAATGTAGGGTTTCGCAGGGATCGAATGAAGGGTAGAGTCACGGGTCGTAACACATCTGAAATGTAACGTCCACTGTTCAAAGTGCCGTCAATACGAACAAGAGGTGCCGAGACGTGAAACCAATGGCACCTCATACCATCACGCCGGGTGATACGCCAGTATGGCGATGACGAATACACGCTTACAATGTGCGTTCACCGCGATGTCGTCAAACACGGATGCGACCATCATAACGCTGTAAACAGATCCTGGATTCATCCGAAAAAATGACGTTTTGTCATTTGTGCACCGAGGTTCGTCGTTGAGTACACCATCGCAGGCGTTCCTGTCTGTGATGCAGCGCCACGGGTAACCGCAGCCATGGTCTCCGAGCTGATAGTCAATGCTGCTGCAAACGTCGCCGAGCTGTTCATGTAGATGGCTGTTGTCTTGCAAACGTCCCCATCTGTTAACTCAGGGATCGAGACGTGGCTGCACGATCCGTTACAGCCATGCGGATAAGATGCCTGTCATCTCGACTGTTAGTGATACGAGGCCGTTGGGATCCAGCACGGCGTTCCGTATCACCCTCCTGAGCCCACCGATTCCATATTCTGCTAACAGTCATTGGATCTCGACCAACGCGAGCAGCAATGTCGCGATACGACAAACCGCAATCGCGATAGTCTACAATCCGACGTTTATCAAAGTCGGAAACGTGATGGTACGCATTTCTCGTCCTTACACGAGGCATCACAACAACGTTTCACCAGGCAACGCCTGTCAACTGCTGTTTGTGTATGAGAAATCTGTAGGAAACTTTCCTCATGTCAGTACGTCATAGGTGTCGCCACCGGCGCCAACCTTGTGTGAATGCTCTGAAAAGCTAATCATTTGCATATCACTGCATCTTCTTCCTGTCGGTTAAATTTCGCATCAGTAGCACGTCATCTTCGTGGTGTAGCAATTTTAATGGCGAGTAGCCTATGTTTTGAGTGATCGTGACAGACGGTCATTGAAGACGATTGTGACGAAAAATAAAACGGCGGCTACAAATATCACTGCAGAGCTGACTGCCGCACTCGCGACCCCTGTCAGCCTCGAAACAAGACGACGAAAGCGCCATAAGGTCGGAGTTTCAAAACGAGCTGGAATATCCAAAATCAGTTATGGAAATACCCGAAACAAGAAAATTTTGTTCCAAGGCCATAAAAGCTGGATCAGGAGTAATGGAAGACAGTCGTTTGGTCGGATGAGTCTTGTTTCTCACTGGTTCGAACTTCTCGCCGAGTTTACGTACTAAGAGTGAAACACGGCGAGAGCTCGGTGATGATTTGCGCAACCATACCGTGGTATTCCGTGGGCCCATTGTTACACTCTAAGGTTGCTTTACTGCCAAGGATATGTGACCGTATTGGCTGATTAGGTCCATCCCATGGTACCATATTTGTTTGTCAGAGGTGATTACGACAGAGTATGCGTTCACACAACTCGCATCGTGGAGGACCGGTTTTATAAACACGAGACTGAATTTTCACAGCTCCCCTGCCCACCGAAGTCACCATATCTCAGAAGTGTTGAGGCTTCGTGCCCTTCTTTGGAGTGATGGATACATCATCTCTATTCACTTTCATCATCGTTACCTGAACTTCCCACTATTTAGTAGGAAGACTGGTACAACATTCCCTTGAAAACCTTACAGAAATTGTGTTCTTCCATTCCGAGACGACTAGAACCTGTTTTGAAAACGAAAGATTTTCGTGCACTATATTAGGTATCTTGTAGTCCTACTGAAAAGAATGGATAAAGTTATGGGGGAAGAATATAATATGAGAATTAATAAAGCAAAAAGAAAAGTAATGGCATGCGACAAAAAAGATCAAGTGAAAGTCAATTTCATGTAGGCAATGAACTGCTCGAACAAGTTGATAAATCTACTTATCTGGGCAGTAATATTACCAGGGATGGAAGGAGCAAGGCAGAAGTGAGAAGAAGTATTGCTCAACCAAAGGCCGCTTTTAACAAGAAGAAAAACATCTTAACATCTAAGAGCATCAGCCTTGAAATCAGGAAAAGATTTTTGAAACCATATGTATGGAGTGTGGCATGCTATGGCTGTGAAACATGGACTCTCGGGACAGAGGAAGACCAGAAGCTAAATTCTTTTGAAATGTGGTGCTATAGACGCATGCTCAAAATAAAATGTATTGACAAGGTCACAAACGAAATGGTTCTGGAAAGACCAGGTGAGAAGAGAAGCTTCTTGAAATTAGTTGTTAAAAGAAGATTGCAATTTACAGGCCATCTATTAAGACATAAAGGACTCCTGAACACAATCATAGAGGGATATGTCGAGGGAAAAAGACCAAGAGGAAGACCACGGCTGAGGTACATGGATCAAATCGTGAAAGATGTGGGATGTAAGTCCTATAAAGAAATGAAGAGAAAAGCTGAAAGACGCACAGAATGGAGACAAGCTGCCATTGTAGCTGTTGCAAACCAATCCTTGGATTGACCACTACAGGAGAAGAAGAAGATGTTAGGCATGGCAATACATTGTGTTTTATGCGTTTCCATATTTTTATCGATTCACTGTATAAATAGGTGGAAGCATTTATCGGTAGACTTCCGCCTCCAGTCCGACGATGGCTTAACTCTGGGCTATGTCTAATCAGAAATCGACAGGATATGGACAAAACAAACGAAACTAGGCGTCCTTTGTCGCTGCGTGGCCGAAGACTCTTCCGGATGTCATAAATTATGGGGGTGCGATAACTTCTTACAAGTTTGGAAATTTTGGGTCAACGCGTATTGTGAGATCCATACCTTTCACAGTGGTCAGGAAATAAATAAATGTCTAGTGACTAGCGCCTCCCATCAGGTAGACCGTTCGCGGGTGCAAGGCTTTCGATTTGATTCCACTTTGGCGACTTGCGCGTCGATGGGGATGAAATGGTGATGAGTAGGACGAAACACAACACCCAGTCCCTGAGAAGAGGAAATCTCCGACCCAGCCGGGAATCGGACCCCGGCCCTTAGGATTGACATTCTGTCGCACTGACTTTCTTTTCGGTATTGTTCGTTGCGCTTGGTCTGAGCGGACGTCACAAGACATCCGTTCAAGGTGATCGTTGATTGCTTGAATGGCTCTGAGTACTACGGGACTTCTGAGGTCATCAGTCCCGTAGATCTTAGAACTACTTAAACCTAACTAACCTAAGGACATCACACGCCGGCCGGAGTGGCCGAGCGGTTCTAGGCGCTTCAGTCCGGAACCGCGCGACCGCTACGGTCGCAGGTTCGAATCCTGCCTCGGGCATGGATGTGTGTATGTCCTTAGGTTAGTTAGGTTTAAGTAGTTCTAAGTTCTAGGGGACTGATGACCTCAGAAGTGAAGTCCCATAGTGCTCAGAGCCATTCGAACCATTTCTGACATGACACACATTCATGCCCGAGGGTTGATTCCTTTACTCAGATTTTTTTATTACAGAGTGCGAGCAGCGCTCTGCTCCGAATACGCTGAGCTACCGTGCCGGCATCATTCAGCTACCGGGGGCGGACGACAGGAAATGCGTTATAGGCAATGGTGCAGGGACGTATCAGTCATCAAAAGCAGACAAAATTCAGTGCTGCCTGCGCCCGGAAGACTTCGTGTAAAATGGAAGATGGAAAGCATGAACGGCCAATGATATTGACCTCTGCTCTTTCGTAATGCACGCTGAGGAGAACATCGCAACCGTCGTGACTGTAAATTTCACGGAGAGGGAGAGGCTTAGTAAATTCCACGAATCGCCGCCCGTAGACCAGACTGCACGCCGTTTACAGACGAGGGGGCGGTGACAGCCCGGTCACTGCGTATCGCAAACCATAGTTGGCAGCTGGTAGCACCGTGTGCTCAGTGGCAGAGGCCGTTACGCGGGATAAACAGAACGTTCCGCTCGCGCTATCACAGGATAAACAGACCATTCCGCCTCCGTGCGCCACAGAATAAATAGGCTATTCCGGTTACGACTCGGGCAATCAACAGCCGCAGAGTCAACAGCCATCACGTGAAGGGTCTGGAGCGCAGGCGACGCCAGCCACCTGAAAATGCGGACTGTCGTGCCACTGAAGTGACGCCGGGAGCACCGCCAGCGCGCCTCACGTGATTTCGGGGACCTGTGGGGTCGGCCAAGTAACCGTTAGATAATAAACAAAAACGCACAAATTATGGTGTCAATGTAGGTGAAATGATTCGATGACTTTATTGGTCGCCTCGTGCAGGTCTTTCTATGGGACGCCACTTGGGCGACTTGTGCGTCTATGAAGATGACATCGAGTGATGATGACTACAGAAAACCCCAATACCAGAAGGAATAAAATATTCGAATCGGTCAGGGATCGAGCCCGGGGCCTCGCGATCTAGCGTCAGTGACGCTAATCACTTTCTTCTTTTCACTGTCTGTTTCTTCGTCGTCTTCTGCGGGGAGATCACTAGGGTGTGGACGTCGCACGTCGTCTTCTCAGCGTCTTTCGATAGAAGCTTTACTGAGTCTTTTTATTAAAAAATGGCTCTGAGCACTATGGGACTTAACATCTGAGGTCATCAGTGCCCTAGACTTAGAACTACTTAAACCTAACCAACCTAAGGACATCGCACACGTACATGCCCGGGGCGCCGGCTGTGGTGGCCGAGAGGTTCTAGGCGCTTCAGTCTGGAACCGCGTGACTGCTACGCTCGCTGGTTCGAATCCTGCCTTGGGCATGGATGTGTGTGATGTCTTTAGGTTAGTTAGGTTTAAGTAGTTCTAAGTTCTAGGGGACTGATGACCTCAGATGTTAAGTCCCATAGTGCTCAGAGCCATTTGAGCCATGTCCGAGGCAGGATTCAGACCTGCGACCGTAGCAGCAGCGCGGCTCCGGACTGAAGCGCCTAGAACCGCTCAACCACAACGGCCGGCTCTTTTTATTAGAGAGGGTACATTGTGCACCAATGGCATTCACCCCTTTTTTTCTTGTTCTAGTCGCGAAATAAACCGCAAGAAGAATGATTGTTGTTTATGTGCCTCGGCGTGAGCTTAAATATCTCTAATTTTACGTTCATGACCTTTTCGCAAGGTATACGTAGGAGGAAGAAATACATTGTGGTTGACTCTTCCAGAACCAGTAACTGGGATAGTAAACCACACACTGCTGTAAAAAGTCTCTTTCGTAGCGTCCGCTTCTGGAGTTTGCTGGGCATCTTCCGTGGCACTTCCACGTCTACTGAATGAACATGTAATGAATGTATGTTTACTGCTCTTCGTTATATCTTCTCTATTTCGTCTACGAATTCAATCTGATACGAATTGCAGACTGAGTGTTGATAGAACGAGGATTTTGTAAGCTTCCTCATCTGTGAATCAGTCAGTCGTTATCTCTCTGCACAAATGTCACTGTGTCCATTTTCGTTATGCGTCTCGCAAATTTGCTCATTCGAGGAAAAGAACTGTTGAGTTAGTAAATGCGCCGGAATTCGACTACTACAAGTTAAAGAAAGCGCTGTAAGTTAATTAAGTTTTGGAACATTATTTTTAAGAGAGGCCCGCAGCCACTAATAGTGTAACGGCACTAGGTTGAATTATCAAAACATAAACGACAAGCACTTTTTGGCTTTTACTACCAAGTAATTTGTAGGACATGGACTGATACCCTGTCCGGAACCCTGCACGTAAACAATTTAGTTCAAAAAACGTTCAAATGTGTGTAAATGCCTAAGGGACTGCTGAGATCATCGGTCCCTAGACCTACACACTATTTAAACTAACTTAAAGCTAAGGACAAGACACACACCCATGCCCGAGGGAAGACTCGAACCTCCGGTGGGAGGGGCCGCACGATTAGTGTCATGGCGCCTCGAACCGCACGGCCACTCCGCGCGGCGATCAATTTAGTAAGCGGGGAACGAAAATAACTTTACTGTAAAGAAAAGCTCGCAGGAGTTTCTGTAATCAAGAAGCATCAGAATCAATTAATTAAAACAAAAGCGAATGTCAGTAGGATAAAGACAGTAAGAGCTAGATGCAGAAAACGGAATAATAGCTTCATAAATAAAATTGGCTGTCTCTGAAGAAGTATTGCGTGAAATACCATTTTGGTGCATTGTATCTCGTCTCCCATCTGCCGTCTTTTCTTGAAAGAACCCGCATTGTCATTGAAATAGAGTTCTACATCTACATCTATATCTACGTGATTACTCTGCTATTCACAATAAAGTGCCTGGCAGAGGGTTCCATGAACCATCTTCAAGCTGTCTCTCTACCGTCCCACTCTCGAAGTGCACGCGGGAAAAACCGGCACTTAAATTTTTCTGTGCGAGCCCTGATTTCTCTTATTTTATCGTCATGATCATTTCTCACTATGTAGGTGGGTGCCAACAGAATGTTTTCGAAATCGGAGGAGAAAACTGGTGGTTAAAATTTCATGAGAAGAGCCCGTCACAACAAAAAACGCCTTTGTTTTTATGATTGCCACTCCAATTCACGTATCATGTCTGTGACACTATCTCCCCTATTTCGCGATAATACAAAACTAGCTTCCCTTCTTTGTACTTTTTCGATGTCATCCGTCAGTCTCACCTGATGCGGATCCCACACCGCACAGCAATACTCCAGAATACGGCGGACAAGCGTGGTGTAAGCAGTCTCTTTAGTAGACCTGTTGCACCTTCTAAGTGTTCTGCCAATGAATCGCAGTCTCTGGTTTGCTCTACCCACAATATTATCTATGTGATCGTTCCAATTTAGGTTATTTGTAATTGTAATCCCTAAGTATATACTTGAATTTACAGATTTGTGTGACTTATCGCGTAATCGAAATTTAGCGGATTTCTTTTAGTACTCATGTGAATAACTTCACACTTTTCTTTATTCAGGGTCAATTGCCACTTTTCGCACCATACAGATATCTTATCTAAATCATTTTGCATGCCGGTTTGATCATCTGATGACTTTACAAGACGGTAAATGACAGCATCATCTGCAAACAATCTAAGACGGCTACTCAGATTGTCTCGTATGTCGTTAATATAGATCAGGAGCAATAGAGGGCCTATAAGACTTCCTTGCGGAACGCCGGATATTACTTCTGTTTTACTCGATGACTTTCCGTCTATTACTACGAACTGTGACCTTTCTGACAGGAAATCACGAATCCAGTCGCACAACTGGGGTGATACTCCGTAGGCACACAGTTTGGTTAGAAGACGCTTGTGAGGAACGGTGTCGAAAGCCTTCTGGAAATCTTAAGAGCTAGTTGTGTTTTACAAGAACGATATTTTATGAATCCGTGCTGACTATGTGTCAATAAATTGTTTTCTTCGAGGTACTTCGTAATGTTCGAATACAGTATATGTTCCAAAACCCTACTGCAAATCGACGTTAGTGATATAGGCCTGTAATTCAGCGGATTACTCCTACTTCCCTTTTTGGGTATTGATGTGGCTTGAGAAATTTTCCAGTTTTTAGGTACAGATATTTCTGTGAGCGAGTGGCTGTATATAATTGCTAAATATGGAGCTATTTTATCAGCATATTCTGAGAGGGAAGTGACTGGTATACAATCTGGACCGGAGGCGTTGCCTTTATTAAGTGATTTAAGCTGCTTTGTTACACCGAGGATATCTGCTTCTATGTTTCTCATCTTGGCAGTTGTTCTTGATTGGAATTCAGGAATATTTACTTCGTCTTCTTTCATGAAGGAGTTTCGGAGAACCGTGTTTAATAACTCTGCTTTAGTGGCACTGTCATCAGTGACTTCACCGTTGTTATCGCGCAGTTAAGGTATTGATTGCATCTTGCCACTGGTGTGCTTTATGTATGACCAGAATCTCTTTGGATTTTCTGCCAGATTTCGAGACAGAATTTCGTTGTGGAAATTACTAAAAGCATCTCACATTGAAGTACGCGCTATATTTCGAACTTTTGTAAAACTTTGTCAATCTTGGGTATTTTGCGTTCTTTTAAATTTGGCATGCTTCTTTCGCTGCTTCTGGAACAACTATCTGACCCGTTTTGTGTACCATGGGGGATCAGTACCATCACTTATTGATTTGTGTGGTATATATCTCTCAATTACTGTTGATACTATCTCTTTGAAAACATTCCACAACTTTTCGACACTTACATGATCAGATCGGAAGGAGTGAAGACTGTCTCTTAAAAAGGCGTTAAGAGCATTTTTATCAACATTTTTAAATATATATACTTTGCGTTTCTTTTTGATGGTTGTAGGTGTTACGGTATTCAGCCTAGCAGCAACTGCCTGTGGTCACTAATCCCTCTATTCGTCACAATACTCACTGTTTGTCCAGGATTACTTGTTGCTAAAAGGTCAAGTATTCTTTCACAACGATTTACGCTTCGACTGGGCTCATGAACTAATTGTTCAAAATAATTTTTTGAGAAAGCATTCAGTACAATTTCAGATGACGTTTTATGCCTGCCGCCGGCTTGAAACGTATGATTTTCCCAGCATATGGAGGGTAGATTGAAGTCACCACCGACTATAATTGTATGGGTGGGGTACTTATTTGAAATGAGACTCAAGTTAATGAATAGTCCATTGATTCTTTGAAGGTGAAGGTGACGTTAAGTGAAACGTATGCGGGAGTAGATGTACAATGAATTTCTAAAATGTTCGTGTACATGACCAGCTTTCACAACTTGTTCATTGGTGAACGTTATATTGATAACGCCACATTGATCAAACATAAATCTTCGATAAGAAAACTGACAGCTCAGACCTTTGTGGTGATTTATTGCGACAGCGTAATCCTATTTTATCCACTCTGTTAACGTTAGGAGTCTTACGCGACATGCTCCGAGAATTTCAGCGGCTGTTGAAGACTTGAGGGCTCGTAACGGAAAAATCACAAAACTTCAAGTGTTTTTTTCGCATAGTCTCCAGTGATCAGTGCTGCTATGATACTCATCTATTTTTGCGCAGAGGAAATATATCACATTTACCGTTAAATCAGCCCCATTTATGTCTTGTCTGTGAGAAAAGAGGGAAGGTCTAAGCGGGACGTCCAATGAATTTTTCGGAGTATGATTCTGAAAAAAAAGAAAGAAAAACTCTCTAACGCATAGCTCTGACGTATACTTCACGACCACCAAACTAGTATGGCCTAATTTTTGTAATGGAAATGACAAAATCCGTAACAGTCGCCATTATCCTTTAATAATAAGGTTTTAACCATTATTCCCATTGCAGCCGGTAGCTGGTGTTCTTATCAAGAATTAACCGATCACTTATGTTCAGACCTAATCCCATTAATGTATGCTAGTCTGATCTGTAAACTTGAACAAAACAGCAGTTCTGTTGGCATTTGCTACTCTGTTCAAACAACGACATAAACGAGGCAGTCTCCTGTAAATGGCTGTTCAAAGGGTCCAAATGGCTCTGAGCACTATGGGACTTAACATCTGAGGTCATCAGTCCCCTAGAACTTAGAACTACTTAAACCTAACTAACCTAAAGACATCACACACATCCATGCCTGAGGCAGGATTCGAACCTGCGACCGTAGCAGTCGCGCGGTTCCGGACAGAAGCGCCTAGAACCGCTTGACCACAGCGGCCGGCTGTAAATGGCTGTAATTTAACAATACTTAAAAAATGTTCCAAAGGTATCAGTGTCACACTTATATTCGTTTCAATGCAATCGATCGACACAAACAACCAAGACAAGTTGTCTGCGGGAATTCTGGTAGAGGTATGGATTCCTGGTGAATATGAATTAAACGTGATATACATGTGACTGTGGGGACAAGGCGCTGAAGGAACGCTAGAGGTGGGGATATAAAGTACTAATACGAGGCGTGTTTTTTAAGTAAGTACCGTTTTGAAATAAAATAAAAAGATGTGCTAAGATATCTCAATAATTTTATTTTTACCTGAAAGCCTGTACCTTAATCTACTTTTCTATATAATTTCAGTCAATATTGAAGCACTTGTCATAACGTTGTACCAGTTTTTGAATACGCTCCTCATAGAGGTCTGCCGCCTGACTTGTTAACCACTGCATCACCACTGTTTTGACTTCGTCATCGTCTTGAAGACGCTGACCACCCAGGTGTTTCTTCAAGTACGGGAACAGATGGTAGTCACTGGGCGCAAGATCGGGGCTGTACGGAGGATGTTCTAGAGTTTCCCATCGAAAATATGTGATGAGATCTTTGGTCTGATTCGCCACATGCGGACGGGCATTGTCTTGCAGCAAAACGATGCCCTTGCTCAGCTTGCCACGTCTTTTGTTCTGAATTGAACGGGGCAGATTGTGCACTGTCTTACAGTAAGCTGCTGCATTGATTGTCTCAATACGAGGCAGAAATTCCACAAGCACTACTCCTTTTCTGTCCCAAAAAACTGTGCACATGATTTTCCGGGCAGAAATTGTTTGCTTAAACTTCATTTTTCTGGGTGAATCTTGAATGCCGCCATTCCATGGACTGTTGCTTTAATTCCGGTGTGACTTAGGCCACTCATGTTTCATCTTGAAGAAACACCTGGGCGGTCAGCGTCTTCAAGACGATGACGAAGTCAAAGCAGTGGTGATGCAGTGGTTAACAAGTCAGGCGGCAGACTTCTATGAGGAGGGTATTCAAATACTGGTACTTTATGGCAAGTGCCTCAATATTGACGGAAATTATGTAGAAAAGTAGATTGAGGTACAGGCTTTCATGTAAAAATAAAATTATTGAGATATCTTAACACGTCTTTTTTAAATTTCAAAACGGTACTTGCTTAAAAAACACGCCTCGTATAAAAAATAATGGGTCTGACTATGCTTACAAATAGATTTGTTTTTGGAGGGGGTCCACCTCGAGGAAAACACAATTTTATCTTTTCTTCTATTTGCCATACATGTTTCGGTGAAGTTTCAGCATCGTCAGTAGGCTTTTATTTTGCTTCTATTAAACAAGAAAACTGTGTTTAATAACTTGTACACATATAACTTCTGGTTTTTAAGACAGTATTTACAAATTTGAAAAACTGGCATAGTTTTCTCTACAGTATGTACCTTGTTACAACATGCTATGGTTTTCCTGGTTTTTATGCTTTTATTCGATTTGTTTTCTTTGACAGTTTGTCATCTGTAGCTGTATAGAAGTTACTACATATGAACCCCTTCGAAAAACAATCTAAACATAATAGGAAGCGATCGTTAATAGTACTGGATCTAGCTACAGATTTCGGAGCCACTAGGATGTCTCTACAGTTTCTGACAGTCCCCACCTGAGACCACGTTTAGTCGAAAAGATTCAAGGTGGCGGGTTTGGCCTTCAGATCACTATATTCCTCGCCCCTAATGCCGCTTGCTGAAATGTAACTCCGCCCAATAATTGATTTATTCTTGCTCCTAGAAGAGAAACTAAATATTTTGTTACATACTTTTAAATTAATCTTACAATAAGTTAATAAAATATTTTACTTTGCGTTGCCCACTACATATACGTGATATGAACGTGATGGAACATATCTGACAAGGGAATGGTCCAATCTGACTTGCCGAAACCTAGCCAGAAATTTTTCACTCAGGAAGAATACACCGGAGAAAGCAGCTAATGCGCAGTGCAAGTATTTTTTTATGTGAATGTTACTCATTTTTACCGCACGAAGAACCGCTTATAACAGCTGTTTGTACCAGCTCTTCCTGTCTAGCCGGCCAATCGGCAAATAAGAGGACGTAGCGGTGACAGAGGGCCGTAGTGCCGCGTAGCGCGAAGTCCAGTGCGCACACATGTGAGAAATGCTTAGCACTGTTGAAACATATTCTTATTCAGGGGCTGTATTTCCGGATGGAATCCGAATCATATTAATAGACTTTTTCGTAGTCCTTCGAAAGACGTAAGTATCGTTTGGTCTAGGCCAAGTGTCCAACAAGAGCAATGAATTAAGTTTCTGCAAATGGTAAGAAGACGTTTAGGATATAACATTAAAAATTATTCTGTTCTGTTTTTCCAGATTTTGCTACGCCGAGTCCAAGACTTTTGGAAGTAAACAGTCCTTTTTTTAAATTTTTGGTTCTAATTTGTCTTGATATTCCTGAAGACAGAGATAAGGCTATGGAAACAGTATTCCACTGATACGTGTCACTGGCATTGTTGTATACAAATGTGTCATAGCATTCATGGACTGCACAAAAGACTCTTTTTTTTTTTTTTTTTTTTTTTTTTTTTTTTTTTTTTTTTTTTTTTTTTTGCTCAAAATGATAAAATATGGTTTGCACGAAACTCTACTGATGGGCTTTATATGCAGCTTTTAGGCTACAAATATCTCTATAGTGTTAACAATCAATGACATCTCCTCTACACGTTTACTTGTGGTAAACATCGTAATTTTCTGACTCCGTATTTTCGTATGACTTCCTGAATCTGCTTAACCATGTCGAAGAAACCTGGAAATCAGTCATGTTTATCTTTTTTGCAATTCAGAGCGCCCAGTCTCGTAGATCTCCTTTGGTAACTGCAGAGTGAGTCTCACAAGCGACTGTGAATTCTTCGAATAGTTTTTCCTACACACTTCTGCGAGTTTCACTTTGGCACATATTTCGTACTTCATGTAAGTCTTTCTTCCATTCATATTCAGATTTCACTAAACGAAACTGCCTTTGCGCACTGCTTAAGTTCTAGCATTTTCTCCCCCCTTCGTTGAAGCTGAAACGTCCCCTTTGGAAAATTATGAATTACTGTGCTGGTAAACTTCTACGTTATTTGATACAAAGACAGCTGAGTAAAACTGAACGTACTCAGACAGTTCTCTCTTTACTTGTTCTGATCATCACTAATCTGACACACAATATTTTTTTTTAGCGCAACGCAATCTGACTTTCAATAATCCCTACAAAAGAATGGTCCTGACCTATACCCTTCATGAATCACCTACCTCACAAAAATCTTCGTTACTCGAACTACTGCAATACAGCGAGCGCCAATACTGCCAGCTAAATAAAAGATTCTAACTACTGAAGGCACTAACTACTGATAGGCATTGTTAGCAAATGAAAGATTTTGACAGAGAACAAACAATGTATTTACCTTAATAGCGTTCAGGAGTCATAATTTTGTGACGTCCAATTAAACAAATTTCCTTTCTCTGACGGGCACACGTCTAGATCGTCCGTCCAAAACTCTTGGCATCTCTCTCTCCACATCCACCACTGCTGGCGGCTCACCTCCAACTGCGCAACGCAACGCGCTGTTCACATCCATCTGCCCAACACTACAATAGCGAATATTCCAACAACGCCAACCAGCCACAGACTGCACACAGCACAGTCAGTGATTTTCATACAGAGCGCTACGTGGCGTTACCAACATAAAAACCTAAACAGCCTACTTACAAAGCAAAAAATTCACAGCCTTATCGTGATCATTGAAACCTATTATTCTACATGTTTTCTTTGCGCCTGTGAGACATATTTTTGTTGCGGGCGCTAATTAACGCCACAGAATCGCCTGCGTTATTTCCTGTTGTAACCTCCCCACAAAAATTTTGAATGACAGAAATAATAAATGAATGGGAGTCAAGCGTAACCTCCCTGCAATTAAATCTACTGACAAAGACAATTAAATGTGAAAAATCGCAATCTGTCTCAAGTGTAAGCTCCCACAAAAATAATGAAAGATAATTCAATGACAATGAAATTTCAGCGATAATGATAACCCAATTAGACCGAAATGTCGGTCTTTGGCCCTGTGCAAAAATCAGAATTAATTTCTTACCTCAGTATAACTGCATGTCAAAGTTCTGCTCTTATTGTTGGCCGCGGCTTGGAGGAAATGCATTGCAAGTATTATTATTATTATAATTTTTTTTTTTTAAATTTAACTGAAACTTTTCTTTAAAGGAAATGAAACGAGATCGTTCGTTCAATTAAATGGTTCTTTTATTAAAATTTGCTTTGAAATCAAAATTATTATTGGGGCACTTGTTGAAAATTAATTACAATAAATAAACTTTACATTATCTGATGTGCGCAATGCAGCTTGGTTACCTTAATTAACAATATACCTCATTCAGCATCTTGACCAGAGACCCATGTCGACTCCTGCGACTGCGTCCCGCTCGCGACTCTCTCGCGACTGTACGAGACCACTACTGCTAACAGACTGCCATTAGCAACTGAACTCGACTACTGCTACCGACAGAGTGCAACAGACAACTGCACTGCCGACAGACTACCCACAGACTGCTGCTCGCAACACTCGCGCGGTCAAGCGCAGACTAGGAATGATAAATAGCTCTCTGGTCAGAGACTCTGCAATGCCTCGCCATCGCCGCCACACAACATACGTGTTTCACTGTTTGCTTTAATGTTTCCCGCAATTCATGACGAAATTACGACATCATTGGAATCAATGTCCAAGAAATAACACATGTGTAGGTGTTCAGTAGAAACAGATGATTTCAGTTGCTTATCACTTTCTTTATATTTTATCTTCGCAAGGTCGAAAACATTAAATGGATACCACATCGCGGTGACGCTCTGGAACCTGCACCAAGACAGATGCTATTAGTAAGCATATCTCAAGAAGTCAAACAGAAAATTAATTCAGTTTCAGTGTTATCTGTTTACCAGTGTGTCCTCAACCAAGGATATGTCCCACTGGGTTCCGCACGGTCTGTCTGCTATGGTAGCGGTGTACATTTCTCCAGCCACCTGGCGACTTACGAATTTGGCAAGTTACAGTATTTTTTCCAAAATACTTGCGGTGTGTCTGAGCAGCTAAAATTTTGACATTGTGTTTTACTTCAGCGTATTCTTCCTGCGTAAGAAATTTCAGGGCAAGTTTCGACATGTTGTACTGGACAGTTTCATCGTGAACGGGTGCAGAAACCCCGGCTCCGTAGTTGACGAGAAATGTGTGATCCGCACGTAGAGATCTGGAGCCACACACCTTCTTCAATCGATGCCTTACAGAATCGCTGCTGTATTTCGTTCCATAGGTGGACCAAGACGCCGTTAAAAGGTGACCGTAACGTTGTGGTTCGCCATTGTACTATTGACAGATACTGCGTTCCGTCTTCTCAAGGAGATCAAACCGTAGAGTGTGCCAACTGGCAGCTTGGACCACCGCTGCTACAGTTTGCCTCCACGGAATCGTAACGGCGTAGCGGCGCCGACGCAAGCTTATCCAAGGTAGGCTGCGTTAAAAGCGGCCCTCCCCATTAAGATAAGCCCCCAGAAAAGCTGTGCAGCAGTGCCGACATCGAGAAAGTGGGTAGGAATGTCATAAAAAAGCACTCAAGGATAACCGTGTGCGCAGTAGTCGGTGATACCGTTGCCAGGAACTCTGCGCGGGGTAGTGTAGTTCAGCTGGGGTACAGAAGGTTGCTGGAGACGTTCGCTCACGGTCCTGCTTCGTCCTGTGGTACCGACAAGGGACAACTGAAACGGGCCGTAAATTTCTACCGAATAACGTGATATTTTTTATGCTGACTGGCTGTTGGTAAGAAGGTTGACCGTAATTTTTCCTAAACGTAACCAAACACAGTAGTTTGTTTATTGGTATCTCTATATACAGCAATCAGCCAGAACATAACTACCACCGACATAAACCCATCAAGGCGATGGCAGCGACACCTGCCGAGGAATGACTGCTAATCAGACACACGCACGTTGCATGTAACATCAGCGAGCGCGCTGTCCGTGTGTAGAATATGGAAGGCTCGCGATCTATCTGAGTTCGACCGAGGACAGAGTGTGATGGCCCGGAGACTCAGCAGGAGCATTTCGGAAACTGCACGACTTATCGGCTGTGGCGAGTGTCTTCAACACATGGCGAAACCAAGATGAAACCACGTCCACACATCATGGTGTTGGGCGGCCATTCCTTATTGCAATGTCAGACGGACTGGTAAAACAGGACAGGGGGCGAACTGTGGCGGATCTAACATAAGACTTTAATGCTGGGCATATTACTAGTGTGTCTGAACACACAGTGCACCGAACATTGCTAGCGATGGGCCTCTGCCCCGGCGACCCATGCATGTGCCAATGTTAACACTACGCAGCCCGGCGACAGCACTTTAGTGTCTTTTGCATTCTGTCGGTGTTTTGTTTAGCTAACAATAAGTTACACACGTCAACAAGTTTTTTTTTATAAGTACTTGTGCCCGTTCATCGTGGCAGACGAAAGAGACGATACGATTATTTACGATGAATACGCGGAAGAGAAGGAAACTGGATTAAAAAAAAAAATGCCAAATTTGTCGACGTTACGGGATCCGAACTTAGATAATGGTTTTAGCTTGCTGTCCTTATGGGAAATGTAAAAAAAGCAAGGATCGATGATTATCGGTCAACGAATCCGTTGATAGACACACCGATATTCACAAAACGATGTCCCGCAACCGATTCAGACAAATATTATCATTTTTACATTTTTCCGACAGCAAAAATAAACAGGATAATGTCGACCGGCTTTACAAAGTGCAATTCATAATTGATTAGTTTTCCAAAAAGTTTAAAGAAACCTTTAATCTGAGTCAAAACATCTCAACTGATGAAGGAATGATACCGTCGCGTGCACTGCTAAATTTCAAAGTTTACATTCCTTCGAAAATTACGAAATATGACATACTCTTTCGGATGCTGTGTGATTCGAGTACGGGATACATATCTTCACTCAAGATATATTCCGGCGCTGGACAGGCTTTAGCAGAAACAGTGATGGAACTATTGACACCTTCTTATGTAAAGTGACATCACCTCTACATGGATAATTATGATAACAGTGCAAAACTTGCAAGAAGTTACTTGAAAATAAAATTCGAGTTTGTGGAACGATACTGCAAAATAGAGGACTTCCGGAAAAATTCGAGCGCGCAAAAGTCAAAGTGTTTGAAGCTTGTCATCAACGGAAAGGTGAGGTACTAGCACAGGTATGGGGAGCTTCGAAAACTAAAACGATAAGAAAGATCTCTGCAATACGTAATGCCACTTTGACTGACACTCACAGAAAATGAAGAAAAACCAGTTACACAAGAAAAAACGTGAAAGTGTATTAGACTACAACAAATACATGAACGAAGTGGATCGGGCAGACCAATATTTGAGTTATTACCCTATATACAGAAAAACGATAAAATGATCAAAAAAAGATTTCCATGTAACTCTATCATTGCGCATTATTTAATGCATTCCGTACATGTCAATATTTCAATACAGAACGCAAGAGTCTCCGATTTCACGATTTTTTTAGTGAAAGTGTCTGATTCGCGGATAAAAGACCATGTACCTGCTTCTGAGCAAACTTGGGGGTTGCCACTGCATCGCGTACGTCTCCATCAAGTCCCGGTTGACGGAATTTCCGGTCACATAAACCAACAGCAATTAATACTTATTTCCGAAACGAAAAAAAGAAAACGAATAAACTGCGATGTATGTTCCAAAAACAAAAAAAGAATAACAACAAACTTAATGTGTAAGTCTTGTGGAGTTGCGTTCCATCTTGGAGACTGTTTTGCCGCATATCATACGAAAGAGAAACACTAAGTACCAAAGACAATGCAAATAAATAAATATAAGAAACAAACAAATGTTGTATTTATTTACGTATGTATATATCTTCGACATTTCATGGAAGTAGGGGAAGAGGGTTGACAACTTATGAGAACTAACGATGAGATTAGTAAAACTTCACAATTAATGTTAAGAACGGCCGCCGTCAAGCCAAGTAATCCGAATTAGCGCTGCCGGCGCCAAGCGAATACATTTGTACGAGACGTGCGGACGGCAACGTGTTAATACCACGACATTGACAACTACGACTGAAATGATCACGTGACCATCGACACTGGACATTGGCGCAGTGGCAGACCCTTGCATGGTCTGATGAATCCCTATATTCTTCTTCATCATGCTTGTGGGAGGACACGAGTCCGTCGCCTTCCAGGGGAACAGCTCCTTGACACCTGTACTGCAGGACGGAGACAAGTTGACGGCGGATCCATTATGCTCTGTGGAACATTCATGTGGTCATCCATGGGTACAGTGGAGCTCGTGTAAGGCCCCATGACGGCCAAGGAGTATGGTACACTGGTTGCAGACAACGTACAACCCTTCATGACGATCATGTTTCCCGAAGGCAGTGGAATTTTTCAGCAAGATAATGCACCATGTCACAAGACCGGAATTTGATGTTGAGGTTCGAGGAACATAGTGGCAAGTTCCAAGTAATGTGCTGCCCCCCAAATCGCCAGATCCGAACCCGAACGAACACATCTGGGATGTAATTTAACGTGGCGTCGGATCCCATCGCCCCCCTCCCCTAAATTTACAGAAATTACGTGACTTGTGTGTGCAGATGTGGTGTCAGTTCTCCATCCAGTGACCTACCATGGCTTGATTGCTTCCATTCCACGACGCGTCCCGCTACTATCCGTGCCAAAGGTAGACGATCTGCCTACTACGTTGGTGGTCATAATGTCCTGGCTGCTCTGCCACCTCATATATTTTCGAAACGTAACAAAATGTAATAAATGCAATTGGCACCGTTGTCAGCGACTCAAACAATGGGCAGGAATGCACATTCGATAAATGTAATCAAACGTCGATTTCAATGCAAGGTTACGCCATTTTAAAGGCACATGTATCGTTTTACTACGGAAATGAAAAGTAGAGTAACAGTAAGTGATGGCAGTCTTGTCTTCACAGTTATAAACTTCACACTTTCTGAAATACGTAGACGTTAAATGATTGTACGGCGGCACAGTTTCTGCCATAGTGCGTAGAGCAAGGGTTGCCTGCAGCAGGTTTCCTGACAGTGCACGAAACTCGCTTTACTACGGCATTACAGCATAACGGCAGAAACTGTGCAACCGATTTCATTATTTAAAGTCTAAGTATTCCAGAAGGTATTAACATTAGCACAGTGAAATCAAGTGTCCCATCACGAGATGTAACTCTAATTTCCACTTCTGCAGGAAAAACTTACATATGCCATTTAGAAAAAGGTAACTGTGTTGAAAGTGATGCTTGTTTATTTGTAGGGATTGAGCATTGTTGTGCATTGTGTGAGTCCCTGACACAAGTGTATCCCTGGTCAACTACATATCTCACATTTTGTTCCATTTCGGAAATATGTGAAGTGGAAATATTAGATGGGACGCCCTGTGTATAAACTGAAGTCACTTGCGCGTGTCCGTCCGTACATGCAGGCTCATCTCAGGAACTGCTGCAAGGGTTTTGATCTAGCACTCCGTCTTCAGGCCACGAGTGGCCTACCGGGACCATCCGACCGCCGTGTCATCCTCAGAGGAGGATGCGGATAGGAGGGGCGTGGGGTCAGCACACCGCTCTCCCGGTCGTTATGACGGTATTCTCGACCGAAGCCGCTACTATTCGGTCGAGTAGCTCCTCAATTGGCATCACGAGGCTGAGTGCACCCCGAAAAATGGCGACAGCGCATGGCGGCCTGGATGGTCACCCATCCAAGTGCCGACCACGCCCGACAGCGCTTAACTTCGGTGATCTCACGGGAACCGGTGTATCCACTGCGGCAAGGCCGTTGCCTAAAAGGGTTTTGACCTGCCTCTGACTAATAGATATATTGTTTTATGAGGAAGATTTTTATCTGTAGTTTGTAAATATCTCGTACAAATAGTCCAAATTATGTTCAACTAAAGTTAAGTTGTGAAAATGATCCCGTTGTCACCTAGCGAACAGCCGCCATAGCTCGACAGAACAGCAGTACCTAGGGGACGCGGCAAGTAGGACCAAACATATCGTATGGTGGGCTAGCGGTGGAGCACGTGGCTGGAAACCGAAGGACTGAATCCTGGCTCGGTCACATTTTTCCACTCTGGATTTTAATCTAGTACTCAGCTGCCAATGAGGAGGAGATACGCATTTCGAAATATAATGACAATCGCAGATGCCAATTTCTGCTCCACTCATATTAGCGATCGTAATTCGCAGTCTTAATCCACCTACAACCCTTCGAACAACGGGCACTGAGCTACTCAGTTCTGAAGTACCGTAATAAATATGTCCTCTAACGAAAAGACAACTACCCTATCATTACGCTTTGATGTGAGACCTACAATTTGAAACAACCAAATATTTTTAACCAGTAGTTTCCTTGCAATCGCTTCGCAGCAACTGTATAGCGAAAAAACAAGGTGCATTATTCTTTGTACGAGTGAAACGTATTCCGAAAAGCAGCTTCAGCAACTTTTCTTTGTTTACAAAGAGTTCGTTCTTTCAGCAGCGCAGCGGATGACTCAACTTTCAAATTTCTGCCTTCCCTGAATCAAGGTTGATGTGGCCATCATTCTTTGCGTAGCAGGGCGAAGAAGTCTGCCATAAAGAGTCCACAGCAAAGAATTGCGGCAACGAATCTCAGCAATGCATCACAATACTGCAACACTAGCTTAACACGTATATCGTGCGTGTTCTTGTTATTGTTTCGTTTACTTGTGCCACCTGAGCCAGCCTCAGATACAAACTGAAGCCCACGCATGACCCATATACACTCATGATTTGCATACAATATTTACATTGGTTGTAAATATATTACGTACATCATGCTCAGATGTGCTCAAATGACTGTCGTGAGAAGTCACACTAAAGGCCAATTCAGTACGAAACACATAACATTCGTGTCTCTAGACAACTTTCCTGCCTTGCACTGCTTGCATTACATAAGTTATACACTGAAGCGCCAAATAAACTGGTATAGGCATGGGTATTCAAATACAGAGATACATAAACGAGCAGAATATGGCGCTGCTGTCGGCAACGCCTAGATAACACAAGAAGTGTCTGGCGCAGTTGTTATATGGGTTACTGCTGCTACAGTGGGATGTTGTGGAGAGTTAAGTGAGTTTGAATGTGGTCTTATAGTCGGCGCACGAACGGTGGGAGCCAGCATCTCCGAGGTAGCGATGAAGTAGGGATTTTCGCATTCACGAGTGTACTGTGAATATCTGGAATCCGGTAAAACATCAAGTCAGTGTGCGAACATTTCAACGATGGCCTACTTGCGTACCCTTGATGACTGGAAGGCACAAAGCTTTACGTCTTGCCTGGACCCGGCAACACCGACATTGCACTGTTGATGACTGGAAACATGATACCTGTGCGGATGAGTCTCGTTTCAAATTGTATCGAGCGGTTGGACGTGTTCGGTTTTGGAGACAACCTCATGAATCCATGGACCCTGCATGTCAGCAGAGGTCTGTTCAAGCTGGTGGAGGCTTTGTAATGGTGTGGGGTGTGTGCAGTTGAGTGATATGGGACCCTGATACGCGTAGATACGACTGTGACACGTACGTAAGCATCCTGTCTGATCACCTGCATCCATTTACATCCATAGTGCATTCAGAGGGACTCGGGCAATTCCAGAAGGACAATGAGACAACCGACACGTCCAGAGTTGCTACAGAGCGGCTCCAGGAACACTCTTCAGAGTTCAAACATTTCTGCTGGCCACCAAACTCCTCGGACATGAACGTTATTGACCATATCTGGGATGCCTTGCAGCGTGCTGTTCAGAAGTGATATCCACCCCTTCGTAATCTTACGGATTTATGGACAGCCCTGCAGGAATCATGATGTCAGTTCCCTCCAGCACTACTTCAGACAATCGAGTCCATGCCACGTCGTGTAGCGACGCTTCTGCATGCTCGCGGGGCCCTGCACGGTATTATGCAGGTGTACCAGATTCTTCGGTTCTTCTGTGTATAAAAATGATGATATTCAGTTACTCAACTCTGTTCTGTGAAATTTATTCGTAACTTGACGCTGTGGATCGGAAACGAAATATGCTACGCTTCAAAAGTCTCCGTGCGAAGAGGGGCCTTTTCGTGGGCGTCACTCTCCTCCTGTTCGTGTAGTGAGCAATGCTAGGTTCGGCTTGACGCAGCTCTGCACTCATGTACTCGTAATTACATCACACCTACTGTTATCGCACATGGTTGACGATCAGCTCCATCTACTCCTATCTGCCCAAGCCTGTGCATCCATCATCCCGACAGCTACAGTTTTCAGCGAGAACTTATGTAATGTGTGTCCAGCTCTACCCGATTATCCTCAGTTAGTTGTGCTTTTTTTGTTTTGAATGCGCGCGCGCGCGCGCGTGTGTGTGTATGTGTGTGCCTCAAACCTATGTGTAGAATTTTCTCTGTCATTACAAGTTGTCTTGTATTTGCCGGCTGGAGTGGCCGAACGGTTCTAGGCGCGGTCGCAAGTTCGAATCCTGCCTCGGGCATGGATGTGTGTGATGTCCTTAGGTTAGTTAGGTTTAAGTAGTTCTAAGTTCTAGGGGACTGATGACCTCAGAAGTCCCATAGTGCTGAGAGCCATTTGAACCATTTTGTCTTGTAAGCCGCAGCGCCTTGACGGTTTATTTTTCTCTGTTGCAGGAGGATAACTTCAATGGCAACGAGAAGACTAACTGTGGCAGCAGACGGTAAGTTGTAATTGTGTAATGTTCTTTAGTTTTACCTTGTAAGCTAAAGCAAATGGCATGCAGTCCGTCTTTCTATTGTGTGGTTTTGTGGTCTAGTGTAACGGTCGAATGCGCACCTTGGACGTAGCATGTCTTTTACGGTTTATGATAATTAAAAAAAATCGCTCGTCATAAAACTGTCTGAAAATAGTTCTAAATTTTAAACCTGTATTCTCAACGGTTCCAATAAGTTCCAGAATGGTATGTAAAACTTTAATTAGTGTGCTTTCTCGAAAGTTTCGACCAAAACTACAGCCAACAACTCGAATGTATCCTTTGTCTGAAGACATGAAAATTAAAACACTAAACGTTGATAGCAATTCATCTGTAACGTAAGAGGGAAAGCACATACAATAAGACAACACACAACAGACATATACATTTCAACGCTCACAAAATTCTACTGGACAGCGTAAAAAGTGTTCTGCATATGCTGTAAACATTTTTAAAAACACCAGTTTCTGCGAATAACCTTAACCTCGCTGGGGTAGCCGCGGGGTCTAGGGTGCCTTGTCACGGCCCGCGTGACTTGCCCCGTCGGAGGTTCGAGTCCTCCCTCGGGCATGGGTGTGTGTGTTGTTCTAAGCGTAAGGTAGTTCAAGTTAGATTAATTAGCGCTTAAGCTTAGGGACCGATTAATTAGATGTCGTGTGACTAGGGCCTCCCGTCGGGTGGACCGTTCGCCGGGTGCAAGTCTTCCGACTTGACGCCGCTTCGGCGACTTGAGCGTCGATGGCGATGAAGTGATGATGATGAGGACAACACAACACCCAGTCCCTGAGCGGAGAGGATCTCCGACCCAGACGGGAATCGAACCCGGGCCTTTAGGATTGACATTCTGTCGCGCTGACCACTCAGCTACCGGGGGCGGACTAGGGACCGATGACCTTACCAGTTTGGTCCCATAAGACCTTACCACAAATTTCCAATTTTGTGCCAGTAACGCTGGCAACTGAGAAGTTACGTATGTTGCGGGGAACCCAGTAGACGAAGTTTCTCTTTGTAACTGCACGACGCGACCAAGAACCTGTAAACTTGTTGTTTCCAGCAGGAATTCATATAAAAGAGGAGGTCGGGGGAACAAGGTCGAATACCAGCAGAACAGTGTAGGCAGATCGACTTTAGGGTGAATGCAAAGTGTAAATATAACTAGACGCTCATCGGCATTGTTCTTTCCCGTGCCTCCATCTGCAGCAGTATTCTCACCCATATTTTGAATTCATCAACTTTGCCCATCTCAATGAGTCGGGAATTAAAAACACCCATACTCCGAAAAATATCTGAATCTTTTTACGTTTGTTTTGTAAGATCACTAGGTTTAAGTGGGTAAGGGTGACACTGCAAATGCGTAGGTACACGCTGCAGCGACCGGTCTGCCCTAGGACTAGCTATCTTTTAGCCATGGATGGAGCAAACAAAGTGGATCCGCTGATTTTAGTCTTCCGAAAAGGTTCACATTCACCAATACAAAGACATGTGCTAAGAAACTAATTCGTTTAGGACATCAAACAACGTGTGCTACTTAGTATCAATCCTTTGATAGACAAAATACAGTACGTTTTACTAAGAATCGACAGCCAGTGTACAAAGATCTTTCTAAGGTACATTCCACATGACACCACGTGTTTACAACAGCGTAGTGAAATGGTAGAGGAAGTTCGAAGAGGTCGGTTATCGATGAGACGCAAACGGTTCGGAAGAGACAGTGAACTGTGTGAAGGACGTGATCTTGCGAAGTTCCACAGAGTTTACCTATCGAGCTATTGCAGAAGTGTACATATCTCAGCAAACAGTGTGGAAAATCCTTCGTGAACGATTAAGAGTGAAGCCGTATAAACTGCAGCTCCTGAAAGCTGGAAGCCACTACGACAAATTGTGCCGTCGGCCGTTCAGCATAGATATGTGGAACCGTCTTGAAACTGACGACTTCGTAAGACAATTAACGTTCAGTGACGAAGCCATTTTTCATCTTTCGGGAAAGATCAACTGACAGAATACGCACGTGTGAGAGAGACAGAAAATCGTCATGCAACTGTCGAACACGTCCGGGATTACGGGGAAATTGACGTGTTCTGCGTCGTGTCCAACAAAAGTCTATTTAACTTTCTTCTTCGCTGTAAGAACTGTCAATGGTGTCACATGTTTCAATAATACGCAACTGTATCTCATGCCATAACTCGAAAACAGTAGCATGGATTCCACCTTCCAGTAAGATGCTGCCCCTCCACGTTTTCACAGACCTGTAGAAGATTACCTGAAAGAGACGTTGCCATGTCGCTGAAAAGACCGTCTTGCGAATGCTGACCCGGTGCTGCTCGCTCGCCGGACTTGACAGTCTACGGCTTTTTCTTATGTAGTTGTAACTAGGACAGCATGCGTGTTCAACTTCTGCAACAGAACCTGGAAGAATTGTGACACCACATAGCAGCTGCTGTTCTGATCCTCACTCTTGATATTCTGAGCAGGGTATGGGTAGAAACGGGCATGTATTAGATGCGTATCACGTGACGGAGGGTGGACACAAATAACATTTATAAAAATTTGTGAAAGGAAGCTCTGAGAATTTATCTTTCACGTATTGTATCGCGTGTTATGTTGCTTTTTTCCACTTATCTGTCCTGTTTCTTTTTTTTAATATTTCAAGGATCTTAAATTATCCTGTATACTCCACGGCGCGCCTGAAGTTATTTGTCGACTGAAGTTGCAGACAGATGAAGATATTAGCATTTTAGCGTTAAGAGACTGTGGAGAGTTTAGTCATCTGCGTCAGTAAAGCGTGGTTCTCGGTGAGATGATACAATATGCGGGACGAGGCTTCACGCAGAGCCGATCTGCTTTAGAGGAGCGAGTGGAAATGTAGTAGAAGCGACATCAGTGATTGACAAAGGGACGACAGCGATACAACGCCAATACGACGCACTCTCTGTTGTATCGCCCAGCCCGACAGGGAGCACTGGTACAGGCTGCTTCACGCACGTGGGTCATACGATACACGGGGAGGGAAATTTCGAACCACCAGATGTGCCTAAAAAATGATTATAACTTATGTACAAGAAGCAATGATACACTACTGGCCATTAAAATTGCTACACCACGAAGACGACGTGCTACAGACGCCAAATTTAACCGACAGGAAGAAGATGCTGTGATATGCAAATGATTAGCTTTTCAGGGTATTCACACAAGGCTGGCGCCGTTGGCGACACCTACAACGTGCTGACATGAGGAAAGTTTCCAACCGATTTCTCATACACAAGCAGCAGTTGACCGGCGTTGCCTGGTGAAACGTTGTTGTGATGCCTCGTGAAAGGAGGAGAAATGCATACCATCACGTTTCCGACTTTGATAAAGGTCGGATTGCAGCCTATTGCGATTGCGGTTTATCGTATCGCGACATTGCTGCTCACGTTGGCCAAGATCCAATGACTGTTGGAAGAATATGGAATCGGTGCGTTCAGGAGGGTAAGACGGAACGCCGTGCTGGATCCCAACGGCCTCGTATCACTAGCAGTCGAGATGACAGGCATCTTATCCGCATGGCTGTAACCAATCGTGCAGCCACGTCTCGATCCATGAGTCAACAGATGGGGACGTTTGCAAGACAACAACCATCTGCACGGACAGTTCGACGACGTTTGCAGCAGCATGGACTATCAGCTCGGAGAGCATGGCTGCGGTTACCGTTGACGCTGCATCACAGACAAGAGCGCCTGCGATGGTGTACTTAACGATGAACCTGGGTGCACGAATGGCGAAACGCCATTTTTTCGGATGAATCCAGGTTCTGTTTACAGCATCATGATGGTCGGATCCGTGTTTGGCGACATCGCGGTGAAAGCATATTGTAAGCGTGTATTCGTCATCGCCATACTGGCGTATCACCAGGCGTGATGGTACGGCATGCCATTGGTTATACGTCTCGGTCACCTCTCGTTCGCGTTGACGGCACTTTGAACAGTGGACGTTACATTTCAGATGTGTTACGACCCGTGGCTCTACCGTTCATTCGATCCCTTCGAAACCCTTCATTTCAGCAGGATAATGCACGACCTCATGTTGCATGTCCTGTACGGGCCATTCCGGATACAGGAAATGTTCGACTGCTGCCCTGGGCAGCACATTCTCAAGATCACCAACTGAAAACGTCTGGTCAATGGTGGCCGAGCAACTGGCTCGTCACAATACGCTAGTCACTACTCTTGATGAAGTGTGGTATCGTGTTGAAGCTGCATGGGCAGCTGTACCTGTACACGCCATCCAAGCTCAGGCGTATCAAGGCCGTTATTACAACCAGATGTGGTTGTTCTGGGTACTGATTTCTCAGGATCTATGCCCCCAAATTGTGTGAAAATGTAATCACACGTGAGTTCTAGTATAACGTATTTGTCCCATGTATACCCGTTTATCATCTGCTTTTTTTCTTGGTGTAGCAACTTTAATGGCCAGTAGTGTACATTCATCTCTGTAGTTTCTTTTCACAGTAAAACGTTTAATTTTCAGATAGAAATAAGAATCACTATTGTGAGGTTGGTGTGTGTTCTCCTCTATGCAACATTTCTAGTTAGAGTTTGTGGAAATAATTGGGTAAAAATTGAATTTTTTGCACCTTGCAGTCAGATATCACAGGTTGATAATGAACTAGTTTTCTTTTTGCGGTAGCCAACAGTTATCGTGATACTTCAAAATTAAGTAAAAGAGAGCACATATTTTGAAAAGTTTGCAGTAAAATGTGTAATCTCTGGCAAGTTCGCGTTTGATGCATTTTAGATTGTACATTGCTGCGTACCAAATGTACCCACAACGTCGAAACTGTTTTTAACGCTAGAAGGAGAGCCGTGCCTCTTTCGAGTTTTCGAGTAAATCCGTGACACATTTGGAAGCTGGCAGAGAAGTGCCGCATTCGAAACTACTGCCGCCTGCCGCGTCGCGTTGCCTGTCGAATCGCTGCTGTTGGAGTTTTGTCGCGTCGCGCCACCTGTGCTGCATCGTGTAGTATCGCACACCAAATCGCCTGGCGAGAAGAACACGAGAAGTGCCTAACCCCATTTTGCAGAAACTTCAATCGATATAAGAGCAGTCAAAATAAGAGAACACATGTCTCGGCTTGTCCGTAGCGTATCTCTGACAAAATGACGAGAAAAGTTTTCGACGTAATTTAGATGCCTCTTACAGCGCTGTAGTCTCAACCGAAATGGTGGCACCCTGGATAGCGTCATTGTCTTTCACTTTTTGCACCCCTTGTTCAAAACCCATTATTGTTTTTATTTTATAGTGGTTTATTTTTCATTTCTCTAGCTATGTACGTAGAAGTTTACTGCTCGAATGTTTCGTGTCGAGTTAGCGGATAGAAGGGTATTATATTAACTGCAAAATTACAGCTGGGTTTCACAATAAGTTTCATACATTTATTATATAATGTATATGTGTGTATGGTATTTTTAAGGGCTATAACTTTTTAATTTCTCATATTCTTTTATTTCATTCTTGTATTGTATTGTATTGTATGTTAACCGGGGGCGTAGAAACGACGGAGAGACTCCGTCTCCGCCGCAGCCGCAGTGGTCCACAACCCCACGACGACTACTGCAGTCCACTTCATGCCTCCACCGCCCCACACCGAACAACTCTTTCAAGGTTATTGTGTGGTTCGGCCCCCGGTGGACCCCTCCTCCAGGGAACATCTCACACCAGACGAGTGTAACCCCTATGTTTGCGTAATAGAGTAATGGTGGTGTACGCGTGCTTGGAGAACTTATTTGCACAGCAATCGCCGACGTAGTGTAGCTGAGGCGGAATAAGGGGAACCAGACGGCATTCGCCGAGGCAGATGGAAAACCGCCTAAAAACCATCCACAGACTGGCCGGCTCACCGGAACTCGGCACTAGTCCGCCGGGCGGATTCGTGTCGGGGACCAGGCGCTCCTTCCCACTCCGGAAAGCCGTGCATTAGACCGCACGGCAAACCGGGCGGGCTTATTTCATTCTTACGTGAATTACTATATTAAGTGTTATATTTTATTTTTATGTTTATCCTTCAGGAGGAATCGGTTCATTCCCCCGCATGAAACTTTCGAAACATAAAAATTCTGAACACCGCACGAAGGTAGATTTGCCACAGTGACATTTATTCGTACGAATCACGCTCGGGAAAGAAATTCCGTTAATATTGCTGAAGATCTCGCAATAATTTCGCAGCAAATCACGTGCAACGGATCATTTCACCGCAAACGGGCGCTTGCAATTGAATGTGAGGCAAGATACACGACAGGAATTTCACCGAAAATAATTTCAAATAATTCTCTCATTCGTTTACTTTTTTTTAATTCGTACACCAGACACGCAATTAGTAGACGAATAAGTACAGCGTTATTTCAATATACAGGGTGGTCCATTGATCGTGACCGGGCATAATATCTCACGAAATAAGCGTCAAACGAAAAAACTACAAAGAACGAAACTCGTCTAGCTTGAAGGGAGAAACCAGATGGCGCTATGGTTGGCCCGCTAGATGGCGCTGCCATAGGTCAAACGGATATCAAATGAGTTTTTTAAAATAGGAACCCCCATTTTTATTACAAATTCGTGTAGTACGTAAACAAATATGAATGTTATAGTTGGACCACTTTCTTCGCATTGTGATAGATGGCGCTGTAATAATCACAAACATATGCCTCACAATTTTAGACGAACAATTGGTAACAGGTAGGTTTTTTTAAATTAAAATACAGAACGTAGGTACGTTTGAACATTTTATTTCGGTTGTTCCAATGTGATGCATGTACCTTTGTGAACGCATGCTGTTACCGCGTGATTACCTGCAAATACCACATTAATGCAATAAGTGCTCAAGATGATGTCCGTCAATCTCAATGCATTTGGCAATACGTGTAACGCCGTTCCTCTCAACAGCGAGTAGTTCACCTTCTGTAATGTTCGCACATCCATTGACAATCCGCTGACGCATGTTGTCAGGCGTTGTCGGTGGATCACGGTGGCAAGTATCCTTCAACTTTCCCCACAGAAAGAAATCCGGGGACGTCAGATTCGGTGAACGTGCGAGCCATGGTACGGTGCTTCGATGCCCAATGCACCTGTCATGAAATATGCTATTCGATACCGCTTCAACCGGACGCGAGCTATGTGCCGGACACCCATCATGTTGGAAATACATCGCCATTCTGTCATGTAGTGAAACATCTTGTAGTAACATCGGTAGAACATTACGTAGGAAATCAGCATACATTGCACCATTTAGATTGCCATCGATAAAATGGGGGCCAATTATCCTTCCTCCCATAATGCCGCACCATATATTAACCTGACAAGGTCGCTGATGTTCCACTTGTCGCAGCCATCGTGGATTTTCCGTTACCCAATAGTGCGTATCACGCCGGTTTACGTTACCGCTGTTGGTGAATGACGCTTCGTCGCTAAATAGAACGCCTGCAAAAAATGTGTCATCGTCCCGTAATTTCTCTTGTGCCCAGTGGCAGAACTGTACACGACGTTCAAAGTCGTCGCCATGTAATTCCTGGTGCATAGAAATACGGTACGGGTGCAAATGATGTTGATGTAGCATTCTCAACTGCGACGTTTTTGAGATTCCCGATTCTCGCGCAATTTGTCTGCTACTGATGTGCGGATGAGCCGCGACAGCAGCTAAAACACCTACTTGGACATCATCATTTGTTGGCGGTCGTGGTTGACGTTTCACATGTGGCTGAACACTTCCTGTTTCCTTAAATAACGTAACTATCCATCCGGCGAACGGTCCGGACACTTGGATGATGTCGTCCAGGATACCGAGTAGCATACATAGCACACGCCCGTTGGGCATTTTGATCACAATAGCAATACATGAACACGATATCGACCTTTTCCGCAATTGGTAAACGGTCCATTTTGACACGGGTAATGTATCACGAAGCAAATACCGCCCGCACTGGCGGAATGTTACGTGATACCACATCTTACACGTTTGTGACTATTACAGCGCCATCTATCACAAATCGAAAAAAGTGGTCCAACTAAAACATTCATATTTCTTTATGTACTACACGAATATGTAATAAAAATGGGGGTTCTTATTTAAAAAAGCGCAGTTGATATCAGTTTGGCATATGGCAACGCCATCTAGCGGGCCAACCATAGCGACATCTGGTTTCCCCCTTCAAGCTAGACAAGTTTCGTTCTTTGTACTTTTTTCGTTTGATGCTTATTTCGTGAGACATTTGTCCCGGTCACTATCAATGGACCACCTTGTGTCATTCGTGTAGTTGTCTTCCATGGACATGGGTAAATAAATGAAAAACAAAAATAAAAACAATAATCGGGTTTCGAGCACGGGGTGCTAGCCATTATGCCTCCGCTCTGGTTGAACTGTTTACACCCTATAAGGCACATAAAGTACCTCAAAAACTTTGATCGTGGTTTGCTCAGAAACGGTTTGATGTACGGCTAAGCCGAGACGCTTGTTTGCTTAGTTTGTGAGAAATCGGATTATGGCACTTGCCATGTTCTCCTCGTCGCTGATAACCGGTGCTAGTGCAGCGGGCGAGCGCCGTTGCAGTCTGGCAAGTGACGCGATCCGAGCCGTGCGCGTCCGCTGAGGTATGGACGCAACGCAGCGGCGCTGCGGCCTCCAAGTGACGGGAGAGAGATAGGGAGAGGCTGCCGCGCACTCGCGGACGCCGCGCTGGCCAGACGTAAGCCGTTGAGACGCCGGCGCGGCCGTTGGCGCGCTCTGCCCGCGGACGTTACGTCAGTTCCGCAAACGTTCCAAGGCTGCACAGTCCTCCCGGCAAACTTGGCGTGTGTGCGATCACTCACGAGTGTGCGTCACGGACACAGATCGAAAGTCCAGTGCACATCTGCTTCAGATTATCGAGACAGGCTGAGGTGTAATTCTACTGAACTCGCCGCTCTCTCCATAAATCCCATACCGACTGCGACCAGTCGATCCGCTCCCAGTCGATTGCTTCAGATGAAAACCACCCTGAAGCGCCAAACAAATTGATTTAGGCATGCGTATTCAAACATAGAGATATGTAAACAGGCAGAATACGGCGCTGCTGTTGGCAACGCCTTTATAAGACAACAAGTGTCTGACGCAGTGGCTAGAACGGTTGCTACTGCTACAATGACAGGTTATCAAGATTTAACTGAGTCTGAACGTGGCGTTATAGTCGGCGCACGAATGATGGGACACAGCATCTTCGAGATAGCGACCATTTCACGGGTGTCAGTGAACATCAGGAATCCCGTGAAACACCAAATCTCCAACATCGCTGCGGTTGGAAAAAGATCCTGCAAGACCGGGAACAACAACGACTGAAGAGAATCGTTCAGCGTCACAGAAGCGCAACCCTTTTGCAAACCGCTGCAGATTTCAGTGTTGGGCTATCATTAAGTGTCAGTGTATGAACCGCTCAACGTAACGTCATCGATATGGGATTTAGGAGCCGAAGGCCCACTCGTGTACCCTTGATGACCGCACACGACACAAAGCTTTACGCCTCGCCTGGGCTCGCCAGCACCGACATTGGACTGTTGAGGACTGGAAACATGTTGCCAAGTCGGACGAGTCTCGTTTCAGATTGTAGCGACCGGATGGAATTGTATGAGTTTGGAGACAATCTGATAAATCCATGGACCCTGCATGTCAGCGGGAGACTGTTCAATCTGGTGGAAACTCTGTAATGGTGAGGGGCGTGTGCATTTGGAGTGATATGGGATCCATGATATATCTAGATACGACTCTGACAGGTGACACTTACGTAAGCATCCTGTCTCACCACCTGCATCCATTCCTGCATCCATTGTTAATTCACACGGACTTGGGAAATTACAGCATAACTATGCGACATCCCATACGTCCAGAATTGCTACAGAGTGGCTCCAGGAACACTCTTCTGAGTTTAAACACTGCCGCTGGCCACCAAAGTCCCCAGACATGAACATTATGGAGCATATCTCGGAAGCCTTGCAACGTGCTGTTCAGAAGAGATTTCCACCCCCTCGTACTGTTACGCATTTAAGGACAGTCCTGCAGGATTCATGGTGTCAATTCCTTCCAGCACTACTTTGACATTAGTCGAGTCCTTCTACGTGCGCTCGGGGCGCCTACATGATACTGGGCCGTTGTATCAGTTTCTTTCGCTCTTCAGAGTAAAACCCCAAAACTTTACATGATAAATGCTGGTTGTGATGTAACGTAACTCACACTTGCAGTCACTACATAAAATTGCTTGAAATTATCCATCTATTTCCATGCCGATCATTCACTAGTACGTACATAACTTATACGTTTTCTTCTTGTGCTTATAGTTTTCCTATTTCGTTTCTCTTTCAGAAATTCTCCCCAGCTTTACCATCATGTATTGGAAGTTAGAACCAGCTCTTATTAGCAGTATCTCCGCGCTCTTCATCAACAAATCCTGCAAAGCCTGATATGAGAACACTGCTTATCTTAATTTTTACACTTTTTTAGAAAAGCTTTTGAAGCAACTGCCGTATATCAGTCGATGCACGGGGTCAAAATACTTCCAAATTTATAATTAGGTTTAGTTAGTTACTATTAATTAAACAAAACATTGATAAAGATACATTGACAGCTGATGTAGTTCTTTGCCACCGGAGTTTGTTCCGCATCTCTGCAGCATGCTATAATGAGAATTACAATTAATATCTCGACATCACATTCGCAGGCTTCGGCAACTCACAACCGAGCTGCCAGCTTCTAACCAAGCCTGGACATTGGACAACACTGTACATGAGTCTGACACTGCCGTCTAAATTCGAAAAAGTATATAGCAGCAAACTAAATGCCATCAGTATTTTGTTCTATCTTTGCTTATGAAGGACATTACACGCCACAACGTCATTATGTTACGGATGAAAGTCGAGGTCCATTGTAGGTAGATTCAACCTATCTTGTGTCAAGTATAAAGCAACATTCTTTTTCTTGAGCACAGGACTCGTGCAACTTTTGTCGAATCCTTGTCATGAATTACAAATCATTTGGTGTGAGGGGCAACCACTGGTGTAATAGTACATTTCAATTGATGAATACCGCAACATCTGCGTAAAAATTATTGATTAATCACAACTAGTTTCATGAAATTTGCAATAGTCACATCGTCAGGTGACAAACTTTTGACGTTTCAAAATACAGGGTGGTCAGAAAGAATCTAAAATGCTGTAAGAATGTTGCAGGGGAGGTTATGCTAATAAGCAATTATTAACAAAAGAATTCAATACGTTGCGCTGTATTCGACTTATTTAGCATTGAAATTAGCCAATCAGGTCGTTAATCGTTAAGCGTTCAAGTTCAAGCAGCCTGTCAGAGACTTGGTCTCCTCAAACGAAAGAAATGTACACTCCTGGAAATGGAAAAAAGAACACATTGACACCGGTGTGTCAGACCCACCATACTTGCTCCGGACACTGCGAGAGGGCTGTACAAGCAATGATCACACGCACGGCACAGCGGACACACCAGGAACCGCGGTGTTGGCCGTCGAATGGCGCTAGCAGCGCAGCATTTGTGCACCACCGCCGTCAGTGTCAGCCAGTTTGCCGTGGCATACGGAGCTCCATCGCAGTCTTTAACACTGGTAGCATGCCGCGACAGCGTGGACGTGAACCGTATGTGCAGTTGACGGACTTTGAGCGAGGGCGTATAGTGGGCATGCGGGAGGCCGGGTGGACGTACCGCCGAATTGCTCAACACGTGGAGCGTGAGGTCTCCACAGTACATCGATGTTGTCGCCAGTGGTCGGCGGAAGGTGCACGTGCCCGTCGACCTGGGACCGGACCGCAGCGACGCACGGATGCACGCCAAGACCGTAGGATCCTACGCAGTGCCGTAGGGGACCGCACCGCCACTTCCCAGCAAATTAGGGACACTGTTGCTCCTGGGGTATCGGCGAGGACCATTCGCAACCGTCTCCATGAAGCTGGGCTACGGTCCCGCACACCGTTAGGCCGTCTTCCGCTCACGCCCCAACATCGTGCAGCCCGCCTCCAGTGGTGTCGCGACAGGCGTGAATGGAGGGACGAATGGAGACGTGTCGTCTTCAGCGATGAGAGTCGCTTCTGCCTTGGTGCCAATGATGGTCGTATGCGTGTTTGGCGCCGTGCAGGTGAGCGCCACAATCAGGACTGCATACGACCGAGGCACACAGGGCCTACACCCGGCATCATGGTGTGGGGAGCGATCTCCTACACTGGCCGTACACCACTGGTGATCGTCGAGGAGACACTGAATAGTGCACGGTACATCCAAACCGTCATCGAACCCATCGTTCTACCATTCCTAGACCGGCAAGGGAACTTGCTGTTTCAACAGGGCAATGCACGTCCGCATGTATCCCGTGCCACCCAACGTGCTCTAGAAGGTGTAAGTCAACTACCCTGGCCAGCAAGATCTCCGGATCTGTCCCCCATTGAGCATGTTTGGGACTGGATGATGCGTCGTCTCACGCGGTCTGCACGTCCAGCACGAACGCTGGTCCAACTGAGGCGCCAGGTGGAAATGGCATGGCAAGCCGTTCTACAGGACTATATCCAGCATCTCTACGATCGTCTCCATGGGAGAATAGCAGCCTGCATTGCTGCGAAAGGTGGATATACACTGTACTAGTGCCGACATTGTGCATGCTCTGTTGCCTGTGTCTATGTGCCTGTGGTTCTGTCAGTGTGATCATGTGATGTATCTGACCCCAGGAATGTGTCAATAAAGTTTCCCCTTCCTGGGACAATGAATTCACGGTGTTCTTATTTCAATTTCCAGGAGTGTAGTTTTTGTTCATCTACCTTAAATTTATCGCTTCCGAAGATGGCACATTTTAGCTGGTAACGAGCGTTTGGAGAAGTAATAACTCAGGGAACCACAGATGTCTGTGCGTCACTGCATTTTAGGGCGTGCAAGTACTTGCATTTACTCGCACAACGGTCTGATTGACTAACTTGAACGCCAAATAACGTCGCAACGTATGGAATTTTTTATGAACATCTATTTCATACCGCAACCTCCTTGCAACATTCTTACAGTCTTTTTCAGACTGTTTCTGACTACCTTGTATAATTTCCTTAAAGTTTCCATAAAAATAAAGAAGAAAAGCCACCTATCTTCTTGCACAACATCAGCGTCATCGGCGCAATCGTAAACAATAAAAAGACCGCAGGAATATGAGCAGGACGTAAACCGAACCTATGCGGCACTTCTCCTCAGGAACAGCGGCCAGCGCACTTGCCGTATTGAGAAAACAATTGAGGCGTTCCCTGAAAACACGACTTAACGTCCATTAAATCGTTTTTCCGTTTCCTGCAGTAATTGCATCTGTGCAAAGCGGTCTTTGTGCTCACAAATTATTATTGCTCTCCGACAGACGCAACGGCCTCTGCAAACATTTGACGACCGTGCTGCTCCAAGTCGTCGTTCCGTCGACCGCCGAAGCCAGTAGACAACTTCCACACCGCTGATACCAGTGCTGTGCGTGCGCTGTACTGAGACGTGTTTGTCAGTGATGAGATATCTGTACCGTGGAATTTACGTTTTCCAACATTACGTAAGAAATAAGTTGTTAGCTGTAAACAAAGTAGGGGAAGTGTTTGTGATAGTATATTCACTAGGGCGTGTGATTATGAAAGCCAGCTAATTGGAAGGAAGCGTAAGATTCAGAAATGGAAGTGGAAGAAAGATATTTCAGTGCTTCAAATCTGCAGAAAGAATCCAGCACCCTTTGACGTGGTGAAAGGAGTCTACATTATTCAGGACTGGACTTCAGCTTTATCACCATACTACGTGACGAAACCCCCCCAAAAAAAGACACTATTTGAATACAAAAATATGTGATTTTGTATTACAACAGAAACGCACTTTCCGTATCGTCTACTTATCCAGGCACGTTCAGTCCTTACGAAATAAAGAAACGAGGACGTAGATTGCCATTGCGGAAGACGGACATGGTGATGGCGAAGGCGTCTCCTCCTGGAATAACGGATGCGAAGAACAAAGGTGTCTTCGCACTACCCAAGTTCCTTCGAGACGACAATGCAGAAATGCTGAAGAATCAGCGGTTACGCATCAGATACATACAACGGCAGTTCAGAATGCGAAACAGACGGATGATCGGTAATAACTACGCATAGACTGTTGCAGAGGACGGTGCATGTCCTATGTATGTCTGTAATTGAGCAGATCCATTTCCTTCACTTTGTGTATGATTCTGTTAATCCTAGGTTTTTAAAGAAGATTATTATATGTTATGTTCGTTGGTATAGACAGTGAAGCGCCAAAGAAACTGGTATGGGCATGCGTATTCAAATACAGAGAGATGTAAAGAGGCAGAATACGGCGCTGCGGTCGGCAACGCCTATATAAGACAACAAGTGTCTGACGCAGTTGTTAGTTCTGTCACTGCTCCTAAAATGGCAGGTTATCAAGATTTAAGTTAGTTTGAAAGTGCTGTTACAGGCGGCGCACGAACGGTGGGACACAGCATCTCCCGGGTAGCGATAAAATGGGTGTTTTCTCGTACGACAATTTCAGGAGTGTACCGTGAATATCAGGAATCCGACATCGCTGCGCCCGGAAAAAGATCGTACAAGAACGGGACTCACGACGACTGAAAAGAATCGTTAAACATGACAGAAGTGCAGCCCTTTCCCAAATTGTTGCAGATTTCAGTTCTGAGCCATCAACAAGTGTCAGCGTGCGAACCATTCAACTAAACATCATCGATGTGGGCTTTCGGAGCCGAAGGTCCACGGGTGTACACTTGATGACTGCACGACACAAAGGTTAACGCCACGCCTGGACCCGTCAACACCGACCCTGGACTGTTGATAAATGGAAACATGATGCCTGTGCGGACGAGTCTCGTTCCAAATTGTATCGAGCGGATGGATACCTCATGAATCTACGCACCCTGCATATCAGAAGCGTACTGTTCGAGCTGGTGGAGACTCTGTAATGGTGTGGGGCGTGTGCAGCTGGGGTGATATGGAACTTCTGATACGTCTAGATACGACTCTGACACGTGACACGTATGTAAGCATCCTGTCTGATCACATACATCCATTCATGTCCATTGTGCATTCCGACGGACTTGGGAAATTACAGCAGGACAATGCGACACTCCACACGTCCAGAATTTCTATAGAGTAACTCTAGGAGCACTCGTATGAGTTTAAACACTACCGCTGGCCACCAAACTCCCCGGACATTAACATTACTGAGCATATCTAGGATGCCTTGAAACGTGCTATTCAGAACAGCCCTCCAACCCGTCGTACGCTTACGGACTTATGGACAGCCCTACAGGATTCATGGTATGGACACCCCTGCAGGATTCACGGTGCCAGTTTCTTCCAGCACTACTACAGACATTAGTCGAGTCCCTTCCACGTCATGTTGCGGAACTTCTGCGTGCTCGCGGGGGGCTCTATATGATATTAGGCAGGTGTACCAGTTTCTTTTGGCCTTCAGTGTGTAGTGCCTTCAGGAACACCTAACAATTTACTCTTACCATGAAAACTAATTATGTTTGTCGAATAAAAGTATATTTTGTTGCTTTACTGTCTGATTACGCTATTTTAGATGTAACACTTTTTTAGCAGTCAAATATGAAAAATGTCGTTTTCTTGTTCGTGTTATACAGTGATCTGTGGAAAAACAACTTAAGTGTGGTACTGTATTATCAGCTCAAATCAATATGTAAGTCGTACAGAGTACACTATCGCTTCATTTATTTTAAAAGAACAATAAGTCGTTTCTATCCAACTGAAATTTCGTCCGCGTACGAGGGACTGAAATGAATGAAAACACGACATCAAATACTTGATGCTCTGTATCTCGATTTCCGTATGTTGTAATTAAGTCGTTGTTCCAGAGAACGCCTAAATTAAGTGGACATTACCCTCAGGCAAGGGAGTACCAAGGAACTAGAACAGTATTCCAGAGAGGAATGGTATGAAAGTTCTTCGATCACCATTCACAATTTCCAGACACCGATCTCTAGGAGGAATTAAGCTTTCTGTATGTCAAGAGTGCGCTGATCATCGTAGGCGGATGTCCGAACGCGGTGAGTGGTGGAAGCAGTCTGCCGACGTTGTCTGCTTGGCGCGTCGGCTTGTGGCTGCTGGGCGGATACGGCTTCCAGTGCTCCAGCCTGGGTCCACAGCACGGCTGGAGGACGGGCACCCTCCGGCGTTTATCCTGCTCGCTGGAGCGTCCAGCCTGGAAGCACGTGATGGCCCGCACAGCGGTCTTCCCACCTCTCTCGCCCCTTGCCCTGTGTTGTCCGTTCCGCCAGACGCTCCTGGCTTCTGGATGTACATTTCGGGCAGCGCCCAGTGTACCACAGTCAGTGCAACCGTCCAGCGACACACGGGATGTTACGAAAGGCCGAGCCCAACTTTTACTTTGTGTATGCCCCTTTCTGCTTTTTTTGTAGGTGAGCTACACAGCGATTTCAAAATTACAGTAAGTGCTGCCCAGAATTTCTGATAATATCACCGTAAAAACCAGATAGTGGTTCTAATCTAGGAGGGTAATTATACGGCAGGGCTGCTGATATTTTTAAAAATATATCAATATTTAAAAAGATATCGTTATCGGCTCACGATATAGCGAGACTTGTTTGGACATATCGATAATAAGAAATATCGACGTACCTGCCTATAAAAATGTCGTCTGCACATTGTAAATCTATTGCCGGTTTTAGAGATGTATAGTTAAGTATTGATTTATTATTATATATTCGGGTACACCAACAAGCTATCCCCCTTACAGCAAGAAGTGAAAGGAAAACGATGCATCTCCACGCTTGGCGATAACCACTTTGCTAACAATGGTAACTGCATGTAAGTAGCACAATAAAAGGTTTACGATGGGTCCGTCATTCGGCATCACATTTTTCCGGAACACTCGATGTTTTTTTTTTCATTTCTGCCAACGCCAGTGACCCTGCAGTTGTAGTGTCGAAATTACGTGGTCACGCTAAATGTTGCAGTTTCTGTTGCTGTTGCTGTTGCTGTTGGTGGCGCCGAGCGCCGATTACGTCAGCGTTTCCCCTGACACCTCTCCGCCCACCGCAAAGACCAATCTCGTCATTTAGATTCTCGTCCGTCATTCTCAACAACTGTTTTTGAAGACGCTGATGTGAAGGAACAGCACACTAATTGCTTAAAAATTATTTTTTAACCGAACTGTTGTGCTGATTCTTCACATCGGGAATCTTGTTATTCCATTCACACCTCACCCCCCCCACCCCCCAATTGCAATCGGAATTCTGCTTTTGTGCCAAATATACTTATTTCACACAGTCATGCTTTTGTGCCAAATATACCTATTTCAGACAAAGAGAAAGACTGGACGTGATGAAAGCTCAAAAAGTAATGAGACTGCTTTACACAATGTTCTGTTACAGTTTCAAAAGAACAACTTCAAGTGCTTACCGAAAATTGTGAAAAAAATATAATGTAAAATAAAAATATCCTCATTCAATATTGCCATTTCGCTATCGATATATCTGGAGTAGAAAAATCAGCGATATTTATCTACATTTTCTGTAAAAATATCCATATATCGGTATTCTATCATCAGCCCTATTATACATCCTTAGAGTTAAAATGAAATTGTCGATGGATCCAAACAAATGGGTTCGACTGTGTTTCGGTCATAAAACTACATTATTTTGAAAAGATCGTTATCATTACCATTATTTCATAACGCTGGAATACTGTTTACATAAGTTACCAATAATTACATTTTTTTTTTTCAAATCCGAGTGACACAAGGGGTGGAGGTCACAAATTGTGAAACGAATGAATGAACAACAGCTCCTTCTCATAGTCAACGCAATGCATACATTCTTTCTACTTTGGTACATCGCATCTAAGACAGTAAAGCTGATACATACACACTACTGGGCATTAAAATTGCTACACCACGAAGATGACGTGCTATAGACGCGAAAGTTAACCGACAGGAAGAAGATGCTGTCATATGCAAATGATCAGCTTTTCAGAGCATTTACACGAGGTTGGCGCCGGTGGCGACACCTACAACGTGCTGACATGAGCAAAGTTTCCAACCGATTTCTCATACACAGACAGCAGTTGACCGGCGTTGCCTGGAGAAACGCTGTTGCGATGCCTCGTGTAAGGAGGAGAAATGCGTGCCATCACGTTTCCGACTTTGATAAAGGTCGGATTGTAGCCTATCGCGATTGCGGTTTATCGTATCGCGACATTGCTGCTCGCGTTGGTTGAGATCCAATGACTGTTAGCAGAATATGGAATCGTTGGGTTCAGGAGGGTATACGGAACGCTGTGCTGGATCCCAACGGCCTCGTATCACTAGCAGTCGAGATGACAGGCATCTTATCCGCGTGGCTGTAACGGATCGTGCAGCCACGTATCGATCCCTGAGTCAACAGATGGGGACGTTTGCAAGACAACAACCATCTGCACGAACAGTTCGACGACGTTTGCAGCAGGATGGACTATCAGCTCGGAGACCACGGCTGCGGTTACCCTTGACGCTGGATCACAGACAGGAGCGCCTGCGATGGTGTACCCAACGACGAACCTGGGTGCACGAATAGCAAAACGCCATTTTTTTCGGATGAATCCAGGTTCTGTTTAGAGCATCATGATGGTCGCATCTGTGTTTGGCGACATGGCTGTGAACGCACATTGGAAGCGTGTATTCGTCATCGCCATTCTGGCGTATCACCCAGCGTGATGGTATGGGGTGCCATTGGTTACACGTCTCGGTCACCTCTTGTTCGCACTGACGGCACTTTGAACAGTGGACGTTACATTTCAGATGTGTTACGACCCGGGGCTCTACCCCTCATTCGATCCCTGCGAAACCCGTCATTTCAGCAGGATAATGCACGACCGCATGTTGCAGGTGTTGTACGGGTCTTTCTGGATACAGAAAATGTTCGACTGCTGCCCTGGCCAGCACATTCTCGAGATCTCTCACCAATTGAAAATATTTGGTCAATGGTGGCCGAGCAACTGGCTCGTCACAATACGCCAGAATCGTTACATGATGAACTGTGGCTATCGTGTTGAAGCTGCATGGGCAGCTGTACTTGTACACGCCATCCAAGCTCTGTTTGACTCAATACCCAGGCGTATCAAGGCCGGTATTACGGCCAGAGGTGGTTGTTGTGGGTACTGATTTCTCAGGATCTATACACACAAATTGCATGAAAATGTAATCACATGTTAGTTATAGCATAATATATTTGTCCAATGAATACCCGTTTATCATCTGCATTTCTTCTTGGTGTAGAATTTTTAGTGGCCAGTAGTGTATGTGGTGTTACCGCCAGACACCACACTTGCTAGGTGGCCTTTAAATCGGCCGCGGTCCTTTAGTATACGTCGGACCCGCGTGTCGCCACAATCAGTGATTGCAGATCGAGCGCCGCCACACGGCAGGTCTAGTCTAGAGAGACTCCCTAGCACTCGCCCCAGTTGCACAGCCGACTCTGCTAGTGATGGTTCACTGTCCACATACGCTCTCATTTGCAGAGACGACAGTTTAGCTTAGCCTTCAGCTACGTCATTTGCTACGACCTAGCAAGGCGCCATTACCAGTTTATATTGAGATTGTAATACTGTCTAGACAAGAGCGATGTTCTCCAATTGTGGATTAAAGTTAAGTATTCCAAGAACTACGTTCTTTTCTTTATAGGATAATTACTTTACCTTGTTCCAGACCTCACGCCAATCTGGGTGAGCTTAAAAGCGTGCATTTCGGCCTCCTCTAGCAACACGGTGTTGGCTCTTCTGCCAACACTTCAGTGTACATAACATTTGTTTAAATATATCATGAAAATTCTTTCTCCCCATTTTTTGGAGTCGTCGGCAACGCTTAAAATCGCTTCATTACCCATTTGGCAACAGATAAACAAACACTATATAATGGCTGTTGCAATGCTTTAGGGCCTAACGTGTAGTTTTTATTATTGTTTTTAGTATTGTTACTGTGATGTCGTAAGCACAGCACCAGGCAGCACCGTAGGTGCTGATGGGTCGGCAACCCACTTCAGAGACGGCGCACAGCGCAGCGGTCGCCGCACCAAGAAGTCGCAGCGGTGGCACCGCCCGGGAAGTGATGTGCGCCGGCATCTCAGCAGAGCGGGCAGTTCCAACTTGGCTCGACTGTCGAGAAAACTGCCTTCTACTTGTGCACCTCGCGCCGTACCGTTTGCCTGTAGCGAGTCCACACCAGCCCGTCTTCAGAGAACATTCTAGTAGGTCAAGATACGAGGTGCGACCATAAGGTAATGAGACTGATTTTCTTTGTAAGGTGTGGCAACCCTGCAGGCATGCTTTGGCACAATATCTTTGACCTTGGTCTATAAGCTGCTTCTAGTCCAAGCGGCACATCGATGCAACTGCTCAGTCGTGAGTTGTGCTGTAATAAGTTAACACTTGTTTGTGTCTCTCGTCACGGAAATAGAACCACATAATATTGCGCAACGATATGCCATTTCTTTTTGCGTTAAATTGGGTGAAACCGCGACGACAACTTACGGTAAGCTTCAAAAGGTTTTTGGAGAGGAGGTTATGTCAAGAGCTCAAGTTTTTCGTTGGCATTAAATGCTTAGTGAAGGCAGAAGGAATGTTGAAGATGAAGACCGCAGTGGACGACCATCAACCTCACGGACGGATGTCAACTTGGCCAGGTGCGTGAAGTCGTGCGATCTGATCAAAGATTATCCGTGAAAATAGTTGCAGAAGAACTGAACATCAATCGAGAAGCGGTTCGTCTAATAAGAACTTAAGATCTTGGTATGAAAAAGATTTGTGCAAAAATGGTCCCCAAAAATGTCACACAACAACAGCGAGAAACACGGAAAAATGTGGCAGCCGATCTGTTAGAGCAAACGGAAATCAATCCAGAAGTCGTGTTATCACTGGTGATGAAAGTTGGTTTTTTCAGTACGGTTCAGAGACAAAACGCCAAAGATTGCAATGTTGCTGACAGGGATCACCCAGACCAAGGAAAGCTCGCATGTCAAAGTCAAAAGTGAAATGCATGCTTGTGTGCTTCTTTGATTCCAAGGGAATTGTTCATAAAGAATGGGTGCCTCCTGGAAAAACAGTTAACCAATATTAGTACTAAGAAATTTTAGGAAGACTTCGTAAAAGAGTTCTTCGTGTTCGTACCAAAATTGCTGATAACTGGAATCTGCATCACGACAATGCGCCATCCTATACTGCCCTGTCAGTACAGCAATTTTTAACCTCGAAACAAACTTCAGTACTTGCACAGCCACCTTATTCACCAGGTATCGCTCCGTGCGACTTTTTTCTATTTCCAAGAGTGAAAACGGCGGTCGAGGGACACCATTTTCAAACAACACAAGATGTCCAAAAAGCTGTGACGAGGGTCTTGGAGGATATTACAGAACTGTTTGTTAGAATGTAGATGGCGACCTATAAGCTGATTTACCAAAATCTTTATTTGCAAGTTCTTCCATATGGTAGGTACGGTAGGCGATAATGTGTCTATCAACAAAACTCTCAAGTCCAGGAACACCAGGTACTCCTGTACCACCACGTACAATGGCTACAGTGAGCCAACCATTACCATGATCAAAAGTATCATTAATCTCAATACTAAAATTAAGTCTACAACCACAGAAGACACAAGGTCCGTCGACAAGTGCAGTAGCAGCTACACTCTTAACAGGTATGCGGTTCTTCTTGTCGCCTGCTGTTGTGGCGAACTCGATGTTCTCGATGCTTTTATAAACATTTTCTAAGTCCAAGCTACTGCATATACTATATAATCGAGCGAGAGCCTCGCAGAGGTTCATTCGCGCTGCTGCTGCTGCACAGGCAACTGCATTGAACGCCGCCACGATGCCTTACAGGAGAATTCGTCGCCGTTCTAAACAGACAGTTTATAAAACCGTCGAGAACATCGAGTTCGCCACAACAGCAGGCGACAAGAAGAACCGCATACCTGTTAAGAGTGTTGCTGTTACTGCACTTGTCGACGGACCTTGTGTTTTCTGTGGTTGTAGACTTAATTTTAGTATTGACATTAATGATACTTTTGATCATGGTAATGGTTGGCTCGCTGTAGCCATAGAACGTGGTGGTACGGGAGTTCCTAATGTATCTGGACTTGAAAGTTTTGTTGATAGAGACATGTTACCATCAATGGCAGAAGCGCTGGAAAAAGTGTGTGCAATCAGAAGGGAACTACTTTGATGGAGACAACCCTAAACTTGACTAAAACGGTAAGAAACATTTTTTTTTCTCACATCAGTCTCATTACATTATTGTCGCACCTCGTATGTTTACTATCCAGCCTTAGATTCTGTAATAGTAGTTGAACTTCAGCAGCTGCTGCCTGAGCCGATTTGTACAAAGTATAGTATTCGCCGATAAATGTGTGTGTTCTTGTCGCTAATCATTAGCAGTGTTTCAGTGTTCTCCTCGTTCTCGTCTCATAGTGTTTCCCTCAGCGCACTATAAATAGTTGAGGATGGCGACGAGTAAAATCTCCATCTGTCGTTGTATCTTAAGTACAACATTTACCAATATTACTTGAGGCAGTAGAAAAGCAATAAGCATTGATAGCTCGAAGTGTTCCAGTTCTGTTCAGAAGTACGAGGTCTGGCAGTCAACTGATTTAGAAACAATAATTATATGGCACACATTTTGACAAGGTTGATTTTCAGTGAGGGTACAGGGTGTGGGCGAAGCAAGCTTCAGTAGGGGAAGAGTGGTGCCGACGAAGTTTTGTTTTGTAGCAAAAGTCTGCCCTCCATGTGGATAATTGGCCCTTTTTTCTGAGGACTTTGAGCCATCACTTCTATGCACAGACAATTGCTCGATAATCCTATAAAAATGTTTTTCGAAATAAGGAGTGCCAGTTGTCTCATTGAATCATTAGTTAATGAAACACCTTAAAAAACTAAACTCCATCCGAACAGACCTCGGAAGGCCCTTCGGTACCGATGCCGGCCACCGAGTCATCCTCATCCGGTTGGCGTCACGGGATGCAGATGTGGAGGGGCATGTGGGCAGTACACCGCTGTATGGGCCATTGCCAGTTTTCGTGACCGGAGCCACTACTTCTCAAAAATGGTTCGAATGGCTCTGAGCACTATGGGACTTAACATCGGAGGTCATCAGTCCCCTAGAACTTAGAACTACTTAAACCTAACTAACCTAAGGACATCACACACATCCATGTCCGAGGCACGATTCGAACCTGCGACCGAAGCAGCCGCGCGGTTCCGGACTTCGTGCCTAGAACCGCTCGGCCACCACGGCCGGCCACTACTTCTCAATCAACTAGCTCCTCAACTGGCCTCACAAGGGCTGAGTGTACCCCGCGTGCCAACACAACCAGCCAGACCCGGACGGTGACCCATCCAAGTACTAGCCCAGCCCGACAGCGCTCAACTTCGGTGATCTCACACCACCGATGTAACCACAGCGGCAAGACTGCTTAGTGAAACACCTGCAAAACTGAACCTGATTTATCTTTCGTTATTTTCAAAATAAAAGTCACAGCAATCGGACAGCATTTGGAGCACATGTGAAAGATAGTAAACATGAAGTGAGTAATATAAATGAACAAATGGAGGTGCTACATAAAGCTCCAAAAAGTCTCTATCTTAACGTGCTCGAAGAGATTGAAGTGTACGCTAATCAAAGAAAAAACCCAGATCTACTACTTAATGAGCAAAGTGATTTGGTGCACAGAAGTTATTATGAGATTTTTAAAGTCCTGTTTTAGGCTTACTCTTGAATGCAACAGCACGCTCCAGTTAGAACCAGCTGCAGTGGAACGGCCCTCAGCGTACTGGCGGCGAGGTGAATTGCGCGCAGAGGAAGAGGACTTGGCGTGGCTTTGTATACATTCTGACGTACGGAAACCCTCTCCACCATCAATCAGTACAAAGAAGAGGAAACGCACATTTTTGAAAGAATGTCTACATTTTAATTATATTTTTAAGTTTCTTTATAAAGAATTTTTACATTAGTGTCAATTATTTCGGTTCATGGCCCACTCAAAAAATATATATATATATTGTTTCATTAAAAGGTATATTCGCCATTAATATGTACGGTGAAAAAATAACATATGCACAATTCTTATAGGTAGAGGGCACTTTTTACTGTTTCCAATCATGTTTCGCCAAAACTGCGGTATAAGCTTTTAACAGATTAAAATTTACTTTAGTTATGACAGTGAACCGATAGTTCTCTACTGACAAGTTACTCTGTAACTGAAATATATGGTATGTTGGCATTTAATTCATTCCAAAATTTCTTCTTTTTGTAAACTACGATATTTTTATCAGTAAATGTATCTCTCTGGTTAATTATAAACTTTGTCTAACAGATCTGAAGATGGGCAGCTAGCCTGAAACCGGTCATTGAAAATAAAAAATAGCAATCAAAGACTGAAATGCCATATTTTTAACAAAATAAAAGTGCTTAAATAATTGTTTTCATAACTAACGTCAGTATGGGATTATCTAAATTATCGTTACGAACATTAAGGGGAGGTTTACTATCTTTGGCCCGAAAAAAGCATGTTCTTTGAGAATTTTTTTCTCGGCGTGTGTTATCGATAACAATGTCAAATTTGCTCAAAATGTTTATTGATGTTTCCTCTACAAACTGGAATTTTTACGACCGGAAATGTCGAAGAGCATAGGCGGAAGTGCCATCGGAACGAAACAAAATTTCGATGTAGACTCCACGCGCGGTATGTCACAGGTCAGCCGGCTCGCCTGAAATCAAAAGTGAGTTGACGTTAGCGAAGTATATAAGATTCTTTTATAGTTGTACCTCGCTTAAGTTATTTGGACCATAGGAAACAAAATGGCGGCCACTTGAAAAAAATAAGGATTTTTCATCGATTTTTCGACTTTGACGGATCGGAATAAAAGTGGTACAACGCCTAGACAATTTAGTTAGCTTCGTCGGAAACAAAGAATCATGCCAATCGGTTTAGCAGATTTGAAGTTACCATACCGCGCTATAAAGAAAAGACATTTCGAGAAAAACGCGTTTGAAGTTTTGACTACATAAAAATGCAATATTATGCAACTTACGTTCTATCTGCTATTCCGGGTCCATAAACTAGTCCTTCCTATTCCTCATAGAGCGCGTTCTGCTCGATCTGGGCATCCTGCGCTGCTCCAGAGCCGCTCGTACGGCCGGTGACAAGCGGTTTTTGGCCGCTTGCATCCGATGGTCGTCCGAATGCTTGGCGAACTGCGTCGAATAGAATCCCAGGATGACGTCCATCGTCGTCATGGTCTTCAGAATTGCTGAATACCCTTCGTTGAAGCAGCTCACTGCCAGGAAAGTCGCAATCTCCACTATCTTCGCACCAGAATGCAAATGCTTGGGGGCTAACTTCCAAACACATGCGTTCAAACTTTCATTTGAATTTTGTGTGTTTCCTCCCAAGCACCGATACAGTAACTCGTCCTCGGAAAGAAAACAACTGGGGCGTGAAAAAGGCCGATTTCAGGCAGGTGCATATTTTTGTTCAACCGCGAATAACAAACATTTCCGTTCCGTATTCAGAAAAACCGTTTGAGGGGTGGATTCTAAACACTTTTACGGATCCAAAAAGGCAATTTAAAAAAAAATCGATTTTTTTAACCAAAAGATAGTAAACCTCCCCTTAAGTGCGAACATTAATACATGCATTTCTTTTGAGCTATTGTACCATTTTTTGTGTGTCTTTAAAAGTTTCCGATAAGATTCCTATTTTCTAATTAGTTTTTTTCAGTTAAAACAATATCGCGGCTTTTCTGTAAAAGTGTGTAGATTTGCATTTCTTCCAGTACTTCCAAGTGGCGTCCTTTGTGAGTTCTGTGTAATAGTTTTAGGATATCTTCCATTTCTGAAGGAGAATGGATATCGTTTCTAAAATGTAGACAGACAGTGGAGTGATTATTATCACGTGCATAAATGTAAGTCTCTACTCATATGCATAACATATATAGCTGTTAGAGTGTTAGTGAGTGAAATCTTTGTGTAAACATCGATATATGCCGACCCTCTGTATCACCTTTGGTTCGACTTACAAAGATTAATCAGCTGTGTAGACACCAGTTTGCTGAGTGCCTCCTAAACGAATGTTATATGGTTCAAATGGCTCTGAGCACTATGGGACTTACCACGAATGTTATACCCAGACCGTGTACGTCGTAGGAGGAAGACTGCAAGGGTTTTGAACATTTTATCATTGACAGTGCAATATGTTTTATCAAGTCGATAACAGGTAACGCTGTATAAATGCGTCATACATCGAATACACCGAAATGCTTCGAAATACATTATATTTCGTTATATCTATAGACACAGTCAGCCCTATTACTTTATGTGTCATACTTAAATTTCCCGTGGCATATCATGAATATTACGCTAAGTCGCGCTGTAGGTTTTATATCGTCGTGTGAGCTGTTTTAACGCCTTTTGTGTGTATGTGACATCTTATTATGCGGGTTTTCGTGAAAATGTTCAACAGATGGCGTTATATTTGACACTTAACTATGAAATGCATTTCATGTATTCTCTCTTTAGATGCACAGGAATCCTGACGGTGTCTGATGACTGAAACTGCTCGTTATAAAGAAATGTTTATCAGCTCTTGGCGGTGAACTATGGCCGTTTTCTTAATTCTTACGAGTTGTGGAGAGTCATTTTCAAAATTATTTGTCTCTTCGAAACCTTTTGCATCTACGTGTAGGCTCCGCAATTCTCCTAACGTTGTCTGGTGACTAATTTTACATCCATGATATTTCCGCGAGTTGTACTAAGGAAAAGGCAGTATATTGGTTCACTCTTCTAGGAACGCGCGCTCTTGTGAGTTTAACAGTACAGCACACCGTGACGCGCAACCCATCTCTTGTAGTTTTTGTCACTGTAGCTGGGGAGCATCTACGTGACGCTTTCGGAGTTGCTAAATGAATCTGTGACGAAACGCGCCGCTCTTCTTTGGATCTCCCCTGTTTCCTCTTTCGATCCTGTCTGGTGCGGACCCCCAGACTGACGAACAACATGCAAGTAGTGAATTTAGTGGTACTGCGGGAGCTTCCACCAACAGCGCGTTGGCGGCAGCTGATTTCAAGGCTGCAAGCGTGAGGCGGATTATCGTGTGTCTGCCGCGCAGTTGCCCCGCGGCCCTCGCAGAGTGTGTGAGGCGCATCAGCCCCCTTCCGCCTCCCTCGCTCCCTCCAGCCAGCACAGAGGATGCACACAACGACGCCTCTGTTCTTCGCCAGACTCACACTGCCTTACAGTCTTCCTGCCCGACGCCCGCACGCGTTGTGATGCTGTGAGCGCAGAGCTCGGAGAGGTTCACTGCTTCTGGTCGCCGTCGCTGCTGGCCGATTTACGTTCACCGAACAGATGAATATCTTTTAATGAAGCGACTGCCCGCATGGCCGCTCTACAGTGGTTGAGTTCTCGAAAACAGTCAGCCTTTGAAAACGCTGAACTACGTCACATCGAAGACTCATTAACAACTTTTTCCCTTTACTGCTCCTGCTGTTCTCAAGAGTTATGACACTAACCTGTTGCCGCTTCTAGTTATGATATCACTCATATATCCTTTCCTTAGCTGCTCTATCACATCGTGATTCACACATTTGTCTATCAAGCTGATTCTTAATATGTCTCCGAAAGACAACATTTCGAATGCTTTTATTTGCTTCCATGTCGGTTTTGCCACTGTCCACGTATCACGTTGTGTACGACGGGGGCTCTCCTTCGGAAACTTCATGTTCGGTTCTAGAGTCTTTTAATTGAATCATGCTTTGTTCACTACGCCCTTTCTGCTTCTGGTACCTTCACTGGCTGAATTGTCTTGTGTAATATTGCCCAGTAGAACGGACGCTTGTCTGAGCTGCACCATTCGTGATCTCCAATTTTGATAGTAACCAAGTCGCCTGTCTTCTCTTCACTACCCTTAGCCACAAAAAATATAGTTTCTTGTTAACTGAATCTTCCGTCGCTTCATGATAGAACAACACCACAATTATTAAAAAAAAGCACCTACTTGTCTATATTCTACATCCTCAATTTATTTCGTTAATAAGTTTTCGGTTTGCAACGCTATCATCTGACTTCACCTGACCTTCGTCGTCAAAGAGGATACTGAAACGTCCCCTCAGAAAAATTAGTGAATTACAGTGCTGATGAACCTCTTACGTTACTTGATTTTCGAACAGCTGAGCAAAACTCAACGTGCACAGACATTTCTCTCTTTACTTATTCAGATCATCAATAAACTGACACACAATATTTTTAGCACAACGCAATCTGACTTTCAATAATCCCTACAAAAGAATGGCCCTGACTAACAATAACCTATACCTTTCATGAATAACTTACCTCACAAAAATCTTCGCTACTCGAACTACTGCAATACAGCGAGCGCCAATACTGCCAGCTAACTAAAAGATTCAAACTACTGAAGGCACTAACTACTGATAGGCATAGCTACCAAATGAAAAATTTTGATAGAGAACAAACAATGTATTTACCTTAATAGTGTTCAAAAGTCGTAATATATATATCAGTTCATGACATCCAGTCTTACAAATTTACTCTCTCTAATGGACACACGTCCAGATCATCCGCTCTCAGAACTCCGCCATCTCTCTCCCCACATCCACCACTGCTGGCGGCTCACCTCCAACTGCGCAACGCTACGCGCTGTTCACATCCAACTGCCCAACACTACAATAGTGAATATTCCAACAATGCCAACCAGCCACAGACTGCACACAGCACAGCCAGTGATTTTCATACAGAGCGCTACGTGGCGTTACCAACATAAAAACCTAAACAGCCTACTTTCAATGCGATAGTCCTGAAGAGCTCTGGAAAGATATTACACATGGAGAGTGAGATGGAAATACAGAGTAAATGTCGACCTCGATAATGCAATGGGTATGAAATTGAAAATGTTTCTTTCGTTTAGATTTGTGCACTGTATAGCTGTAACGTTTGAAAGCATGTTAACATCGCACTGCCAAAGATTACATTTGCTATACGTTTGCACGTCACTTTCCATCTGTAACATCTTTTCAAAATTCTCTTTAACGACGATAGACTTGTAAGCCGAAAACCGGATAACGAAATACACGGTCCAGTCGTATTAATGTGGCCACCTGTCAAAAGCCTGAACAACTACCATTTGCAGTACGGACGCACAGGGAAAGAGTGAGTTTCTGGAAGGTAGTGACAGTGATTTGGAGCCATGCTACGGCCAGCTACGCTAGGATTCTCGGTTAAGGATCAATGGCGCGAACAGCCCGACTGAGGTGGTCCCACAGATTATCGTGTCGTGTCCCACTGCCGAGTCCTGAGAGGGAGTGGAAGGACTGCAAGAATGCGCGTCAAAGAACTTACTTGACAGGATGTCTCGTGGTCGTGGGCTGCCTTCTGTGCACCTGCCCCACTGAAAAGAGGGCTGTAGGGTGAATTAGAATACGGAACTTGGCTGGGATCTCAGGGTACACTGGATGCAATCATAAATCATTGCATGAGGGTAAGTACACTGGAAGCACCCCTGGCACATCTGTTTTATAAACAGTTATATATACAAAGTCTACTAACTGCCTTCTTAGTGGTGTAACGTCTCATAGCTCCCTGAGTCTAAGTCCCAACATAGCAGAGGTGGGCGCACCAGACCAGATGTCGGAGATTTGATGTTTTACTAGATTCCGGATATTCACGGTACACTCGTGAAATGGACGTACGGGAAAATCCCCACTTCATCGCTACCTCGGAGATGCTATGTCCCATCGCTCGTGCACCGACTTTAATACTACGTTCAAACTCACTTAAATCTTAACCTGTCATTGTAGCAGCAGTATCCGATCTAACAACTGCACCAGACACTTGTTGTCGTATATAATCATTGCCTACCACAGCGCTGTATTCTGCCTTTTTTACATATCTCTGTATTTGAATACGCATGCCTTTACCAGTTTCTTTGGCGCTTCCGTGTATTTTCTCGATCTATGAAATTATATTCCATTTGTTCATTGCCATCTTAACGCGGTGACAAACTGTAACCCTGCCTCAGCTCTCTCTTGACTCAAACGAGTCCTCCTGGCTCTCTCACTTGCTTTCTCCACCATCACTCATTTTCCGTTCGTTTTTCAGTAGCGGCCTCCTATTCCATACATGTCGGTTTTCAGCGAAACATCCGCCTAGCCATTGTAATATACTTATGATACGGCAGTTCGTTTCATCTGTTGCGCAGTAGTATCAACAAGTCCAATTTATCTGTTTCCATAGGTAAAATTCAGACAAATGATTATAAATTTACCCTTGAAGTAAAGATTGTATAGATAATTATTATGCGTGTGATCCTGTGAGATCAAAAAGTCAGATATTAGCAACGGTTTTTTTTATTTTCCTAATTAAAATGTAAAATTAAAACGTTGTACAATAAGCACTGCGTTTTGTAAAATTACTTACTTGAAACTCAGATTATTACGAAAATCTCTGTCTGAAAGATATTCTCGATTAGTTTTGTTTCATTCCGCACATTCTGCTATTTCTTATTATAATTCGCCTGGAAGTCTCAGCTTTTTTAAATAGTTGATTTCATTCATTCGAATTTTATCTTCTTCAGCTTTCCTATTTATCTAAATCATTATTTGCTGTAAGGGAAAGCGCCTTTGTTAGATTATTGCTCCTTCCGTCATTGTACGAGTATATTCATTTGTATTCTTTATAGCGAGCTCAACAGCCTTAAATTTATTAAAATAAGGGGGCGCTTTCCACTTAGACAGTGTTTATGTAGACCTCTCTTTCGTCACACAACCTTTTAAGCCATTATCGATGAATTTAGTTCAAAAAGGTGCCATACAGATGAAAATAGCAGCGTATTCACATTTGAGCCACCGTTCGTATTGATATTTAAATTGCGCTGTTCTTGATGGTTTGACATGTGTTCGGTGCTGTGACGGCCCCACGATCGGTTTTCTTCCCCGTCCTTGTTCTTATACCCCATTTCCAATTACCTCATTGTCGGTAGGTTGTTAAACCGAAATACTCTTCCTTGTTCGATGTTAACGGACAAGATTGTGATAGATATATGGAATATGTACACTTGGGAGTGATTGCTACCTCACCAAAGGTTCCCGTAAATCAAGGTGAACACGAGAGTGCCCGTCAGTGCTACGTAAATAACTACGCAAATTATCTTCTCCAATCGACAATTAAACTATGGCATAGCAGTCCAAAATTATTATTATAATCATAATAAGTTTATTATTATTTTTAATCCGACAGACTGTAAACAACCATAATCTTTCCGAATCTACCACTTGTATTCTAAAGTTGTCTCGTTCAATTCAACATTCCGCAAGTAATACGTAGGAAGACTGCATGAAAAATCGTAACTATTGTGTTACTCAAGAATTATTTTTTCAATTCGACAGTCAGTAAACCTCCACAATCTTTTCCAACCCACCACACTGTATTCCGAAGTTATCTCGTTCAATTTCACGTGCGCTTAACCGCGAACAACATACTGCATGTGATACGTAGGAAGTGTGCACGAGAAGTCTTAACGATTGATGTTACACGTCTGCAACATTCCTAAACTGTCTCACAGTATTTCAGAATTTCTTTTTTCAATTCGACCATCAATAAACCAACGCAATCTTAACGAACCTACCCCACGCTATTTCAGAGTTGTCCCTTTCGACAGTCACTAAACCACAAACAACATATCGCATGTAATACGTAAGAAGTCTGCAAACAGAATTTTAATTTGCATTATGACACATGACACTTCATGTTTGCCAATAATCTATAGTCGTGTAGCAGTGCAATGACTGAGCGAGAAAGACAGAGTTTACTTCCAAAACCGCCGCGACGCTGCAACCTATCGCATCTCGTGGCGAAGTTCCCGCTTCACGTAACAGATGTCGCCAGGGGTACGACGTAGCGTCGATCGCTAGCAGTGAGGCGCCCACTTTCAAAATGTATCGGGATTCGACGCCATTGCAGAACCGAGGATTCCGAAATCAGACTGTAAAGTTAGTACGGGTTTACAGCTGCAGTTAGAGGTATCCTACAAAAACTGGAACTGGTCGGACAGGGCAAGGAAACATGTAAGGCTACCTGCTGAATTGCTCGTATGATACAAGTTTACACTGTCTGCCAGGCCAGGACTCTAACCCAGGACAAAGCACAACCATACCACCCGCATCAGTGCTTCACCTTGACATAGACCTTTTCATTCCAAACCCTCACACGGTGTTGTTTCTAATTAACGATGAGTGAAGTAACAAGAATATTTGTAATGCACATAAATTTCGATTAATGTTATTTGCTCTTAGAATCACCAAATATGTAAGTTATCAGATATTCTTTAATTACAATGACACAAAGAAAAAAAAATTCTTTTTGCAGGTGACACAAAGATTATTCAAATGGCTCTGAGCACTATGGGACTCAACTTCTGAGGTCATTAGTCCCCTAAGAACTAGTTAAACCTAACTAACCTAAGGACGTTACAAACATCCATGCCCGAGGCAGGATTCGAACCTGCGACCGTAGCGGTCTTGCAGTTCCAGACTGCAGCGCCTTTAACCGCACGGCCACTTCGGCCGGCCAAAGATTATTGTCAAATGCGTGGGACGTAATACAAATGATGCAGCTTTTTGTGTTAGCAGAAGAGCCAACACCGTGTTACGAGTGGAGGCCGAAATGCACGCGTTTTAGCTCACGCAGGCTGGCGTGAGGAGGGAAGGACTATACTGACGTTAGGTCTGGAACATGACAAGGAATGAGAATTCAGAAAGCGGACGTAATTAGTTGGATACTTAACTTTAATCCATTAATGATGAACGTCGCTCATGACGGTACATGATTCACAATATTATCTGTTCAGAATACATTCTTGAAGTAATTATAGTAACTGAATATGGCGCCTTGCTAGGTCGTAGCAAATGACGCTGCTGAAGGCTATGCTAAACTGTCGTCTCTGCAAATGAGAGCGATGTGGACGGTGATCCATCACTAGCAGAGTGCTAGGGAGTCTCTCTAGACTAGACCTGCCGTGTGGCGGCGCTCAGTCTGCAATCACTGATAGTGGCGACAAGCGGGTCCGACGTATACTAACGGACCGCGGCCGATTTAAGGGCTACCACCTAGCAAGTGTGGTGTCTGGCGGTGACACCACACAGCTAGAGTTGTAGAACTACCGTAGGCTATAGTAAATAAGCGCACACTACGGCAGTGTTCCTAGTAGCTTAGGCCACTTAAGATCGTAACCACGTTATCTGTACGTTACGTGTGTTGCATACCTACGGGGCGTTACCTCATTTCTATCGCTTTGTTTGCGTATGCGATCAGCGTCTTTCTCGATTGTCCTCGAAACCGGAAGCGGTGAACCGACTACAAACTGAGTGGCAGTATATAAAGGGCCGTGTAAACTACAGAACGTGTTTCTCCTACATGGTTGTCCTCCTGTCTGTTACTGAAAAATAAACAGTGTTTATAGCGAAATTGTCAATATTTAATTCTGGTTTTATTCGAAAACAGGTGCCTTGTTACTTAAAACAGAGAGAATTTGCAGTAAAAAAAAAAAAAAAAAAGAAACAGGTTTATCATATAGCGCTAGAAAATTCAACATACTAAAAAAAAAAAAACATTAAACAGAAACATACCAAACAAGGTTTCAGTACTTAGTCGAGTTTTTATAAAACATGTTTCTGTTATTCATACACAAAATTCACACTTATCAATAATAACAAGAAAGTCTTACATTTGATCATTATGAAGAACGTTCTGCTGAGTGGAAAAGAACGAATATAATTACGTTCTAAGAAAAAAAGACGCACCACGAAAGAGTTATACGAATGGATGGAAACCGGTAGATGTAAAGTACGTGTGCAGACAAACAAATGATTACAATTTCAGAAACATTGGATGGTTTCTTCAAGAGAAAGAGCTTAAAAAATAGTGCAAGTCAGTAGCGACTTGGTCTACATCTGGCCCTTGTGCAATCAGTTATTTGGCTCGGAATTGATTGTTATGGATGTAAGACATCTTCCTGCGGGATATCGTGCCAAATTATGTCTAATTGGTGCGTTTCATCGTTAGAATCCAGAGATGGTTGGTGGGCCTTGCCCATAAGGCTCCAAATGTTTTCAATTGGGGAGAGACCCAACGGCCTTGCTAGCCAAGATATGGTTTGGCAAGCACAAAGACAAGCATTACAAACTCTCTCTGCGGGCGGGCATTATCTTGTTGAAATGTAAGCCGTGGATGGCTTGCCATGAACAACAACAAAACGGGAGACGTTGTACTTTAAGGGTGCTGCGGATGGCAACCACAGAGATGGTGCCATGAAAAGAAGTGGCATCCGGGACCACGAGCGTTGGTTCTCGGGCCGCATGGTGGGCTACGGTCAACCGGTGTGTGGAGCGCCCCTAGTAACATCCAGACATTGGGGATCAACTCTAAGCGGCACCAACCACTGAAGACAATTTTACTCCAGTTGATGAGCTTCCAGGCCCAAGCACGGTCGTACGTCGACGATGTCCTACGCCTCGTTTTGTTGGCCTTCATGGCTAGCCATCTTAGGCTTACAGTGCCCGTCCGCACACGGTGAGAGTTTCTACTGCTTATCTTGGTACTTGCCGCACTCTACCTTGGCCAGCAATGTCACGAGATCTCTTCCCCAGTTGGGAACGTTTGAAGCATTATAGGCACAGCCCTGCAACTAGCTCGGGGTTTCGACGATCTAACACGCCAATTGTGATCGCTTCTCAGCTTTGGTTACTGATAACAACTTGACACCAGAGCCTATGAGTTTAATTTGTACACCACAACACTGAAGATGATCACTATGTGATGAAAAATCGATTTTGCTATCAATAAAACATCAATATTACGGCCAACGCTGACCTTCCTTTTAATTTAAGATATAGAATTGCCGTGTCCAGCGAACGAAACGAACAACTCAATTGGCAGTGGAACTGCGACGAGTGGCCACGCGAAGAAGGACGAGTCTGCCCGAAGGAGACCGAGACAGACGGGAACGGGACCGAGGCTGGAACGGGACCGGTCGACGTGCCGTTGCGGGAACGAGACCGACCGTTTCCCGTTCCCGGGAACTATAGGTACAAAGCCGCGACCGAAGTGAACCACGAAAGACCGTTCCTTAGAATTCGTTCCTCGCTTGATCCGTTCATCTTGATGAACCGATCCTTTGGACCCGTTAGTTCGCGAACGACCTATCTCTAGGAAGAACGATTGTCTGTATATCTCTTATCTTCCTGATCCTTACGCGAAATTTAGTCGGTGGCAGGAGAATCGTTCTTCAGTCTGCCTCACATACTGGTTCTCTAAATTTTGTCAAAAGCGTCTGGCGAAAGGAATGTCGTCTTCCCTACAGGGATTCCCATTTGAGTTCACGAAGCATCTCCGTAATACTTGCCTGCTGATCGAGCCTGCCGGTGAGAAATCTGGCAGCACGCCTCTGAAGTGCTTCGATGTCTTACTTTAGTCCGACTTGGTGGCGATCCCACACACTTGGGTCGTGCCGGGTGTTTATGATTAAAGTGCAGCTACAGAAAGAGGTCCAGTGTAGGCTGTAACTATGGTACGGCGGCAAAACTTGGTAGATATCGTAATATGTTAATCCGGAACCGATTTACGCTGGAAAAAATTAGTTCCAATTTCGGCCACCAGGTGCAAATCTTGTGCCGTGAATGCAAGAAGGGCGTATACCGACCTATCCATGTGCAATGGACCAAGAACAAGACATGGGCAGAAAAGGTCAAACAAGTGAGAAAAGAATAGTGTTGAGTTTGTTACTACCTGCCGCTTACACAATTTGTTCAATATGAGCACCGCAGATGTCGACAAGATGGTGCATTCGGAAAACGACGTGATCAACTGTTGCTCGCAGCATTTCCGGTAGAATCTGAACAACCCATTTCTGTATACAGGCATTTCGGATCAGGTAGAGATCGAACGTCTCCCTGGTAAACGCGTTCTTTTACGACAGATATCCCCAGAGCCAAAAGTCAGAGAGATCCAGATGAGGTGACCATAAATACTATGCACTTGGAAAATCTCTGGAGATAACACGTTTGTGGAAGGTTGCATTAAGCAGGTCTTTCAGATGGGAGCGAAATAAGGTGTTGCCCCACTTTGCATGAAAACAGTGATTCTGCAAAGTTGCGCTCTTCCAAAGCAGGAATCACAAGCTGTCAAGGAGGTCTCGATAACGTGAAGACGTCACGGTACACCTGACAGGCTCTCTGGCTGTATTGGGATCCACTCCACAAATTCACATACGGCGAGTGCAATGTCTCTTCGTGCGCAATAAGCGGTTTATCAGTATTCCAATTCGGCAGTTCTGCGTATTCACTGTGCCCTGTTGTGTAAAATGTACCTCGTCACTCCGTAGAATATTGCCTTGACTCTGTAGACTATTGCCTGGCCACATCTCATCAATTTTGATCCGTGCCAGAAAACGGAAAGTAAATTCAGAACGTTGCTGTGGATCGTTGCTGTACCATCTGGATCTTGTACGGATACCAGTGATTTTCACCTGGTGGCCGCAGTTGGAACTAATTTGTTTTCCAGAGTAAATCAGTTCCGAATTAATGTAGTAGAATACTTACCAAGTTACGCTGACATACGACAATTACAGCCCACACTGGACCTCCATGACTTTCTGCACTCTAATTATAGCCATCCCAATTTCCTGACTCTGACACACCTGGCGGATCGAAACTACTTATCCCTGCGTGAACTAGGCCTTGAATCATATAATTCAGTGAATGGAGTTCCGCAGTGTTTTGGCAGAATGTCGACCATAGTCCCTGGGCTCGATAGGATCCATAATAAAATGCTTAAACACCTTAGAAAAGACAGCATAAACCGCATCATCGAGTTTTTCAGTCGTATTTGGCGGGAAGTGGAGTTCCCCTATCAGCTCTGCCCCCTCCGAGCCCAATGGTGGCAGGATATTATTATTCCTGTCCTGAAAGCGCGAGAAAACCCTCACATTTTAACTATCGTCCCGTCTTTTTAACGGACAGGATGTGAAAGTTATTCGAAAGAACGGTCAATCGACGACTGTGTTGGTGCCTAGAAGCAATGGGACTCTTATTGTTATTTGAAGGTGGCGTTCACGCATTCCGGTCCACCACAGACCAACGCATTCGCCTGGAATCTTAAGTGCTTTCACTCATCACCAACACCTTATCGCTGTGTTCTTTGAACTGCAAACGGCATACGATATTACCCGCCTCCGACAAATTCTTTCAACACTGTATGAGTAGGTCTTCCAGAGGTGGATACTCATTTTTATCCAGAATTTCCGGTCCCTCCGACTGATCCGGATCCGGCCGTTGTGACCGAGCGGTTCTAGGCACTTCAGTCCGAAACCGCGCCACTGCTACGGTCGCAGGTTCGAATCCTGCCTCGGGCATGGATGTGTGTGACGTCCTTAGGTTAGTTAGGTTAAAGTAGTTCAAAGTTCTAGGGGACTGATGACCTCAGATGTTAAGTCCCAAAGTGCTCAGAGCCATTTTAACCATTTTTGGACTGTTCCGGGTCCTGCACTTAGCAACTAGTATGTGCAGGTAACTGGAGCTCCGTCAGCGATCGATTCGATTCTGGACATAACCCTCTTCTCCACCACAGTTAGTGACATCGTGACCGCTGTGGGATCCACCGTCTCACCTTCACTCTATATCTGAACGAAATTTGCACGTACATTAGTGAGGTCATCCACATGAGTGTTAAAAGGAACTCGTTAACCTTCGGTTACATGATAAATCAGTCTAACCTAAAAGCCGTAAATTCAACTAAATACCTAGGTATTACAATTACGAACAACTTAAATTGTAAGGAACACATAGATAATGTTGTGGGGAAGGCAAACCAAAGACTGCGTTTTATTGGCAAGACGCTTAGAAAATGTAACAGAGCTACTAAGGAGACTGCCTACACTACGCTTGTCCGTCCTCTTTTAGAATACTGCTGCGCGGGGTGGGATCCTTACCAGATAGGAATGACGGAGTACATCGAAAAAGTTCAAAGAAAGGCAGCACGTTTTGTATTGTCGCGAAATATGGGAGAGAGTGTCACAGAAATGATACAGGATTTGGGCTGGACATCATTAAAAGAAAGGCGTTTTTCGTTGCGACGGAATCTTCTCACGAAATTCCAGTCAGCAACTTTCTCCTCCGATATTTTGTTGACACCGACCTACATAGGGAGGAACGATCACCACGATAAAATAAGGGAAATCAGAGCTTTACGGAAAGATATAGGTGTTCATTCTTTTCGCGCGCTATACGAGATTGGAATAACAGAGAATTGTGAAGGAGGTTCGATGAACCCTCTGGCAGGCACTTAAATGTGATTTGGAGAGTATCCATGTAGATGTAGATGATTACACTTTGTAAGAAATTGCTTAAGTTTCTGTTCATAATGTCAGTTTTTACACAAAATAAGATGTGTTTAATTTTCATGTCGTTTTCTTAATCCAGTTCAGAGACAGTACAAAAAAATATGAAGATAAGTAGTGTAATGTATTAGAAAATATTATAGAGAAAGTTCTTCTATCGCGTTAGATACTAACATTCCGTCGTTTCCAAATCTTCGTTATGCGTAACCTGAGGATCAACATATTTTACTGGGTGGAGATATAATGACCACTATCTCTCAATTTGTTTTATTTAAACGCAAATAAGTATTCTAAAAGAAAAGATCATTCGCATCTGCTTTGTAACGATGTTACTCCTTAGCTTCGGCCCGTAAATTTGCTGACTGAATGTGCAAAGATGGTTCGCAAATGTTTTTGTGTTTTCAAAACAACTTTATTTGTGGAAAGGCATGTCACTTCCTTACACACATCTTTCAGTACAGTCTAATGTTTCACAACATTTCACCACTTTAATTAATCAACCTGTACTGAAAGTAGATCAGTTAAGATAAATCTAGCTGTATCCCAGAATTAGTTTGCAATTGGATGTTACTAGTCAGCTATCGAGATCGTGGTCTCGATGTAATGACGTCATGCTCGGTCTGTATCATCTGCTGTCTAAAGCCGTATTCATACTGGACGAGCTGGTAAACGTTGACGTGGAGCTGTACGAGTTTTCTGATGTCACTTCCTGTTGCCTCACGCTGCAAAGCACAAAATAAGTTTTGCGAAGTTTCGACAACGTGCTAGTAAAAGTAGTACCAATAATCGTCGCTATTGGTACGATTTTATGTAATAAAAGTTCGGGGAAAGTCATATTGGTGGTTAAAGAACTTTCTGTAATAAATTATTTTCGCGCGTTGTGGAAGCATGCTGTTATAACTCAACGGAACGCGGAAGACCCATCAAAAACGCATCGTTCTTACTATAAGGGACAGTCAAATAGAAACCGAAGACCCGCTACACGCAATCCACGTGACATGTGGTCCCATTGTTGTTTCCTTTCGATACTGTCACTCTAGTGTGTCAATGCACCTTTCGTAGTATGGTACAGCTAGCGCCTACAATCCGACTACCCTTCAGACAGCTGCGTAGCTGACGTGGCCTGCATTCTTGACCCTCTCGTTACACGGATTGCGGCGATCACAAGCGGAACCACAATCGGACGACGGTTACGCTTCAGCAATTTGTTTGAGAAATACTGAGTCATCCTCTGTAAAGCGTGGATCTTTTGCCGTATGATATTCACATCTTTTGGTGATCTAATGAAAGATATGCGTGGACGTCGGTTTCAGTCGGACGATTGCGCTCTACGAAAATCGGCTCGTCTCCCAACGATAAATGATCTTAATGCGTGTGGTGATTACTATTGAATGGAACCATCCCATTGTCTCTTTATAAAGGGTGTTCAGTTTTCATTTTACAACCGCTCATAGGATTTGTTATAATTAAATGTTAATTAATAACATATCGGCTATTAAAGCCTTCGTAATATTATAACATAAAATACAAGACCATTTACTGTAAAAGTATAGCGTAGCGTAGTTGACGGAGGCACTGACTTACGAAACAATTTGTAGCGAGTTGGCGTCTACATCTACATCTACATCATTACTCTGCAATTCACAATTAAGTGACTGGCAGAGGGTTCATCGAACAACCTTTAAGCTAATTCTCTATCGTCCCCCTCTCGAACAGCGCGCTGGAAAAATAAACACGTCTTTAACGTGCGAGCTCTGACTTCTATAATTTTTTTATGATGATCGTTTCTCCCTGAATAGGTAGGCGCCAACAGTATATTTTCACAGTCTGAGGAGAATGAGGGTGATTGAAATTTTATGACAAGATACTGCTGAAAAACGCCTTTGTTTCAATGACTGTCACCCCAATTCGTGTATCATATGCATGGCACTGTCTCCACTATTTCGCCATAATACAATACGAGCTGCCCTTTGACGTTCTCCACCAATCCTATCTGATTCGAATCCCACACCGCACAACAGTACTCTAGAATGGGGTGGGAAAGTGTAGTGTAAGCAGTCTCTTTAGTGCCTATTACATTTATTCTGCTAATAGATCGCAGTTTTCGGTTTGGTTTCCCCACAATATTATCTATGTGATCCTTCCAGTTTAAGTTATTTGTAATTGTAATCCTTAAGTATTTAGCTGAGTATACACCATTTAGATTTGTGTGAATTATCGTTAGCTGAAATTAAGCTGATTCATTTTTAGTGCTCATGTGGATGACTTCACACTTTTCATGATTTATTGTTAATTTCCACTAATTACGCCATACAGATATCCTGCCTAAACCATTTTGCAATTCGTTTTGATCATCTGATGACTTAACAAGACGTTAAATGACAGGATCATCTGTAAACAATGTAAGAGGACTGCTCAGGTTGTCTCCTAAATCGTTTATGTAGATCGGTAACAGCACTATAATAGTTACTTCTGTTTTACTCTATGACTTCGTCAGTTATTACGAACGGTGACCTCTCTGACACGAAATCACGGATCCAGTCACACAAGTGAGACGATACTCAATAGGCTCGCAGTTTAACTAGAAGTCGCCTGTGAGGAACGGTGTCAAAAGCTTCTGGAAATCTCAAAGTATGGAATCAGTTTGATATCCCCTGTCGATTGCACTCATTATTTCGTGAGAATAAACAGCTAGTTGTGTTTTACAAGAAGGACTTTTTTTGATTCCGTGTTGGCTGTTTGTCAGTAAATCTTTTTCTTCGAGGCGATTCATAATGTTGGAGCACAGTATATGTTCCAAAATCCTACTGCAATTTGACGTTAGTGGATGGGTCTCTAATTCAGTGAATTACTGCTATTTCCTTTTGTGACTGTCTTTGTGACATTTGCAACTTTCCTGTCTTTGGGTACGGATCTTTGTACGAGCGAGCGGTTGTATGTGAGTGCTAACGATGGGACTATTGTTTCAGCGTACTCTGAAAGGACGCTGACTGGTATACAGTCTGGACCGGACGCTTTGTCTTTCTCATGTGTTTTAAGCTGCTTTGCTTCACCGAGGATATGTACTTCAACGTTACTCATGTTGGCAGCTGTTCTTGGTTCCAATTGTGGAGTTCTTACTTTGACTTCTTTTGTGAAGGAATATGCAAAAAAAAAAAAAAAAAAAAAAACTGGTGATTTCTCAAACTGAGGAACAATCAAGAATGGGGTGCCACAAGGTTCGGTCTTGGGTCCTCTGCTGTTCTTAATATATATTAATGACCTGCCATTCTATATTCACGAAGATGCAAAGCTGATACTTTTTGCCGATGATGCAAGTATAGCTATGACACCCAACAGACAAGAATTAACTGATGAAATTGTAAACGATGTTTTTCAGAAATTCATTAAGTGGTTCTCTGGAAATGGGCTCTCATTAAGCTTTGACAAAACACAGTACATACAGTTCCACACAGTAAATGGAATGACACCATTAATAAATATAGACTTCGATCAGAAATCGGTAGCTAAGGTAAAATATTCAAACTTTCTAGGTGTATGCATTGATGAGGGGTTGAACTGGAAAAAAGACACTGAAGCTCTGCTGAAACGTTTGAGTTCAGCTACTTATGCTATTAGGGTCATTGCAAATTTTGGCGATATACATCTCAGTAAATTAGCTTACCACTCCTGTTTTCTCCTGTTTTGATTATCTGCTTTCGTATGGCATCGTATTCTGGGATAACTCATCATTGAGTAAGGGAGTGTTCATTGCACAAAAGCATGTAATCAGAATGTCAGAATAATTGCTGGAGCTCATCCAAGATCATCCTGCAGACACTTATTTAAAGTGCTAGAGATCTTCACTGTAGCCTCACGATATATATACACTCCTGGAAATTGAAATAAGAACACCGTGAATTCATTGTCCCAGGAAGGGGAAACTTTATTGACACATTCCTGGGGTCAGATACATCACATGATCACACTGACAGAACCACAGGCACATAGACACAGGCAACAGAGCATGCACAATGTCGGCACTAGTACAGTGTATATCCACCTTTCGCAGCAATGCAGGCTGCTATTCTCCCATGGAGACGATCGTAGAGATGCTGGATGTAGTCCTGTGGAACGGCTTGCCATGCCATTTCCACCTGGCGCCTCAGTTGGACCAGCGTTCGTGCTGGACGTGCAGACCGCGTGAGACGACGCTTCATCCAGTCCCAAACATGCTCAATGGGGGACAGATCCGGAGATCTTGCTGGCCAGGGTAGTTGACTTACACCTTCTAGAGCACGTTGGGTGGCACGGGATACATGCGGACGTGCATTGTCCTGTTGGAACAGCAAGTTCCCTTGCCGGTCTAGGAATGGTAGAACGATGGGTTCGATGACGGTTTGGATGTACCGTGCACTATTCAGTGTCCCCTCGACGATCACCAGTGGTGTACGGCCAGTGTAGGAGATCGCTCCCCACACCATGATGCCGGGTGTTGGCCCTGTGTGCCTCGGTCGTATGCAGTCCTGATTGTGGCGCTCACCTGCACGGCGCCAAACACGCATACGACCATCATTGGCACCAAGGCAGAAGCGACTCTCATCGCTGAAGACGACACGTCTCCATTCGTCCCTCCATTCACGCCTGTCGCGACACCACTGGAGGCGGGCTGCACGATGTTGGGGCGTGAGCGGAAGACAGCCTAACGGTGTGCGGGACCGTAGCCCAGCTTCATGGAGACGGTTACGAATGGTCCTCGCCGATACCCCAGGAGCAACAGTGTCCCTAATTTGCTGGGAAGTGGCGGTGCGGTCCCCTACGGCACTGCGTAGGATCCTACGGTCTTGGCGGGCATCCGTGCGTCGCTGCGGTCCGGTCCCAGGTCGACGGGCACGTGCACCTTCCGCCGACCACTGGCGACAACATCGATGTACTGTGGAGACCTCACGCCCCACGTGTTGAGCAATTCGGCGGTACGTCCACCCGGCCTCCCGCATACCCACTATACGCCCTCGCTCAAAGTCCGTCAACTGCACATACGGTTCACGTCCACGCTGTCGCGGCATGCTACCAGTGTTAAAGACTGCGATGGAGCTCCGTATGCCACGGCAAACTGGCTGACACTGACGGCGGCGGTGCACAAATGCTGCGCAGCTAGCGCCATTCGACGGCCAACACCGCTGTTCCTGGTGTGTCCGCTGTGCCGTGCGTGTGATCATTGCTTGTACAGCCCTCTCGCAGTGTCCGGAGCAAGTATGGTGGGTCTGACACACCGGTGTCAATGTGTTCTTTTTTCCATTTCTAGGAGTGTATATATTCACTTATGAAATATGTTATTAACAATCCGAACGAATTCAAAAGTAATAGCAGTGTACATGGCTACAACACTAGGAGAAAGGATGACCTTCACTACTCAAGGTTAAATCTAACTTTGGCCCAGGAGGGGGTAAATTATGCTACCACAAAAGTCTTTGGTCACTTACCTAATAGCATCAAAAGTCTGACAGATAGCCATATAGCATTTAAAAGGAAATTAAAAGAATTTCTTAATGGCAACTCCTTCTACTCATTAGATGAATTTTTGGATGTAGTAAGTGGGTAATTTCCCCAACCGCCACAAAAAAAGAATTAACAATATTAAGTGCCATGTAATATTTTGTGTAATGTAATATCTTGTATAGACACCCTTTATTAACCTGACACGTTTCATATCATTGCAAAGTGTTGTATTCATCATCTATGGAACAAGTACTAATCTAATCTAATCGGAAAAGCGGGTTTAGTAACTCTGCTTTCTGCTACATGTTGGTTCAAATGGCTCTGAGCACTATGGGACTTAACTTCTGAGGTCATCAGTCCCCTAGAACTTAGAACTACTTAAACCTAACTAACCTAAGCACATCACACACATCCATGCCCGAGGCAGGATTCGAACCTGCGACTGTAGCGGTCACGCGGTTCCAGACTGTAGCGCCTAGAACCGCTCGGCCACTCCGGCATTCTTATGCATACCACTGACAGCACAACATGACTAGCATATGGACAAGGGGGGCAATGTGCGGTTTCACAAAGCTAACGTAATAATTTTATGCGCGTCCATTTTCGTGAACAAGCTATGTGGTTGGGAAGCCAGATAAGCCGACAACTCCCGCAGTAGAGCGCTACAGTCGCAAATCACGTTAACTGCCACGTCCCATGTGAGGCGAGTGTTAGGTTTCCCGTCCCCTTCCACGTCGACGTTAGCTGGTTCGGCTCGTGTGAGGACGGCTTCGATCGATAGTCCGCCCTCCAGAGACACCTACCTATCGGATCGCGATTAACGACCAAGCTGGCTTTTTTACGACGTCACGAGCATTACCCAGTCAGCAGTTCCTCGTGCCCGTCTGCCCCGAAGTGCTTTCACTGACCACACCCCTGTGTCGGTCGCTGGCGGAGTGAGCTACAGCACCTAGGCAACGGCCGGCCGGTGCTGCGCCCGTCGCGTGACTGCCACAGCCACAGCCGGCGGTGGCGGCGCAGGATTCGGGCGGAAAGCACGCGACGGCACAAAGGGCGGCGCACAGCCGGCCGCACAAAGCCAAGAGGAGCTGGGGGGGGGGGGGGGGGGGGTGAGGGCACACTGGACAGCAGGGACTCGGCTCGCCAGATTACCGCCCGCTTTGTCCGGCACCCGCGGAGGTCGGCCTGGGGCCCCTCATTGGCGAGTAAAGCCGACTGTCCGGTCATTGTGAAGGTCGGTCGGCTATTATACGCCGCGGCAGAACACCTCACAGAAAGCAGGAGCTCGTAAAGGCGTTAACTGTAGCACAGGAGTGGTTCGTTCCTGACGAAGGTTACGATAATTTTCTTTCTCATGCCAAGCAATATATACACTACTGGCAATTAAAATTGCTACACCACAAAGATGACGTGCTACAGATGCGATATTTAACCGACAGCAAGAAGATGCTGTGATATGCAAGTGATTAGCCTTTCACAACATTCACACAAGGTTGGCGCCGGTGGCGATACCTACAACGTGCTGACATGAGGAAAGTTTCCAGCCGATTTCTCATACACAAACAACAGTTGACTGGCAGCGTGCATAGATCCTGAGAAATCAGGCTGGGTGATACGCCAGAATGGCGATGACGAATACACGCTTCCAATGTGCGTCCACAGTGATGTCGTCAAACACGGATATATATATATATATATATATATATATATATATATATATATATATATATATATATATATATATATATATATAGTGAATAGCAACGGTCCTACGACACTCCCCTGCGGCACACCTGAAATCACTCTTACTTAGGAAGACTTCTCTCAATTGAGAATGACATCCTGCGTTGTGTTATCTAGGAACTCTTCAATCCAACCACACAATTGGTCTGATAGTCCATATGCTCTTACTTTGTTCATTGAACGACTTTGGGGAACTGTATCAAACGCCTTGCGGAACTCAAGAAACACGGCATCTTCCTGGGACCCCGTGTCTGTGGCCCTCTGAGTCTCGTGGACGAATAGCGCGAGCTGGGTTTCACACTATCGTCTTTTTCGAAACCCATGCTGATTCTTACAGAGTAGGTTTCTAGTCTGCAGAAAAGTCATTATACTCGAACATAATACGTGTTCCAAAATTCTACAACTGTTCGACGTTAGAGATATAGGTCTATAGTTGTGCACATCTGTTCGACATCCCAGATACGCTCGATGATGTTCATTTCTGGGGAGTTTGGTGACCAGCGGAAGTATTTAAATTCAGGAGAGTGTTCTTGGAGCTACTCTGTAGCAATTCTGGACATGTGTGCTTTCGCATTGTCCTACTGGGATTGCCCAGGTGATTCGGAATGCTCAGAGGGCGTGAATGGATGCAGGTAATCAGACAGGATGCTTACGTACGTCTCACCAGAGCCGTATGTAGACATATCAGGGGCCTCATATCACTCCAGCTGCACACGCCCCACACCATTACAGAACCTCCACCAGCTTGAACAGTCCCCTGCTGCCATGCATAGTCCTGGATTCATGAGGTTGTCTCCATACCCGTATACGTTCATCTGCTCGATGCAATACATGATTCCAGTTATCAACAGTCCAATGTCGGTGTTGGCGGGCTAAGACGAAGCGTAAAGCTTTGTATCGTGCAGTCATCAAGGATACACGAGTGGGCCTTCGGCTCCGAAAGTCCATATCGGTGATGTTTTGTTGAATGGCTCGCACGCTGCCACTTGTTGATAGTTCAGGGTTGAAATCTGCAGCAATTTGCGGAACGGTTGCACTTCTGTCACGCTGAACGATTCTCTTCAGTCGTAGTTGATCCCGTTCTCTGTATTTGAATACGCATGCCAATACCAGTTACTTTGGCGCTTCAGTATATATAGTCCCAAGAAACGTCGACAACACTTCGTATGTTGTCCGGGACAGTAAACTGACCGATTTTCAAGGATTCGATATTTGTAAATGCGCCGCTTGGCCGCTGGAGAGCGTTGAAGTCTGGGAGTGAATGGTTGTGACGATTTGTTCCGATTCAGACTGGTGTGTGAATACGGAAGGTATGCAACCCTCCAAACATCTGTGTACTGCGGGTGGACGACGTTCCTGACCATGCGCTACATTCGTCCACAAAGACGTTGTGTGCATCCTATTTGAGTGGTCTGCCAGCACAGGAACGTTGTTGATAGCAGTGCCACATGTACCGCTTCATGGCTCTAGAAATGACCGACAGGGTGCTTGCATACGGCAAAGAGGATTGCAGTAGTAGAGCTGCTCCAAAATCGTATGCAGGACGTTTTCCAAGCAGATGTACCCCCACATCATTCCGCATTCGCTGCCATCGAGAGGCGCCTCAGAGAAGCCGGAAAGCTGCACGTAGGTATTTTCTTCCTGAGGTGTGCCCATCGTTCAGTAAAGCAGTAGCACTTTCTGTTTGGTACGTGTAAATGTCAACCCCAGTCTGCTGTTTGTCCTCTGGTAGGTGCCCTAACATGGTGCGGGTCGTCCACACTCGGAGCGAACACTACAGTTGGAGGAGGACGTGCTGGCAATGTTTGAAGAGGCCCTATCCACCAGCGCACGGTTAAAAGTGCCATGTGCCGTGTTGTCCATGAGCACAGGCTCCATCCATACCATCTGCAGAAAGACCAGGCATTAGGGAGGAAGACTGCCCACGACGTGTACAGTTTGCGGAGTGGTAGTTACAATATTTCATACTCTAGTCACAGTTTACGAGCCTGGTGCTATTCGTGGATGAATGCACGTTTACTAGAGGTCGCATATTAAGACTGCACAACATGCATGTTTGGGCGGATGAAAATCTACGTGCGCAGGTGATTCAAAATCACCATCACAAGCTTAGTTTTAACATCTGGGACAAGGCAGTTGGTGACAGTATCATGGGGCCATATCTACTGCCAAACCGACTAACAGGACCGATCCGCCTCATATTTATTAAAGGTTTTTCGCCTACGTTATTTGTGTGCCACTAAGTGTTCAGACTGACATGCGGCTGCAACACGACGGAGCTCCAGCACACTGTGATGTCAATGTGCGGAATCACCTCAATGTCGCATATACCAACCGATGTATTGGTAGAGGTGGACCAGTTTCATGACCAGCACGGTCACCAGCCCTTTCACCTTTCGACTGTTTTCTGTGCGGTAGTACGGGGTGTTCAAAAAGTCTCTCCGCAGTGCCGTATGATTGTTAGCCGCGCGTGCCGTATGTCGCAGTGAATATACCGAAATGAAACTCACTGAAATACAAGTTATTGGCTATTCATTTTTACTTACAAATTTTCACATTAAATGTTGAAAGTGTCCCCCCTGTTGTTGAATACACAATTAAATTCGTCTAATCATGTTTCCAAACACAAGCTGTAACATTTCTTCCGTAACAGAAGCAGTGAAAGTGGAAATTGCAGTTTTCAATTCCTCGATGGATTTTGGACGGTTTTTATAGACAGTTGCTTTCGCTGCACCCCAGAATAAAAAGTCAGCTGGTGTTAGGTCAGGTGATCCTGGAGGCCAAATTTCCTTTGAAAATTATGCGACCACCAAAAAATTCAGCAAGCAGTGACATTGAAACGCTAGCTGTATGCGCGGTTGCACCATCTTGTTGAAAATAACCGTTCAGTATTACACTTAACACAAGTTCTCCAATGAATTGGCACAGAATATCACTGCAGTATCGTTGTGCGTTTATTGTTTCGTTGAAAACTATGAGACCACGATCCGACGTCTAAAATTGCAATCCAAACTCCTATTTTCACAGAATGAAGTGGTTCCTCATGAATACACAATGGATTTGCGGTACTCCACATACGAGAATTATGCAAGTTCGTGTACCCGGATAAATGAAACCACGCCTCATCAGTGAAAAACGTTTCGTTACAATTATCCCTTCCATTTTGTTGAACGAAATTTTTTAACCATTGGCAATAATGCAGTCTCTTGCCATGATCAGTTTTTTTCAGTTCTTGCACGACTGTCACTTTGTATGGGAAAACTTATAATTTTTTCCTTACAGCTGTGTGCACTGTTCTGATTTCTTGGGCGAGTTTTCTTACTGACTTGTTGTGACTCATGGACATTTTATCGAAAATATCGTGTAGTTTACCCTCAGACAAAACGCTAGGAGGACCACTTCTCGGTGCATCTATCACTGAACCCGTACTTCGATATTTGTTAATCAAATCTCGCACACTATCGCGATGTGGGAGTGTGGTTTCCGGAAAAACTGAATTAAATGTCCGACGAACTGAAACTGTGTATTTACCGCCAGCTTTGAACATTTGTTCGACTAAGAACACACGTTCTTCAATGGCTAGCGTTTTAACAGTGACAAAAACGAAACAAACGGACAAAGCTTCTAAATTTAAACGTTCACGTCAACACGTAACGACACACACCATCGTTACTACTGACGATGGCTGAGATAAACAAAACAGTGGAATGTTGGGAGAGTCCACCTGAAGGGAAGTAACCCAGACAGGGGAACAATCATACGGCACGTGCGGCTAACAATCATACAGCACTGCGGAGAGACTTTTTGAACACCCCGTATAAATAGTACGGTGTATGCCACACTTCTAACGTCAGCGGAGGACCTTATTGCTCGAGTCCACGCAGCGATTGAAATACTTCTAAGACACCCGCAAATATTGGCTCATGTGACTGATGCTCAGCGTTGCCAATGTAGACTGTGCATTGACGTGCGAAGTACGCAGTTCAAAGCCCGGTGGGAATATAGACAAATCGATGTGATACTCATGTTCCGGTCATTGATATAACATGCAACGCACACGCAACTCGTACTTCGATGGTCTCGAGCGGCCAAGCCATTCATTTCTGGAAAGGAGTTTTTTCTTGAAAACCTGTCAGTGTGCCATTGCACTCAACTTACTAAGCATTGTCATGGTTCTTCGGAACATCCTGTATGTATAGACAGGGTGTTTCGAAACTGTTCGTTCAAATTAATACAGGAGATGAAGAACATGAATAGCACATCAATACCAATGTATTTTGACAAGGAACGTATGGTCTCTGAGGTCAGCTTGCAATGTTAGGGAACATTTTGTTAGTGGTACTGACGTAAGATGTTGAGTCGGTGTCGTTAACTTGGAATGTGTACTGACATTCAAAACGTCTCTGTGTACAAAGGGTTGCCGGTACTGGTTGAATGTACCTCTGAATGTTAGACAAAGGATGTACGTACCTCTTGTTCGATGGAGCGGCAGACCATTTCAGCGTTGCTGACATGAATCATCTGAGAGCCACCTTCGGCAATCGATGCATCAGGCGAGGTGGCCTGAACTCACGTGTCTAGATTTCTTCCTCTGGGGACATATGAAGCAGCTGATACATGAAGCCGACGTGGAAACAGAAGAACCTCGGCGCTAGAAATGCTGTCGCTGCTGGTTCCATTGCGGACATACCAGGAATCTTTGATTGGACACAACAGTCAACTGTACGACGATGTATTGCGTGCATACATGCCAATGGCAGCGCAACTGAGCAGTCCCTGTGAATGCTTCTGCTGTAATTAGCATGCTAAACGACCTTCTGTGTAAATTGTCCCAGGCATCAGAAACTACCGTCAAGGGACCATAACTAAATGTATTTGTTTAGATGATCTCTACTTCCTATATTAATATTAATCTGAAAGAACAGTCTCAGAACATCCCCACCCCACTCTCTCTCTCGCTATGTACACTCATGCTCATAAATTAAGGATAATGCTGATACATGGTGTAACAACGCTCTGGTGGGCGATTTGTGGGTTTAAATCACCTCGAGGTACGACTATGCGGTGCATTTGACCTGCAGTCGTCGCACGGTGGCGCTGGCAGCAGTCCACATACGCAGAGGTGGGTTGGTGCATGTCAGAGTACGATGCAGCGAGTAAGTGTGCAGACGTTTTTAGATGTGCTAATGGTGACTGTGTGTTGAAAATGGCTCAAAGAACACGTATTGATGACGTTATGAGGGGTAGAATACTACGGCGACTGGTCAAACACAGCAGGTAGTAGCCCGGGCCCTCCGTGTGCCACAGAGTGTGATCTCAGGATGATGGCAACGATTCCAGCAGACAGGAAACGTATCCAGGCGCTACAGTACGGGACGTCCACAGTGTACAACACCACAAGAAGACCGATATCTCACCATTAGTGCCCGCAGACGGCCACGGAGTACTGCAGGTAGCCTTGCTCAGGACCTTACCGCAACCACTGGAACAGTTGTCTCCAGACACATAGTCTACATACGACTGAACAGACATGGTTCATTGGCCCAGAAACTTGCAAGGTGCATTCCACTGACCCCTGGTCACAGGAGAGCCCGTGAAGCCCGGTGTCAAGAACACCGTGGTCCCAGGTTATGTTCACGGACTAGTACAGGTATAGCCTGAATAGTGATTCTCGCCGGGTTTTCATCTGGCGTGAACCAGGAACCAGATACCAACCCCTTAATGTCCTTGAAAAGGACCTGAATGGAGTTCGTGGTTTGTTGGTGTGGGGTCGGATTATGATTGGTGCACATACACTCATGCATGTTTTTGACAGAGGAACTGTAACGGGTCCGGTGTATCCGGACGTCATTTTGCACCAGTATGTCCGCCTTTTCAGGGGTGCAGTGGGTCCCACCTTCCTCCTGATGGATGACAATGCACGGTCCCACCGAGCTTCCATCTTGGAGGAGTACCTTGAAACAGAAGATATCAGGCGAATGGAGTGGCCTGCCTGTTCTCCAGACCTAAAGCCCATCTGGGATGCTCTCGGTCGACGTATCGCTGCACGTCTTGAAACCCCTAGGACACTTCAGGAGCTGCGACAGGCGCTGGTGTATGAATGGGAGGCTACACCCCAGCAGCTGATCGACCCCCTGATACAGAGTATGCCAACCCGTTGTCCGGCCTGTGTACGCGTGGATGGTGATGGCATCCCATACTGATGTCGGGGTACATCTGCAGGAAACAGTAGCGTTTTGTAGCACCTACATCTACAGCTACATTTATACTCAGCAAGCCACCCAACGGTGTGTGGCGGAGGGCACTTTACGTGCCACTGTCATTACCTCACTTTTCTGTTCCAGTCGCGTATTGTTCGCGGGAAGAACGACTGCCGGAAAGCCTTCCTGCGCGCTCGAATCTCTCTAATTTTACATTCGTGACCTTCTCGGGAGATATAAATAGGGGGAAGCAATATCTTCGATGCCTCATCCAGAAACGCACCCTCTCGAAACCTGGACAGCAAGCTACACCGCGATGCAGAGCGCCTCTCTTGCAGACTCTGCCACTTGAGTTTGCTAAACATCTCCGTAACGCTATCACGCTTACCAAATAACCCTGTGACGAAACGTGCCCGTCTTCTTTGGATCTTACCTATCTCCTCCGTCAACCCGATCTGGTACGGATCCCACACTGATGAGCAACACTCAAGTGTAGGTCGAACGAGTGTTTTGTAAGCCACCTCCTTTGTTGATGGACTACATTTTCTAAGGACTCTCCCAATGAATCTCAACCTGGCACCCGCCTTACCAACAATTAACTTTATATGATGATTCCATTTCAAATCGTTCCGTACGCATACTCCCAGATATTTTACAGAAGTAACTGCTACCGGTTTTTGTTCCGCTATCATACAATCATACAATAAAGGATCCTTCTTTCTACGTATTCGCAATACATTACATTTGTCTATGTTTTGCCACTCCCTGCACCAAGTGGCTATCCGTTGCAGATCTTCCTGCATTTCGCTGCAGTTTTCTAATGCTGCAACTTCTCTGTATACTACAGCATCATCCGCGAAAAGCCGCATGAAACTTCCGACATTATCTACTAGATCATTTATAGATATTGTGAAAGCACATGTTTTTCGGGACGGTTTTCTCAACTTATCAGCAATACCGTGGACTTACAGATAGATCTGTGTCGTGTGTGTTCCCTTTGTGCCTACGCTATTAGCGCCAGTTTTGTGTAGTGCCACGTTGTGTGGCATCACATTGTGCAATTATCCTTAATTAATGTGCATGAGTGTAGATCTGAGTGCATGCGTGTGGTGCGGAGAGCATGAGGAAGAGTTTACTGTACTTCCCCGGCCAGCGAACTCCGCGGGTTTAAACCCAATCGAGAACTGTGGGACGACCTCGACTGCGTTGTTCGTAACGTGGATCCTCAACCGAGAAACGCAGCGCAGTTGGCCGCGGCTCTGTAGCCGACATCGTTCCACATCCCTGTCGGTACTGATGTGGTTTACCAACACAAGTACAAGGATAGCGTACCAATAGGGACAAGAAAGGAGGCATGAAAGGCGCCCAAATCAGAAATAACAATCATCCATTTATTGCACCACTACACACGCACATCATGATATATGAGACATTATAATTGCCATACTCAAATCTATTATGACAAACAATATGTATCACGAAGGGCACACACAATGGAGCTTAAGAAATTACAATGGCACATCAACTCCGCTATGACAAACAGTGTGCATAATGAAGGCCGCACAATTTTATCAATGTAAGAAATTAAAATAATACTAGCATAAAGTTAACTAAAATGCCTTGAAGGAAATGTTTATGAGAAGAACACGACGGGGCCGCAAGGGAGGAGGCAACACAATACTTAACTCAGGTGCACCAAAACAAACAACGGACACCAGGCCGCGCCAACAACGGACACGTAAGGCACGCAACTACTCTCTCCGTTGTGGTTCCGCGCGTTCCACCCAAGTAATAGCTACCTGAAACATTTTAATACTTGGAACAGTACACCAGTGATCAGCAAATTTAAAAAAAAACCAATAACATGACATAAAAATACAATAATTTAAGAAAATCATATCATATGACTATGAGCTTAAGGTCTTTCGGTAATTATCATATTACGAAGCAGGTAAAGGGGCATGTGCCACTATTAAATCTTCCGTAATTACACTACTAAATTTCTCGGTACCCAAGTTGCAATTAACGCAACAAGAATTAAATCATTTAAGTGATAATGTTACTTTAAAATAATAATAAAATCATTTCATACAGCAAAGGGCCAAGAATGGCCCCATCAGTACTCCCCAGTGAAGCAGTTCACACAAATGGTACTCCACGGCTCCGAGCACACAGCCCCATACAAAATGCAACCTCGTGATGGCTGGGTGTTGTGTGATGTCCTTAGGTTAGTTAGGTTTAAGTAGTTCTAAGTTCTAGGGGACTGATGACCATAGATGTTAAGTCCCATAGTGCTCAGAGCCATTTGAACAAAATGCAACACAACCACAGCGACCCGGCGTTCTACCAGAACCACCAGGCAGTAAACCAAAATCGTTCTAAGCCAAAACAAGGACCGACTTTTAAAATAACGAGACCTAGCCCGGGCCGGACAACAGACCAAATCCCGGGAAATCCATAAGAAACCTCAGCCAACTTAATACCGAAACAACAATTTATGAACAATATCCAAAACACAAGACCTCTCAGTCCAAAGGCTTCCGTTTAGTCGCGAAGGTGGCTCCGACCCGCCTGCTGAGGTGCCAAGCGTCGTACGGAGTGCCGAATCAAGCTTAACCTTCGTTGACGGAAAGCGGAAGCACCAAAAGACAAAATAAACTCCAATCTAACTGCCCAAGGCAAACTCTAAGGAGTGCCACTCGAAGACTATGCACTTGAAGATCGAACATAAAGCACCCAGACTAACGTGCCGCTGAACGACGCACTTCCATCACCAGCGTCTAGTAGAGTACGGAGAGCAGCGTAGCCCATCGATATACATCCATTGGACGGTAAATGAGGATAGCAATCCCAGCGACGGAGAGAGAGGAGGACGAAATAACATCCCGCCGCACATGGAAGGTATTTCAAACTCAGGCTCGACAAACTGTAACAGGCGAGATTTTGCTCCCCTTGCGAATCAAGTTAAACGGCACACCACGCCGCTGTCCACACTATTAACCGTAAAATCACGGTCCGGTCTTCCCATCGGGCCCCACTCGGCGTCCAGACGCAAACAACCCCAGCCGAGCCGAACTGCCTCCACGCCAAGGCAGCCGCCTCTTCCTTCCTCACACGCCTCCAGCCAAGCTCCGGCCAGCGATCACACACGGAAACAACCACCTAACGCCAAAGCGCCTTCTGAGTGAAAACTCAGCAGTAAAATCTATACGGACTTGGAAATAAGTGAGCACCATAACAGGTACCTTCCAGAAAGTCAGTGACTCTTCCCGCACGCCTTGCAGCGGTCCGCTCTTCTGAAGGTGGTTATTCGAGCTTTCGACAGGTGATCACATTAATGTGAGTGGAGAATGTATGATCTCTGGACCATAGCTTACAATACGCAAGCATTAAAGGTGCCTGAAAATTCTGAATCAGACTGAACACCAGCCGGTAGGCCCGTAGTTGCGTGTGTGCCAACTGGACGACCTCTGTGGAAGACGGTACCGACTTTCCATCGTTCTCGATCGCCTGCAGCTCGTGCGCCGGGAGCCGCGCGGCAGACTGCGTGGATGGGATCCGTCAGGCGGGGCTGCGCACGGCGTATCGAGCAGGCCGGGGCGGAGGCCAAGGGCCGGCGGCAGAGCGCCGTCGCCGCCGGAGCCCGCCGCTGACCCCGCCCGCTCGGCAGTCGATAGCCGGGTGGGCACTGCCGGCCGGCCAGACCGCCGTGTCCCCCTGGCTCGCGGCCTTGAGCGGGGGCGGCCGGGGCAGCGGGTCACTCTGTCGCGTCCTGCCCTCCCCCCTCTCCCCCCCCCCTCCCCTCCGCCGCGGATCACCGCCTCCGACAGCCGCGTTCGCGGCGCAGATCGAGGCGTAGTTCGCCCCGAATTCGCCTGGGTGCGGCGGCCACAGCCCGACGTCGCTCGTACACCAACAGCTAGCAGAGGCCCGTGAAACACCTGCTCGTTCGGGGATGCTAGGGTTCGAGTCTTCTGCAGAGATCAGCGGAAGCGGATCGACCCGCGAATCCAATGTTCAGAGCTGCATCCGTCAGAAATGGAGGCGCTGCTGTTAGGCCAGTGCTACACTCGCTCCCTCCCTCCCTTCCCGCTGCAGTACGGCGAGTGTGAGAAGGGTGGAGGTGCGGTCGGGATCAAACGGATTGTAACGAAGCTGAGTTTTCTGAGGCTGTGAATTAACTGGCACAGTGTTTACTATTCCAAATTTGATCTACAATATGTAACACTCCGGTTTATTCTACTTACTTATCCCGCTCGATCGGGATCTGATAGCAGCCCAAATAGATAATAATTAATGTGACCGTGTACCTAATGGACTGGCAATCGGATTGGACTGCTACGGAGATGTTACATTCCATTTCGTCCTTCTCAAATGCTGTAATAAAGAAATGTCTGGTGCCAAGAAGAACGACAACACACCTTCATTAATCAACAACTTATATTCATCACCAAAACACAAAGTAAGGAGACAGCCACTGCCCTTCGTCGTACAGAATTAATAACGGCTAATCTCAGCACAGGCCCTTTCGTTATTCATTATCGTCACACGCAATTTCAATCATTGTAATCCAACACTACAATCCAACACTGCAATCCAAATAATGCCGGCGCGGTAGACGCGAAAATACAAATATCGGCACTGAAATATCACTGAATCACACTAGTAATTGTACTTGTTCACTTTCCCGTATATTTCTAACACAAAAGGGGTTAAACCGCGGCGATGGCCACCCCCTTTGTCGGTACGGCCCCACGGCCTGGCCCGCAGCCTGGGTCCCGCTCTACTGTCTCAACACTCGCTCTCGCTCTCGCTCTCGCTCTCGCAACCCGACACACACTATCGATTGTTTGTCCTGTCGACCTGTGCTGTCGCAAAACTTATAGTAAGGGCCTACGGACCCCTTACAAATACCGGCCATTAAAATTGTTACACCATGAAGAAATGTAGATGATAAACGGGTATTCATTGGACAAATATATTATTCTAGAACTGATATGTGATTACATTTCCGCGCAATTTGGGTGCATAGATTCTGAGAAATCAGTACCCAGAACAACCACCTCTGGCCGTAATAACGGCCTTGATACGCCTGGGCATTGACTCGAACAGAGCTTCGATGGCGTGTACAGCTACAGCTGCCCATGCTGCTTCAACACGATACCACAGTTCATCAAGAGTAGTGACTGGCGTATTGTGACGAGCCAGTTGCTAGGCCACCATTGACCAGACGTTTTCAATTGGTGAGAGATCTGGAGAATGTGCTGGCCACGGCAGCAGTCGAACATTCTCTGTTTCCAGAAAGACCCGTACAGCACCTGCAACATGAAGCCGTGCATTTTCCTGCTGAAATGTAGGGTTTCCCAGGCATCGAATGAAGCGTAGAACCACGGGTCGTAACACATCTGATACATAACGTCCACTGTTCAAAGTGCCGTCAATGCGAACAAGAGGTGACCGAGACGTGTAACCAATGGCACCCCATACCATCACGCCGGGTGATACGCCAGTATGGCGATGACGAATACACGCTTCCAATGTGCGTTCGCCGCGATGGCGTCAAACACGGATGCGACCATCATGATGCTGTACACAAAACCTGGATTCATCGGAAAAAATGACGTTTTACCATTCGTGCACCCAGGTTCGTTGTTGAGTACACCATCGCAGGCGCTCCTGTCTGTGATGCAGCGCCATGGGTAACCGCAGCCATGGTCTCCGAGCTGATAGTCCATGCTGCTGCAAACGTCGTCGAACTGTTCGTGCAGATGGTTGTTGTCTTTCAGAAGTCCCCATCTGTTGACTCAGGCATCGAGACGTGGCTACACAATCCGTTACAGCCATGCGGATAAGATACCTGTCATCTCGACTGCTAGTGATACGAGGCCGTTGGGATCCAGCACGGCGTTCCGTAGTATTACCCTCCTGAACCCACCGATTCCATATTCAGCTAATAGTCATTGGATCTCGACCAACGCGAGCAGCAATGTCGTGATACGATAAACCGCAATCGCGATAGGCTACAATCCGACCTTTAACAGAGTCGGAAACGTGATGGTACGTATTTCTCCTCCTTACACGAGGCATCACAACAACGTTTCACCAGGCAACGCCGGTCAACTGCTGTTTGTATATGAGAAATCGGATGCAAACTTTCCTCATGTCAGCACGTTGTAGGTGTCGCCACCGGCGCCAACCTTGTGTAAATGCCCTGAAAAGCTAATCATTTGCATATCACTCTATCGTCTTCCTGTCGGTTAAATTTCGCGTCTGTAGCACGTCATCTTTGTGGTGTAGCAATTTTAATGGCCAGTAGTGTATAAGAGGAAAAGTTATGCCTGAAAAAATTAGATGGTATAGTCCACACCTCGGACAGAAAAACATAGAAAGTTAGTCCAATGCAAATAAAATCGTGTATCCACCTTTTAACAAGTTTACTGCAATCGTCAACATTATTTATATTCCATAGTTTAAGTAGTGATATTGTGGATAAAAATAAGAAAAAAAGCTCGACTAAACAATGCCTCTGAATGTTTACCTAAGATCTCTGACCACTTGTTCAGCTCCGCAAATATCATAGACATCTTTGCTACTGCTACGTCTTTGCTATTATGAACGCCCTACAGAGTCGGTACGCAACCAACAGCACATGCTACCTAATATGTTCCAAAATGACACCCATAAAAACTAGATTTTTTCGGGGCTTATATCTCGGGTTTTTTTGGTGATACAAAGGTAGGATCAAGTGTTTTGGATACCCTTGGGCTAGGCATCATTTGTGTACCCAACAGGAGGGTCGGCTTACTGCATCTATCCTACAGTACAGGTCAAAGTTTCAGTATTACACACTTTCTCCAGTTTAGGCAAATGAAGCAAATCAGTTGCTTCTTTTTGCATCAGATGTGGTGAACGGTGCACATTAACGAGCTTATGAAAGCACCACTTACGTCATCGGCTGTTCCCGAGAAAAACCAAATAAACATGATTTTTGGTACCAAAACTGAGCCGCGAATTCCATGACGGCTATGCACATCAAATGGCTGAAATTTTTACGATATATTCCTAGGATTTCGATCTCGAAAAACCTTGAAAATTTTTTTGATATCTTTATTCGTTTGTAAGATACAGAGATTGAAATTTATCCTACTTATACACGTAAAATCTTCTTCAAGACGAAAACGTGGTTTATAAAGCGACGTAGCACGGAGAAATATGTTGTAAAGTGTCTCCAGTAGGTTTGGAAAGGTTCTGGGACTCCCATGTTGTAATACTGAAGCGTATGCAGAATTTTTGTGTACGTAAAATGCGGTCTGAGGCGTCAATTGAATTTTCCGATGTTTCAGTTTCACACAATTAAACTATCAAAATTTTACTGACGAATTAAGTTCTACATCTACATCTACACCTACATGATTACTCTGCAATTCACATTCAAGTGGTTGGCAGAGGGTTCACCGAACCACAATCATGCTATCTCTCTACCATTCCACTCCCGAACAGCGCGCGGGAAAAACGAACATCTAAACCTTTCTGTTCGATCTCTGATTTCTCTTATTTTATTTTGATGATCATTCCTACCTATGTAGGTTGGGCTCAACAAAATATTTTCGCATTCGGAAGAGAAAGTTGGTAACTGAAATTTCGTAAATAGATCTCGCCGCGACGAGAAACGTCTTTGCTTTAATGACTTCGATCCCAACTCGCGTTTCATATCTGCCACACTCTATCCCCTATTACGTGATTATACAAAACGAGCTGCCCTTTTTTGCACCCTTTCGACGTCCTCCGTCAATCCCACCTGGTAAGGATCCCACACCGCGCAGCAATATCCTAACAGAGGACGAACGAGTGTAGTGTAAGCTGTCTCTTTAGTGGACTTGTTCCATCTTCTAAGTGTCCTGCCAATGAAACGCAACCTTTGGCTCGCTTTCCCCAGAATATTATCCATGTGGTCTTTCCAATTGAAGTTGTTCGTAATTTTCATACCCAGGTACTTAGTTGAATTGACAGCCTTCAGAATTGTACCATTTATCGAGTAATCGAATTCCAAAGGATTTTTTTGGAACTCATGTGGATCACCTAACACTTTTCGTTATTTAGCGTCAACTGCCACCTGCCACACCATACAGTAATCTTTTCTAATTCGCTTTGCAACTGATACTGGTATTCGGATGACCTTACTAGACGGTAAATTACAGCATCATCTGCGAACAACCTAAGAGAACTGCTCAGATTGTCACCCAGGTCATTTGTGTATATCAGGAACAGCAGAGGTCCCAGGACGCTTCCCTGGGGAACACCTGATATCACTTCAGTTTTACTCTATGATTTGCCGTCTATTACTACGAACTGCGACCTTCCTGACAGGAAATCACGAATCCAGTCGCAGAACTGAGATGATACCCCATAGGCCCGCCGCTTGATTAGAAGTCGCCTGTGAGGAACGGTGTCAAAAGCTTCCCGGAAATCTAGAAATACGGAATCAACTTGAGATCCCCTGTCGATAACGGCCATTACTTCGTGCGAATAAAGAGCTATCTGCGTTTGCACAAGAACGATGTTTTCTGAAACCATGCTGATTGCGTATCAATAGACCGTTCCCTTCGAGGTGATTCGTAATGGCCGGCCGCGGTGGTCTAGCGGTTCTAGGCGCTCAGTCCGGAACCGCGGGACCGCTGCGGTCGCAGGTTCGAATCCTGTCTCGGGCATAGATGTGTGTGATGTCCTTAGGTTAGTTAGGTTTAATTAGTTCTAAGTTCTAGGCGACTGATGACCTCAGAAGTTAAGTCGCATAGTGCTCAGAGCCATTTGAACCATTTGATTTGTAATGTTTGAATACAGTATATGCTCCAACACCCTACTGCAAACCGAGGTGTTTGTGGCTAAGAGGTCAAGTGTGTTTTCGCAACCATTTAAAATTCGCGTGGGTTCGTGGACAAACTGCTCGAAATAATTTTCGGAGAAAGCATTTAGGACAATCTCGGAAGATGTTTTCTGCCTACCACCGGTTTTGAAAAAGTATTTTTGCCAACATATCGAGGGAAGGTTGAAGTCCCCACCAACTAGAACCGTATGAGTGGGGTATTTATTTGTTACGAGACTCAAATTCTCTCTGAACTGCTGAGCAAATATATCATCGGAGTCTGGGGGTCGGTAGAAGGAGCCAATTATTAACTTAGTTCGGCTGTTAAGTATAACCTCCACTCATACCATTTCGCACGGAGTATCTACTTCGACTTCACTACAAGATAAACCACTACTGACAGACACAAACACTCCACCACCAATCACCACCAATTCTGCCTAATCTATCTTTCCTGAACACCGTCTGAGACTTCGTAAAAATTTCTGCAGAACTTATTTCTTTTCAGATAAGTGTCATGACCTGCTGTATCAAGGAATAGAGGGGAATCAGTGGGAAAAATCTCCTCTCGGAGAACAAAAAAGGCGAATATGCTCCTGTTTATTAAAAGACTGACAGAAAGGTGGGGTAATAGCTGCATCATCCTACCTTCCTCAGGGTTCACGGGTTGAAAGTAGAACTGCGAGAGGCTGACAGATTGCTGTTCACTTGCAAATCTGAACCAAGTTGACATGGTAACAAATGAACTAAACATTGAAAAAACGTAAAAAAACTATGAGAGTATCAAAGAAAGGTTGAAAACTACGTGGTCGAAATGCATCTCAAGTGATTCCTTTTGATTAATAAAATACAAGTTTGGAATTTGATTTTGACGAGACAAATTATTTTCAAATTTTGTGACTACGTAGACTTTCCCAGCTCTCACTCTCAGTTACCGGCTGATAACTGAGAGCGACAGGGCCTTAGCTTTTCTCACCTGATGATGCGGCCAGGTGGACCGTGGAAACATTGTGTCCAGATGACAGTTTGATCCAGTTGAAGACCCCAAAAGAATTTGAACTGTTAATATGCCGGGAAACTCTAAATAGATACAACTTTGAAAATAATTTATCTTGTCAGAATTAAATTCCAGATTTGTATTTTATGAATCAAAAGGTATCACTTAAGGTGGATTTCAACCACGTAGTTTTCAACTTTTCTTTGATACATATAGTTTTTCCGTTTTTTTTAATGTTTTACTTCATCTGTTGCCATGTCAACTTGGTTAAACCAGTATGGTATAAGATTTGCACATGAAGAACAAAAGCAGTCTCTGAGCCTCCCGTAATTCTACTTTCGACCACTGAATCAATTTGCAGTGTCAGTTTAAGTAGTACAAATTTGTAATTTGATCCAAAAGACACTTTGCAGTTCCGTCGTATGGCTGGCTGACGCCATAAGAATGGCGTCACAGTTGCCCATAATAAGAACCAGCTGCCTTGGCTGGCGTTGGACATTTTTTGAATGAGTTTCCACGTTTCCCAGCAGAGTAAAGGGAGTGACAGTTTGGTGTGACAGCTTCAGATGACACTACGTATACTCATTTATGGTAATAACAACACTGATGACAGCCATACTGAAGTGGAGCAATTTGGTCTTATTTTTCACTGAATAATAATAGAAAATTAATATCCTTTGTTATTCAGCCATTTCAAATCATTTCGGCCATTATTTGAAGAACTGAACCTGAAGCCCTGGAGAGTGCGGTTACAACAAGATGGATACATCCACGAGAGCTGCAGATATGAGAAGTTCCTGAGTTGGGCTCGGTTTCAAGATAAAGACTAAACATACATGGATCTCATTTTTGTGCAGCACAGTGAGAATAATTTTCAGTGTATAAAAAGCAAACTGTACGTATGTATGTGTGTCTGGAATCTCCTGCAAACCTGTGGATCTATTTTAACCAAGTATGGCACACGAATAGCAAACATCACGAGTATTGCTGGTGTGGGGTTTGCAGCCGTTAGCTCCGAAAGAAGTGGAGATGTGGGCAAAAACATGTCTTTTCCGGTCTCTGCAATATAAGCTGCAATGTGTGACAGACATGTTGTGGGAGAATAGGATTGGCGAGCCTTACTGACGTGGTTTGCAGGGCAGTCTACACGTTAAGGTAAGAAACAGAGAGGATTATCAGAGAGACAGGGGAAGAAGGAGACTGTCAGAGAGGGAAGGAGGAGTGAGAAGGAGAAGGAGCTGGTTAGAGTAAGGGGTGGGTAGGGTATGAACAGAGAAAAGGTGAAAGCTTAGTTGGACAGACACTGTGGGAGGAGGAGTCAGGCAGAGAGAGGAGGCAGGAGGGGATGGATGAAGAGAGAGGGAGAGGATGAGTTGGACAAAGAAAGGGGGGAGGAGGAGACGAACAAAGTGTGTTTGGAAGAGGAGGAGGAGCTGGATAGAGCGAGGAGTGAGGAATGTAGAGCAGGCTGGGGAGGAGATTTGCAGATTGATGGAGCAGATGAAGAGAAAGTATGGGGTGGAGGCGGTGGAGACAGAGGTGAGAGGACGGGGTAGACAGAGATACAGGAAGAGGAAGAGGTGGCCGCAGAGAGATGAGGAGGAGGTGTGTGCGGGAGTAGCTATGGTAAAAGGCTAGTTTCATATAATTACTTACCGAATTTAAAAATTTAAAATCCTGTCATAATCTCGTCATTGAGGGTTATAATCCGACTTTAAACGATTAAGAAGAATTAAAGTTAGAAACTGTGTACATGTCTTGAGGAAGTGTAACTGGCAGCACGTAAATTACTCAGACTATATTCATTCAGTATTTGAGAATGACAGCGCTCAGCGACTTTCAGCAAACTTTACACGTCATTTCAAACCTTTATTCACTGACACCCGTCACAAAATTATGAAAGAAAACAAAGTTTGTCGGTTGGTACATTTCAGCTATTGATGCAGCAAAACGTCAGCGTCAGACAAGGCGTTATAATTTCCTTTCCATTTCTTGGATTCACATACAGTATCCTCGTGTGCCACTGAATGTACCTGCAAAATTGTATCGTTGTACGTCATATAGTTCAGGAGATATGCCATTACAAACTCTGAGATGCGTGAGAAATTAGCTCCTTTTCAAAGGAGCGTGCAAATTAGCCAGACTATACTTTTCCAGTGTTTGACGACGAGACCACTTGGCGACTTCCAGCTAACTTTAAACATAATTTGAAGCTTTCTATGCATGGGAGTGCAAGTCTTTAAACAATCAGGAGTGGTTTCTGGTAACAGCGTAAAAGAGTCCTAGCTGTGTCGCTCGCTGGCCGGATACGCAGATGTGATCCAGCTGAGTTTTGGCTCGTGACGGAGCTCTACCGCTAGCTAACGCTCTAAGATTAGCACTGTTCACTACAGTCACTGCCCTCGCCTTCACTAATTCGCCGGGATGGCTCTTAGCTGCCCAGCACGCACGCAGAGCTACGGTATAAAGTCTGAGTGCACTACGTTGTGTTGACGCTGGAACGGCCCTACGGGCGAAGAGAACGGCCAGTCCACTCCGCGACTTCTGTGCGCCTCGCTAACTGCAGTTCCGCGGCGCCGTCCATCCGGGTGACGTTTGCAGAGATAAAACGGAATAACCCCGCCGAGAGCCAGCGTTGTTTTCCAGACGAACGGCCAGGGAATATAAAGCCGAGATCTGCGTGGTCTGGCGCCGGTTAAACGTCGCTGAAAACGGCGCCATCCGTCTGGGCGATTTTTCGCCCTAAATGCTCCCGGCTGTCTGCAGCGCTTTAAGAACCCAGTTAGCCACGGCAAAACATCGCTGCAGATTTTAATCAGCGTCGTGGCACAATCTTTTCCATACCTACAGGTAGCGTGCAAAGGCTGATGAGTCTGGCAGACGGGTCCACGGCACTGGAATCACTTTTTGCGAACATTGGTATAAACAGTAACTCCCACAGTCTTTGACGAACCAAACTCCCAAGTATAAAGCACCTTCAAACGTCACATTACTTTACAAATGAGCTAGTATGTTAACTACTGGCCATTAAAAAACTGCTGCACCAAGAAGATATGCAGATGATAAACGGGTGTTCATTGGACAAATATGTTATACTAGAACTGACATGTGATTACATTTTCACGCAATTTGGGTGCATAGATCCTGAGAAATCAGTACCCTGAACAACCACCTCTGACCGTAATAACGGCCCTGATACACCTGGGCATTGAGTCAGGTACAGCTGCCCATGCTGCTTCAACACCATACCACAGTTCATCAAGAGCAGCAGTTGACGTATTGTGATCAGCCAGTTGCTCGCCCACCACTGACCAGACGTTTTCAATTGGTGAGAGATCTGGAGAATCTGCTGGCCAGGGCAGCAGTCGAACGTTTTCTGTATCCAGAAAGGCCCTTACAACACCTGCAACATGCGGTCGTGCATTATCCTGCTGAAATGTAGGGTTTCGCAGGGATCGAATGAAGGGTAGAGCCACGGGTCGTAACACATCTGTAACGTGATGGTACGCATTTCTCCTCCTTACACGAGACATCACAGCAACGTTTCACCAGGCAGCGCCGGTCAACAGCTGTTTGTGTACGAGAAATCGGTTGGAAACTTTCCTCATGTCAGCACGTTGTAGGTGTCGCCACCGGCGCCAGCCGTGTGCGAATGCTCTGAAAAGCTAATCATTTGCATATCACAGCATCTTCTTCCTGTCGGTTAAATTTCGCGGCTGCAGCACGTCATCTTCGCGGTGTAGCCAATTTTAATGGCCAGTAGTGTACAAGGAGGGTCTTTACTGAGAGTCGCCAGGCGCGTCTTCTCTGTTGTTTCCGCAGATATTTACAATTTCGTTTTTCCGTTGTGTAGCTGGAATCAGCCCAAAGGAAGGACATTCATCACATTCATGCTACGCCGAGCGTAGGCAGAAAGCGTCTATTTGTTTCCCATTACAAAAAAATAAATAAAAAATAAAAAAGAAACTAAAGCGGAATTTTACGCGCCCCTTCGATAGAGCGGTCGCAGGTTAGACTAGTACGATTTTATTTTCATCCGTATGTATCAATATGGGCAGGAAGACGAGAAGGATATCCGGAAGTCCGGCAGTAAGTCAGTAGCGCTGCATGCTTGGCAGTAGCAGTCACTGCGGGCCAGGGCAGTGCTGTCTCCTCTGGAGTACTGTTCAGTCTTCGATATTTAATGTTCCCGTTAATACCTGTCTATAACACGAATACCGTACTAGACTCAACTGAGACCAGTGGTTTTGTTTGTAATGGGAAACAAGCAGACGCTTTCCGTTTACACTGGCCATCACTCGAAAGACAGTCATGAGAAATATTTATTTGGGCTGATTCCCGTTACATAATGCAAAAACTAAATGGCAAAAATGTGCTGAAATACCAGAAAAAATTCGCTTGACGACCCTTCTGAGAAATACCCTCTGTATTTAAAGTTAAGCATGTAAAATCGTCATATCTCCTGAACTATACGTCGTTCAATCACATAATTTTGCAGGTGTATTCATTGGTTTGTGTGGATGTCGTCTGGAAAATCTCTTACAAATAGAGATAGTGTTAAAGAAGTACTAAATTGAAACGTCACGCCCGACTGTGAAGTTTGAGGGGTGATAGTACTGGTGATTTCGAACGAAAAACTTCAAACAAACGTATGTCCCATTCGTAACCGTATCCGAAATACAGCTGTTTGAAAATCACGGACGTGAGTCGCATGTCCTCCTTCAGTAGCTCTCAAGTGCGTATACAACCAAAGCAACATTAGGCTACGCAGTGTAGTCTTTACTGACCATACGTCAATTTCCTGAAGCCGTACCCTTTGTGTCGCCATATACACACTGACCTAGTGCGCTCGCTGTCTCCAACAGTAAGTTCTGACATGTCTTGTACACCAGTTAGGCTGATGCCAGTGCAATTATGGTCATTTCGACGGAACCAACAGCTAACACATTCCTTACTACATTGAACTACTCGCTCATATTTTAGATGCGTATGCTCAAGTAGAGAACTATACGAATGGGCTCCAATCAGCCACCCATCAGCTGTCTACAAGAGCTGCAAAATGCATTAAGTTGACGATGAACTTTTTGGACATCTTTTGTGAGGAAATGTACACAATAAAAAAAAAAACATTGGATCACGATGTTTTATTTCCTATTACCTGTATATGTCCTGTTCCCCACTGTTTTCATTAGTTTCCTCGGTAGCTTTTAAAGAACAATAGCCGGCCGGTGTGGCCCAGCGGTTCTAGGCTCTGCAGTCTGGAACCGCGCGACCGCTACGGTCGCAGGTTCGAATCCTGCCTCGGGCATGGATGTGCGTGATGTCCTTAGGTATGTAGGTTTAAGTAGTTCTAAGTTCTAGGGGACTGATGACCTCAGATGTTGAGTCCAATAGTGCTCAGAGCCATTTGAACCATTTTTTAAAGAACAATACATTTGTTCAAATGACGTTTTTTGTTCAGAATCACTAATACTATCAACCCTCAAAGCATCTATATTGCCTCCTGACTCATATTGTAGAGTAAGGGCAATTTGCGCGCGATGAGTTACGCTGCCTTGACTTATTGTGTTAAACCTGTAAACTAAGGTTACACCGTTTAATGAGTTAAATATGACAATAGTTTAAATTTCTAAATTCGGTCAATAGTAATTTGAAATAATGGGAATCAGCCAGTGGACAGGCAACTTGTAACTCAGACTTGGTTGCCTTTCTATCTTAGTTACACAGGTAAGGCATGGAATACTTCAGAAGGATGGGAATAGAGAACAGAGATAGACCACCAAACAAAAATAAGTAAGTTATAGAAAACCAAGAGAAATTTATAAAAGACGGACATCGAAGATTAGAATTCCTTGGTTTAGGCAATGCTGCAGTTTATGGCTAATATTGTCTAATTTGTTTGTCAAACTTGTAATGAAACAATTGAAGGAAAAGGTCAGAAAAAGAATTCAACTACCAAAGGAGGAGGGATAAAATTTTTTTTTTTTCAAATGTGTGTGAAATCTTATGGGACTTAACTGCTAAGGTCCTCAGTCGCTAAACTTACACACTACTTAACCTAAATTATCCTAAGGACAAACACACACACCTATGTCCGAGGGAGGACTGGAACCTTCGACTTGACCAGCCGCGCAGTCCGTGACTGCAGTGCCCTAGACCGCTCGGCTAATCCCGCGCGGCAGAAGGGATCAATGGCGACATTTGCAGAAAACGCAGTGAACATCGTGGACTTTCGCAGGGCGATTCACGTTCGTGTTGGCAAGGTCAAGGCAACCATTACATCAGTCCATATAAAAAAGAGCCATTTATAAATGCAGAAAATGAAATTCAGATCACAGAGCGTGACAGCCGATGATATTGCGATTCGTATGAGCACAATTACTGACTTATTACATGTATATTAAGGAAATGCATAAACTTAATATGCACATAGTCTCCCAGAAAACCAGTTATGGGCGAAGTTATGAAAGTAACAACGTATTTTGGACGGGTTCTAGTATCAGACAATGCTGTCAGAAAAGTTGTGTTGTTGCCATAATTCACTTATATTAAAAACTCCCTTTTGGCGGTGGCCGTTAGGAAAAGCCGTTTCGGCTTAAATTTTGTGCGTGGCTCACCGGGGGGGGGGGGGGGGGGGGGCTGCGGAGAGAGACGTTGGCACCTGGCAACCCTGCAGGTGAGAAAAGAACTCGCCCCAGCCATAGCGCCGCAACAGGGATAAGTGGCCGCGGCTACTCTGTAGGTTTGGCAATCCTAACTATGTTTTTAGTCGTGGAGACACACTGCCTAGGTGGTAATTTACAAGAATGATTGCCTATCGAAGTCGCGGGGTCGAAACGATACATATCGAACATGAAACTCTGGAGGCGGGCGTTATGAGTATGTTTACGGTGGTCACTACAGCAATGACAAAAGAAGAGCGTTACAAAAATACTTGAATTTGCAAAGGAGACGACTTATTTTACTCGTCGTCGATGCTGTCGTCATGTTAAAGTCCATTACGGTGGTCTGGATGGATAATTTGGAAGAGTCGGAGTATGTATTCTTCTTGATACTCCTTCGTTTTCCACACTGTCCGCAATGAAATTGTAACGATATTTCAGCATCGAAACTGTTCGTACGAAGTTTTACACACTTCGCAACACTTCGCACCCTTCTTCCCTCGTCTGGTACTACTCCGTATTTGCGACAAAAAGTCAAACAATTTTATACGCTGGATAAACGTGGAATTAGATTTTTCCATGTGAGAGAATCCGCCGAAGAAACATCAAGAACAGCAGACATCCCACTCACTAACGACGTAAATCGTCTGGGTTTCCCTAGCAACTCACAAATAATTCGTGGAGGTATGTAATTTAGAGCAACTACGGGAAAAAAGGGAAACAGATAAAAATGACGATCACAAATAATTGATCACAACGCCCTCCACCGTAGTCGCGTGATCGATTTACGATCGCACGTTCGATATGTATCGTTTGGCCCTCGCGGCTTCGATAGACAATTATTCTTGGAAATTACCGCCTAGGTTATAAAACTACTGGAAACACCGAACATCACTTAATTCATTCACCTGTTTCATGGGGACAGTCCATTCACCCGTTTCGTCTCGATCGTCGAAATCATTTCTCGTCAACGTATACACTGGCGCAGCAGTCTGCCGCCATGCTAGATTGCAACTGAATGTCGGAAACACAGATAAACATGATGTGGGAATTGCGCAGATTTTATTGATGCAGAAGATACAGAAATGACAAATACATTTAAGAACTGACGATACATATCATGAATTTAGAGTCTGCATCCAGTCTTTCTAACGAAAACAAAATTTAACGAAAGGAAAAAAGGAAATTGAATCTGATTATTTAATAATAAGCTGGAATTCTGTATCACGTGTTTGTTTATTTCGAGCCGGCCGGTGTGGCCGTGCAGTTCTAGGCGCTTCAGTCTGGAACCGCGTGACCGCTACGGTCGCAGGTTCGAATCCTGCCTCGGGCATGGATGTGTGTGCTGCCCTTAGGTTAGTTAGGTTTAAGTAGTTCTAAGTTCCAGGGGACCGATGACCACAGATGTTAAGTCCCATAGTGCTCAGAGCCATTTGAAGCATTTTTGTTTATTTCGAGTATTTCCCATTGGGTCATACTTCTACTTCTCTTGACAGAACGTAAAACTTCATATTCTACAGCAAAAGAATGATTTTGTCTTAAACTCAAGCACGTTCACACACTAAAATGCGGTTATGCAAAGAAATATGTGAGTCAGTGAGTTATCACTTGTTCAAATGCTCATTACCGATTAAAATGTGCGTAACGTATCGAATTATTTCTCAGCATAGCGACCCCTGCAACATCCTTACAAGCTTTTCATGCTGTTTCTGAATACCCTGTATACATCACCGTGTGCCAAGAATTCGTACTTGTCTGTACTGAATAAAAATTTTTGATGTGCTGTTGATATTATAAAATATGGGTCTGTAACTGCAAGACTTTAACTTTTTTTGCAAGGTTGTCTGAATGGGATTCTGCACTAGGTTTTGTAACTACTGACGGATTCCTGTTGGTCACCGTAATGAAGTGGTGTATTTTTCTGCATTTTCTTTTTTCGTAGTATTTTATCAATCACGGCAGTGCTACAGCGATTGCTGAAGACGATATGTCTAGCTCAGTATGTCTGAAAGGCTAATTCAGATAATGGAACACATATGAGGCAATGAGTCATCGAATGCAAAGCTGCGTGTTTATGTGTATCAGTGTTCGCGACATTGGTTCAAATGGCTCTGAGCACTATGGGACTCAACTGCTGAGGTCATTAGTCCCCTAGAACTTAGAACTAGTTAAACCTAACTAACCTAAGGACATCACAAACATCCATGCCCGAGGCAGGATTCGAACCTGCGACCGTAGCGGTCTTGCGGTTCCAGACTGTAGCGCCTTTAACCGCACGGCCACTTCGGCCGGCTAAGGTAGGAGAAATTAGGGTTCCATTTGCTAGTGAAACAGTGCAGGGTAAGACAACCAGGGGCACAAGGTACCCTCCACCATGCACCATGTGGTATCTTGCTGAGTTCGTATAGTGGTTAGATAAAAAATGCACGCTTGAACATAAATGCAGACGCTAGCCAAGCTTGCACGTTTCGCTGCTGTATTTGGCCTACTTGGTCACGAACGGCGCTTGTGCAGTGTCGTCAATTCGTTACAAGTATCAGTCGTGGTCAAACCAATAATCGATGTAGACGTGAGCGCATTATGTCCAGTTAGAAATTGGACAAATTGTTGGTCCTCGTGTGGTGTCACCGCCAGACACCACACTTGCTAGGTGGTAGCCTTTAAGTCGGCCGCGGTCCATTAGTATACGTCGGACCCGTGTGTCGCCACTGTCAGTGATTGCAGGCCGAGCGCCGCCACACGGCAGGTCTAGCCTAGAGAGACTCCCTAGCTCTCGTCCCAGTTGGACAGCCGACTTTGCTAGCGATGGTTCACTGCCTACATACGCTCTCATTTGCAGAGACGACAGTTTAGCATAGCCTTCAGCTACGTCATTTGCTACGACCTCGCAAGGCGCCATATTAAGTAATTAGAATGAATTCTTAACAGACAATATTGTGAATCATGTACCGCCAAGAGCGACGTTCATCATTAATGGATTAAAGTTAAATATCAAACTAGTTACGTCCGCTTTCTGAATTCTAATTCCTTGTCATGTTTCAGACCTCACGTCAGTATAGTGCATTTCGGCCTCCACTAGTAACACGGTATTGGCTCTTCTGCCAACACAACAGCTCGTACTGTGGGTTCTTCAGTAACCAAGATAGGAGTACTATTTGGCGTTCCAAGAGGCACCATACCGAACATTTATACCGCATACGAGTAAAACTGAAAAACATCATCCGCTAAGTCAAACGTGGATGAAAGAGTGTGTTGAGTGATTTTGACGGACGGTCATTGTGTGACGAAAAATAAGGGGACGACAGTTGCAGAGGTGGCTACAGAACGTAATATCACTCGCGGATCTTGTCGCCATGGCTCAGATGCTTCAAATGGCTCTGAGCACTATGGGACTTAAGATCTGAGGTCACCAGTCCCCTAGACGTAGAACTACTTAAACCTAACTAACCTAAGGACATCACACACATACATGCCCGAGGCAGGATTCGAACCTGCGACCGTAGCAGCAGCGCGGTTCCAGACTGAAGCGCCTAGAACTGCTCGTCCACAACGACCGGCCTGTCACCATGAAAACGACACGAATGGAGCGCCAGAAGCAGGGAACTGTAGGGCGAACTGAAATTCTAAAAGCACGCATCAGTGATGCAAACGCCCATAACAGCGAAACTTGGACCAAATCAATGAAAACAGGACTATGGAACAATGGAAGAAAGTCACTTGGTCGCATGTGTCTTGTTTCTCACTTTTTCCAAATGTAGCCGAGTTTACTTCTCAACAGTGGAACATGACAGCGGTCCTGTGATGCTTTGGATAGCAGTATTGTGATACTGCATGGGCCCCACGGTTACTCTGCAAAGTCGCCATCTGCGAAGAATTATGTGACCATTTTGGCTTATCAAGTCCATCACATGCTACATCGGTTGTTATATTAAAAAACTAAAAACCGCCTCGATTGCGAAAAAAGAACTTAGTGTTAAGTGTTAACCCAGGTTTCGGCGTAGATAACTACACCTTCTTCAGAACAACAATAAAACCCACAAGTGCCAGGAAGACCTTTGTCAATTATTAAAGGAACACCATAGCTATACATTTATAAACGAAAAAATGTATAGCTATGGTGTTCTTTTAATCATTGACAAAGATCTTCCTGGCACTTGTGGGTTCTATTGTTGTTCTGAAGAAGGTGTAGTTATCTACGCCGAAACCTGGGTTAACACTTAACGCTAGGTGCTTTTTTCGCAATGGAGGCGGGTTTTTAGTTTTTTAATATATTAACCAACGCTTGCTGACACGCTGCGATGTTGAAGGTTCTTAACATCGGTTGTTCCCCAATGACGATGCAGTGCTTCAAGGCGACAGGACCTGGTCCACAAAGCTCACATCGTCCAGGACTCGTTCCGTGTGCACCAGGATCAACTGTCGCATCTTCCCTGGCCACAGCAGTCACCAGATCTCAATATTATTGAGCCTTTGTGGTCTGTTTTGGATGGCAGGCTGTGTGATCGCTATCAAATTGTTGGAAGGGCTCTGAGCACTATGGGACTTAACTTCTGAGGTCATCAGTCCCATAGAACTTTTTTTTAAATCTTTATTTCCATAACAATACTAATTATACATGTTAACCAACCTCCTAACATCATTAGTGGGTCATAAGGTGATACATAAATTGGGCTACAATGCAGCTTAACTGTTACAGTTATGTTAGTGAGCTACAGTTTCAACTACTAAAGTGTGTTAGTTTTCTACAACAATGGGCAGTTTAATTTAAACTACTTGTTAATTAACTAACCTAGAATGACTACTACCTGCAGCGTCACAGGTGTGGCAGTAAAGTACAAACCTACTTAGAATAGCCAGGCTCCACGAGCTAACCTCGAGGAGCATGCCCCTGGCACTGGGCTGGCCAAAGTAAGTATTCGCTGCAGTTTCCTAAATTAATGTCCTAAATCTAAGTCCTACAAAAAACTAACTTAGCCTACGTCATATCCGGCGCTTTTGTCATAATCGGTGGTATTGACCCCCCCCCCCCTCCCTCCCCTATTCTCATACGTGGCGGTTTCCAACTATGATGGAAGTCGGCCACTCCACGCACAGGCGGTATGGGAATGGATCTGGTGTCAGTCGGTTCGTCTTTGAGTTGGTACCTATTCTTGGTCCCTCAGGTATTCTGCTAACACTTTCCGTGATACCTCATCTGCCAGTGCATTCAAAGTGTCAAAAGTGTCTTCTTGTCTGAGTAGTTGGTATGTGTCGTTGTTCGGAAGTCTGTCTCGGAGTGTTGTCGCGACATCATTGAAGAGAGGGCACTCGAAAACCACATGATCGGGAGTTCCCTCTGCCGCGCCACAGTCACACTCGGGGGTTGCCCTTTTCCCAAACCGACATAAATATGTCGGATAGGGTCCAAGACCAGTGAAAAAGTGAATAAGTCCTCGTGTAAGGTTCAAAATATTTCATACCCCCCACGCTCTTTTACGTTTGGTAAGAACTGGAAGGTTCTTCTCCTCGTTTCTTCTTGCTCCCAAGCCCTCTGCCGAAGTTCCTCCCCTCTGTTTCGTATTTCCCTCTTATCCTCCACCCTCACACCCATGATCTCTATTATTTTCTCCCTGTTCCCCTTTTTGGCCCAGTACCACGCCGCTTGCTCACGCATCTTGATATCTAGCAGGCAGAGCCCCATTATGACTAACAGAGCTCCCCCCGGAGATGTTCTGTAGGCCCACACAGATGTCAAAATCATGCTTCTTTGGACCCTTCTCACTGTCATGGCGGGTACGACCCTCGTGGGCCTGTGCGCCCAGACTTCCGAACCGTAACCCACTACTGAAGTTAGAATACTGTTATGATAGAGTTTTATGAGATGAGGAGGGAGATGAAATCTTTTATGTCCTATGGAGATGAGGTTGTTTAGTAGTTGGAGAGCTCTCTGGGTTACGGTGTCTATGTGTTTCCCGAAGTTCCATCTCTCGTCAATTATGACTCCCAAGTATCGCGTCTTTCGTCGCCGAAGAACTGGTGAGCCATCGATTCTAGCAGTAGGATTCCTGATTAGCTGACCTTTTAGGAGCAAGTATGTAGACTTACTCGGAGATATTGTCATTTTTGTATTTTGGCACCATTGGTGCAGTTTCTCTATGGCCCTTTCGATCTTTGGTTGGATGTCTTCTCGGCTGCGACCGCCGACCAGCAGGAGGAGGTCATCTGCGTAGGCTATCACCTCTAGCACTTCTTCACTTTGCTGTAGCCTGTCTAGTAACGGTTCCATATGGATGTCCCAGAAAATGGGTCCCAAAACGGAGCCTTGGGGACACACTTTGGTGATTGCTTTCCCAATTCTTCCGCTAGGGGATGATAGCCATACCTCCCGATCCTTACAATAGCTCCTCAGACACGCATATAGCGGCCCTGGACACACTTTCTCCCGCAGACAGGAGAAGAGCGAAGGCCACCACAGGTTGTCGAAGGCGCCACTGATATCCACCATGATGCGGGGTTGAGCCCTAGACCTCAGCCGCCAGAGCGCTGGCAACAGATGCCGACCGCCCCGGCCTGAAGCCGAACTGCGTGCCGTTCATCCCGCACAGCACCCGGTGAGCCGTCAATCTGTCAGCCAACAGTTTTTCCAATAGCTTCCCGAACAGGTCCAATGGGCAAATAGGCCTAGAACTTAGAATTACTTAGTCCGCAGCTCGTGGTCGTGTGGTAGCGTTCTCGCTTCCCGCGCCCTGGTTCCCGGTAGGGTCAGGGATTTTCTCTGCCTCGTGATGACTGGGTGTTGTGTGCTGTCCTTAGGTTAGTTAGGTTTAAGTAGTTCTAAGTTCTAGGGGACTGATGACCATAGATGTTAAGTCCCATAGTGCTCAGAGCTATTTGAACCGTTTAGAACTACTTAAAGCTAACTAACCTAAGGACATCACAGACACCCATGTCCGAGGCAGGATTCGAACCTGCGACCGTAGCGCTTAGAACCGCTCGGCCACTCCGGCCGGCGTGATCGCTATCCACGTCCATCATAGTTAGCAGAACTTGCCACTGCTAAGAATAGTATAAGATTTCCTTTCAAACCGTACAAGGCATGTATTTATGAGATGGTCCAGATGGCTCTGAGCAGTATGGGACTTAACATCTGAGGTCATCAATCCCCTAGAACTTAGAACTACTTAAACTAACCTAAGAACCTAAGAACATCACACACATCCATGCCCGAGACAGGATTCGAACCTGCGACCGTAGCGGTCGCGCGGTTCCAGACTGTAGCGCCTAGAACCGCTCGGCCACTCTGGCCGGCGACATGTATTTATCCATTCCGAGACGACTGGAAGCTGTTTTGGAAGCTAGCGGGTTTCCTGCACCGTATTACGGGTGGTAAAGTGTCGCGTTTTTCGTGATTCCGTATTTTTGCCCACCCGTTGTATGTGGACGAAAATGTAGGGCTACCCACAGAGGTGGCTCCGAATTATTCCCCGCCGTCCGCCACGGCCGGTCGCGCGGGCTTGCCTGCTCTCGTGCAAACGGCCCGCCCTGTTTACTCGACAAGCAGCCCGCAGCCAGCACATCGACAAATATTGTGCGACGTAATCGTCAGGCCAATGCGAGCGTTGTTGATATCGAATCGCCATTTTCATCTGTTATTCCAACGCAAACCGTTTTCGTTCATATATCTGCCTGCCGCAGGGTATCAGCAAAGGGGTGCGGAAGACTGCAAAGCTGATATTTACTGCGAAAACGCTGAAACACCTTGGGCAGACTTACCGTTTCAGAATCTCACAAAGTATCAGCGGGCATTTCTTTTACATACAGGGTGTTCATTTTAACTGAAGACAGTGAAATATCGTGAAAGCTACACATCGGATAAAAAAGGGATATAGTTCCAATTTATTTCTCCCGCAGAGAGACGTCCCGTGATACCACAATGGACCCGTCACCCCACCCCGTGTGTGGGTGGCGTGGTCCTGCTTTGAAATCTTCAGTTGGAACCCTCGTTTTTTGTGTCAGATTACGTTTCTGCGGCAAAACCTCCATACGTTTTGTCTGAAGCATTTTCTTAGTTCCACTACAGATGGCACTGTAATCGGGGGAACAGAAATTGGTACACAATCGTAATTTACGACGTGCTACTCAATGGCCCTTGGATTTCCATTGGCACGTGAAAGCCCACCTCCATGCTGCCAGGGTAGGACAGACCAGTACTTCATAACTTCTAATTGTAAACCTCATTTGCAACATTGTAATCCTGCTGCACTTCTGGCAATTAAAATATGCAGATGATAAACGGGTATTCATTGGACAAATATATTATACTAGAACTGACATGTGATTACATTTTCTCGCAATTGGGGTTCATAGATCCTGAGAAATCAGTAACCAGAGCAACCACCTCTGGCCGTAATAACGGCCTTGATACGCCTGGGCATATAGTCAAACAGAGCTTGGATGGCGTGTACAAGTACAGCTGCCCATGCAGCTTCAACACGATACCACAGTTCATCAAGAGTAGTGACTGGCGTATTGTGACGAGCCAGTTGCTCGGCCACCATTGACCAGACGTTTTCAATTGTGAGAGATCTGAAGAATGTGCTGGCCAGGGCAGCAGTCGAACATTTTCTGTATCCAGAAAGGCCCGTACATGACCTGCAACATGCGGTCGTGCATTATCCTGATGAAGTGTAGGGTTTCGCAGGGATCGAATGAAGGGCAGAGCCACGGGTCGTAACACATCTGAAATGTAACGTCCACAGTTCAAAGTGCCGTCAAAGCGAACAAGAGGTGACCGAGACGTGTAACCAATGGCACCCCATACCATCACGCTGGGTGATATGCCAGTATGGCGATGACGAATACACGCTTCCAATGTGCGTTCACTGTGATGTCGCCAAACACGGATGCGACCATCATGATGCTGTAAACAGAACCTGGATTCATCCGAGAAAATGACGTTTTGCCATTCGCGCACCCAGGTTCGTCGTTGAGTACACCATCGCAGGCGCTCCTGTCTGTGATGCAGCGTCAAGGGTAACCGCAGCCATGGTCTCCGAACTAGTAGTCCATGCTGCTGCAAACGTCGTCGGACTGTTCGTGAAGATGGTTGTTGTCTTGCAAACGTCCCCATGTGTTGACTCAGGGATCGAGACGTGGCTGCACGATCCGTTACAGCCATGCGGATAAGATGCCTGTCATCTCGACTGCCGTTGGGATCCAGCACGGCGTTCCGTATTACCCATCTGAACCCACGGATTCCATATTCTGCTAACAGTCATTGGATCTCGACCAACGCGAGCAGCAATGTCGCGATACGATAAACCGCAATGGCGATAGGCTACAATCCGACCTTTATCAAAGTCGGAAACGTGATGGTACGCATTTCTCCTCCTTACACGAGGCATCACAAGAGCGTTTCACAAGGCAACGCCGGTCAACTGCTGTTTGCGTATGAGAAATCGGTTGGAAACTTTCCTCACGTCAGCACTTTGCAAGTGTCGCCACCGGCGCCAAGCTTGTGTGAATGCTCTGAAAAGCTAATCATTTGCATATCGCAGCATCTTCATCTTGTCGGTTAGATTTCGCGTCTGTAGCACGTCATCTTCGTGGTGTAGCAATCTTAATGGCCAGTAGTGTACATATTTCACAGGGGACTTCTCGACGCGCCACCATGGCCGTGGCTCGAGGCGGATGCTACCTTGATCTTCCAATAGAGTAAGTGTTCAGCCATAGTACCGCCAGCGTAAATACAGTTAGTGATCCGCTTTCAAATGACCGTACAAAGGCAGAATCACACTGGTGGGACTGTGAGCGCGGGCATTTTTTATGCTGTTCGCCATGTATTCACTTCCTGTTGGCACTTGCTGGTACACCTCATCTTTTAAGTATCCCCACAGAAAGAAATCCGGCGGCGTAAAACCGGGGGAACTAGAGAGCCAATTAATAGGAACACCTCTGCCCGATCCATCGACCAGAGCAAACACGACCTTAATACCTCCTGCGTTTCAATTGCTTACCGCCCTGGGCAACCATCATGCTGAGACTACATATGTTGTCGAACGTTCAGGGCAACATCGTGTACAAGTGGCGGTAGTTGACGTTCCAAAAACGTTTGATATTTGCGTCCATTCAACGAGCCGTCTGCAAAATACGGACCAATGAGTTTGTTCCCCATGATGCCACGTCACACATTAATCCTCCAAGGACGTTGATGGTCAGTTTGGCGTACCTCCCGTGCTTCAATTGCGTAATACGCTGGGAAGCCATCATGCTGAAACCACATATGTTGTCGAACGCCTACGGCAACATTCTGCAGTAGTATCGGTAGTTGCTGTTCCAAAAACGTTCGATATTTGCGCCCTTCAATGTGCCGTCGACATAATACGGGGCAGTGACTCAGTTCCCCATGATGCCACGCAATATGTCCTTGGTCGGTTAACGCATGGTGTGGCATCATAACCGAACAAGGACGTTGAGGGTCAGCTTAGCGTAACCAATAGGGATAGTATGCACGTTATGCCGATTAACGCTGCTATTGTTTTGTGAATGTAGACTCACCGAAAAATAGTACCTCGGCCAACATCGGGGGGATCGTTTGTGAGGTAAGTGATTCATGAAAGGTATAGGTTATTGTTCCATTCTTTTGTGGGGATTATTGAAAGTCAGACTGCGTTGCGCTAAAAATATTGTGTGTGAGTTTAGTGTTGATGAGAATAAGTAAAGGGAGAAATGTCTGAGTACGTTCAGTTTTCCTCAGCTGTTTGAAAATCAAATAATGTAGAGGTTTTCCAGCACTGTCATTTATAAATTTTTTCTAAGTGGATGTTTCAGCATTTGTTGATGTGCACATTCACAGAGTACTATCTGATTATGGAAATCGACGCCATGAAGTTCTTGATGCAGTGATAGCTGGTATACAGGGTGTTACAAAAAGGTACGGCCAAACTTTCAGGAAACATTCCTCACACACAAATAAAGAAAAGATGTTATGTGGTCATGTGTCCGGAAATGCTTAATTTCCATGTTAGAGCTCATTTTAGTTTCTTCAGTATGTACTGTACTTCCTCGATTCACCGCCAGTTGGCCCAATTGAAGGAAGGTAATGTTGACTTCGGTGCTTGTGTTGACATGCGACTCATTGCTCTACAGTACTAGCATCAAGCAAATCAGTACGTAGCATCAACAGGTTAGCGTTCATCACTAACGTGGTTTTGCAGCGTGGTTTTGCAGTCAGTGCAATGTTTACAAATGCGGAGTTGGCAGATGCCCATTTGATGTATGGGTTAGCACGGGGCAATAGCCGTGGCGCGGTACGTTTGTATCGAGACAGATTTCCAGAACGAAAGTGTCCCGACAGGAAGACGTTCGAAGCAATTGATCGGCGTCTTAGGGAGCACGGAACATTCCAGCCTATGACTCGTGACTGGGGAAGACCTAGAACGACGAGGACACCTGCAATGGACGAGGCAATTCTTCCTGCAGTTGACCACGTCACTGTATGGAGAGTGCTACGGGAGGACCAGTTGTTTCCGTACCATGTACAGCGTGTGCAGGCACTGTCAGCAGCTGATTGGCCTCCACGGGTACACTTCTGCGAATGGTTCATCCAACAATGTGTCAATCCTCATTTCAGTGCAAATGTTCTCTTTACGGATGAGGCTTCATTCCAACGTGATCAAATTGTAAATTTTCACAACCAACATGTGTGGCCTGACGAGAATCCGCACGCAATTGTGCAATCATGTCATCAACACAGATTTTCTGTGAACGTCTGGGCAGGCATTGTTGGTGATCTCTTGATTGGGTCCCATGTTCTTCCACCTACGCTCAATGGAGCACGTTATCATGATTTCATACGGGATACTCTACCTGTGCTGCTAGAACATGTGCCTTTACAAGTACGACACAACATGTGGTTCATGCACGATGGAGCTCCTGCACATTTCAGTCGAAGTGTTCGTACGCTTCTCAACAACAGATTCGGTGACCGATGGATTGGTATAGGCGGACCAATTCCATGGCCTCCACGCTCTCCTGACCTCAACCCTCTTGACTTTCATTTATAGGGGCATTTGAAAGCTCTTGTCTACGCAACCCCGATACCATATGTAGAGACTCTTCGTGCTCGTATTGTGGACGGCTGTGATACAATACGCCATTCTCCAGGGCTGCATCAGCGCATCAGGGATTCCATGCGACGGAGGGTGGATGCATGTATCCTCGCTAACGGAGGACAATTAGAACATTTCCTGTAACAAAGTGTTTGAAGTCACGCTGGTACGTTCTGTTGCTGTGTGGTTCCATTCCATGATTAATGTGATTTGAAGAGAAGTAATAAAATGGGCTCTAACATGGAAAGCAAGCGTTTCCGGACACATGTCCACGTAACATATTTTCTTTCTTTGTGTGTGAGGAATGTTTCCTGAAAGTTTGGCCGTACCTTTTTCTAACACCCTGTATATACTGGCAGGCGTAGAGACGGTAGCATCCAAACAAACAGAAACTCTCAAGGAATGAGTTGGCCACCAAATATCTTCCAAAAACCCACGTACGTCTGCTGAGAACATCCCACTCAAAAACTGAGCACAAAATATGGCTAAGTCGAGAGAATTCCACATAAGTTACGTATTTAAGCGAAATCCTTGAACCTAGAGTGGGAGAGAAAGTAGCATACAAAATTTGTATCCAAAAACTTAGGAGAGCCTGCGGTAAAATCTACAGCAAAATCAATCATCGTAACACAGTTATCAAGCCGGAAGTCCTGTGCGCCGGCGAAACCCTTACGCTCCACAGAAAAGGTGATCTGGAAGACATCCTATTAGAGGAACGCAAAATTCTATGAAAGATACTCACTTCGAAAAGAACAGAAGACGGATACAGAGTATAATGCCGAAAATAAAAAAAAAGTTAAAAGACATTGAATCTTTAGGCAGACATCACAGAAATAAAATTTTAATTTTATAGTCATCACACAAACTCCAAACAGCAAGACTCACATATAAAATTGCAACGTATATAGAAAAACTCGAAACCGCACCCTGGATCGACAAGACAAAAAGAATTTAGGAGAGGTTCATGTAAATGTACCAGACATTTTCGACGGAAACTTATGCAACAAAAATTTAGCAAATTGGAAGTGGTGCCAGAGAATGACGTTACGTAAGGGACAAAGCGAACTGCATAAAGATGAAGAATCCAGGAAGAAGAAATGAGCGTTGCCTGGAAACTCGGAAGACTGAAACATAGTAACTTTGCGTCATCCGATATAATCGAATCGCACCTAATAATAATAATAATAATAGTAATAAACAGCTGAAACGGTGACCCAATGACAGTTGGAAGTTACCTATCTGTTGGCTTCCAGCGCAACAAAAATTCGATTTTCATTATTTCATATAATTATTCACCAATTTTAAAAACTATAATTTAACAGGAATAGTCTTGTGTTAAAGGGGTAACACAACAAATCAAGTATTAAAGTTAGGAACTTTGCATATGTCTTGAAGTCGTGTAACCCATATCGCTCAAATTTGCCAGACAGCATTCATTCAGTATTTGAGATTGAGAGCTCTTAGCGACTTCCACTAAACTGTACACATAATTTCAAACCTTTACTAAGCTTTTTCTCCTTTACACCCCAAGAAAATTATGAAAGAGAAAAAGTTTATTCGTTACTACATTATCACTATTCATAATTCTAGGATCAGGCGTGACGTTTTAAGTTATTACTTCTGTACTACTAACTCTATTCGCAATACATTTTGCAGACATTATCTACGTTTACCACCGAATGTATCTGCAAAAGTACGTCATTCTAGTACATTCAGTTCAAGTGAAATGACATTGTAAAAATAGTTTTGCGTGCAAATCCAGCTGTTCTTGAAACGGAGAGCAAATTACCCGGATTATTCTCATTTAGTATTTGATAATGAGATGTTTAAACATAATTTCAGAGCTTTTCTCGCTTACGGCCCCACAAAATAGTGAAAGATAAGCAGTTTATCGCTTGTAAAATGTTGGTTTTTCATGCAGTAAAACTTCAGCACCAAGCATGCTTTTTTAATTTACTATATCTTTACTACTGGCGCTTTTCCCTGCCCGTTTTGCACACAGTATCTACACGCACCACTGAAGATACTTACAAAGGTTATCGTTGTACTACAATACACAGTTTATGAGAAAAACCAGTTTGCCAGAAAAATGTAGAAACATGTAACTGGTATCGGTAACTGAAATTATAACGTAAACGTTATATACTGAGTTGTCGAAAGTCATGGGATAGCGATATGACCACATACAGATGGCGGTAGTGTCTCGTACACAAGGTATAAAAGGGCAGTGCATGGGCGTAGCTGTCAATTGTGCTCAGGTGACCCATGTGAAGAGGTTTCCGATGTGATTATGGCTGCACGATGGGGATTAGCAGACTCTGAAAAGGGAATGGCAGTTGGAGTTACGTGCAAGGATCACTTCATTTCGGAGATCGTTAGGGAGATCCACTGTGTCAAGTGTGTGCCGAGAATACCGCTTTCAGGCATTGTCTGTCACCAGGGACAAAGCAGTGGCCGACGACCTTCACTTAACGACCGAGAGCAACGGGGTTTGCGAACTGTTGTCAGTGCTAACAGACAAGCAACACTGCGTGAAACAACCGCAGAAATCAATGTGGGACGTACGACGAACGTATCCGTTAGGACAGTGCGGCGAAATGTGGCGTTAATGGGCTACGGCAACAGACTTGCGACGCGAGTGTCTTTGCTAACAGGAAGACATCACCTGAAATGCCTCTCGTGGGCTCTTGACCATATCGGTTGGACGCTACACGACTGGAAAACCGCTGTTGGGTCACATGAGTCCCGATTTCAGTTGGCAAGAGCGTGGGTTTCGAGCGTGGCGCACACCCCAAGACCCCAAGAGGCTATGCACCCAGGTTGTCAACAAGGCACTGTGAAAGCTGGTGGTGGATCCATAACAGTGTGGGCTGTGTTTATACGGAATTGACTGGGTCCTATGATCCAGCTCACCGTTCATTGAAAATAGTTGTGTTCGAGTAATTGGAGACCGTCTGTAACCATTCATGGACTTCATGTTCCCAAACGACGGTGAAATTTTTGTGGATGACAGTGCGACATATCAACGGGCCACAATTGTTCACGATTGGTTTGAAGAGCTTTCTGGACAAAACGAGTGAATGATTTGACCATATCTCAATTGTGCTTGGCTATGGAGGCAGCACGGCTCAATATTTCTGGAGCGGGCTTCCAACAACTTGTTGAGTCCATACCACGTCAAGTTGGTGCACTAAGCTGGGCAAAAGGATGTCCGATACGATATTAGGAGGTATACCACGACTTTTGTCACCTCGGTGTAGATATATTATGACAATTAAAATGTAAAAAAGTTTTGATTTTGACTTTTCCGTTGATCTGTTGGTGAATGGTATAAAAATAATAAAATCAACATAGCTAGTGCTTTGCGTCTTCAACAGTGAAGGTTTCTCATGCGAAAATGTGAAATATTTATTTATAAGGCAATCAGACATGTGAAGTTGTTTTGTATGTGGGAGTTCGATTCTTCACCAATCGGGAATGGGGGCGTTAATGATTCTTAAATATTTATACATGAAATAATGTCAAGACCATCTATGCTGTTATGCCAGACGAAAATATACTCGCCAGTACAGTGTTGGGAGGAGATGGAGTGGAACTATAACTCTTTAAATATTAGTCCACTGAGAGGTGGCATGAGCCCCCTCTCATATTTCTATCTTACGATTTTCGTCTCTAATTGCATGCGGTGAAAAGTTGCTATTCCTTCACATGCGGACTTCCCACGCAGCGTCTCTCGTCACCCGGGTGGTCCGGTGACAGGCGGGCTCTCCTGATCTGGAAAGGGTTAAGCCGACGGGTGTGAGGAAGTCGAGTGAATGCTTTGCAGACGCCGACATTGTCAAAAGACACGCTCGGAGGGGTCTGAAGTAGCGGCTGGGCTAGAGGTTCTGTTACTTCGCAGAATCTTAGCGAAAACACTTTCTGGCGGGCTACCAGCGAGGCATGGGAATGACTTGTGTACCCAGGCAGTTGTGGCGGGAAAATTCCCGCGCTTTCTGCAAAATAGTAACTGTGATTGGCTGGCTCAGGGCATAGGTCCGTGACGTAGCAAAATCAGTGCAGAAATTGGCGCCAAGAATCTCCATTGGTGGAATGGTAGTGCTCCGGCAATGGAGTGGAATTTTCCGCCGGTTTTCGAGTTGCTGATTGGAATGTTTAACCACGGCCACTGTCGTGGGGGCGGGAATGTTGTGTGTTCGGCCTATATGGGTGCTCTAGGCAGTCGGCTCTCGCCTTTCGGTCGAGGACGTCGAAGCAACCAGCCATCGCCTCCGGTACGCCAGATCATGTTCTGGCAGTTAAGAAGACAGTTTGGTAATGTATGTCCGCAGCACCGGCAGATAGGGATTTTCCTAGGTGATAATCAGAGCTCATCAGAGTGCACCTGTTCGTCTTTTTCTAACTTTGTTCTGTCTTGAGTAGCAGCAATTAATGTTGGGTTAGCTGTGTGTCTCTCTTAAGATTTGAGTGGCAAGGAATTGGCTCCACATACCACTTCGTCATAAACCTCACAATCTAGTTTAGGGACAACTTCACCTTCACAGCGTTTGTTTGTGTATCCAATTTGAGCCAATTTGATGTATTATAAATTTTTCATGTGTTTTTGTTTATTATTTTGTGTTTAGTCTTAATAAATCATGTTGTTATTTTGGACAGAACTTTCATTCTGTTAATCGGTAGAGCAACCCATCATTTCTCACTACGTTAATGAAACCTTCCTTTATTTAACTTATTTATCAAATTAAATTATTGCCGGTGCCAAACTCTTTTCTACTCCACTTGCAGGGTTGATTACAGTCAGTTCGCGTATATTTTTTAATCATTGTGCAACAGCAAAAGTCGGAGTTAGAATAGGGGGGGCTTAGAGCATCATTTACATGTGTAGATTCTAGAATTTAGTGTTAAATACACTGCTAGCCCCGGCACCTCGCACCACTTTATTACAATATAGATACAGGGCGACAATTATTGAACTACATGAAAAAAACCTAAATTAGTTACGAGCTACAGCGTGCGCACACATGTAAACTGCACTACAGATATGGGGATTTACGCTGTGATGCCTGCCGTCATTGGCGATGATGTGGCTCAGACGAATAGCGAAGTTCTGCATGACCCGCTAAAGTGTCGGGACAGCCATGCCTTCGATGACCTCCCCAACGGCTGTTTTCAGCTCAGCAATGCGGGTTTATTGCTGTACACCTTGTCTTTAATATGCCCCACAAAAAGGAGTCGTATGTTTTCAGACCTGGAGAATATGGCGGCCAATCGAGGTCAATGTCAGCGGCCTCTGGGTACCCTAATGCCGCCCGCCCGGCTAGCCGCGCGCTCTAACGCGCTGCTTCCCGAGTGGGAGGGCGTGTCGGTCACCGGCACGAATCCGCCCGGCAGATTAGTGTCGAGGTCCGGTGTGCCGGCCAGCCTATGGATGGTTTTTAAGGCGGTTTTCCACCTACCTCGGCGAATGCGGGCTGGTTCGCCTTGCTCCGCCGCAGTTACACTATGTCGGCGATTGCTGCGCAAACACTGTCTCTACGTACGTGTACACCATAATTACTCTACCACGTGCACATTTGGGACTACACTCTTCTGGTATGAGATGTTCCCGGGGGGTTCCACTGGGGGTCGAACCGCACAGTAACCATTGGTTCGGTGTGGGGTGGCGGTGGGGTGGGTGAACTGCTGTGGCCTGTTGTGGGTTTGTGAACCACTCAGGTGTATGGCGGGACGAAGCCTCTCCGTCGTTTCTAGGTCCCCAGTTCAATACACAACACACAATTCACACACACCCCAATGACAGGATGCGGTCCCCGAAGTCCTCCTCCAGGATGTCAAACACTCTCCTGCTCGACAGGGGCGATTTCCGTTCTGCACGAACCACATATTGTCGAAATCAAGGTCACTTTGGATAATGGGGACGGAATTATCTTCCTAAAAACCTTCACGTACCGTCCGGTAGTCCGCCCCGATAGCTGAATGGTCAGCGTGACGGACTGCCGTCCTAAGGGGCCCGGGTTCGATTCCCGGCTGGGTCGGGAATTTTTTCCTCTCAGAGACTGGTTGTTGTGCTGTCTTCATCATCATTTCATCCCCATCCGGCGCGCAAGTCGCCCAATGTGGCGTCGAATGTAATAAGACCTGCACCAAGGCGGCCGGACCTGCCCCGTAAGGCGCCTCCCGGCCAATGACGCGAAACGCTCATTTCCATTACCGTGCCATCAAGAAATATGGCACCGATTATTCCGTGACTGGACATTGCACACCATACAGCCACCCGTTGAGGGTGAAGAGACTTCACGATCGCGAAATGCGGATTCTCAGTCCCCCAAATGCTCCAATTTTGCATATTGACGAACCCATGACAACAACAACCCGCGTGCGCATGCGCATACTAAGTCTCATCATGCTCCGCAGTCCACCGTACAGTTTGAACGTCCTAAAGCAAACCGTTCAGAAGTTATGACGAGTTTCAAAAATGGTTCAAATGGATCTGAGCACTATGGGACTTAACTTCTGAGGTCACCAGTCCCCTAGAACTTAGAACTACTTAAACCTAACTAACCTAAGGACACACACACATCCATGCCCGAGGCAGGATTCGTACCTGCGACCGTAGCGGTCGCGCGGTTCCAGACTGTAGCGCCTAGAACCGCTCGGCCACCCCAGCCGGCTATGACGATTTTATTTCGTATAGTTCAATAATTGTCACCCTGCATGAAGATTTACTTAGCTTGTACAGTGCATTTCCGCACGAATCTCCTGAGTGCTTGCGACTGTTCCTGAATGTTAAAGTATCATTTAATCGAGACAAATTTACAAGACTCTTGACTTGAAGTATATTTGACATAATGTTCCCATTAGAGTTGTGCCTAAGACATTTAACCCACTGACAGCCTATTAAGAAAATGCTGTCGTCTTTATCCGCGACTGCGAATTGCGCCCGTGACTAGACCGTCGATTGCGGTCATATAGCGAAGTTCTAGGAGGCGTGGCTACGCTGGCGTTTCTCATTCGTCCGTGAGGCACGCAACGACTTTCGTTTTCTACGATTTCGTTGCGAGTTGCCAGCCTTGCTTTGGTATCCCGTTCTTCGGACGACACCACTTGTGGAGGCACGGAAGTGCCTAATGTATCCTGGTAACATTCTGTGAAACTGTTTTTCCCAATCTGATCTTCATTTCTACAGACATAGCAGTTAGTGAGCAGTACAGATCAGCGGATCATCAATTTGCTGTCAACGCGAGTTGCTGTAGGGCAATGGCCGAAGAATCACTTTCATCCGTCACACGTTTTAAACAGTATCGTTCCAGCCCTGTTCTCCGTTCAGCAACGTCTTCATCACTGTAGTGATCGGCAGAATTTATGAAGAATTTACCTCTTTCGGTATAGTTTATACCTCCCTACCTGGGAATTGTGGCACTAAGTGCAACTATATCTTCTCAACTTAAATTTCACGCCGTTCAGAATTAATTTCCTATGTACTAGTACAAGTTGCTTTTTCCGTCAAGTATTATGTCGGCGCGTTGTTTCCATGCGATTTCGGATTATTGTTCTTCAGTACTCAGAACCCCTTTTCATTTTATGTCCTTCTATCGCACTATTGCCAGTGTGAGTCGCACAGTAATTTTGTACCTGTCATACGATGTGAACTTCCACGGCCGGTGTTTGCTTCCGTTAAAAGTCCCGGACTGAGAGACCGCGGTATTACGTGATTGCCTCTGCCTGGTTCCATCTTTTTAGATTAAAAATAACCGACAGCCACTGTGATGGCGCAAAATCGACATCCATATGTATCTAAATTAACACTTGTTTCCTTTCTCTAATTTGTGGAACTTAACGACATCTCTACACGTACGTGCATGAAAATGTGTTGTCTTTGCTAAAAAGCGCGTCTCACTGAATCCCATTTCGTGGTTTCCCTCTCGGAAGACATGTTCTCCTAGGCCGATTTGTCGGTATGTCCCAGACGGCAGTTCCTTTTGTGTTTGGCGAAGTGGATTTTAATACTCGTTTTTGTGGTACCGACGAATACTTGCCCACAATTAAACACACACCAGGTGTCGGTAGTACATGCCTTACATCGTTTGCGCGTTCTTAAGTGTTCTGTTATCTTCTTAGTGGGACTAAAGAACGTTTAAACCCCATACTTGTCAACACTTTCCCTATGCGGTCCGTAATCATTCTAATAAACCAGAGAAATATTTTCCCAGTTTTTCCCCGGCTTTCTGTCTTCGATCGACCTCGTTCCTGGAGCAACTATTACCGTACGTGATTCAAGTCATCTTGTAAATAAAACGGCTTGCAGATTTTGTTAGCCCTGTCCACCAATGATACCTTTTTCTTGTGTTTGGTGATAGTTTCCTTACAGAGGAATCAATCAGTTTGTGTAGCTGTCCTGTGCACTTAATAGTCCAAAGTCCTGTCTACCTGTCTGATCACATACGTAGCCACAAAATTAAGTTTCTCACTGCTCACTTGCCTCGTGGTAAACTGGAATTCTGGGATGATATTATTGAAGTAACGTTACCTTACGTATCACTTTAGTTACGCTCTTGTCTCATCAAGTACACTTGAAAACCGAATACTGTAGACAAAAGAAAAGAAAATTCTTGAATGACGCACGTCTTCCACGAAAAAAACATTTCGTTGGTATGTCGTGAATCAATGGACGTATATCAGCTGACAATAAAAACATTGCATAGAGTGATTTTCCAAGTTGCACTAATTACTACCTGCAGCCATAAGCAGAACTGCCCCGGCTACGCTTACATGAGAGAACCTGGTAATTAAGCTCTATTGTGTTGTACATAATGAGTTGCCGGGACAGTCCACCGAGTTGCGTAACTTCGGCTGTTACTGGGCTCACAGAATTCTCGGCCCGAGGGCGGGATCCCTATACGTTCCGCTGATACACTTCCCGTAAGACCGCTGTGCCAGCACCATAGTCCAAAATAAGGTCCTTGCAATATGTGCCCGTCTCGCTACATCAGCAGTTAGCATCACATCAGATGGAAACATCTGTGGCATACTACATCGTGTAATTCTATACGAACGTTTAAAAAGATGAATATCTACTGCGTACGTCGGTAGGCTCTCAGCATTTCGCGTAGTTTCATGCTAGGCAGCCGCTCGCGCTTGCAAACACACGACATTCAACTTCTGGCAGACAGTCGTGTGATATCGTCCAGAGATCGCGGTGCCACACCAGAGTTGGCAACGTGAATCCATACCACAGACATAAGCGAAGGCTCTCCGCAGTCTGCAACGACCATTGGGAAGCATTCCAAAAGACCCGCTATAGGTATCACCTATAGCTAAAAAAATGGTTCAAATGGCTCTGAGCACTATGGGACTCAACATCTTAGGTCATAAGTCCCCTAGAACTTAGAACTACTTAAACCTAACTAACCTAAGGACATCACACACACCCATGCCCGAGGCAGGATTCGAACCTGCGACCGCCTATAGCTAAAGACGGCTAATATACAATACGTGCAAAAGCCAAGAAGGGGAAAAAAAGCAGAAAGACCAAAAAAGTGCTCGGATTAAAAAGCGTGTAAGACAGGCACTCAGCGTTCCCGCCCTCCGGTTGAACCTGTACATCGAAAAAGCAACTTTCTTTCTATCGCCACTGCCTTTATCCCGCATTGTGCGCAGGTCGTCAGGGTTAACTACGGATTTGGCATGGTTAAGTGAAGGGGTGGCCGGATGCCCTTCCTGCCGCCACCCCATACCCCCCGGGGCAGAATTAGTGTACCCCAGCTGTCTGCGTCCAGTGTAAATCGTGAAATAGTGTGAATGTGTATCAAATGTCTGCGAGTCGTGTAACTGAGGCGGGACGTGGGGATCAGCCCGGTATTCACCCAGGGGGATGTGGGAAACCGCCTAAAAACCACATCCAGGCTGGCTGGCACACCGGCCCCCGTCGTTAATCCGCCGGGCGGATTCGATCCGGGGCCGGCGCTCCTACCCGAGTCCAGGGAGCAGGGCGTTAGCGCTCTCGGCTATCCTGGCGGGTACATCGAAAAAGCAACGACAGAAATAAAAGGTTCTGGAGTGGGATTAGAATTCACGGTGAAAGGATATCAATGATTAGATTTGCTGATGACATTGCTTGCTTCAGTGCAAGTGAGGTAGAGGCGCAAGACGTGCTGCGTGGAATGAATAGTTTAAAGAGCACGCACTATCATTTGAAAGTAAGCCGAAGAAAGATGAAAAATAATGACGAGTTGCAGAAATGAGATTAGCGATAAGCTTAACATCGAAATTGTGGGTCACGAAGTAAACGAACTGAAGAAATTCTGGTACTTTGGAAGGAAAATGAAACACACGACGAACGAAACAAGAAGCACAAAAAAACATAATAGTTTAGGCAAAGAGGTCATTTCTGGCCAAGGTCCATACCTGATGGTCTACTGGTTAGCGTGTCTCTGTTTCGGTTCCTGGCTTGACGAGAGATTTTCTTCGCTCGGGGACTGGGAGTTTGTGTTGACCTAATCATTTCATCTCACCCTAATCGACACCTCGTCACAGAAGTGGCGGACAATAGAAAGACTTTGAAACTTCCCCTTTGGAAAATTATTTATTACTGTGCTAGTAAACCTCTTACGTTATTTGTTTTTCAAGCAGCTGAGCAAACCTTAATGTACTAAGACATTTCTCTCTTTACTTATTCTGATCAACAGTAAACTGACACAAAATGTTTTTAGCGCAATGCTGTCTGACTTTCAATTATCCCTACAAAAGAATGGCCCTGACTATCAGTAACCTTTCATGACTAACAGTAACCTTTCATGAATCACTTACCTCACAAAAATCTTCGTTACTCAAACTACCACAATACAGCGAGCGCCAATACTGCCAGCTAAATAAAAGATTCTAACTACTGAAGGCACTAACTACTGTTAGGCATAGTTAGCAAATGAAAGATTTTGATGGAGAACAAACAATGTATTTACCTTAATAGTGTTTAGAAGTCATAAGATATATATCAGTTCATGACATCCAGTCGATGGTGATTTTGCACCCGCACAGTTGCAACAGATGGCTGCTGGCCATCTCTACAAGGACTACAGTGGGTCTGCACCTCTGATGGCCCACCAATACCATACTCTCCACCAGGACTACAGTGGGTCTGCTCTGTGATGACCTACCTACCAATATTCTTCAAAACTTCGCCTGACTCTGCTGTGGGTTAGCTCTGTTGTGGCCCATTACCTGTCTGCATGTCAGGAATCAGCATTGTCTTTCCGTTGGAAGGACAACACCACTTCTTCAAGACTGCATTGAAATCCACTACTTCCGTGTGCATTTTCTTTTACTGCTCAGACTTTGAGAAAAAGAAAACCCTGCAATTACTACTGTGTTGAATGATCAGGACTGTCTTTATGGACTGTGAGGACAATTTTTGCTTTTCACCAACAATGTATCAATAAGTGTGTGCATCTGATATATTTGTTATCGTTAATATAAAAAATTTTAGCAAATAAGTATTGGCCACTGCCCAAAACAATTTGTAAAATTTTTTGTGGGGAACATGGGGCTATGTAAGTAGGCTGTTTAGGTTTTTATGTTGGTAACGCCACGTAGCGCTCTGTATGAAAATCACTGGCTGTGCTGTGTGCAGTTTGTGGCTGGTTGGCATTGTTGGAATATTCGCTATTGTAGTGTTGGGCAGTTGGATGTGAACAGCGCGTAGCGTTGCGCAGTTGGAGGTGAGCCGCCAGCAGTGGTGGATGTGGGGAGAGAGATGACAGAGTTTTGAGAGCGGACGATCTGGACGTGTCTCCGTCAGAAAAAGGAAATTTATAAGACTGGATGTCATGAACTTATATATATGATGACTTTTGAACAATATTAAGGTAAATACATTGTTTGTGCTCCATCAAAATCTTTCATTTGCTAACTATGCCTATCAGTAGTTAGTGCCTTCAGTAGTTAGAATCTTTTATTTAGTTGGCAGTATTGGCGCTCACTGTATTGCGGTAGTTTGAGTAACGAAGATTTTTGTGAGGTAAGTGATTCATGAAAGGTATAGGTTATTGTTAGTCAGGGCTATTCTTTTGTAGGGATTATTGAAAGTCAGATTGTATTGCGCTAAAAATATTGTGTGTCAGTTTACTGTTGATCAGAATGAGTAAAGAGAGAAATGTCTGAGTACGTTCAGTTTTGCTCAGCTGCTTGAAAAACAAATAACGTAAGAGGTTTACCAGAACAGTAATAAATATTTTCCAAAGGGGAAGTTTCAACTGGTACCAGGTGACCGAACAACGCCAGACGAGGTCTCCGAACCAATAATTCCAGACGATCGTTTCATTTCATTTCTGGTCGGAAGAAGTCTGCTAGTATTAAATATCAGCGTTATTTTGAGGAAGAAATTTCAGAGAATTTGCATTTGGAGCACAGCCTTGTACGGTAATAAATAATGGATGGTTTGGAAAACGAGAAAAGAAGAGAATTATGAAGCGCGCCTCCGATGCGGGAATATAAGCACTGACATATAGGCATGAAGTTAGTGTGGCCTTCGAAAAGCAACTTTTCGTTGCCCCTCATACAAGGTGTAACGGGTATAGGTGCAAAATTTTTTAATGTGTAGGTTTTCCCTTCTTTGCGTCGAAGTCTTCCCACTAACACGTCAGAAACTTTGCGACTTGATGTTTTCTACACGGTCGCACTGCAGCCACTAACAGTAAGGGGACTACGCCTGTCAGTAAAGACTATCTGTTTTGCCTCCACGCGTCCACACCCCAACGTCTGACCTCTTGGCTAGGGGAAAATAAGCATTACTGGCTTTCTCTTGCCGCACATACTTCAAGGTACGAACCAACGTAATACATGCAGCTTGTAACGACTCCGTTAGTCTGCAAATGACGTAATCACCGATGTAATCTTTTTCATCACGCCGTCCTCAGTCACCAATAGAAACATCTGCACTTGCATCAGTTGCACTATGTATCTTGAAAATTAGGTGGACAGATAAGATGGGGAATGAAGAGGTTCTCCGCAGAAGCGGCAAAGAAACAAATATACGAATTACCGTTGTGGACAACGCTGAAGTAGAACTTGATATTTTTACTTACATTCTTGTCAACATTTATTTCTCTGTCGGTTTGTAAACGCGCATCTGAAAAGTTTGGTGAAAGGTCTCAGAAATTAAAAGAAATAAGAGTTGCAAAAGAAAATACATTTATTGGCCTTCAAAGTAATCATTATTAGCTTTAAAGCTCTTCTGCCATCGATTTATTGGTTGTAAAGCTGTTGTAAACGGTCAGCAAACCTTTCTCCTTAAAGCGCCTTCGCTTGAACACTGTGGTCACTCGTTACTTGACACCCGCACCAGCAACGTCTGCGTGCTCAACTTTTTCGCTCAACGTCATGTGGCTGTTCTTCAACACGCGCATTATTATCCAGATCTGGCCCACCCCAGAAAGGCTAACACTTCACAGACGTCGTGTATGACCACGGGGCTTCGAACGATTCTACAATAAGCGTTTGTTGACAGGTTTGACAGATGTACAACCGATGTCAAAAGTGTGTTGTAGCTAATAGTGATTATTTTGAAGGGCAACAAAGGTATTTTATTTGTAACTCGTGTTTCCTTTATTTTCTGAGACCATTCACCGAACTTTTCAGATTATCATTCCAAGTAGGCTTTCACGGCCGGCGTCTTTATCAGTAAACACTTCCGGGCTAAGTTGCCGTGGTCGATCTGTAGAAATTCTTCTCCCTGACGTTTCGTTCTCAACTACGGAGAACATCTTCCGAGGTGAGTCGACTACAAAGCGACGACTGACCTCGGAAGATGTTCTCCGTAGTTGAGAACGAAACGTCAGGGAGAAGAATTTGTACAGATCGACCACGGCAACTTAGCCCGGAAGTGTTTACTGATAAATTTCCAGATTATCTTTTAAGTTTGTAATGATGTAACTCATTTAAATTTGATTTATTTGTCTGAATTTAACGCCCTGTATTTAACCTAAAATACGTTTCCAGTTACGCATAACAGTATTATGCGTCTCCTTTTCGTGAAATGTATCTTTGTAATGTATCACTCTATCGCAGCGTATTTGACTCTCATGATCTTTGCAAGCATTCTGTATTTGTTTTCATACATTGTCAGTGAATCGATAGACGTGGTGCGCATTGCTGAAAGTTTTATGGCCCAACGAAAGTGTACAATAATGAAAATAAAATGAATAATAATTAAATGTTTGTGTGTGTCTGTAAACACATACAACAAGAAAAATATTATTCGTTGGAGGAAACCTGTAAAAACAAATTTTCAAGCAGACATTTCAGGAAAGTTGCATTCTAATATAAGTCTGTAAGGTAACTGTCATACAACACATCTGTAACTGCGACTTATTGTTTAATTGCTGACTAAACCAGCCTTACTCGGGTATTCATTTTGGCAATTTTCTGTCGGAAAGAAAACAAAAAATGAACTGTATTTGTAGTGAAATATCGAAAAAAATTCATTTCCTTTGAAATTATGAAACAGTTGTGCAAAGAAATATGCATAATGTACAAATCTATAAGTCAACATCCAAATTAAGACGTATAGTACGTAAAATACAATTTTTCTGTAATATTTATTTAGCTGAGGTCTTCACTATCAATAATATTTCTAGTTATGCGTCCAGGAGCTACAAAGCGAATTTGTAAACATCTCTACGGCAATGCGTCTTCACAGCTCTACAGACGGCAATTCTTTTCGTCTACAGCCGTTTGCGCTTCGCACTTGAAAGCTGTCAAAAGCGCGCCCAGGTGTCAGGGATTTCCTTACGTTGACTGGACGGTATGAGTGTCCTGGTAGTAAAGAATAAATGTATTCCGAGTACACGCATGATGCGGCATTTTTTCACTCATCTCAATGTTTGTGATACATATCTCATAAGCTAAGTGTTGTACAATCATATATTTCCGTTGGTATATTTAGTGGCATTTTGCAGATTGTCTTAGTAGCAAAGAAGTAATAGATTTAAACATCATGCATGATGTGACAGTTTTCCTTGCATCTCATTGTTTAGGACGTCATATCTCCTGAACTATTATATAAAGACGAAAAAAATCGCAACACCAAAACTGAATTGTGTCACATAAAAGATAGATGGTAGGCGTATTTCTACATCTGAAAGATGACGTCTGTTGTGACTTGGCAAGACAGCCAAGACACTACGAGATAGCCGAAAGGCACGCGTTAAGCTGACGCAGGCTGGCGTGAGGTGTGGAACAGGTCAAGGTCTTATAGTAGCAAAAATAGTACGCAGCTTCTGGAATACTTAACTTTAATCCGTAATTGGTGAACATCGGTCTGACGGTACATGCATCACAAGATAAATAGCAAATGATAATGGCGCCTTGCTAGGTCGTAGCAAATGACGTAGCTGAAGGCTATGCTAACTATCGTCTCGGCAAATGAGAACGTAATTTGTCAGTGAACCATTGCTAGCTAAGTCGGCTGTACAACTGGGGCGAGTGCTAGGAAGTCTCTCTAGACCTGCCGTGTGGCGGCGCTCGGTCTGCAATCACTGACAGTGGCGACACGCGGGTCCGACGTATACTACCGGACCGCGGCCGATTTAAAGGCTACCACCTAGCAAGTGTGGTGTCTGGCGGTGACACCACAACGTCTATACAAATTATGCGCCATTCGGGTGAGAGTGGCAACAATAGCGCCACTACGAGGATGCAAATCAGATTTGCTTTAAATATACGCTGTAACGGTTGTGAGAATTACTGTTGTTAGCTTTGGACGTGGCGAGTTGATGTTAGTCAAGAATGTCTTTAAGCCGACAAAGACGCCACTATCAGCAACCCACTGCGGGTGAACGAGGTCGTGGAATAGGGCTACAAGAAACTGGGTGTTCCTTCTGTGATACTGCAGAAAGACTTGGCAGAAATGTTGCCACTTTATATGTTGCCGGCAGGGTTTGTGACGGGAATGTACGCCCGCAAGAAGACCGGCCTCCGGACAGCCACATGGCACTACCAAGAGGGAAGGCCATCGTGTTCTGCGTATGGCTCTGGTACATCGTACTGTATCTGCAGCAGAAATTTGATTAGCAGTTGCAAGTCGGTTACCTGAAGGACAGTTCCGAGCCAGATGCCGTGTAGCGTGCATTACACTGACCCCAAACCAGCGCCACCTGCGACGTCGGTGGGGTCAAACGAGAGCTCACTGGAGGGCGGGGTGGTTGTGTGTTGTGATGAAAGCTGCTTCTGCCTCGGTGACAGTGACGGCCATGTGTTGGTCAGAAGGAGGCCAATTGGGGACCTGCAAGCAACCTGGCTGCGTGCTAGACACACTGCACCCGCACCTGGAGTTAAGGTCTGAGATGCGATTTCGTATTACACAAGGAGCGCTCTCGTTGTTATTTCACGCACCTTGACTGTGAATACGTACGTCAGTCTGGTGATTATACTTGTTGTGCTGTCATTCGTGAGCACCATTCCAGGAGGTGTTTCCCAAGAGGATAACGCTCGGCCACATACCGCTGTTGTAACCCAACATCCTCTACAGAGTGTCGATATATCGCCTTGTTCTGCTGGAACACCAGTTCTGTCTCCAATCCAGCACATATAGGACACCATCGGACGACAACTGCAGCGTCATCCACAAACAGCAGTAACTGTCACCGTATTCACTGACAAACGCCAGCAGGCGTGGAACTCCATTACAACATCCGGCACTTGTACAACACAATGCATGCACGTTTGCTTGCTTGCATTCAACATTCTCGCGCTACATCGGTTATTAGCGTACGACGATTTAAAGTTTGCAATGGCTTATCTCGCGCTTACATTAACCTGAAATCTTGCAGTGTTAATCACTTAGCTACAGTATGCTACCACACAAACAGATTACCGAAATTTCATTAATCTAAATTTATTATTTTTTGGTGTTGCGGTTTGTTCCCGTCAGTGTATGTAGGTGATTGTTACTCTCGCAACGACTGTTTCCTGACAGTAAGGAATATGTGCACCAGTCCGGTTGAAATGGGCTCTTTGTTTTAGGAGATGTGGAACGTTGAAAGGGTCCTGTAGCCACCTTTCATTAGTCCGGTAGCCCATTTTCACTACCATTTCTCTTTCTTTTCCTTGTTTCTCTTTCCACATAACTCTCATAGTGGTGTGATTGAATGAATGTGGTTGTGTGTCACGTTGCTAGACGGTGGCGTAGTCTGCTGCAGAAAGTCTGCGATAGTCGTACAGATTCAGCAGCAGTTGCACAGAATAGCCAACTCGCGTAGTGGTCAAGTCGGCACAGAGGTTTCCGCTACTTGTGAGAAATCCACCTGCGTTAGGTTGGTGGCGGAAATGGCATCTTGGGGTTTTCCGGTCCACGTGGAGCGTGGAAGAGGCTGGAGAAGCGGGAGGCAGTCTGCCGCCGGTACGGGAAGCGTCCACAGCTGTGCTCCAGTCGAAGAAGGGTGAGTTAGACTGACCGCGTGGCGCGTTGTTACTTGGCGAGGGGAGAGCTGTTAGCCTTTGGTCTCGCTTTTCAAATCTGGAAGATTGCTTTGCTTCGTCGCAGTCAAGGAATGCAAAACTTTGGCAGATTTTTCTTTTAGCAAATTTCTGTAGCAGACTTGGATCCGCCGGAAGAGCGCCACACAAAGGTGTCGATAAGAAGTGAGCACTCGCTTCTGTATGAATGTCTGTTTGCCTTCAGCTGTGCCTGTATAAGCTTTCACCTTTCTAAATATTTAGAGCCTTGCCTTCTAGTAAATTTTCCTTACTTTCCGTGTCTTTCGTCCGTGGGGAGCCAACCACGTGGTAGAACATTATAGTTGTTGGGCTACCGGCATCACTAACTGTCCGATCGCATGTTTGTTTTAGAAAATGTTAACATGATTGTATGATGTGATATTGTTGGAATTTGGCACTATACCTAGAAATTGTGCCTCCACAAACCACGTGTTATCAGGAATCGTGTACATGCCTCACATCCTTAGTTTAGGAATAAATGATTTTATCTACAATTTTCTCTTGTGTTCCGAGATTACGTTTTTGCGCCTAAGCCACTCACCTCGTAGCTTTCCCATTAGCACATCCAATGCGTTTCCTTATGCACAGGTCCAGTGATTAGTCTCCTCTTGTATTTTATAACAAATGCTTTAGATTAAGTCATATTTTCAGGTGTGTTGCTGGGAGCTGATCTTATGCAGTGTTCATGCATTTTCTATTTTATTTTAAATGTTTGACTGTCGTGAACAGCGCACGGGCAATACTATTAATTACATCGTATCCGCTGTGAGCGGCCTCACAACGTATGCATTTTTGTGAGTTTTTGGTCTGTGATCAAATTAATTTATTTTCCGACTCGACCAAATCTTTGATTAGTTGTATGGTTTGAGTCGGTGGCGACCCTATTCTTCTCACGTTGATTTCATAAGCAATAAGTATATCCATTCCCAATAATAAGGAATAACCCGTAGTAACGTGGTTAGTTACAACGTACATACATATATGTACACATTTTTATCCGAGGGCTATTCAGAAAGTAAGGTTCGATCGTGCGCGACATGGAAACCGCAATGAACATACGATAAAGCTTTGCACCGATGTGTTGGACATGTCTCTAATACTCCCGTCAATTGCGCCACGTCGGTTCTTTCAGTTATTAGTGCACAGTGAGCACGTAAAGTTGCCCAGAAAATAGTGTCTGCCGCCAAGTATGAGGGCCTGATGAGAGATTTCGCCTGATGCCATGCAGCCCACATAGCTAAACTGTCACGCGTTTCCTTCTTCATGACGATTCTTGGCCGCACTCTGCAGGGGCAATGAAGATGCTTCTGCAGCTTTTTCAATGGGAAGTGTTTGATCAACCACAATACAGCTCGTAGTTGGCTCCTCGTGATTTTCATCACTGCTCGGATGAACAGCCGGCTACCAAGATAAGATTTTGGCACAGACAATGAGCTGTATCCCAGTGTAGAGAATTTGGGGAAAGCACAGGCGGCTGCCTCCTATGGCGAGGGTACTGTAAATTTGGTACAACGCTACGACAAATGTCTAAGTCGGTACAGTGACTATGTAGAGAAGTAGCTGGAAGGTGTAGCTAACTGCTGCAAATAAAACATCGCTGATTTAGACAGTGGTTTCAATTTTGCGACCGATCGGACCTCACCTTCTCTATGGATCTCGTAATACACTATGTGATCAAAAGTATGCGGACATGGTGCCCTCCACCCCTAATGCTGGAATTCAATATGGTGTTGGGCAACCCTTAGCCTTGATGACAACTTCTACTCTCGCAAGCATACGTTCTATCAGGTGCTGGAAGGTTTCTTGGGGAATGGCAGCCTATTATTCACGGAGTGCTGCACTGGGGGGAGGTATCGATGTCGGTCGGTGAGGCCTGGCACGAAGTCGGCGTTCCAAAACATCCCAAAGGTGTTCTATAGGATTCAGGTCAGGACTCTGAGCAGGCCAGTCCATTACGGGGATGTTATTGTCGTGTAACCACTCCGCCACAGGCCGTGCATTACGAACAGGTGCTCGATCGTGTTGAAAGATCCAAGCGCCATCCCCGAATTACTCTTCAACAGTGAGAAGCAGTAAAGTGCTTAAAATATCAATGTAGGCCTGTGTTGTGATAGTGCTACGCAGAACAACAAGGGGTGCAAGCCCCCTCCATGAAAAACACGACCACACCATAATACCACCGCCTCCGAATTTTACTGTTGGCACTACACACGCTGGCAGATGACGTTCACCGGGCATTCCCCATACCCACACCCTGCCATCGGATCGCCATGTTGTGTACCGTGATTCGTCACTCTACACAACGGTTTTCGACAGTTCAGTCGTTTAGTGTTTACGCTCCTTACACGAAGCAAGGCGTTGATTGTCATTTACCGACGTTATGTGTGGCGTATAAGTAGCCGCTCGACCATGAAATACAAATATTCTCACCTCCCGCCTAACTGTCATAGTACTTGCAGTGGATCCTGATGCAGTTTGGAATACGAGTGTGATGGTCTGGATAGATGTCTGCCTATTACACATTACGACCCTCTTCAACTGTTGGCGGTCTCTGTCAGTCAACAGTCGGCCTGTACGCTTTCTTCCTGTACGTCTCCCTTCACGTTTTCAGTTCGCTATCGCATCGGAAAAAGTTTAGGAGTGTGGAAATTTCGCGTACAGACGTATTGCTCAAGTAACATCGAACCGCCTGGCCACGTACGAAGCCCGTGAATTCCGCGGAGCGGCCCATTCTGCTCTCTCGCGGCGTCTAGTGACTACTGAAGTCGCTGATATCGAGTACCTGTCAGTAGGTGGCTGCACAATGCACCTCGTATGAAAAACGTATGTTTTGGGGGGTGTCCGGATACTTTTGATCACATAGTGTACAGCGCATATCTTAGGGCAACTCACATGTAAACCGGCGTAACATAAATTGTATCATTTCGAAGTCGGTAACGGCACTGTTTCTGTTCTCGATCCACAGTCGGAATGGTTATTTACTATTTGTCCTAGTGTTGTAACTGTCTACATCTACATCTACATACATACTCCGCAATCCACCATACGGCGCTTGGCGGAGGGTACCTCGTACCACAACTAGCATCTTCTCTCCCTGTTCCACTCCCAAACAGAACGAGGGAAAAATGACTGCCTATATGCCTCTGTACGACCCCTAATCTCTCTTGTCTTATCTTTGTGGTCTTTCCGCGAAATATAAGTTGGCGGCAGTAAAATAGTACTGCAGTCAGCCTCAAATACTGGTTCTCTAAATTTCCTCAGTAACGATTGACGAAAAGAACGCCTCCTTTCCTCTAGAGACTCCCACCCGAGTTCCTGAAGCATTTCCGTAACACTCGCGTGATAATCAAACCTACCAGTAACAAATCTGGCAGCCCGCCTCTGAATTGCCTCTATGTCCTCCCTCTCAAGAACAGGTCGTATTAGTGTTTTACAAGCGGTCTCCTTTACTGTCATAGCCGGGAGGGCACGTAGATGCAGATAGTGGCCGAGCAGCAACGAAAGGTTGTGGGACAAGATAATCGCCAGTTCCGCAGGGGGAAGCCGTGGTAGGAAGTGAAAGAGGGCGTGAAGTGCGCGGGAGGGCGCAAAGTGGCGATTCAGGCGGTGCCTGGCCGCCGGGACGCGAGTAGCGGGCACCCCCGCGGCCCCGCCCAGCCCCCGCGGCTTACAATGGGGCGGCGGCCGGGCTCCTCTGCCTGCGTGCCGTGCCGCGCCGCGCCGCGTGCGTACGTGGCGGGGGCGGAGGGGCGCCGCCTGGGCGCGCATGCGCAGCGCGCCCGCCTTCGCGGCGCGTCCCGGCGCTGCGCCCCGGCGCCGCAGTGGTCCGGCAGACCGCGACGCCGACGCCGACGTCTGCGCCGAACAGCAGGCAGCGCCCGCGCCGCGCCACGACGCCATGTTCACCTGCCTCTGGCACTGCTGGTCATGGTGAGTCCGCCTCGCACGCCCACGCACGCTGTCGCCGGTCTCACCGTCCACGCTGCTCCACATTCCCGTCTCGTCGAGTGGTAGCGAACCTGCTGAGTGAACAGCTTCTCGGTTCCTGTCCTGCCTTGTTTTCGGGGATCGTGACAAACCGTAGCTGTCCTAAATACGCCATTAGATCTTTATTGGCCCCTCTCGCTACATCCTCCCTGTTTTTACTCATAAAGATTTGCACTACAGAGCTTAACAGTGTTTGCTTATTCCTCCTTCCTGGCATAAATCTCTTCCAGCAAGGGGTCCACTGTGCTCAAGTTTTGGAAGTTTATTTTATTTAACTTCTTGCCAGGGTATCCTTCCTCTTGCCGGACTATTCAATTGCCTGAAGGAAGCAAGTCGTTTATGCCATATAACTGAGATATGGGTAAACTTTGTTCTGTTTGTGTTTCTTTTTACGAGTTTCGTGTCTTACTTTGTTATACTTAGGACAGTTATAGAAGAAGCATCAGTAATTTCAGAATTTTCTTAACAAGTGGTTCAAATGGCTATAAGCACTGTGGGACTTAACATCTGAGGTCATCAGTCCCCTAGACTTAGAACTACTTAAACCTAACTAACCTAAGGACATCACACACATCTATGCCCGAGGCAGGATTCGAACCTGCGACCCCAGCAGGCACGCGGTTACGGAGGATTTTCTTCTCTCTTGGGCTTTTTATTTTGATAGCACGTAACTTTAAAGCTGTGAAGTACTTGCAGAAGATTACACAGTATGGGAACTGTAGAATAGTGCAATAATTATAGCCGACCGGGGTGGTCGACCGGTTCTAGGCGCTACAGTCTGCAACCGCGAGACCACTACGGTCGCAGGTTCGAATCCTGCCTCGGGCATGGATGTGTGTGTTGTCCTTAGGTTAGTTAGGTTTAAGTAGTTCTAAGTTCTAGAGGGCTGATGACCTCAGAAGTTCAGTCCCATAGTGCTCAGAACCATTTTTTTTTATTGGGTAATAATTATAAGTTTCTTCTATTCTACTTTGTCTCCCGATCGACACATTATTTACGGTATTACCTACTGTACATGTCACCATTAAAAATCTAGGTTGTTCAAAACTCGAAACAAGTTAATGGGCAAATAGACAAGAGACCAAAATGAGAATCGGGTGCCATTTCTTCTACATTATCCATAGTTCAATTTTTGAAACGGCATACATTCCGACAACATACTGCGTAGTTTGTTTAGAGAAGACGCTTCAGAATACTCCCAGAAATGAGCAAATAATCATTGAGATAATTCCGTCGATTACATGTCACCGATTGCTACGGCAATAATTGTATCATTGTTACATTTTTGAAAATTACAACGCCTTTACATTTATAATAATTGTTTCTATAATTCTTCGTGAGCTTACCGATTTTCCGGTTTATTTTTTTGTTTAATTCTATCAGATTACGGCCTTCAGGCTGTCTCGCGTATCAATCAAGGATTCGTCACATAAAAATTATTTTGCACCACAGTTTACTTATATAATATTAATAACTGTAATAGAATAATAAAAACAGTATTTTAGGATGACTTGGATATGTGTAAGAGCAACTGAAGTGACAGTAGTGGCTAGAAAGTAACAATAAGAACAATACTGCTACTTCTTCTGCTACTACAACTACCAAGGTAGCGTAGCGTTCTGCCCACGCTTTTGTGATTTGGTTGAACTCTGAAACGCATGCCAGAGCGTTCATATTTGTTCATGCAGCTAGTAGATTTTTTTCTATTACCAGTAGTAAAATGAGAATTGAGCTTCCGCATACCGACGTATACCGTTGCAGCACTACTGAGAGTTAAGTAAATCGTAAAAACAAGACGGAGGAAGACCGGTAGTAATCTCTCGATTACTTAAGAAACGATAAGACCCATCAAGAGGTACCCATTTATTCGTAGCGTCGTAGTTTTAGCGTAGCATCGCCGATATAGTAGTAGCAGTCAGTTTTTATTCCTTTTTTTTTGTCTAGGGAAGGTTGTCTAAACTATTTGCAATGTAATACGATCCGATCAATTTATATGTTTTGCTTAACGACTGAAATCCATCACATCGCTGTAGATATTTAATGTAACGTAGACTCTGCAATCAATAAGTTGCGCTAATAGAATTGTCCTCGTTTTTTCGCCATTTTTTAAACTTTAATTCTCTCATCTTCAGTGTCGTTGCTAGAGTGACGATAGAAGAAGTCTGTTTGTACTGAAGCAGTGATTTATTATGTTGTAACAAAATGCACAGCCTTATGATGACCAAAACGTAGTTGTTAGCTGTAAATTTTACCTTTGCGTGATGAGGACTAAGCGCGATATGGTTTCTAATGTGCTGTCAGTATTATTTTCATGACTTCTTAATGAGTGCAAGATGTTACTCTGCCGAAAGTGTCTTTCTACATCTCTGAACTACTACTTTCCCGAAGTTCATACGAGCGTCTGTGGGAACTCTGATAGTTTGTACGTCCTCCATCACTGGATGGCTCATTGCAGACAGGCATCAGCTACCTGTTACAACCAGCCGTCATCGTTTCCTGTCACAGCAAGTTCATAGATCCGCTGTTTTTGCTTTCTATGTGCCTCAAATTTATGAATATTTCGAGTCTGTAACACGATAATTTTTTATGACAGTTATAAAATGAGCTGGTGGTTAGTTACATTTCGCACAGACCATTTCCACTTCGCATCATAAGTCAGTTGACAGGCTATTGATGTTATTTTCAATGGCGGATACGCGCTACAAATTTTCGGGTGTGTAGCTATAGTTGGGTAAATTACTAAGGCTCATCAACAACAGGTAGGTGTGCCATTATTTATACTGCACAAGCTACGAGTTAGTAAATAAAAGTTCTGCTATGGAATTCGAGGAAGTGTCAGGACTACACAATACCAGCTTTTCTTAAGTGTAATTTTGCTACCTGTCAGCCGATTACATTCTTTTTATATGTTTTCGTCTAGCGTCATCCTTATGATCATTACTATTATTTTTGGTCTGAGATTTTTTATTTATAAAAAAACATTTTTTAGAGAATAGACCGCAATGAAAGTGATTAAATCGTCAGAGAGTTTCATGTATAATAGTGGTAGACGAGGACCACATATTATTGATATGGTACACTTTTGTGCAATTAAAACCTTATTTTTAAAATTTAAGTTAATCAGGCTATTCTCTCATATGGCATTAGAGAGTGAAAGTACGCAAATGTGTGTTATCCCATTGATTTATTACTTTTATGACTGGTGTCTTACCCATTTATACGGAAAATGAAGTATTCTAATTTTGAAGACGCACAGGATTTGCAGAAAACTACTGTGTAAAAGTAGTGCTGGGATGTCTGGTGTTCAACTGAATTGTTGTTCCGAAAACACATCATTGGCCTATCACTTTGAGAAAAGATAAGAGATACTCAGTAATGTTTCTTTTAAGGCAGTATAAGTTGCTTTTATTATCGGAAAAGGAACTACTTACGTGCGTTGAAATTTAATCAATATTCATTGACTATATCAACAACAGAAATGAATTAATCATCAAACTTCTTACAAATTCACTAGAAATTTTTCTCAAAAAAATGGTTCAAATGGCTCTGAGCACTATGGGACTTAACATCTTAGGTCATCAGTTCCCTAGAACTACTTAAACCTAACTAACCTAAGGACATCACACAACACCCAGCCATCACGAGGCAGAGAAAATCCCTGACCCCGCCGGGAATCGAACCCGGGAACCCGGGCGTGGGAAGCGAGAACGCTACCGCACGACCACGAGATGCGGGCAAATTTTTCTCCTCAGGCGGAAAACATCATCCTTCCTCCACTACTAAAAATCTGAGCAAGAACCACCATTTGTGTTTAGCCGGGATGGAAGCAATTTTGCCTCTGTTGGACATTTTATTTCATTTATTCTTTATTTAAAAAACTACTAGAAACACCTCTTCAGCCGCCGCTACCATAGATTTTTGAAGAATAAAATGTTGTGTTGGCAGAAGAGCCAACACCGTGTTACTAGTGGAGGCCGAAATGCACGCGTTTTAGCTCACGCAGGCTGGCGTGAGGAGGGAAGAACTATACTGACGTGAGGTCTGGAAAATGACAAGGAATTAGAATTCAGAAAGCGGACGTAATTAGTTTGATACTTAACTTTAATCCATCAATGATGAACGTCGCTCTTGACGGTACATGATTCACAATATTATCTTGTTCAGAATAGTAACTGAATATGGCGCCTTGCTAGGTCGTAGCAAATGACGTAGCTGAAGGCTATGTTAAACTGTCGTCTCTGCAAATGAGAGCGTATGTAGACAGGAACCATCGCTAGCAAAGTCGGCTGTACAACTGGGGCGAGTGCTAGGGAGTCTCTCTGGACTAGACCTGCCGTGTGGCGGCGCTCGGTCTGCAATCACTGATAGTGGCGACACGCGTGTCCGACGTATACTAACGGACCGCGGCCGATTTAAAGGCGGTGACACCACATAAAACTTCCATGAATAAATAAGCTTCAAACTAATAATTACTTTACGAAGTAGTTAATGTGTTAGATATTTGACATTAAGCATATAAAACCTTCATGATCCAAGACGCAAAGATACTGTATTTTACGTTAAGTATATAAAACCTTTATAATAGAAGACGCCCAAATTATCTTGGTTTTATTATTTTGCCATTATTCGGCCACAAGCTAATTAAAAAGTACGTGGGGCTGGACGTGAAAAAAGTTTAGAAAAGATTTGAAATGATGTTTAAAGTTGGTTCGAAGTCACTAAGTTATCTCTTTATCAAACACAGAATGAGTATAGTCTGGCTAATTTGTGCATCGTTTTAAGAAAAGCTAGTTTTTCTCACGCAGCGCGATGTTTATGTTGTCATAGCTCCTGAACTATGTGTTGTGCAATGATGTAATTTTGCAGATACGAGTGAATTCAGTGTACGTATGTGAATATTTTATGCCAAATGCGTTGAGATTGGAGTTAGTTGCAAAGAAGTAATAAATGAAAACCTCGTGCCTCATGCTGAAGTTTTATTACTGAGTGGGGAACAGATAAAGGTGGGGTGGGGAAGGGCGGCGAGAGGAATAATGAATGAATATAGCGTGGGTAATTTACGCACTATGAGTTACGCCGCACAATTTCCAACTTTAATACCTGACTTATCGTGTTAAACGCTTAACGGAAGATTATGTCTCTTAATGATTAGATCACAACAGCATTTTAAATTGTTACATTGGTCAATAATTGCACAGGTACTGAAAATGAAGTTTTTGCTCGTAATGGAAGTCATTAGATAGGCACCCTGCAACTGGAGCTCGGTGACCAGGTGACCGTTTCAGCCGTTTAGCGATACAGTAGGTGAATCTGCAACGACTTTGATGAGTTATGGTGGTCGGTCTGGTGTATGAATGCACGGCTCTCAAATTACATGGCATGTCATATGCATACCAAATCATCAGTTTCCAATTATTTCTCTCCGATGTTAGTCTTCCTGATCTGCGTACGGCTACTGTAACGAGTTACATGGCACGTGAACGCTACGATCGGTGCCAACTATCGAATCTGAAATTTATCGCAGCACTGTACGCTTGCTAGTGTTGCGCGTATGCATTTACAGCTGTTAGTCGGCCAGCAATGTTGTTTCAACGCGTTTCGTCCGGGCCATTACATTAAACGCCGCCGTCTTTTCCAGCCGTAGCTGGTTATGCATGGTTTGCTTCCAAAGTATCGGCTGAAAGAGACGTATTTGAAAATGTTAACGCGGTTTGCTTTTCCACGGAAAACCTCAAAAAAACCTTGCGTATGCGGAAACATAGCATTTATTCAATGAAGCTGGTGCCGTTTAACTTTGATTTCCATGTTTTTACGAAAAATAACATCCTGCAACTTCTACTCGTAATGTTGAAAGCGACGATTAATTGTACATCTTTCGAAAGCCGTATGTGCCGGTCCAAACTTGGAGGTAACAAATCGTTTCGGGCTCCTTCGAGGTATAATGGTTTTCTCAAATCGCGGACAAGCATACATTTTCAGCATCACTTTATGCGTTTAGTCCTTTACTAGTCGGTAGTTATGAATATTATATTATTTGTGATAGTAAAAACTTGTAGACTATCAAATAACATTGTAAATTTAATAAACGTTCATCCGATTACACATATTTTCCCCATTATATCAATTGTAATATTAATAGTAAAGAAAATGACTCTGTTGAAAATTTAAAAAAAGCTGACGAACGGGACTCGATCCAGCGATCCCGCGATTACGGAGCTTGAACGCTAACCAATCGGCTGCCGCCGCTTCATGCTAAAAATGGCCACGCATAGGTATATATTTGACGACCGAAATTATCTTGCGATTTTCTCAATAACGCTTGAGAAGTACGCCCTACTACTTACAAATTTTGTTGTTCTATTGGAGTACTATGAATGTATGAAGTTTGAAGTAAATCCGCGTTCCAAACGTCGTGGCGTCCCCTTGTGAGCAAACTTAGAAGTCATTTTAAAATCATAACGAAGTACCTTCGGAAATGTACAGCTTACCGAATGAATAGCGCTCTTTGATCTACGAAATAGGCGACCAGTTTTACCTAGTGCTGGAGGGACACCTGAAGTTGTGTTTAGGCCGAGTGGATTTGTAATGGATTGGGAATGAAATAGGTGCAGCGCAAATTTAGGTGTGTTGAAACACTTGGTATTTTTTGGGTCGTGGGGGGGGGGGGGGGGGGGGGGGGAGGATCGTGAGCATTCTTCGGAGTACCACCTACACGAAAGGTCTTCGCCTATTTGTTCGATATATTCTGGTCTCTGTCTTCACCTAGAGTATTCTCGCTCTGCGAATCCCTCTGCTATCATGGAAGTTAATTTCTTAACGCATGCCCCTTCTTTGAATCAGTAGTTTCCTCATGTTCCTTTCCTTGCCCATTCCGGAGAGCACCTCCTGCTTTCTTATCAGTCCACGAAATTTTTAATACCGTTCTTTAGCACCACATCTCAAACGCCTCGATTCTCTTTGTCCTGATTTTTCCACATTTCCACGGACCACGATTCACTCCCGTGTAATGCTGCGCTCGCGGCGTACATAATCAGAAATATATTCTCAGTTTAAAGCCTACGTTCGATACTAGTACATTTGCAAGAATTATACTCGCATTTGCAAATATGATAAAACTCCAGCTCCTCAATGTACTGACGACAATGAAAACTTGTCGCAGACCGGAATTCGCAGCCCGATTTCCCCCGTGACGTGAGCGCTCACCTTAACTGCGTCGGCTACCCGAGCACACTGCTCAGACAGAGCCAGACTTCTGTTGCCTACATCTCATACCGCGCACAATGCTGTGAACCCCACACAAGGATAAACGATGGTTAAAGTCGTGGCCTCGTTTTTAGGCACGAATTGAGGGTCGGTGTCGGTTCGATGTACTCTGCAACATCCTTCAGACATGCTCGAAAGTCTGAAGGACATTACAGAGTACACCGAACGAACAAAGGCACTATAATATATCAGTAGCAGATATCATTTATGAACGAAGAGCATTATATGCTTAATAAATAAACATTCTTAATATAAAAGGAAGTCACTCTTAGTGGTAAGGATAGCCTCCACCACGCATCGGTACCTTGCGGAGTATGTAGATGAAGATATTTTGGACAGTCAAAGAAAACGAGGCAGATGCAAAAAATTGTAAGTAAACTGTGTTTTGTTTCAAAAGTAATCGCCATAACTGCTAACACACTTCTCCACTGTGAAACAAGGCAATCAGTGCCTTCATGACAAAATGTTACGGTTGCCTGCGGATTATAGCCAGGCGTGCATATCTTCGTTCGAAGCAAATGAACGGCCACGAACGTCTCTCTTCAGGGCACCAAAAAGTATGGAGATGGCAAGGGGAGAGAACGGGACTGTATGGAGGACGTGTGAGGACTTCCCAGCAAGACTTCTGTAGCATAGTCGAAACAACAGTCTTCATCTATAGCTACATCTACATGGATACTCTGCAAATCAAACTTAAGTGCCTGGCAGAGGATTCATGGAACCACCTTCACAATAATTCTCTATTATTCCAGTCTCGAACAGCGCGCGGAAAAATCGAACACCTATATCTTTCCGTGCAAACTCAACTCTGATTTCCCCTTATTTTGCTATGATGGTCGGATCCCGCCGCGACGGAAAACGCCTTTGTTTTAATGGCGTCCACCGCAAATCCTGCATCCTGTCAGTTGCACTCTCTCCATTAATTCACGATAATACAAAAAAGGTGCTGCTCTTCTTTGAATTTTCTCGATGTACTCCGATAATCCCATTTGGTAAGGATCCCAGACCGCGCAGCAGTACTCCAGAAGAGAACGGACAAGCGTAGTGTAGGCAGTCTCTTTAGTAGATCTGTTACATTTTTTAAGTCTTCTTCCAATAAAAAGCAGTCTTTGATTTGCCTTCCCCACAACATTTCCTACGTGTTCTTTCCAATTTAAGTTGTTCGTAATTGTAATTCCTACTTATTTAGTTGAATTTACGGCGTTTAGATTTGACTGATGATCGTGTAACCGAAGTTTAACGGATTCCTTTTTGCACTCATGTGGATGACTTTACACTTTTCATTCTGTAGTGTTAATTGCCAATTTTAGCACCTTTCAGATATCTTTTCTAAATTGTTTTGCAATTTATTTTGATTTTCTGGTGACTTTACTAGACGATAAACGACAGCAGCATCTCCAAACAACTTAAGACGGATGCTCAGATTGTCTCCTAAACTGTTTACATAGATAAGGAACAGCAGAGCGCCTATAACACTACCTTGGGAACACCAGAAATCACTTCTATTTTACTCGATGGCTGGCCTCTCTGATAGGAAGTCACACCAGCTCTTGGAAAGTCATGATGACCTTTTTCTTTCACTGCAAAGGCCAGCCGCTCGTTGGCGTTTTGGAACACGGCGCCACAGTCAACACACGGAGGTACGTGGACACAGTGCAAAAACTGAAGCGAGCTATCAAGTCCTAGGTCTTGCCGAGGTTATTTCGATTACGCTGTAGAAGTTTTGCTCGGAAGGCCTTAACATCCTCCGTACAGTCCGGATCTCTCCCCATGCGACTTTCATATTTTTGGAGCCCAGAAGAAAGGCATATGTGGCCGTCGGTTTGCTGCGTAAGACGGGGTGCGCCCCTGGCTACGATCATGGTTCCGCAGGCAACCGCAAACGTTTCTTCCAGGACGGCAGTGACCGTCTTGTCTCACAGTGGACATGTGTATTAATAAATATGGCGATGAATTTTGGAATAATAAATTTTTTTTGTACCTCATTCGGTAAGAAGGGAACACTTACAGAATCGCTTTGCCGTCAGTCTATGTGTGTGTCTGCCCGTCCGACTATTTAGCACATTTTTTTCAGGATTGTGTGGACATATCTACTTGAAATATACATCATATACTAAAGTCTATGGACTCTTGGCTGTGTAAAACATTTAAGCTTCTGAGTCACTGCAGGCAAAAGATACGGCCATTTACGTCACACGTTTCGAGACTCGCAATCACACTCATCAACACCTATTGATCTAGAATCATGAAACTTGGCAAGAAGCAAGGTTTCACGGTACAAGTGAGGGAAAGAAATCCGAGTATTTTTAATTTGTATTTATATCGAAAGAAGAAATTTTTTTGTCGTTTGTTATCCGATTCTTTGTCTGTCCGTCTGTTACGGCCTCTTTTGCTCAGGAACAGGTTGACGTATCAAGTTCAAATTTGTGGCAGCACACTGTTTCTCACGTGCCGACGTAGTTGCGTTACACACCGCCATGTTACACGCTACAATTCGGAGCCCCTCTATCGATAGAAAGCTGCAAATATGTAGACATGGAGAATAAAGATGTAGAATGTTAATAACGTTTGTTTTATTTAAAAAGCTGGCCGAGTTTTCACATAAAAAATTCCGAGGCATTACTTTTCGTCACTCTCTCGTCTACAGGCTTTAGCGGGATGGTTGTGTGCCTTCAAGAGCGTACCAGTTAAAGTTCTTCAGCGTATCACTGAAACCATGCCTTGGCCTACACTTCAGACAGATACCTTCAGGAAAGACTTGTTCACACTTAAATTGATATTAGATACTAAGTAATTTACATTTTTTCGGAAATTCTGTTCGCGCTATTACAAGTCTGCATTTTATATCCTCTCTATGTCGGCTATCATCTGTTATTTTGCTACCAAAATAGCAGACCTAGCGTACTACTTTTAGCGTCTCATTTCCTAGTGTAATGCTCTCAACATCACCTTCCACTACCCTTGTTTCACTCTCGGCGATATTCATCTTATAATCTCTTTTCGAGACACTATCCATTTCGTTCAACTGCTCTTCCAAGTCCACTGACGTCTCTGTGAGAATTACAGGGTCATGAGCATTATTATAGTAAAGCATTCTATAAAAAAATGTAAATGTCGTGTGACTAGGTCCTCTCGTCGGGTAGACCGTTTGCCGGGTGCAAGTCTTTCGATTTGACGCCACTTCGGCGACTTACGCGTCAATGGGGATGAAATGATGATGAGTTGGACAACACAACACCCAGCCAGGAATCGAACCGGGGCCCTTAGGATTGACATTCTGTCGCGCTGACCACTCAGCTACCGGGGGCGGACAGCATTCTATATGATTTATTGTAATTAAATACTGTATTACTATACTAATTGTTAATATTAAAATCGTCCTCACATGTGGCGAAGGGATGTTTGGGGAAGTTAGACAGTAAAAATCTGTGTCCTAGCCCAAAGCAGAATCCTGGAACCACGCTTGTGTGTATGTGTGTGTGTGTGTGTGTGTGTGTGTGTGTGTGTGTTACGTCACTCTGGAAGTGGATACGCGAAGCGCAGCCTGGGCAGCCCTGGGCGACTCTGTGCGACCGGTTCCCACGTGATCACGTTTTGGGACCCTTCGTCCACTGATCCCACGTGATCACGTTTCGGGACCCTTCGTCCACTGATCGCGTCTGCAAAGGCGAAACTTCAGGTCCAGCCCAGCGCTCATCAGGGCTTGGTCTGATCGTCTGGGAAAGCATGTCTCACTTCTGTAAATTTCTGACGCATATCAATCAGAGTCTGCTTATGTACCAGGACGACATTTCCACGCTATTGTTGTCGAAACAACAACAGAACTACATCAGTATATTTCAATAAGCTGGTGTCCCACGGCGTAACACAGCTCCAGATTTTTTTTTTTTTAAAAAGAAGAAGAGACTACTGGATCATCTTCGGTTCAACTTGTAGACAGTAATCAGTTGTCCAGTTGGCAATGTGAAGACTACCCCCTCCTGTAACGATGTAAACTGACTGTTCCTGCAACATGAACGAGAGCAGTATCTGGCACATTTTCACTATTGTTGACGTAATTTATATTACTATTTGCCGGCTGCGGTGGTCTAGCGGTTCTAGGCGCTCAATCCGGAACCGCGCGACTGCTACGGTCGCAGGCTCGAATCCTGCCTCGGGCATGGATGTGTGTGATGTCCTTAGGTTAGTTAGGTTTAAGTTGTTCTAAGTTCTAGGGGACTGATTACCACAGATGTTAAGTCCCGTAGTGCTCAGAGCCATTTGAACCATTTTATTACTATTTAACAGAAGGTGAGACTGTAAAAATGCTTTTATCACTGTGTTTCGTGATAAATATATTGACACAGTCTATTACATTACTTTATGTATCAGTCTTTTATTTGCATCATCGAATCTGGATTTTATATTCTTCGTCGTCAGCGATTTTACATCGCATTGTAAGCTGTTGTAAATGTTTGATGTATCTGACGTCTCGGCAGAATGGCTCTCAGCCATTCTGCCGAGTAAATAACATTGTTAAAGAAAAAGGAGAAAAGAACATTTCAATACTTTGTAAAATAATAGCATTCCTATCCATAAGAGGCAATCTACTGTTCCGAAAAGAACCCCAAATTTATTATCATTTTATAAGAAAAAGTTTCACTAGATTTCTCAGAATTTTTTTTGTAATAAATAATATTTTTCGTTCGTTTAATGTTTTGCTTACACTAACTAGCAATACTGCCGTACCCAAGCATTCCACTAGTAATGTAAGAATATAGAATATGTTTGTGTCTTTTCCTTACAGCGGACGACTCCAGGAGATATTTGTTGCTGAATGTTTTTCAAGCAGTTCTTGTTGGTACAATAGGAGCGTCTGTCTGACTTCTGTAGTAGTGTGATGTGGAAATTGTTTCTTGCAGGAGCCAAAGGGTACTTGTTGGATCGATCCATTGCACAACTTGACAAAATAAAACCTACACACTCACAATCTTATTACGTGAGTCGTTTCGTAAACATGCGCACCAGTTATCGGTATACTGACCGTTAAATCTGACATGCTTTTCATGCGTCTCTTCCAGTGTCGCTATTCAGGATGCCTGATGGTGATCTATGGACCGATTGTGTTTGTATAATACAGGAATGACTCGACAGTGAATGAGGTCATGTTTTCGACAGATCTGCTCCACTTACTCTTCGGTGGTGGTCAGCTCCTACAATCACCTGTTTGCACTGGTGTCTCGTCCGTCGCTAAATCTTCTTCTTCTTCTGCACTTCAAGCCACTTGTGCCTGTTCCATCTTCACTTTTCACTGCCATCTCATTCTGGATCTTCCTACATCCCTTCTTTCTCTAAGCTGGTACAGCATGGCCAGCCGTGTGATTCTCTCTTCAGCCATTCTCTATAAGGTGGTATTTCCATAATGGTTTATTTTCTTGAATCTTTCCCGTAATATTATAAATATCTAGTTCATTCCTAATACCTCCATTTCTTATATGGTCCTTCTTGGTAACACCTCCCACTTTGCTGAGGAATCTCATTCCTGATGCTCCCAGTTCGCTTTCATCACATTTTTACGGATCCATGACTCACTTTCCATACAGCAATACATCTGTAGCCATGGTTTTATAAAACTTTAATTTTGTTTCCTTCCGTGTTTTGTTCCGGAATGTTTTGTTTATTATTCGCATATTGATTGGTATGGGCCACAATTTTACTTTTTGTTGTTGACATTCGAAGGTTATCTTTTCTGTTCCCTAATTGACGTAATTTACGGACTGCTTTTTGTAGCTAATCCAAAATGGTAACTTCATCTGCGTGCCTAAGGATACTAACATATTTGTTTCTATAAATCTGTGTACCCAGACTTAGGCCGGCCGGTCTAGCCGAGCGGTTCTAAGCGCTTCAGTCCGGAACCACGTGGCTGATACGGTCGGAGGCTCGAATCCTGCCTCGGGCATAGATGTGTGTGATGTCCTTAGGTTAGTTAGGCTTAAGTAGTTCTATGGCTAGGGGACTGATGACCTCAGATGTTAAGTCCCGTAGTGCTTAGAGCCATTTGAACCATTTTTGAACGCAGCCTTACTTTCTGTCTCCAGTACTTAACCAAAACATTTATATGTGCATTAAATAGGTGGGGACAATTTAAAGCCTTGTTTGAGTCCCCTTATTGATGGTGATTTTGCAGTTTTCTTATTACCAACTTACATTATTATTATTTTTATGTCCATGTATAAGCTTTATATAACTTCAATAAAAGTCTAAGACATACAGCTTTCACCATATTAGATAATACACTAACTGAAGATCATAAAATGGATCTTTTAGAATAACTCGAGAGACATTCACATTACAAAAAAAAAAAAAACAAAAAAAAATGAAAGTTAAAAGCAAAACTTGCAGCTAATCAATGTATATGTTCAGGTGCTTCAACGATGTACTTGAATAAAAGCAATGACACACAGAAATAAGTACAATTGCAAATATATGTAAGCAAATAATGACCCACACTATTAAGATTAATGCCGTCTGTGAGAAAGTACGCCTCGTGTGATTAGCCGAGCGGTCTAGGACGCTGCAGTCATGGAGTGTGCAGCTGGTCCCGGCGAAGGTTCGAGTCCTCTCTCGGGCATGGGTGTGTGTGTTTGTCCTTAGGATAATTTGGGTTAGGTAGTGTGTAAGCTTAGGGACTGATGACCTTAGCAGTTAAGTCCCATAAGATTTCACACACATTTGCACATTTTTTGGAGAAAGTATATGATACTCCGTGGACAACCTGTAGCTGTGCTGACCTTTGCAACTATTTAGGTATGTTTGCCATTTTCAGTGTGTGCTGTCCACAGAAAATTATGGGTGATGCTTAATACACATGAGCTTCTGCACCGGTGGATCACAGAATACTTAAAGATAATAGAACATTGCGTCCGGGTCTGCCGAGTACCGTTGGGGAACGGGGTGGGCTCGACCCTTGAGGAGCTACTTGGCTGAGAAGTATCGGCTCCGGTCGCGAAAACTGACAGTGGCCGGGGGAGCGGTGTGTTGACCATATGCTCCTCCATATCCGTGTCCAGTGACGCCTCTCGGCTGAAGATGACACGGCGGTCGGTCGGTACCGCTAGGCCTTCAGAGGCTTCTTCGGACGGAGTTTAGTTTGAACAGTACAGTGCAGCGTCTCACACTTCGGAAACATCACAAATAAATGGCACAGCACACTGGAAAATGCGCTAAAAAATTCGAACCATTTCCCACGTGCAAAATGTAATTAAAGGATAATCGTGACTGGGAGTAGAAACGTGGCAGGCTTTCAAATACCATATCTAATGGATCAAATCAAACCAAAGTTATGGAATGTCCCCACAGAAACAAGTCCAATGGGTTCTAGTAGGGGGTACCAGAAAGGCCATGCTCTTGGCGAACCAAGACCGAAACACTTGTCAAAACGGTATTTGCCAATATTCAAGTTTCGGAAATGATGTTAAAACCGAAAGAAAGTGTCACTTTGTAATTTAGGCCTCACTTGCGGTGTTTCGAAATGATAAAACCGGAGGCAACTGTCGCTTTGTAATTTAGGCCTCACTTACGGTGTTTCGAAATAAATGAAGCCTTAGACACTAACGGTGTTATAATCTTGCTGTGGCTGCATACGTCATATTCCGCACCTGCGTTTACTAGCATTATTTGCCGCACCCACATTTATTAGTTCGCCAACCAAATGAAGTGGCGCAACTTCTCTTTAACTTTTGCGGGTACTATCCGAACAAGGTGGCAAAGAATGCCCTCTTTCGCCTGGCATACTATAATTATTAGGTAGGACTAAGATTTGTAAAATTAGACAAATAAGACTATATGCAGGGTTGTTCATACGATAATTCTGAACGCGTTTCATAGATAGTGTAGGAACAAATAAGATGTAGAAATACGAGGGTCACTCCAAAATAAATGAACACTATTTTTGTAAAAATACAGTTTTCATTCTGCATGGGTGAAAGTTGTACAGTGTGTAGATACATTCATCCCGCTTGTTTTCAAACTTAGTTCAACCTATTACCGTGAATGGCGCCGTCACAGCAGGTCTTCAAGATGGCTGCTAAACTTGAAGTTCGTCAGAAGCAACGTTCTGTCATGTGAAAACGAGACAGTGGGAAACATCCACAAGATGTTGAAGAAGGTGTATGGAGATGCTGCTGTCGATCGCAGTACAGTTAGTCGGTGGGCAAGCAGGTAGCGTGATGAAAGCGGGTACGGCAATATTGAGGATTGTCCTCACAGCGGAACTGTCGTGTTCGACCACATCGGCAAAACCAGGATGTTTTGCTGTTGCACGACAATGCATGGCTACATGTCAGCCAAAAAACCATGGAAGCGATCACAAAACTCCAATGGACAACACTTAAAAATCCGCCTTACAGTCCTGACCTGGCTCCGTGTCACTATTATCTCTTTAGAAAACTGAAAGACTCGCTTCGTGGAACGAGGTTTGAAGATGATGACTCCCTTGTGCACACTGTCAAACAGTGGCTCCAACAGGTTGGTCCAGAATTTTACCGTGCGGGTGTAAAGGCGTTGGTTCCAAGATGGCGTAAGGCAGTTGAGAGGGATGGAAATATGTGGAGAAATGAAAATATTGTTCCTAAAGGATGTATCTACACACTGTAAAACGTTCAGACATGTCGAATAAAAGATGGATTTCAAAAAATAGTGTGCATTTCTTTTGGAGTGACCCTCGTAGTTGACTTTCTTCGTGGTACACAAGCTTATATTCTGTTTTTGCCATCACCATTCTAAGTAACGTGGGAGTCGTTTCAGAGCTTCACTTACCATCTTTAACATAAACCTCTCAGTCGGACTATTAATATCTTTCTTAAGAATTAATGTTCTTGAAGCAGCTGAGCTACACAAAAGGTTTCATTTTCCTTTCGTGTTCTACAGCCCAAGATATCTGTTAAATTGCTCGAAAAGTTTATCTGAAACTGAAAGAATAATTTCTTATCGTTGTACTCGGAATCAGTTTAAGAACTTAAAATAAACTAATCTGGTACTTGAGTGCCACCTCAGGGGGAGTTGCAGAGGCTGAGATATATACTATAGTATTTGGAAGACGTCGGAACCAAATATTCGTGCAGCGATTGCGATTTACGGCTTTCGTGTTGTCCCGTAATAACACTCATCGAACGCCGAGGACGGTTCCTCCAGACAGGTGAACGTCAAATCCTTTATCAGTAAAGTTCGCTATCTGTCATCGGTGATCTTGCGGGTCTCGACGATTCATAAAAACCGGAAGAAAGAAATGAATAAGTTTCTGTCACTAGTGTGTGTTTCGAGCTATAAAATCGTCAGTTTCGATTTAGCTAGTATTTTTCTTTACTTTAGCCTGCAAATTTCTCACTTAAGTGAGTTTGTCTTGTTTTGTTGCTGTATATTTTGTTCTGGCGGGAGGGAATATAGATCCGTGTTGGGCACGGCAGTAGGTGTTTCAAGGGACGTACTTCATCCGCACCAACCTCAGGCATTTTAATCTCGCTTCGCAATTCCCGTGGAATATTAATGTATTTTTTTTTTGCCCCGTCCGCGGGCTGGGCTGCAATATTAAATACTTCGGCGCAGACTCGGAATTTGTCGCTTTTTGCCGCGGAGATGATTTCATTTCGTGCGGCGGAGATGCCCTGCCCGACGGTGGGTGGTACGCTTCTCAGAGGCCGTGCCGCGAAGTTAACAGTCCGCAAAATTAGGGGTTGCAGGAGGGTAGCGATTACGGGGGCGGTGTCGGTCAGTGGGCAGCGGCGTAGACCAGGGGGGGGCGCAGCCTTGTCGTCAGGGGCTGCGGGAACCGCAGTCTACCCTGCTGCCCACTAGTTCCGGAAGGAAATCACCGATACGCCCATTTCAAGGTGACATTTGTAATTAACGGTACAGGATTTATGAAAATGAATGTACCCTTTCGAGAAAAAGATTCTCGATTCCCGTGCGGTACACTGGTACAGGCATCCGTATTCAAATACAGAGATATGTGAACAGGCAGAATACGGCGCTGCGGTCGGCAACGTCTATACAGGGTGTTACTACAAGGTACAGCCAAACTTTCAGGAAACATTCCTCACACACAAGGGAAGAAAATATGTTGTGTGGACATGTGTCCGGAAACGCTTACTTTCCATGTTAGATCTCATTTGATTACTTCTCTTCAAATCACATTAATCATGGAATGGAAACACACAGCAACAGAACGTACCAGCGTGACTTCAAACACTTTGTTACAGGAAATGTTCAAAATGTCCTCCGTTAGCGAGGATACGTGCATCCACCCTCCGTCGCACGGAATCCCTGATGCGCTGATGCAGCACTGGAGAATGGCGTATTGTATCACAGCCGTCCACAATACGAGCACGAAGAGTCTCTACATTTGGTACCGGGGATGCGTAGACAAGAGCTTTCAAATACCCCCATAAATGAAAGTCAAGAGGGTTGAGGTCAGGAGAGCGTGGAGGCCATGGAATTGGTCCGCCTCTACCAATCCATCGGTCACCGAATCTGTTGTTGAGAAGCGTACGAACACTTCGACTGAAATGTGCAGGAGCTCGATCGTGCATGAACCACATGTCATGTCGTACTTGTAAAGGCACATGTTCTAGCAGCACAGGTAGAGTATGCCGTATGAAATCATGATAACGTGCTCCATTGAGCGTTGGTGGACGAAACTAAAATGAGCTCTAACATGGAAAGTTTGCGGACACATGTCCACATAACATCTTTTCTTTATTTGTGTGTGACGAATGTTTCCTGGAAGTTTGGCCGTACCTTTTTGTAACACCCCGTATAAGACAACAATGGCCAGGCGCAGCGCAGTTGTTAGATCGGTTACTGCTGCTACAGTGGCAGGCTATCAAGGTTTAAGTGAGTTTGAACGTGGTGTTATACGCGGCGCACGAGCGATGGGACACAGATAGCGATGAAGTGGGGATTTTCCAGCACGACCATTTCCCGAGTGTACCGTGAATATCAACAATCCAGTGAAACATCAATTCTCCGACATCGGTGTGGCCGGAAAAAGATCCGGTAAGAACGGGACCAACGACGACTGAAGAGAATCGTTCAACGTGACAAAGTGCAACCCTTCCGCAAATTTGCGCCGATTTCAATGCTGGGACATCAACAAGTGCCAGCGTGCGAACCCTTCAACGAAACATCATCGATATGGGCTTTCGGAGCCGAAGGCCCATTCGTGTACCCTTGATGACTACACGACACAAAGCTTTACGCCTCACTAGGCCCGCCAGCACCGAAATTGGACTGTTGATGACTGGAAACATGTTACCTGGTCGAACGTGTCTCGTTTCAAACAGTATTGAGCGTGTATGGCCATGGAGACAACCTCGTGAATCCATGGACCCTGCATGACTGCAAGGGACTGTTCAAGCTGGTGGAGGCTCTGTAATGTTTGGGACATGTGCAGTTGGCGTGATATGGGACCCCTGAAACATCTAGATACGACTCTGACAGGTGACACGTAGGTAAGCATCCTGACTGGTCACCTGCATCCATTCATGTTGATTGAGCATTCCGACGGACGTGGGAAATTCCAGCAGGACAATGCGGCACCCCATACGTCCAGAATTGCTACATAGTGACTCCAGGAACACTCTTCCGAGTTTAAATACTTTCACTGGCCACCAAACCCGCTCAGACATGAACATCATTGAGCATATTTGGGATGCCTTGAAAGGCGCTGTTCAGAAGAGATCACCACCACCTCGTACTCTTAACAGATTTATTTACAGCGCTGCGGATTCATGGTGTCAATTCCCTCTAGCACTACTTTAGACATTAGTCGAGTCCATGCTACGTCTCGATGCGGTATTTCTGCGAACTCGCGGGGGCCGTACACAATATTAGACAGATGTACTAGTTTCTTTGCCTCTTCAGTGTAGAATCTCTATATACGAAGAGTAGAACAATATATCAACGTTTTTGTCTACCGTACTGCCGTACAATTGATCTAAATAAATTTTACGAATGCCTGTTCAAAATTTTTATTTTTTCGATGATTTATTGCTTCACATTTTACTATATCACACTGTCTTTTGAATTTTTCACATTACCAAAGCTGAAATTACATTGTTCGTCTAAACTACAAAAAATACGTCCGATCACATCAGAGACATGCTTACTACTCCTTCACTCTGCGGTAATAACAGTATTCCAAAGGGTTTACAGTTTTTCTTGACAAACGAAATTGTATTAGCCGTTTACATTATTATTTTATAAGTGAATCCAGAAATAAACATAACAAACAGTACTAGATTGCGTAAGTAAGAATAGAAATTTTAAGTGTGTCAAATATTTTGTAATTTCAAATATTTCCAAAAAAAACTATATGTACATTCAGAGCAAGTACATATCGATTGTAACAACGAAAACAAAGTAATTCCTTTTCATAAATTTTGGCTTTAAATACAACATATTGTGTATAAAATTATATGCAACTTTTCAGAAAAGCGACTGAGATAATACTAACCGTCCAAAACTCGAAAAACATTTCTGATATCGACTAGTTCTGTTGATGAAAAGTAATTCTAGAGAAGGATGTCCCTTTACACTACACTGAAAACAGTAGACGTTTTTTGTCATCTTCAGAGAGTGCCTGCTCAAGTTGCAGTTTGAAAGCACTGAATGTCAAAGTCTTACGTAAACCATCCCTGACTGCACACTGGGGTAATGCTAACTTGACGCCTCGCTTCCGAACTGACTTCGTAGGGCTACTGTGGAAGGATTGCCGGTCTCTATCCACTGTCTCCTCTGAATGCGAAGGACGGCCTTTTGCATAGGCAACCTATCTACATGATTTTTTATGTGTAAACTCTAAAATTTTTTGTGTTTAAACTCTTAAATCTGTTTCAATGAAATAAACCTTATCAACGATCTTCATCTTTATTCTTCATATTTACATATTTATTTCTCAAGATAGTCATCGTGGCGACAAATGTTTTCTCCCAACGACATACCATTTTGTTGGTACCGTCACTGTAGAATGTTTGATAGTTTTTATGGTTTCCGCTCTTTTCATGATGTTTTCTCCCCATAATCGCCAGTATGTCAATCCAGTACCTGCAGTGTTGCGATGCCAGGTAGATGGAGGGACAGCATGTGAATTACAGTTCATCCACAATCCAACGGCTATCCACTGTACTGTATTCCGCAAACGAGCACAGACACATTCAATATGACTTTTGAAACTGTAGTGACCTATTTCTGACAATCAATTCCTACAAGTGTACAGTGCTTCATAAACATTCCGTGAAGTGTTAATTTACGTGCAGTGATATAGTTATTCTTTGACTTAGCTTTTGTTAGTTATTCCGTACTGTTCATGTCTACACAATTCATTCATGTGTGTAGTGTTAAGTTATTGCTAAATATATGTGGGAATAAAGGAACTGTTTTCTCCAACACCCACAAAACTATTTTTCATCACACATGTAAATACCAGATGCCTGATGCGACATTTAACAGGCACCACAAAATTGCGCTGATTTGATTCGAAATGAATGTTTGATCACGGGAGTCATTCCGTACTGTATTTTAAGGTAAAAGAGGATGTAATAATGCTGTCAATATGTAAAGCACATGGCATAACAAACCAGTACGGGCCACATTAGTAAAAGTACACTCGCAAGTTACGAGATCACGGACTGTCTCAGTGTAAGGGATTTCACCACCGATAATACACTCCCTAAATCATGAAAGCACTTCTCGACCTGCGACCGATCCAGACTAATATCAGCAACAGAAACTGCATTAGAGGCAGAGCGTGGCCTAACCCTAGATCACCGTGTCTCTTCTAATACTACTGACGCTCGCCACGTAGACAACAACGTCCCAAAAACGCGAATAGCAGACCCCTGAATGCTTGCTACCATTCAAAAAGGTAACTGAAGAAAAATCGGAAACTAGCTATACGCTTGCCAATACAAATTTCCATGCGAAGTTCATTTTTATAAAGTTAACTCCGAAACCAATGGCCGCCAAGTGGTCCCTTTCCATATACGCACACGTGAATATAATAATATCTGATTTTACTGCACTGTCTAATGACATTTTTTTTCCTTTGATTCTGTGTTAAAAGTAGCTTTCCTCTCACCTGAAACGAGATTTCTAGCGTTGCAAAATGCTGCTCAGGAAGCTACCCCAGGAGAATGAAAGAACATTGTGGGTAGCAAATAGAGAAAAAAAAAGAGCTTGCATTTTTAAATTGCCGAATTATTTAAATTTGGGGAACAGATGTTAAATTATATTACTTTCGAAAGTTAGAATTGAACCCGCTGTTCCACTGCCCATATTACATCTGTATTATACCGCACCCGGTCGTAAGCTTTTGATATTACACGCAGAACTCATTTTTAATTAAATTTCGAGATGTTACTTCCGCACTAACAGCCGAATGTTGGAATAAGGCTTTGAAGCCATGGGAAACGAATATATTGTCGCCAGGGACTGCAGTAGGTTTGAAAAAACTTGAGAAGCAGAATTGCAAGGTTTTGAAACTTTTCCTTTGTACTGTTTCTAACGTAACTGTTCCCTTGTGATAACGATCCAGAGGGATACAAGACCTATTCTTGGAAAAACAAGACACAGTCTACACAGTGATTAATGATTAATGGGCTAAGAGGGACGAAAATTCCTAAAATTTACGCCGGCTGCGGTGGTCTAGCGGTTCAGGCGCTCAGTCCGGAACAGCGGGACTGCTACGGTCGCAGGTTCGAATCCTGCCTCGGGCATGGATGTGTGTGATGTCCTTAGGTTAGTTAGGTTTAAGTAGTTCTAAGTTCTAGGGGACTGATGACCACAGATGTTAAGTCCCATAGTGCTCAGAGCCATGTGAACCATTTGAACCAAAAATTTACTAAAACAAAAGAATGTGTACTACTAAAATTTATAGAAAGAGGAAATATTAATCCAGCGGACGACAGTAATATACTTCTCGTCGTGTTCATCCTTTTACATCACATGTTACGCAATATGTATTGAAGACAAATAAAAATATCAAGAAAAGAATCGGTGAGGAGCCGACGCAATAAAAGATGTTTGCGCAGTGTGTTGACACAAAACCAGAAAGTAGGTCGGCCGGAAGTGGAAAGCAATGAAGTGCGCTTCGCAACAGGCGCGAAGTGCGCAGCATAAGTGGGACCAACGGCTCGAGCGATGAACCCCTGAAACCTGTGTCCGTTAATGAGTATCTTGGAAGCGTTTATAAGAGAGCAGCTTTAAGTTAATGTTCCTACGTCTAAAATAATACTTTCTTGTCCTGCGGCTTTCTTTAGTATCTGTTCATATTGTTTACTTTGCTGGAGAGCTTTCAGTTCATTATAATCTTAGACGCATTGAAACTTCACCTGTCTGAATGACTATGGACATCGTAGTTTCGTAAAACTTATTTATTTATTTTCTTTAGACCCTTTAGGATCATCATACCTTTTCCACTACGTCTCCTACCCCCCAATATCTTATCGTTCTCTCCCCCTTCCTGTTTTCCTTTGCTTCCCATTCATGCATCAGTCCTATAGCTGAACCATATCCTGCAAGACTGCGAATGCATTTTGTTCGCTTATTCCAGACCGTCCTGACTTCTGTCATACAGTTGTTCCCTGTTAAGCACGTCGCGTTCCGTATCTTCTTGATCTAAGTAATGTTCTCCATCCTCATGAAGTGTCCATCAAAACTTCACCTTCGTATCGTGCTTGAAATTGGTTCTACACACTCATGCAGCTCTTGGATTGACTTGTGTATCCATATTTCATCTTGTTTTTTGGTACCCGATGTCTCTCTCATCTCAAGATCTTTCGTTCCTCCTCCTTCAGTCGAAATCTCTTGGCTAATGTAGTCCTCTCCATTGCGCACAAGGCGGTATTTCTGATTGTTCACGTACAGTGCCTGAGTCTGGCTTTCTTGGGTAGACTTCTCTTTCCAGAAGTTGTCTTTGCAACGTATCGTAGTTTCTGCAGCATTTGGTATCTGTCTGCTGGTTGTAACTTACCTGTTATGTTTCTCCAGGTACCGGAAGCTGTTCACTTTCTCCACCACTTGTCAACCTTCTAGGTGGTCTCTTTATTCGTTGTATTCGTGATCTTGGTATTATTGTTCGCTATCTTGAAGCCGGATTTTGCTGAAACTACAGCAAGGTTTTACAGTGCCAGTTTTGCATCTTCTTCGTTCTCATCTAGGAATGCGAAATCATCCGCAAACGCTAGACAGGCTACTGTAATGCTATTTTTTATTTTATTTGTAATACTTATGTAACATATTTACAATGCGTTCTTTTCTGTTATTACTTTATTTAGTAGGCGTCCGCAAGGAGGAGCAAGAGGGAACACCAAGTACACAGTCTACATTCATTGCACAATTCTCACGAGTTTCTAGCAATGACTGTCTGCCAATCTGAAAAACTGCAGGTTAAAACTTCCCAGCGCGACGGTAAATACTGTAACTTCAGCAATCATTTTGTATAACTTGGATTTTTTCGGTTGTCATGTTCGTCACTGCTATTTTCAAACTCACCGAATCAGTTATACAGTAAAAATGACAGTTTTAGAAACTTTCCTCCTCCTGGATAAATTTCTGCTGATGCCAACGCTTGATTTCGTTCCCTGATATACAAAATTAAAGGTGACGAGATTCATTGGTTTGATTATCTTCATAGAGATGCTGCAATCAATAAAATATTCATGATGCGAACGTTGACAGAAAGGCAACATCTGACCATTCAAAAATTTAAATAAACATGCTAGTTCATGTTAGTGGCCATCTGTGTGAGCAGGCCAAGTTCATGATGAGTAAAACACCCAGAAATCATCGCAGATCCATCTCTGGCTTGAACTTGACCTTACAGTCATTCAGGATTAACTGTTTGATGTGGTCTTCGGTGCACCACACGACGACGTGGTCATTTGAATAAAGGCAAAAACGTCATTCGTTAGACGCCAGTCAGCTACTGTGTCCACGATCGACGATTTCTAGCATATTGAAGGCGCGCAGCTGTATATTCCTGTGTGAAAAGTGGCCTCCTGCGATACGACAAACGCCAGCTGTTCATTGCACACAGTTGCCGTTGGAATATTCGCTCCATAACAAGTCGGGATGGACCTTCATTCACTGCCTGCAGGTTGTGTTTGGAAGCGATTTTGATTCACAAGCCATGAAACTCGTCTCCTGTCCCCCTGAGTCAGGATATTTTTACGGCCACAATTCTGACGTCGTGTTTTGTGGTTACATGTGTTACACCACTGACTGTAGACTAGTTGAGCATTACGCATGCGAAATACTAACAAATCCAGCAGTTTCAAGCACCGTATGGCTATGGTGACGGCCAAACAGGATTGTCCCTTTTTGCCACTCTGTCGGGACCTTATATTTACCCATGTTTACGTATAATGTCCGCTTGAAACATAAATGTCTCACTGATCTCTACTTACTAGTGCTCACGTAGAGGCAGCTGTAAGCACGCGTCTCGATTTCTGCGCCGCATACACTGAAGCGCCAAAGAAACTGGTAAAGTCATGTGCATACGTAAAGTAAACAGGGAGAATACGGTGCCACTGTCGGCAATGCCTACGTTAGAAACAAGTGTTAGATCGATTACTGCTGCTACAATGGCAGGTTATCAATTAAGTGAGTTTGAACGTGGTGTCATAGGCGGCGCACGAGCGATGGGACGCAGCATCTTCGAGGTAGCGATGAAGTGGGAATTTCGCGTAGGACCATTTAACGAGTGTACCGTGAATGTCAGGATTCCGGTAAAACATCGAATCTCCGACATCGATGCAGCCGGAAAAAGATCCTGCAAGAACGGGACCAACGACGAGTGATGAGAATCGTTCATCGTGACAGCAGAGCAAACCTTCCGCAGATTGCTTCAGATTTCAGTGCTGGGCCATCAACAAGTGACAGCGTGCCAACCATTCGACGAAACATCATCGATATGGGCTTCCGGAGCCGAAGGCCCACTCGTGTACCCTTGATGACTGCACGACACAAAGCTTTACGCCTCGCCTGGGCCCGTCAACACAGACATTGGACTGTTGATGACTGAAGACATGTTGGCCGGTCGGACGAGTCTCGTTTCAAATTGTATGAAGCGGATGGACGTGTACGGGTATGGAGACAATCTTGTGAATGCAGGTACCCTGCAAATCAGCAGGGAACTGTTCTAGCTGGTGCAGGCTCTGTAATGGTGTGGCAGCATGTATGGGACACATGATATGTCTAGATACGACTCTGACAGGTGACACACACATAAGCTTCCTGTCTGACCACATGCATCCATTCTTGTTCATTATGCATTCCGACGGACTTGGGCAATACCAGCAGAACCATGCGACACCCCACACGTCCAGTATTGCAACAGAGTGGCTCTAGGAACACTCTTTTGAGCTTAAACACTTCCGCTCCCCACGAAACTCTCCTGACATGAACATTATTTAGCATATCTGGGATACCTTGCAATGTGCTCTTCAGAAGAGATCTCCACTCCCTCGTACTCTTACGGATTTATGGAGAGTCCTGTAGGATTCATGGTGTCAATACCGTCCAACAACTTTAGTGGAGTCCACGCCACGTCGAGTTGCGGCACTTCTGCGTGTTCGCGGATGCCCTACACGATGTTAAGCAGGTGTACAGTTTCTTTGGTTCTTCATTGTATAAAGGCTTAACGATTCATCTGTGCGCGTGCACTTGGGCGACTAATGATTTGGGCGGTGAGTTTGTAACGCAGTGACTGTGGTAAGTACTTGACAAGGCCGCAGCCTCTGTCCAAACCAGTCCTCACCGCAGGAATAGAGAGAAATAAAATTATTCCTTTAATTCTAATCACTATTCGAACTCTATATAAAATTCCGAGTAAACTGATACCTAACAGCGACAAGTCGAATAATTAATTAACAGTTCATCAAACTTGATTATTGAATTAACACCACTAAATTAAGTTTCCCGAGTCACAGACACTACTGAGGAATAGTCTACGTAGAGGACCAATGGTTGGAGGGGGCAGGATGATTAGCATTCCTCCTTTAATTAATGAAGAAAACGCCCAAGATGACGAAATCTACTTTGCTGTTCTGGCCGTTATTTCAAATCGTCGTTGGTGCCACGCTGTGGCAGAGGCACACAGGATTGTCTCGCTTTCTGAGAATTTTTGCCAGGGCACCCGACGTGATGGGCGAAACTTTACCGCTCCAGGGGCCAGAACTGCATGAACGGTTCCACATCTCATCCCTGTTTCGTGGCTACGAGGACCTTTTCGCGTACCGCAAAGGTGCACTCTAGCTCATCGACCGAGCCTTTAAATAATCTGGAGAGCAGCTCTCCATCCCCATTCCCTTTGCAGTTCCTAGAAGAGTCGACATCGTGAAGTCCAGTGTACGGCGGTTACCGCCATTTAATGGCTAGTGCTTCCCATTGCTTAGTCGTCCGGGAACCACTCGTGATGTTTCTGAAGTACTCCGCAATTACGATGGTGCGACTGCGTTAGTGCTGCGTCTGTACACCAATATACAAGCCCTGCAGACCGCCATGTAGCATACATAGCTGTTTTGGCCGACACCTGTTGCTGTAAGCTGGACCAATGGCTAGTTGCTCTGCTTATAGTGATACCCGCTATTTCATTTTTGTGCCTCTCTGGGGACTGGTTTTCATACTGAAGACGGGTTTGTGAGTGATCTTGCGTATTTTCAACTTGTCCTACAGCAAGTATGCTCGCCCAGCGGCTGCATTCCGTGTGTAACAATTTATGAAAACTTGTGACAGGTCTACCTCTGAATTAATGTGTTCATTTCTGAATATATGTTTGGCCAGGTTACCCCGGCTTTCATTGTCTGTGGCTTGCCTACTGTCCCTTTTGTAAACCAACTTCTTACTAGGCTACGAAACACCTGCAGAATAGACGAAGTCCGACGCCTCAGATGAGTGATCTGCTAGAGAAACATTGTCAGTCGGAGCTCCATTGCTAATCTGCTACAGTTACTTCCAACAAAAACCTAAACGCTGCAAGCTCACCACGAAAACTATACTCTTAAGTTCCATAATTATATCGGTTTTAAAAAAAAATCGTACTATCAATGTAATTTGCTCTGAAGTCGTTCCTACTGTGCAAGTACATTGATTCGTTTGCTTTAGATACCAAGTACTTGGTATCTGACCGTCAGAAAATCCGCCACCCATTAAACAAATCCAGCTTTTCCTTGTCGTTTAGGAAAATCCTTTTTTTTTTTGAGCATCTTTACACAATTTTCTTCTTTTTTCAGAACAAAGAGGCATTGATTCCTTCTTCTTTTCTGCCTGTGAGTCTCTTTTCTCGGTTGATAGTGGATTGGGTTTCTTTAAGCTCACAAAAAAGAGATAATGGTGTGAGAAAGAGGAATCATTCGACAAGAACCAAGATTCAATAACTTGCGCACTACGGCGCAGGAAGATGACATCCAATACAGAGGCAATCGTACGAATGAGATGAATTGTTGCTGCGAAGAAGCAACGTGGAAAGGACTTGCGAAGAATGTATCGAGGAGCTACAAGGCACAGAAAGTGCACTCGAAGAAAAGAACGAGATTTGTCGACATTCGAGAGAAAAAGAAACCCGGTCAGCTGAAGGCTGTGTCGCGCTCCTCCTTCGCAAGGAAACTTAATGCGGCTGACGGGTGATTTGTGTTGCTGCTTTGCACCTTCAGGCATGTCAGCTTTCTGTCAAATGAAGAGTATGCTGTTTAACTGAGCAACGTAATATTAGACATTAACATCGGGTCGAGATCGGATGTTAACAATAACACAGATGTTTCGAAAATGGAAGAAAGTTAAACTTCAGGTCTTGTCGACGTCATTAGATTCAAATGGTTCAAATGGCTCTGAGCACTATGGGACTTAACATCTATGGTCATCAGTCCCCTAGAACTTAGAACTACTTAAACCTAACTAACCTAAGGACATCACACAACGCCCAGCCATCACGAGGCAGAGAAAATCCCTGACCCCGCCGGGAATCGAACCCGGGAACCCGGGCGTGGGAAGCGAGAACGCTACCGCACGACCGCGAGATGCGGGCGACGTCATTAGAGATAGAAAACTTACTTAGCTGGGTAAGAGGAGCTCGGTGTTCCTAAATTTAGGGAGACCACGAGAATCAGAAATCTCAATAGCCGGGGGAGGGTTAAATCCTTCTCCTCTATAAAGTGGGTCCGTTATCTCAACGCGTTTTCTCGCCACGGAGATGTCTTTTCACGAAATATTGATCACCAACTTTCTCCTCCGAAAGCGAAAATAATTGTTGACACCCTTGTACGTAGGAAAAAACGATCATCGTAATAAAATACGAGAAATCGGAGCTGACGCAGAACGATGTAAGTGCTCGTTTTCCCCACATGGTGTTCGAGAGCGGGACTTTCGAGAGAAAGTTTGAAAGTGGTTCGAAGAACTCTCTGCCAAGCACTTTGGTGCGAATCATAATAGTCATATAGATGTTGAATATATTATAAAAAGACTGATATATCTATATAATTAACCATGAACTTAGTTTAAAATTATGCGAAATCTAATCTGGTTCACAAGATGCGTCGTAATCCTGGAGTGTGACTTGTTTCTCGCCATGAGAATGACGTCACATGACACCAGGGTACGAGAAGCAGCCAAAGGTGGAGCCGTGGCGTGGCCAATTTTGGAGAGTGCTGAGGTAGTTGTACCAGTAGTTCGACATTTTCGATTTTATTAATTAATATGTTGGCAACTCTGACTCAGGATACCTTTGTTTTTGAAGTGAACTAAACAAACAGAATGAAAATAAACATTAGAAATTCAAAGCTTGCGGCCGTCAAGCAAAAACGAAACAGTGAAACAAAAGACAGGAAAAAGCACATCAGGAACTTATACCGTGGAGTGAAGCGTCTGTCCAAGCCACAGCAGTGTAATAAGATGCAGTTTTTGCAAATGAGCAGGAGAAAACGTGAGTAAACGCTGGTAAAATACGAAACATAATCAAGTGAATAACAGTATACCCAAAATAGTTCTCCATTCCAAAGCCTCACAAAAATTACCGATGTCCACAGGTTAAACCAACTACACAAAAACACCAAAAACATGTTTGGCACACAAATACAAACCGACCACAGCTCAGGACAAGCGGCCGGCCGCTGTGGACGAGCTGTTCTAGGCGCTTCAGTCCGGAACCGCGCGGCTTCTACGGTCGCAGGTTCGAATCCTGCCTCGGACATGGATGTGTGTGATGTCCTTAGGTTAGTTAGGTTTAAGTAGTTCTCAGTCTAGGGGACTGATGACCTCAGATGTTAAGTCCCACGGTGCTTAGAGCCACTTAAACCATTTCAGGACAAGCCAAACACATCAATGGTAAGGACAAAAGGGACATACGCCACGATTTTTACCGCATTATATATTTTAAAGTCTAGATTATAAACAAAAATCCAATGTATACGATTCCTAACATCCCTCACGTTTGCAGGTGACATGGTGTACTAATTTAGACCTTCAGTCTCAGTTGCAAATTTTTAATTGTGTGACATGTTTCGGTATCTTTGCAATACACAGTACTTTCCTATGAGGTTCTGACACGGACAAGACGGGTTGCTGACGCAGTTACTTAGATCTGAAGAATATCCACAGAAATCTAAATATGTCATGTAATTTAGAATGTGCTGCTTAGACTGAACGATAAGTAAGAATTGTTTTAAATATCAGTACAGTTGCTGATACTCTCAGGACGAATATGTGCGCTATAATGAAGATTAATTTGTTCGCAAAGTCGTCATTTTCAAGATGATTCTGCATATCAGTGCAGAACTGCGGACAGACTAATTTGTCGTCGCGGGTTACGGCTTGCAGGAGCTGCAATTTTTGTTGCTTCCCTCTTAACCGCTTACGAAGAACTCTCCACACTGTCAGTTGAGTGTTTTTCAAATCTGCGCTAGCTCGGTAGGTAGAGTTTGTGGGACTTCGCAACATCACGTCCCATTCATCATCCACCGTGTGGCCCGAGGCCGGCCGAAGTGGCCGTGCGGTTAAAGGCGCTGCAGTCTGGAACCGCAAGACCGCTACGGTCGCAGGTTCGAATCCTGCCTCGGGCATGGATGTTTGTGATGTCCTTAGGTTAGTTAGGTTTAACTAGTTCTAAGTTCTAGGGGACTAATGACCTCAGCAGTTGAGTCCCATAGTGCTCAGAGCCATTTGAACCATTTTTTTGTGTGGCCCGAACGTTTTGCATTACAAAAACACCATCCTCGAATTTCTTGTACCTGTTCACTTAGCTGCTGTAAACTGGTGGTGTCTTCCAAGAACTTGCCATGGGAAGTGTGCAATATCCGAGACACAAAATGTCAACAAAATGTTGCCACAAAACGTTCACCGCCATTTTACCAACTGCGATTGGTGGCACCACTGTCAGCGATTTTGCCAACTAGTCTGCCGGTGCCAGGTATGAAACAAGTTAGAGAGAGTGTAATGTTATGTAAGCCTCACTGCCCCTTTTTTGTAACTAATTTGTGTCTAATTTTATTCTGAGAAGCTTAGTAATGTACGTAAATACCGTAAATGTAAATTTGATTCAAAAAGTACTTGAAGTGAAGTGAAGCGCAGCTGGACAAACTCTTTAGCGCGCAACCCCCGCAACGATAGTAATTGTGAATCTTTGAGTATGGACTCTAAAAAAAAGACAATTGATTTATTTAAAAAAAGAGAACTGTTAATCTGTATCTTGTGGAAAGAGGACGTGTTGCTAGGTCGTCGCTCAGAACGTGTTGTTACATTTAATGAAAATTGATAGTTTAGTGATAAAACCGAGTAAAGTATGTGTAAGAGTTGTCAAACATTTATGTATACAAATTTTCTGGAAGTGAAGAATAGAAATATACTGTTTTTGGAAAAGGAGGTGAACTTCATTGACGTCGACGTCTATCAATCGACAAAATTGTAAGTGTACAATGTTCACTAAAATACAGGACAAGAAATGCATTCTCTATAGTTTTCATTCAATAAGTAACAACCTCTCATAATTTCTTAATTACAGAAATAGGATTATGTTATTGTAAAATAGTATGGTGCTGAATTCCACTGACCAATTTTGATGTAGCAGGACGTGTAGTTTGAAGGAAGTTTGTGTGCCGAGCAATCTCCTTTTCTCACGAAAAGCAGATTGCTGTTTGATCTTATTTAGTTACAACAGGCCGGCCGTGGTGGCCGAGCGGTTCTAGCCGCTACAGTCTGGAACCGCGCGACCGCCACGGTCGCAGGTTCGAATCCTGCCTCGGACATGGATGTGTATGATGTCCTTAGGTTAGTCAGGTTTAAGTAGTTCTAAGTTCTAGGGGACTGATGACCTCAGAAGTTAAGTCCTATAGTGCTCAGAGCCATTTGAACCATTTTTACTTACAAAAGTGGTCCCTTAGGTATGAAAAGCTACGAAAACTTGGGCTCAAAGCTATCCGTAATACGGCAAAGTAACTAACAGAATCGTATTTTAAACCTTAAAGAACAATAACTTTCTCCAAATTGTAATACGTCACCAACTGGTGCCGAAGCTGATCATTGAAGGAGGCAGCAACAATAATTCAGGTACCAGTTGCGACTTAAAGTAAAAATCTCAATCAAAAATCAATCTCTCTCTCTCTCTCTCTGTCTCTCTCTCTCTCTCTCTCTCTCTCTCTCTCTCTCTCTCTCTCTCTCCAAACAGTCCGCCCCCGGTAGCTGAGTGGTCGCCAGCACGGTAACTCAGCGTGTTCGGTCAGAGGGTTAGCTACCCTCTGTAATAAAAATAAAACCGAGTTCGTGGATCATCGACGAACTGAAACGGGTGTCTTGCGACGTGCGCCCCGAGCAGATACAACGAACGAAAACGAACAAAATGAGACTAAAAAAAGTGGTCAGCGCGACATGATGTCAATGGAGAGGGCCTGGGTTCGATTCCCGGTGTGTCGGAGATTTTCTCGGCTCAGGGACTGGGTGTTGTGTTGTCCTTATCATCATCATTTCATCCCCTTCGACGGGCAAGTCGCCGAAGTGGCGTCAACTAGAAAAGGCTTGTACCAGGCGAACGGTCTACCCGACGGGAGGCCGTAGTCACACATCTCTCCAAACATGTATATAAATATTCATATTATAAAAAAGTCATTTTATAAGAGGTTTCATATACCGCATCATTTGTTGTTCTATTAGACATATCCCGAAACCAGTTTTTTTTTTAGTTTAAAGGACTTTGTAATTACGCTGTTTTGTTCAGCGACCTACATGTTACACATCGAAAATAAATTAGACTAATAATATCCGGACACAACAGCAGTTAACTGGCCGTCCCCTGTACGCTGTGTTGATAAAGAAAGTCAGCAAACAGTGTTTGCCATTGCATTAGGTCGCTACGAGCCGAGGATCCGCAGATATTGAGCTCCGAGGCGGACGCAGAGGTCAACAGGCGAGCAGTCCAGCCCGTTCCAAATCCGAGGGGAGTTTAGCGTCCTCCAGCGGGCAAACAGCGAGCGGACGACGGCGTGGGTGGACGGACGGTGGGAGGGAGCGAGTGGGAGAGGTCGGTCTCGGCCGGTGCACCTCTGCCTGGCTGCGCCTCAATGCGGCCCTCTCCAGGGGACACGGCGCGCTGGATGGCCTGGACTGCGCTGGAGGCGAGGCGCCGCTGGTCACGTAGCCGTCGGCACACGGACCGTGCATCCGAACGTTGGGAGTTGAGCGTTGAGGGTTTCTGACGTCATAGCGTGGAATAGCACGTTCGGGAGTCTATCCGAACGTGCCGAGCAATATCTGGCATTAATATTATCTTGTAACTCTTCCATTTGCTCCGTGTTTGCATAGAAAAACAGTAATATCACAAATTGAGTCCGCCTTGATGCAAACACCATGTTATTTGAAACTTCCTGGCAGATTAAAACTGTGTGCCGGACCGAGACTCGATCTCGGGACCTTTGCATTTCGCGGGCAAGTGCTCTCGAAATTGAGCTACCGAAGCACGACTCACGTCCCGTCCTCACAGCTTTACTTCTGCCAGTACCCCGTCACGTACCTTCCAAACTTAACAGAAGCTCTCTTGCGAACCTGTGTAGCTCAGTTAAAAAAAAGGAGTTGGTAGAGCACTTGCCCGCGAAGGCAAAGGTCCCGAGTTCAAGTCTCGGTCCGGCACACAGTTTTAATTTGTCAGGAAGTTTCATATCAGCGCACACTCCGCTGCAGTGTGAAAATCTCATACCATGTTATTAGTTTATTTCTTTATTATCCCAAACTAGTTTCGGCGACAAATATCACCATCATCAGGTTTTTTTAACCTAAAACATGCAGAAAATGGTATGGTTGTACAAACACAGTAAAACATAATTACATTTTTACAAATCGTCTTTTGAAATATAGTTTTATATTGATACTTTCGTACTACCTTATTTATTGTATGCTACAGCATGTTTTAAGCTATTATTCCCGCAATTTGTGACATATTTTCTGTGCTCTTTTTTCTGTTGCTGTCTTTTTATACTTAGCGAACATCATGTCATCTCCAACCATGTGAGCGACTGTTAGTAAACAAATACTCAAAGGTGAACTTCGTATGTCAGCAGTATATACTTGGGGTTGTGGTAGTGTTCGTGGAAACAAGTTATTTTGGTGTGTATTTAGCTGTTGCTTAGCTATTCGTCTACTCACGTTCGTTGGTTGGTGTGTGGCTGCTTTTTACACAGAAAAACAAAACTTTTGCACTTTGTTCCTGATCCAGAATACTACGCCATCTTACTGTTCGCGTGTGTCGCGAGAGGCGTATCGCAAGTGGCGAGAAAGGCTATGAAAAACTGTAGCGCGAATTACGACGACTTCTGTTTATTATTTATGTCTCTGTGTGTGATGAGGAAGTGGTTCTTTTGCGTGTGTGTGCTTTCTGTTCTGTGTCCTTGGTCAGTTCTCTCAGAGCGGTAAAGAGAATATCTGGCACCTCAGATATTCTGAGCGTGCGTCTGAGCGTTGACCAATGAGATGGCACAACGCCACCTACGTCACACGCACGCCGTCTCCCTTCAGTACAGAGTTGTGACGCGCCGTATTGGCATTCATTTCAATCCTGTATGTACACATGCCGTTTCTGAGCATCAGCAAATAGAGAAACACTCGAAAACAAGTTGTTAACTGTGTGATTCGTTTCTAAGAAAATAATGAGGAACATCATATTCGTGGCAAAAGAATTATTGTAACTTGTGTATTATAAGAGTAGGCTATTTGAAGGCAGCGATACACTGAAGATCCACCCAAAACGCATTGTTCTTGGTACAATTTGCTGTAGTTAAATTTCAGTTAGTAACACACCTACGATTAAGGTTTTCAGGGTATCAGAAGGATGCCATATTCCTTGACTTCCGGAAAGTGTTTGATTCGGTGCCCCCCTGCAGACTCCTAACTAAAGTACGAGCATATGGGATTGGTTCCCAAATATGTGAGTGGCTCGAGGACGTTGTCCTCGATGGTGAGTGTTCATCGGAGGTGAGGGTATCATCTGGAGTGCCCCAGGGAAGTGTGGTAGGTCCGCTGTTGTTTTCTAACTACATAAATGATCTTTTGTATAGGGTGGATGGCAATGTGCGGCTGTTTGCTGATGATGCTGTGGTGTACGGGAAGCTGTCGTCGTTGAGTGACTGTAGGAGGATGCAAGATGACTTGGAAAGGATTTGTGATTGCTGCAAAGAATGGCAGCTAAATCTAAATATAGATAAATCTAAATTAATCCAAATGAATAGGAAAAAGAATCCCGTAATGTTTGAATACTCTATTAGTAGTGTAGCGCTTGACACACTCACGTCGATTAAATATTTGGGCGTAACACTGCAGAGCGATATGAAGTGGGACAAGCATGTAATGGCAGTTGTGGGGAAGGCGGATAGTCGTCTTCGGTTCATTGGTAGAATTTTCGGAGGATGTGGTTCATCTGTAAGGGAGACCGCTTATAAAACACTAATACGACGTATTCTTGAGTTGTGCTCGACCGTTTGGGATCCCTATCAGGCCGGATTGAGGAAGGACATAGAAGCTATTCAGAGGCGGGCTGCTAGATTTGTTACGGGTAGGTTTGATCAACACGCGAGTGTTACGGAAATGCTTCAAGAACTCGGGTGGGAGTCTCTGGAGGAAAGGCGGCGTTCTTTTCGTGAATCGCTAGTGAGGAAATTTAGAGAACCAGCATTTGAGGCTGACTGCAGTACAATTTTACTGCCGCCAACTTATATTTCGCGGAAAGACCACAAAGATAAGATAAGAGAGATTAGGCCTGGTACAGAGGCATATAGGCAGTCATTTTTCCCTCGTTCTGTTTGGGAGTGGAACAGGGAGAGAAGATGCTAGTTGTGGTACGAGGTACCCTGCGCCACGCACCGTATGGTGGATTGCGGAGTACGTATGTAGATGTAGAAGGGGTAGCATAATATGATTAGTTGCAACCGGTGTATTGTTTATTTAGCGTAATGATTAGCGTCACTATACTGTATCGAGATGTTTGTTGGGGCGGTGACTCGCGTCTTGACGCTTCCAAATTATTTTTCTTAACATTTGCCTTTTTATTAGGTTATGATAGTTTATTATTAGTTTAATATAAGCATATATTATCATATTTGATGTTATGTAAACCTGTTTTTGAGGGGTGACTTTGTTCGATTGGATTAATCTACCCGACAGCTTGCGCTACTTGTATAAAGATATTTTGCTCATTTTTCTTTTACGCTTCGTAATTCACATGTTCCAAAGATTATGCTACTGGATAGGAACAGTGATCAAGCAAGACTGACCTTGCGGTTTTACTAAAATGTGGGGATGATGAAATAATGTTTATCTGATGTGGAGAAGTATTCCAAATTTGTGCCGCACTGTTTGTAATGGAACTTTTATAAGCCTGTGTCCTTATTGACTGGACATGGTACTTTCCTTTTCGTGGACGATGGATGAAATGTGCGCTTTAATAGAGCTAACGTGCGAATATTACGCGCGTTGAGTAAAGAGTGTGATTTACGAACTAAAAACATCCCGCAACTGCCGCAGGAGTGCGTTGCGCTCGTGTATACCACGTTGTGGCAAAAATGGTTAAAATGGCTCTAAGCACTATGGGACTTAACATCTGAGGTCATCAGTCCCCTAGAACTTAGAACTACTTAAACCTAACTAACCTAAGGACATCACACACATCCATGCCCGAGGCAGGATTCGAACCTGCGACCGTAGCAGTCGCGCGGCTCCGGACTGAGCGCCTAGAACCGCTAGACCATCGCTGCCGGCACGTTGTGGCACACGCACCGTACGCACAAGTCGCATCGCTCCTGAGCGTTCAACAGAACGTTGAACTTGGCACGCTCAACGTTAACGTTCGACAGCACGGTCCGTGTGCCGACGGCTTTACTGAGGACGCCGAATGCAGCTGAAATTGTTCTTCCCACCTGTCACCTCAGCTCTGCCTCAACCGACCTAGTTTCAAACTGTTTTCTGTATGCAAGTGCACTACTAGGCATTAAAACTGCAACACCAGCAAGGAAAATATACTTTCAAAATGAGTGTTTTCTGTATTCGAGTACATTGCTAGCCTTTAAAACTGCAACAGAAGCAAGGAAAACGGGTGGCAGCTCTGTGAAACAAACATCGCACACTACATTACCCTCTTATGTCTTACAGATTTAATCATGTACGACTGATCTTGCTATTGTACTACGCTGTTATTATACTGCACACCGAGGTGACAGAAGTAATGGGAAGCGATTTGCACGTACACAGAAGGCCATAGTATCGCGCACACAGGGTAGAAAACGGCAATTATCTGGTGAAGCTGTCATTCCTACTCAGGTGATTCATGGGAAAAGGTTTCCGATTTGATTCTGGCCGCACGACGGGAATTACACGTGTTAGAACGCCAAATGATAGTTGGAGCCAGACGCATGGGACATTCCATTTCGAAAATAGTCAGGTAATTCAATATTCCGAGATATGCAGTGTCAAGATTGTGCCGAGAATGCAAAATTTCAGGAAGTACCTCTCACCACGGACACCACAGTGGCCGATGACTTTCACCTAAGGACCGAGAGCAGCGGTGTTTGCGTACAAAGAATCAGGGCTAGTCAGAAAAAGCGATCATGTGCCACTCCTATGCACAGAGCATGATGTGCCACTCCTATGCACAGAGCTGCTGTTGGGAACACCGCAGTTGGCAGATGTCTCTATTTTCACAAGCTGAGACTTGGTCGCGGATTAAAACAGTGATCCAGGAAATGTGAAATGTATGTATTGTATTTTCGCCAATGACCAATCAGCTTTTGGTTCTTAGTCCACCAGTTTTAGTCAGAAAAGATCATCTTCAGATCTGCAGCAAAACATGGGAAATGGTATACAAGTAGTGGACAGCTTACGTCTTAGAACACTAAAACATGCCGTAACGAAAAATTATTACTTTCATGGGTATGAAAAGATGCGCTTAACATATGACGAGGTGTACTTGTTTTACAAGCTGTCCTGACATAATAAAGCCATAGTGGTATCGTCACAACATGTTCACAAAATCAGCATAGCATCGTAGCAGATGTATAAAATGTGATGTAAACTAGGCCACAGTTCTGGCAGAGTCATACTTTCTCTATCGCTACTGGTCACAAAAAACTGCAACACAGTGGTCACAACAGGTGTTTGTGTCGTAAGCTCGTCAGATGGCGCTACTGTAAGTCCACACTTATTCGTCAATTATAAAAATTGTACAGTATGCAATAAATGAAGAGTACAATAGGTAAAATATATAGTGGACTTGCCAAATGTATAAGTTATTACAGTGATAAAGTGTAATAATTAAAAACACGAAGAAAGCTAAGTTGAAAATTGTTAAAAGGAAATGGTTAAGTGATAATATATGAAATAAATTGTTGCTGATGTACAGCAACCAACCACAAATAGATTTTAGGTTACTTTATATAAAAAGTACCATAACCGGTTTCCAATGTTTTACAATTCATCATCAGACGGTTCTTGTTTTTCATGTTTTCATCAGTACAGATTATACGTTGGTTTCCTGTGAGATGCCCCAGGATAAACAATAATTTACGAACTACAAACGTGTAACCAAAATGGTTGCGCTTCATGTAACCATTTTGGTTACAGATTTGTAATTTATAAATTATTGTTTATCCTAGGGCAACTCACAGGAAACCAATGTACAAATTGTATTGATGAAAGCATCGAAAAAACCGTCTGATGATGAATTGTGAAAGATTCGAAACCGGTAAGGGTACATTTTTAATAAAGTAACCTAAAATCAATTCGTGGAGAAGGAGAGCATACACACACTTGGTGCTAGGTCTCCCGAGAGATAGAACACTTCATCTTCGTCTGCGCTTCCGGCAGACAACCCTTTAGCTGATGGTTACCTTGAGATTCTGCCTCATACCCAGTTACAGAGGGCTGAACTTGCAACCCTCAGCTAAAACTGCAGCCATTCTCGGCATCTAAGTTTTAGAATGATGCTAAGCATGTGTATCATTTGCACACGACAAGACGAGCTGGGCACAAAATAATTTGTTTCAAGTTAAAGTCTTGCTTTCTCTGAATTATTTTATGCACTCAACTGGTTGAACTGAGCATGCACTAACGCAAGGGAAATGATGCTCATATGTCTTTTTCTGTGTTTCCCGTTAACCTGTTAACTAATTCAGCGGTAACTGTCAGTGCACGTGGACATAGTTAATTGTACGTGATCACTATCGTTTCCTTTCCAGTTGTAAGTAGGCTGTTTAGGTTTTTTTTATTAGTAACGCCACGTAGCGCTCTGTATGAAAATCACTGGCTGTGATGTGTGCAGTCTGTGGCTGGTTTGCATTGTTGTTCGCTATTGTAGTGTTGGGCAGCTGGATGTTAACAGCGCGTAGCGTTGCGCAGTTGGAGGTGAGCCGCCAGCAGTGGTGGATGTGGGGAGAGAGATGGCAGAATTTTGAGAGCGGACGATCTGGATGTGTGTCCAACAGAGACAGTAAATTTGTAAGACTGGATATCGTGAACTGATATATATATATATATATATATATATATATATATATATATATATATATATATTTTATAACTTTTGAACACTATTAAGGTAAATACATTGTTTGCTCTCTATCAAAATCTTTCATTTGCTAACTATGCCTATCATTAGTTAGTGCCTTCAGTAGTTTGAATCTTTTATTTAGCTGGCAGTAGTGGCGCCCGCTGTACTGCAGTAGCTTGAGTAACGAAAATTTTTGTGAGGTAAGTGATTTGTGAAAGGTATAGGTTAATGTTAGTCAGGGCCATTCTTTTGTAGGGATAATTGAAAGTCAGATACCGTTGCGCTAAAAATATTGTGTGTCAGTTTAAATACAGTCGTGTATAATTTTTCCAAGGGGACGTTTCACAGTTTCACCAATTTGGGCCAATTTAATATCGTGTATGTTTAATAATCCATATGAACCACTGTGCACGTAATAATTACGAGGCGTATTTCGAAAGTAAGGTCCGATCGGTCTCGAAATGGAAACCACAGTGAAAATCAAAAGTGTTTTATTTGCAATTTTCCAGCAACGTATCTACATAGTAGCCGCTCCATCTGAGACATTCGTCGTAGCGTTGTACCCAATTTCCAATACCCTCGTCATAGAACGCAGCTGCCTGCACTTTTCGCCGATTCTGTACGCTGATCTGCAGTTCGTTGCCTGTGCCAAAACGTTCACTTCATAGCCAGCGGTTCATGTTAGCAGAGATGAAAATCGGAGGGAGCAAAGTCCAGGCTGTATGGAGGGCGATCAAACACTTCCCATCGAAAACGCTGTCGGGCCGTCCTCATTGCCCCTGCAGAGTGCGGCCGACAAGTGTCGCGAAGAAAATGCATGACAGTTATGTTGTGTGGGCTGCATCAAATCAGGCGAAATCTGTCACGGGCACTTGTACTCGGTGGGACACTGTTTTCTAGGCATCTTTATGTGCTCACCGTGTGCAAAACTGAAAAGACAGACGTGTTGCGATCAACAGGCAAATTAGAGACACTGTCCGACACACCTGTGCAAAGCGTTATCGGATTCTCACTGTGGTTGCCATTTCGCGACCAATCGGACCTTACTATCGGAAGACGTCTCGTACCAGCGTTACCTATTCAACGTTGGGACTCAAGTCCATGCTTTTTCCAATAAACTGGACTTTGACTTATTGTTTCACTTCATAAATAGATGAAAGCCTACTCATTATATCTATTTCATGTACGTCACTCAGATTTGGCATATGAAAGTCAACCCCTGTTTAAATTTGGATATCTCAAATTATTATAAAATGAGTGGTTTTTGTTTGATTATTCACACGATCTTACAGGGATTTTTGTATCCCACCTGGAAGGCGGCGCGTGGGTCTGCTTCAAATGGTTCAAATGGCTCTCAGCACCATGGGACTCAACATCTGAGGTCATCACTCCCCTAGACTTAGAGCTACTTAAACCTAACTAACCTAAGGACATCACACACATCCATGCCCGAGGCAGGATTCGAACCTGCAACCATAGCAGCAGCGCGGTTCCGGACTGAGGCGCCTAGAACCGCACGGCCACATCGGCCGGCGTGTGTCTGCTCCTGAAAACTGAACGGTTGGCCGAATGACGAAAGCGAGTAGGAGCAGAAAGGGTGAAAATCTCTCGGTACTTCAGTGTGAATTAAAATCACCTTGACTTTAGCAAGAAGATGAATACATAACTTTGCACTGACGTGCGAAGCCTTAGACCCTTCGCAAGTAGTACATAGTCTCAATAGCAAGCCAACACCCTCTGAGGTTTAAGCGATGTTTCCAGGCCGTCTGGTCTTGACGAAATGGGCAGAATCCGGAGCGACGCTCGTAGAGCTCCACAGCGCCGGCTGGAGGGCGCTGTCGTCGGTGTCTCTTACAAGGGAACCTCCCCATCGCACCCCCCTCAGATTTAGTTATAAGTTGGCACAGTGGATAGGCCTTGAAAAACTGAACACAGAACAATCGAGAAAACAGGAAGAAGTTGTGTGGAACTATGAAAAAAATTAGTAAAATATACAAACTGAGTAGTCCATGCGAAGATATGCAACATCAAGGGCTATGGGACTCTGGGAGCGCCGTGGTCCCGTGGTTAGCGTGAGTAATGCGAAATGAGAGGTCCTAGGTTCAAGTCTTCCATCGACTGAAAATTTTAGTTTCGCAAAGTTATGATCTGTCCGTTCGTTCATTGACGTCTCTGTTCACTGTAATAAGTTTAGTGTCTGTGTTTTGCGACCGTACCCCAAAACCGTGTGATTAGTAGACGAAAGGACGTGCCTCTCCAATGGGAACCGAAAACATTTGATCGCAAGGTTATAGGTCAACCGATTCCTCTACAGGAAAACACGTCTGATATATTCTATACGACACTGGTGACGGCATGTGCGTCACATGACAGGAATATGTTGTCTACCCACCTAACTTGTACACTTGGCGAATGGGTAAAAAGATTCTTCTACCTTTCCCGATTTAGGTTTTCTTGTGGATGTGATAATCACTCCCAAAAATTGATGAAAATATAAGCGTGTGTTACATAAACTGAAAATAAAAAGTTAAACTTCACCCGAGGGTAGGCTTGAACCAAGGACCTCTCGTTCCGCAACTGCTCACGCTAACCACGGGACCACGCCGCTCCTGAGTTCACGTGCGCCTTGATGTTGCCTATCATACGCATGGACTACTCAGTTGGTATATTTTGCTTATTTTTTCATAGTTCCACACAACTTCTTCCTGTTTTCTCGATTGATCTGTGTTCAGTTTTTCAAGGCCTATCCACTGTGCCAACTTATAACTAAATCTGAGGGGGGTGCGATGGGGAGGTTCCCTTGTTAGTGCCAACTCATGAACTTGCACCTACGCTGTGGCATCGTTGCTATCGATACCACAGGGAGCTATCTGTTCACTATACAGGTTACTGAGTTCAGACCTTGAAAGCGTCACAGGGGTATGTTTAACACTCAACCGTAACATCGCACGTACTTAGTACTTATAACACCAATCAGCCTCCAGTGTACGATGGATTAACCAACTGCATCTCTGTGTTCAGGGGCACAGTAAAATGATCAGTGTTCAGGAGAGAGCCCGTGTACGAAATATCAGTTTGGTAGCTGTAGGCCAACACAGTTTGAGAATGGTGAGGATTTTGCCTTATTAGACTCAACGACGTCACTACGGTGACGGCTTTCTTTTGCATTACAGTACGGAGTTGACGGAACTTTAAAGAAGCAGTTTATTTACTTGACCTGTCAGCTATACTGTTGAGGAGCGTCTTGCCTCACACGGTCGGCCGATGTCAGACCAACAGGTAGCCAGCCGCAGTTTAATTTAAGCGGTCGGTGGGCAAGCTTCGTCGCAGAGGTGCTCGAGAGAGCGACACCGAGTTCAGCTACGTGCCCCACACTTCCATCCCTCTGCACCTTGCGGCGGCGCCAGAAGATATGGCGCCATGAATTATGCGCCACCGTCCCCGGCGAGGCAGCGTTAACCAACGCCCCTCTGACAAGTCAGAACTCGCGCATCCGCCTCCGCGGCGCTGTCCGTTCTTTTATTCATGTGTTAATGGCTCTGTGCCGTCTTTCTCATTTACCGCACGTCGTACGCAGGGTATTTCGCAATTACTATTGCAGGCATTTATGAACTGTAGAGCGGGCTTAGTAGATCAAGTTTTGATGAGGAACCCACGTCTGGTAATATACTGATCAGATGTAAAGTTAGAAGGTGGACCATTTTCAGACCTCCCTCTCTGCGATATGCACACAAACTAAGACGAAGGCGCCGTAGTGACTACCTTTCGTACTTACGCGATCACGTACCATTTTCGGCCAGCTACTACAGCCAGCAGCAGAGCATGAACCTTAGACAATGCCAGCCACTTGTGGCGGCGGAGGGTTAGAAAAATCAGTAAACAAACTTCGGACGAAAATCCGGAGACAAAAGTCTACAGGTAATACGCATGATAGTAGTGATGGGAAATATTGAGAGAAAATGTCAGTAACAAAGATCTGAATCAGCCCTGAACGCCGTGCCGTTCTAGGCGCTTCAGTCCGGAACCGCGCGACTGCTACGGTCGCAGGTTCGAATCCTGCCTCGGGCATGGCTGTGTGTGATGTCCTTAGATTAGTTACGTTTAAGATGTTCTAAGTTCTAGAACTCAGATGTTAAGTCCCGTAGTGCTCAGATGTTAAGTCCCATAGTGCTCAGATGTTAAGTCCCATAGTGCGCGCAGAAGATCTTTCAGTTACGGCCACTGGTCGATCTGATTCAAATTCTCTTCATTTGTCAAGACATATTAACCACTTGTTTCCTTTGTTACATTCTTGCAAATCAACTGATATAGTATACGTTATGGTAAACTATAATTCGCGTTAGTGGGGGGGACTTGGTTCCAAATATCCAGGCCACATCTATCTACATATACATCTACCTGATTAATCTGCTATTCACAATAAATTGCCTAGCAGAGGGTTCAATGAACCACCTTCAAGCTGTCTCTGTACCGTTGCACTCTCGAAAGGCGCGCAGGAAAAACCAGCACCTAAATTTTTCTGTGCGATCCCTGATTTCTGTTACTTTATCGTGATGATCATTCCTCCCTATGTAGGTGGATGCCAACAGAATGTTTTCGCAATCGGAGGAGGAAATTGGTGATTGAAATTTCATGAGAACATCCCGTCGCAACGAAAACGCCTTTGTTTTAAAGACTGCCACTCCAATTCACGTATCATGTCTGTGGCACTATCGCCCCTATTTCGTAGATAATACAAAACGAGCTTCCCTTCTTTGAACTTTTTCGATGTCACCCGTCAGTCCTACCTGATGCGGATCCCACATCGCATAGCAATACTCCAGAATAGGGCGGACAAGCGTGGTGTAAGCAGTCATTTCAGTAGACCTGTTGCACCGTTTATGTGTTCTGCGAATGAATCGCAGTCTTCGGTTTACTCTGCCCACAATATTATCTATGTGATCGTTCCAATTTAGTTTATTTGTAGTTGTCATCCCTACGTATTTAGTTGAATTTACAGCCTTCAGATTTGTGTGACTTATCGCGTAATCGAAATTTAGCGGATTTCTTTTAATACTCATGTGAATAACTTCACACTTTTCTTTATTCAGGGTCAGTTGCCACTTTTCGCGCCATACAGATATCTTACCTACATCATTTTGCAATTCTTGTTGGCCATCTGATGACTTTACGATACAGTAAATGACAGCATCATCTGCAAACAGTCTAAAACGGCTACTCGCATTGTCTCCATGTCGTTAACATAGATCAGGAGCAATAGAGGGCCTATAACACTTCCTTGGGGGACGCCGGATATTGCTTCTGTTTTATTGGATGACTTTCCGTCTACTACTACGAACTGTAACCTTTCTGACAGGACAGCACGAATCCAGTCGCACAACTGAGGCGATATTCCATAGGCACGCAGTTTGGTTAGAAGACTCTTGTGAGGAACGGTGTCGAAAGCTTTCTGAAAATCTAAAAATATGGACTCAAGTTGACATCCTCTGTCGATAGCACTATAAAGAGCTAGTTGTCTTTCACAAGAACGATGTTTTCTGAATCGGTGCTGACTATTTGTCGGTAAATCGTTTTCTTCGAGGTAATTCATAATGTTCGAACACAGTATGTTCCAAAACCATACTGCAAATCGACGTTAGTGACACGAGCCTGTAATTCAGCGGATTACTCCTATTTCCCTTTTTGGATATTTGTGTGACTTGAGTAATTTTCCAGTCTTTAGGTACGGATCTTTCTGTGAGCGAGCGGATGTATATAATTGCTAAATATGGAGGTATTGTATCAGCATACTCTGAAAGGAACCTGACTGGTATACAATCTGGACCGGAGGCCTTGCATTTATTACGTGATTTAAACTGCTTTGCTACACTTATACGTTTTTCATCTTGGCATTTGCTCTTGATTGGAATTCAGGAATATTTACTTGGTCTTCTTTGGTGAAGGAGTTTCAGAAAACAGTGGTTAATAACTCTACTTTAGTTTCACTGTCATCAGTGACTTCACCGTTGTTATCACGCAGTGAAGGTATTCATTGCGTCTTGCTACTGGTGTGCTTTATATATGACCAGAATCTCTTTGGGTTTTCTGCCACATTTCGAGACTTAGTTTCGTTGGGGAAATTATTGAAAGCATCTCGCACTGAAGTACGCGCTATATTTCGCACTTCTGCAAAACTTTGCCAGTCTTGGGATTTTGCGTTCTTTTAAATTTGGCATGCTTTTTTCGTTGATTCTGCAACATCGATCTGACCCTTTTTGTTTATCATGGGAGATCAGTACCATCACTTATTAATTTATGTGGTATGTGTCTCTCAATTGCCGTCGATACTATCTCTTCGAAATCATTCCACATCTTTTCTGCCCTTACATGATCAGATCGGAAGGAGTGGAGACTGTCTCTTAAATAGACGTTAAGAGCATTTTTATCAGCTTTTTCAAATAGATGTACTTTGCGTTTCTTTTTGCTGGTTGCGTGTGTTACGGTATTCAGCCTAGCAGCAACTGTCTTCTGGTCGCTAATCCCTGTATTCTTCATGAAACTCCCTATTTGTCCAGGATTATTTACTGCTAAGAGGTCAAGTATGCTTTCAGGATCATTTACACTTCGAGTGGGCTCATGAACTAATTGTTAAAAATAATTTTCTGAGGAAGCATTCAGTATAATTTCGAATGAAGTTTTATGCCTGCCGCCGGCTTTAAACGTATAATTTTTCCAGTAAATCGAGGGTAGATTGAAGTCAACACACCGGCCGGAGTGGCCGAACGGTTGTAGGCGCTATAGTCTGGAACCACGCAACCGCTCCGGTCGCAGGTTCGAATCCTGCCTCGGACATGGATGTGTGTGACGTCTTTAGGTTAGTTAGGTTTAAGTAGTTCTAAGTTCTAGGGGACTGATGACCTCAGAAGTTAAGTCCCATAGTGCTCAGAGCCATTTGAGCCACACAGAGATGACGGCTGATCTGACTGCTGTACTATGTCCAAACTCGCTCGCTGTAAATGTTTTCCCTGTACTCAGCATTAGTTTCTAGGTGTCCACGAATGCTGATATACTATGTCGTTCAAACGACTCTGAGCACTATGGGGCTTAACATCTCAGGTCATCAGTCCCAGAGAACTTAGAACTACTTAAACCTGACTAACATAAGGACATCACACACATCCATGCCCAAGACAGGATTCGAACCTGCGACCGTAGCAGCAGCGCGGTTCCGGACTGAAGCGCCCAGAACTGCTCGGCCACAGCGGTCGGGTACTATGTCGTAATTAATATAGTACGGTAGGTAACTTCAGATGTTTACTGATCTAACATGGAAGTCAACATCTTGTTTGCTTGCCTGTCAGTATGTGTACCATGTTCTCACCTGCTTTCACATTAATTAGTTTCGTCAGTCACAAAGGTTTGAGAAAGTCCATTAGCACGACGCGCAGGTTAGGAGAAGCGTGTATTGGGGTTTATGGACCCAGAGTGAATGGGTGAGCTGTTGTTTCACAAGGTAGAAAAACTCAGACCACTTCGTGGTGATGTTCAGACTAACTTTGGTGCTAATAGCTTCTGCATATTTTCCTATTGTTCGGAAAGAAAACTTCTTGGTTAAGGATAATACAGGGTTCAAATACGTGGTACACCAAAAGACTTTTAGGTACCCTACGAGGATTGTAGCTCACTTATGTTATTAACACGACGTGTTTCGGAGGAATGCTGCTATCATCAAGTGCTATGCAGTTGCATGCAGATGATATTAATGTGGCGTTTTTGGACCCTGTGATCCTGTATTTCGTCTGCAACGTTATCCAAGTAAATACTCTTTTGTACAAACTGACTATTTAAAAAAAAATTGCCTTGGATTTATTGAACCACACTGCCAATAGCTCGTTACAAATATAAATCCTATACGTAAGTTTACCTTTGTTGTATGGAATGGTTTGCAGTCTGCGGCTGTATTAAAAATTTTTGAAATAATTTCTACTGCGACAGTCATTTTGTACTGATATTTATTAATACGACGCGTTTCGGAGGAATGCTGCTATCATTAGGTGCCATGCAGTTGCATGCAGATGATATTAATGTGACGTAGGCCTATGCTGAGGTTTATTTACTACGTGTGCCGGTGTGGGTTCGAACCGAAATGTAACCCTGCAGAGAAAGAAACATTTATTTTAGTGTATGCCTTAAGTGAGTTGTGAGTTTATATCTTTTCATTGACGTATTTACTTACACTTTTGCTGGGAATTTGTCTGGAACAAAGAGCACAGTAATAAATACATCATCATGACGTAATACACATTCAGATGTATAGATGATACGAGAGACTCTTCAGTGCTAAGATAAACTTATTTCAATTTCTAACATAGTACAAACAAATGAAGATACAATCTTTTCTATATACGCTACACGGGCAACGCGATGTTTCTGTAACACGCTAATACGCATATTGGTATGTAGATCGCCATTAAACGATACTTGTCGATCTATAGGTACAGTGAAGTTGGAGAATCCCCAGGCAACTGAAAGTTTGCAGTTTTCCGATTGGGGGGGGGGGGGGGGGGGAGATTGCAGGGAGAAATCTTCACACTACGAGGCTTTTCCGATGCCGTGTGGAACTCAGATTCGTCTTGCTAAGTGGAAAGTTTCTTCTCGCACGTTGCCGCAGGCAGCTGGAGTCCTTGGTTTGAGGCAGCGGAACACGCAAGCTGGGATGACGCCACTGCCTTGTACGGCTTAAGATGTCTGTTGAGACCCGTTTATGTTTACGTCTAGTGAACGTTTCTTAGGCATTAGCTAGGTCTCCATTCACTAGACTGTAAAACGCATCCTGGAAAGTCTAGAAAATTTACCTTTCAAACCGAGAGAAAGCTGGCACGTTATGCACCTTATACTGAAGGGTGCGCTTTCAAAACCCCGTACCAACACACAAGCTGTTGCAATGAATCGAAGCAAAATGACCAGAGGACACACACAGATGACGGCTGGTCTGACTGCTGTACTGTGTCAAAATCCGCTTGCTGTAAATGTTTTCTCTGTACTCAGCAGTAGCTTCTAGGTGTCCAGTTGCGCAGTAGGTCTCGTCCCTAATATTAATATGTTTCCTTCCGTATCTAAGTTCAATCGAGTAATTGCTGTGCCTCTATTACCTTTTATGTGGACGGGATGTTTAACTGTAAATTCCTAGCCTTCCTTCATGCCGGCCGTGCGGTTCTAGGCGCTTCAGTCTGGATCCGCGTGACCGCTACGGTCGCAGATTCGAATCCTGCCTCGGGCATGGACGTGTGTGATGTCCTTAGGTTAGTTAGGTTTAAGTAGTTCTAAGTTCTAGGGGACTGATGACCACAGATGTTAAGTCCCATAGTGCTCAGAGCCATTTGAACCAATCTTCCTTCATATCGCACCTCTTCGTTCCAGGCCTTTGTCAACGTATCTTAGGAGTTTATACAGTTGTCTTTCTGGCACCAGTGTCTAGAACAGGCTTTGCTATTTTCGTCATAGCACGTGTCCATTCCAGTTCTTTCTAGAAACTGCTACTTTCATTTATTTTGCGGTTTTTCGCTAGCTGATTTGACATGTAGTGCCGTGAACGGAATTATTATTTATTTATCTCATAGTACTCCTACAGCCTATCATTTAAAGACAGGCTGTTTTCATACTTACTTAGATTACCATCAACAGTATTAATTTCCTGACACCAGCACCTAATGTAACGAATACTACACTATAGTAAAGTAGGACTACTTTCCGTTACTATAGCTCTTATTTCTCTAGCGTTTACCGCCTCGTGTGGGGTTCGCGGTTTTCGTGACCTGCCGTTTTTTTAAATTTTTTAAAAATATTTGTGGCTGGATGGCCTCCCTGTTGCCACCGTCGACAGTTAATCGAAAGAACGCAAGTCTTGTGAGCCATCTATGTGTGAATCGTATGAACTTTGTTTTTAGCGTTGTCGTACTTTAACTGTGTGGGTCTAGTACTTTCTAGGGCGGAAATTGGGTGCCAACCCAGCATTTCCTAACCGTGGAAAAACGCCTGAAAGCCAGGCTGGCTGGTGTACCAGACAAACGGTCGTTACTCCTCCGCGAGGATTTGGCGTGGGTCAGCCTAACTGACTCCCTATCTTGCAGGCCAGCGCGCTAACCTACTTTTCCCTGTACGGTTAGTGGGCTACCTGCAGTTCCATTTTAAATGCAAACAAAAAAAGTTTGGAATTGTGTTTGTCTTTCTTTCATATTAATGTGTATCAGTAGAAGTGTAGAGAACCACATGCCTTTGTGATGCCCACAAGAGAAACTCCCCATCCCAACCCTCTCGGATTTAGTCGTAAGATTGCCCATCAAATACTGAACACATATCAAGCATGAAAAGAGAAAGAAGGTGTACTGAACCGTGAAAAAAAGCAAAATAGAAACAGTGAACGGGCCAAGAACAACAAGTGTAATATAAAGCAGCCGAGTAGACAGTGATGTGGTTACGGTGTTGGATTGCCAGGCGAGCGAGCCACGTTCAAATCCTCTCGTGCTTTTTTTTTCCACAATATTATTAACTGTTCCGTCCGGTCGCTGAAATGTCTGTTCTCTTTATGTAGTCTTGGCAGTTGTCATACTATACATTGGTTATAGAATATGAGTCATGTGGCAAGAATACGTTACCGTCGCAAGTAAATGTCATAAATAGTGAGAGCAAGCTAGATACCACATAAACGTCTCACAGAAATGAAAACAACAAACAAACAGGTGTGAACTAAGTTACAACAAAAGAATTCAAGAGTCAAGACTTCCAAAACGGAACGCAACTTTAAAAACGTTAAAAGATATGTTTTGACATAGCACAGAGAAACTGTGTGATTGAGAAACTGTTGTGTTCATTTGTTGCAACTTATGTGACAAACTATTATGTTTTCATTATTTCCTTTGGAATGATCACATTTCAATTCATACTAACACCTATGTCGAACAAGGAGGCATATCTCACTCATTTACCATTCGTACAAATTAGGAACGTGGATGAGAGATTCCTATCATATGACACACGTACTGTCACTCATGCCGTGTATGACCCACCAGACGTGTTTTCGGATGGAGAATTCGGTTGACTTGTCGCCCTGTCATCAGACGTTTTCGGGCCCATTCGAAAGCCACTTGCTTTAGGCTACTAATACAGTAGTTGTGTCGTATCAAATACCATTATAGTCCCTACCTTATACCTCACAGTTGCAAACGGACGCTACACCACAACATACTCACAAATTTGAATGAAGCGAACAGCAGAAAAAAAGTGACCCGAGGGAGGTTCAAACACGGCTACCTTGCGTGGCAGTCCAACACCGTAACCACTTCCTGACGACGCTAATTGTCATTCCTGCTGCTCTATATTGCGTTTGGTACCGTTCACTGATTCTATTTTTCTTTTTTTTTTTTCTTTTCACATTTCACTACACCTTCTTCCTGTTTTCATGTTTGATGTGTATTCAGTTCTTGACAGACCGTCCACTGAGCCCCCTTACAAGCCGTCCATATGTGCTGTTTCTTCACAAGTTTGCAACTAAGCATCAATATTTCGTCCTTTTGCATTTCGTCTTGCACGCCCTTGGATAAACATGTGCCATTTTTCGAGTGCGGGTGTACTGTTTCCTTGTGGTAGCCGACGGGACAAAGCTCTGTCGTGGCGTTTGTTCACTGCTTGTACAAACCTAAATAAATTGGCGGTTTATGTACGTAGCACGTGCAAACAGTCGCTTTTTGAATTTGTTAGGATTTATTGCACCATCATCTAGTTTTCGAGCCACTGGAGTCTCATCATCAGATGGAAACCGGCACATTATTTCCTGGACCAACTACAGCTAGACGCCAAGTAGCGATACTGGCGAGAATACGGAAATTTAGGCATAAGTTATAGAAATATGTACCATACGGAAATACAGTTATGTTTTAAGATATTTACAGAGCATTGCAACTTGTTACCCTCGAAAAATTTGCATCTATAATGTACAATTTGCCAGCTTAGGCAGACACAAAAAATAAGGAAAAGTACTCTGCGTAAAAATTTTCCCATTCCATCGTGACAGGCTGTTACAGCAACAGGTTTAAAAGTGTTTCGGGATGAAAACCGTCTCGGTTGCGAAATTATTTAATGTCACTGACACGTTTCACACTTCTGAGGCATCATCAGATCGTCTCCGAAAACAAGAAATCAATCAATTAAAAAAAATGGAGGAAAAAGACATGATCATATCTTGCACAGCTTCGCAGACAACGTGAACTAAAAGCAAAAAACTTACATAAAAGTAGCTGCTTACGTGACCCATCAGTCATGAAACCATATATAATGTAAAACAGACACAAAGGTAACCGGATTTATAACACACCCGTCATGAAACATCTAAACCACGAAGTGAACTTAGTGAAAGAAGAGAAACAGCCAGAATAACACGGAGAAAGTACAAATATGTTGCTGAATAATTTTCCACGGTTGTCATGTGTTGACTTGAGCACACCAGCAGGCGCTGCCGCGGCAGTACCAGATAGGGTTACGCTTGCAAAACCACGGTACGAGCCGCACACGGCACAATGTGTGTACTGGTGCGCATACAAAGATTACTATGACAAACTGAGACACAGGTGGCAAGTATAGTGCGGCAAGGAGTACCCAGGTGGCACGGATGACCGGCTTACGGAATATTTTCGAAAAACAAATGTGTGTGAAACTAGTAATGAAAATGCATAGAAGGAAACCAATGCAGACACACACAAAACAAAAATAAAAGCACAAAGAACAGGTAAAATATTTGTTTTATAAATAAAACCGCATTTTCTTGCTGCAACTGTAATTTATTTCTCCCAGAGGCGTCTGCCCCCCCCCCCCCCCCCCCGCACCCGCTCCCCTCCCCCCGTGCCTTTTAATTTTTTTTTCTTTTTTTTTATGGCGAAACGCGTCTGGGAAAAATAAATTATAGTTGCAGCACGGAAAGGCGGTTTTATTTACAACACAAATATTTCTGTACTTGCTGCGGAAGATGGTCATGCAAACAAGCTTGTTAGCAGTTAAAGTGATTGGCGGCCGGTGTGGGTGAGCGGTTCTGGGCGCTTCAGTGTGGAACCGCGCGACCGCTACGGTCGCAGGTTCGAATCCTGCCTCGGGCATGGATGTGTGTGATGTCCTTAGGTTAGTTAGGTTTAAGTAGTTCTAAGTTCTAGGGGACTGATGACCTCAGATGTTAAGTCCCATAGTGCTTAGAGCTATTTGAACCATTTGAAGTTGAAGTGATTAAATGAAAAATACTGAATCAAAATATATCATTATAACTCTGTCACACGGAGTAAAACAGCTAAATTTTGCCTTACATTCATCGCGATGCTTTATGAATCGATAAAACTTCAAGGTACCTGGATCGGGTGTAGTCTTAAGAGTCGCAAGTAAGAGACAAAAATATTTTAGTCGTTGGAATAAAGAAACACAAGATATAAAATATAAAGAAGTAAAGTCATCCACAATAAAAACCTCCTTTAAAATGGGGATCCCCCAACTTCCCTCACAAAAACCAACAAATTAAGAGTAATACTGTCGACATAAAATAATCATCGCAGGAGCGAGCATTGGTAACATTTTATCATAATGTATTTGACTACTACTAACTAGTTGATCGTTCAGCAACCTGTCTTTGTCAACATCGAGATATTTAACAATTTTTCCAGCTCCTCTAGTGGACTCAACTTCTTCCCCTTCTGAGCAAGATGAACTCTTTTAGAATTATATATTAATTACTTCAGCTGTCAACGGGCCTTGATGTATATCAACGGGGACAGGCGAAAATTTGTGCCCTGACCGGGACTCGAACCAGGGATCTCCTGTTTCAGGATAAAAACCGTCTGGGTTGCGAAATTATTTAATGCTACTGACGCGTTTCACACTTTTGAGGCATCATTAGAGCGTCTACGACAATAAAAAATCATGTCCGAAAGAACAGACACCATATCCATATAAGTATATAGTTCGGACATGTCCGAAAGAACAGACAGCATATCCATATAAGTATATAGTTCTGGCAATACCGGTCATGACCTTCTTCTTCTGTGCCGATGCACACATATTACCCGAACTCTTACGGGACATGGTAAGAATGTCTTCCACGAGTAATGAGTGGGTTGGGGTGGGATACGACACATGTAGTAAGTATGGACATACGAGGTGAGAATGTGGGTCTCGCGGGAAGCGTGTGCGAAATAGTCTCTGCAGTCGCGCTATACTCTGTACCCTCGGTGGCTCAGATGGGTAGAGAGTCTGCCATATAAGCAGGAGATCCCAGGTTCGAGTCCCGGTCACGGCACAAATTTTCACCTGTCCCCGTTGATATATATCACGTCCCGTTAGCAGCTGAAGGTATTAACATATAACTCTAATTTCGTGCTAGACGGCTGCAGGTCATCAATGGTGTCTGTTCTTTCGGACATGTCCGAAAGAAAAAGAACAGACACCATATCCATATAAGATTTACTATTCTTAGGTTTTTTTTTACTTTTAGTTCAATTTGTCGGCGTAGCCGTGCAAGATAGGATCATGCCATTTTCCTCCATTTGCATCTAATTGATTGGTTTTTGTCGACAGTCTGATGATGCTCCAAAAGGGTGAAACGCGTCCACCGACATTGAATAATTTTGCAACCGAGACTTTTTCTGTTCTGCAAAGTAGTCCCATAATCGTGGATTTAGGGTGTATGATTGTTGTTATGTATAAGACCTTTGGCGGGCCAGGCGGGTCCGACCGAGCGCCGTGTCGTCCTCTGCCATCGGCACCGTCGGATGCAGTTGTAGCGGGATGTGTTCAGCACACCGCTCTCCAGGTCGTTTTGAGGCTCCTTGACCTTACAACCGCAACTAGTCGTGCGAGTATCTCTTCAGTTGGCCTCATAAGTCTGAGTGCACACAAATCCGTTCCTCCAACCAAGGAAAAATCCCGGACAGTACCGAGAATCGAACCCCGGTGCTTCTCATGCCAGTCAGTCGCGCTGACCACCCAGCTACGGACGCGGATTTTGCTGGCAGATTTTATGTCATAATCCACTGCTTCTGTTTTCCTTCAAAATCGCTCATCGGGTGTAGAAATTCAGATGTAGAGCTTCAACCGGTTCTGTTCTTGCTTGGGTCAGACTCTTTGAGCAAAACATAATTGGACTTGCAGAACGAGACGTGTCTTCACACAGTGACGCGTAGAAAGTAAGCGTAATCGACCGACAATTGTCGAAAGCTGACAGCGATTCCGTGTTATGTGAAACCTACCAGGGAAAAATAAGCGTGGGCGACAAGGTAGTTAGAAGGAAATGGGGTTCTGCAGTGATGAAGGAAGTTCGGTCGGTCCCGGAGTGATTCGTGGTTAACGCCGGCTTACCGGGAATTGAGACTGGCGGGTGTCGGAGATTATTAATTTCAGAGCCGCTCTAGCTGGTGGCCGCCGGTGACAATAGCGTGAAGCAATGGCGGCGCTCAGATATTCAATCTCGACGCCATTATCTTCCGCGACAGGGGGAGCGAAAGAGGACTGTTTCCGATGCGATGTGTTGTCGCTGTGGGATACGGACTCACCTAGCTAATCTTTACGTCGGTAAAAATAATCATGCCTACTGGTTACAATGTAACTGAAGAGTATGAAAACCAAAGGTTCTAAGGGCTACATCTCACATTTGTCTAAAGAGTCAAAGAACAATTATCTCTTTTGTGTATAACTCACCTGTACCCAAACAATTGAGAAGTATTCTAATACCACGTAATTATGCAGCTCGCCTCATCACCGCGAAGAATAACAAGACAAATTAGAAATTCTGTAATTTGTTGAGAACATTCTGTTACAAACGTCATTTTAGGGAACTTACTGGTTCTAATCGCCAGTTCGAACGTTTCTGTTCGCGTGCTGTTAACACCTGGCACAATGATTTTTTCCCGATATTACAGATACAGAAATAAAGCAGTAGTGTTTTAATAAACAGACCTGTAGTCAACAAAACTCATTACTCATATCTTTTCAGAGGGATAGGATGTCAAATTTTAAAAAATTCGATTTTTCAAAAATATGCCTATTTTCTAGGGCACATCTTCCTGAATAGTTTGATGTATAGGACATATATATTTGAGAGATTATAAGGCACGTTATTTGGTCTTAAGTGTACCAAGGTGCAGCGCCACACTCCTTTGTACAGGATTCTACTGTCATACGTAAGTGCATTTCGCTCTGCAGGATTTGAATGTTTATATTTCCGCCAGAAATTGTCATACTTGAAACAAAGGACTATTGGTATTGATACTTTCTCTGCTGCTATCGACCCAAGACCCAAATGAAAGCTTTAACCAATGTGTATGGGAAAAGTTTGGCCAAAACCATTTTTGTGGGGAGAAACGCTCTTGCCATTAGTGTTTTATGGTTCACTTTCACGTGTTAATGAGAGTGTGCAAAACATAAAATATGTTTTAGAGAAAATGAGAATTAAGACCGGAGTGAACTGCATCAAAGCTTTGTATACGATAGACAGAGAGTGTGTAGTGAAAGCAGATAAATCATTTTTGGAGGTGATAAAATCAAGAAGAATGCATCATAGGAATGTGAAAAGGAAGAAAACTGATTTAGAAAATGAAAAAGATCCTCCTTATGGTGTTGGACAGTTCTAAAAGAATGCCAAATACAAGCAGAAACTTTAATGGCCATTTTCCACAAAACACAAATTTCTGTACTTAGGTACATGTAACATCCAAAATAAACATCATATTACTTTCAAACTTGGTATGCTTATCAAAAGCAAACTCCTTAATGCAAAACTCTATAATTTTCCACATGTACTAAAAACTGTGTTAAAAATTGAGATAATTAACTATAAAATTTAGTTTTTTCTAAACATGAAGCTTAAAATGTAGCAGCCCATTCATTTTTTTTGTAAATTAAATAAATTGTTGAGATTTATACACCTGTAAGTATGGTTTGTTTGCTGTGAAAAATTCATAAAATAATCTCTCTTACTTATGAGGAAAAATGTACCTAGAGCAACAAATGCAGCCAACAGTAAGTGAAAAAATGATGAAACATCACATGTGAAAGAAATTTATTTTGTTATATTTCTGAACTTCGACTGCTATGAGTGTGAGTCCTGAATCCTTTCTGGTCATGCTAACAAAGATTTATGAACTTATTTGTGAAAGTGTAGACAGTTGAAATTAAAATTTTCTGTGGTGCCTCCCCTCCTCCAAGGTGGCCCTTTTGACGTCCTGCCCCCTTAAATTTTCCGCAAGAGAGAAACCAAATTAAATTCGAGGAATAAATCTCTCAGTATTGACTTTCGTTTCTTACACAACACCATTCTTGCGTTTTAAATTCAAGAAATAAATGTCTCAGTCTTGACTTTCGTTTCTTACACAGATCCATTCTTGAGATCAGAATTTTGCAAAGTTTACTGTAGAGGAAGCAAGGGCTACATCGCCAACTGGTTTCTGTTTTGTAACTGCTAAACATGGCTGGTCTTTCAGATGAAGTACGGCGTGGCATACATTCACTCTTTTCCTATTCATCTGTTTCAGAGTAAGTGGAAATGAAAATTCCGTATGGCTAGGGCCTCCCGTCGGGTAGACCGTTCGCCTGGTGCAAGTCTTTCGAGTTGACGCCACTTCGGCTACTTGCGTGTCGATGGGGATGAAATGATGATGAAAGACACACAACACCCAGTCATCACGAGGCAGAGAAATACCTGGCCCCGCCGGGAATCGAACCCGAGACCCGGTGCGCGGGAAGCGAGAACACTACCGCAAGACCACGAGCTGCGGACTTCAGAGTAAAAATTTCTGTCAGGTGTAAGAATTTCTCTTAGCTGTCTGAGATGGGTCAATATCAGACACTTCGAGAATACTGCATTTGGGTACCTCACACGCCTGCATTCACAGCAATGTTTCAACAGCATCGTTAAAATCAAAGAAGTCAGATGTGTACAATGGAATTAAGTTGTCCAGTTACATTACTGTGACGACCTATTAGACGCATAAATAATCACCTTTTGCAGCGGTCATCTCTGCGAGACGAGCAAGAATAAAGTCAGTGAGGTTATGGAAAATTCAGACAGGGATGTGGAACCATGCAGATTCCAGTGTCATGGCTAGCTGCGCTAGGATTATCGTTTGAGAATTCATAATGTGAACAGCCAGATCGATGTGGCTCTCCATACATTATCGATTGGGAATTTGGTAATCAGGGGAACACAGGAAACTCGCCCTGATGGTCTTCCGACCACGCATGTACACTGCGACCTGTGTGACACGTTGCGTTGTCCTGCTGGTAGATGCCATCATGCCGGGGAAAACAAACTGCATGTAGCGGAGGACATGATACCAAGGATAGATGCATAGTTGTGTTGATCCATTGCGTCTCCGAGAATGATGAGATCACCCAGGGAATGCCACGAAAATATTCCTGAGAGCATAATGCTCTGTTACAGGGTGTTTGATTTCAGACGTTTCACGCCAACGGCTATCTTTCCGATGGAACATAAAACGTGAATCATCTGGAAAGGCGACAGGTCGTCCTCAGTGGACATCCAGTTGCGGCGTTGACAATGAAATCCATCCTTCGTCGCCGGTGAACAGCAGTCAGCATGGGTGCATGAACCAGGCATCTGCCACGGATGCCCATATGCAGCGACGTTCGCTCGACGTTCGCTGAGGAGACACTGTTGGTAGCCCATTGGTTCATCTGGGCGATCAGTTGCTCCACTGCTGCAAGTCTATTCGCCTGCACACGTTTTCGGAGGCGTCGTTCATCCCTGTCATATATACGAGGTGCATTCAAGTTCTAAGGCCTCCGATTTTTTTTCTAATTAACTACTCACCCTAAATCGATGAAACTGGCGAGACTTCTCGACGTAATCGCCCTGCAGACGTACACATTTTTCACAACGCTGACGCCACGATTCCATGGCAGCGGCGAAGGCTTCTTTAGGAGTATGTTTTGACCACTGGAAAATCGCCGAGGTAATAGCAGTATGGCTGGTGAATGTGCGGCCACTGAGAGTGTCTTTCATTGTTGGAAAAAGCTAAAAGTCACTAGGAGCCAGGTCAGGTGAGTAGGGAGCATGAGGAATCACTTCAAAGTTGTTATCACGAAGAAACTGTTGCGTAACGTTAGCTCGATGTGCGGGTGCGTTGGCTTGGTGAAACAGCACATGCGCAGCCTTTCCCGGACGTTTTTGTTGCAGTGCAGGAAGGAATTTGTTCTTCAAAACATTTTTGTAGGATGCACCTGTTACCGTAGTGTCCGTTGGGACGCAATGGGTAAGGACTACGCCCTCGCAGTCCCAGAACATGGACACCATCATTTTTTCAGCACTGGCTGTTACCCGAAATTTTTTTGGTGGCGGTGAATCTGTGTGCTTCCATTGAGCTGACTGGCGCTTTGTTTCTGGATTGAAAAATGGCATCCACGTCTCATCCATTGTCACAACCGACGAAAAGAAAGTCCCATTCATGCTGTCGTTGCGCGTCAACATTGCTTGGCTACATGCCACACGGGCAGCCATGTGGTCGTCTGTCAGCATTCGTGGCACCCACCTGGATGACACTTTTCGCATTTTCAGGTCGTCATGCAGGATTGTGTGCATAGAACCCACAGAAATGCCAACTCTGGAGGCGATCTGTTCAACAGTCATTCGGCGATCCCCCAAAACAATTCTCTCCACTTTCTCGATCATGTCGTCAGACCGGCTTGTGCGAGCCGGAGGTTGTTTCGGTTTGTTGTCACACGATGTTCTGCCTTCATTAAACTGTCGCACCGACGAACGCACTTTCGACACATCCATAACTTCATCACCACATGTCTCCTTCAACTATCGATGAATTTCAATTGGTTTCACACCACGCAAATTCAGAAAACGAATGATTGCACGCTGTTCAAGTAAGGAAAACGTCGCCATTTTAAGTATTTAAAACAGTTCACATTCTCGCCGCTGGCGGTAAAATTCCATCTGCCGTACGGTGCTGCCATCTCTGGGACGTATTGACAATGAATGCGGCCTCATTTTAAAACAATGCGCATGTTTCTATCTCTTTCCAGTCCGGAGAAAAAAAATCGGAGGCCTTAGAACTTGAATGCACCTCATAGTTCGTGGTGCACCACAGTAACCATGGAGGTGCGCGAACGGCTTACTAACTTTACGAAAATGCTTCTGCTCTTTGCCCAAAAACCAATGATCATGCCGTTTTGGACATGAGATAAATCGGTTCGTTTCCGCATACAACAATTACTACACTGTTTCCGCACCCCCCCTCCCCCTCTCCCCCGAGACGCGTTATACGAGGTGCGACAATAAAGTAATGAGACTGATGTGAAAAAAAAATGTTGCTTACCGTTTTAGTCAAGTTTAGTGCTGTCTCCTTCAAAGTAGTTCCCTTCAGATTGCACATACTTTATCCAGCGCTTCTGCCATTGATGGTAACATTACTGGAACTCATCTTCTGTAATATCCTCCCAGACCCTCGTTTGAGAATGGTGTCCCTTGACCACAGTTTTGACTCTTGGAAGTAGAAAAAAGTCGCACGGGGCGATATTTGGTGAATAAGACGACTCTGGTAGTCCTGAAATTTGTTTTGAGATTAAAAATTGCTGTACTGACGGAGCAGTATGGGATGGCGCATTATCGAGATGCAGAATCCAATTATCAGCAATGTTGGCACGGACACGAAGAAGTCTTTTACGAAGTCTTTCTAAAATTTCTTTGTAGTAATACTGGTTAACTGTTCGTCCAGGAGGCACCCACTCTTTATGAAAAATTCCCTTGGAATCAAAGAAGCACACAAGCATGCATTTCACTTTTGACTTCGAAATGCGAGCTTTTTTTGGTCTGGGCGATTCCTTTGAGCACCATTGCCAATTTTGACGTTTTGTCTCTGGATAGTACTGAAAAAACCAACTTTCATTACCAGTGATAACACGGCTGAACAATTCTGGATTGATTTCCGCTTGCTCTAACAGTTCGGCATCCACATTTTACCGTCTTTCTCGCTGTTGTGGTGTGAGATTTTTGGGGACCATTTTTGCACAAATCTTTCTCATACCAAGACCTTCAGTTATTATTAGACGAACCGTTTCTCGACTGATGTTCAGTTCTTCTGCAGTCATCATCTTCGATCAGATCGTACGAGTTCACGCACCTGGCCAAGTTGACACCGGTCCGTGAGGTTGATGGTCGTCCACTGCGGTCTTCATCTTCAACATTCGTTCTGCCTTCACTAAACATTTTATGCCAACGACAAACTTGAGCTCTTGACATAACCTCCTCTCCAAAAGCCTTCTGAAGCTTACTTTAAGTTGTCGCCGCGTTTTCACCCAGTTTAAGGGGCTCCGGAACGCCCTATACTTGAAATGTTAAAATAACTTTTTACAGATTATTTATTGGAATATCGGCTACAACTTAACACAGGGATTTTACAAAATTTTAGTTCAGTTATTAAAGATGATTTTCTTTCAATTGTAATGAAAATTCACAACATTTTTTTGCAATTTTTTATTTATATATTCAAAAATATACAGTTTTTTGGAAAAAGGCTGTGTTAAATTATGCAGAAGGTACTGTGTAACATTTAATGAAAGTTTGAAACAAATATGTTTGCAAGATCCTTAGAAAACATGTAATTAGTATGAGAAAATAAAAGTTTTGGGAATCGAGCGACAAAGATTGGATTAACTTCTTAGTGCATTCCAGATCCATAGGATGGATTATCTTCATCCTCTGCAAACTCCTCCTCCAGCTTCCTCTTGTTCCTCCTCCTGTTTACTCTTGCTTGTATTTCTAGACTCTTTACAGCCCTGTCTGCAGCCCGAAGGCGTTCCTTGTCTAAAGCAAGCATCGCTCGTACCATGTTAGAACCTATCTTCATTCCCATATTTCTAAATACCTTGCACCTTACAATGTTGCCATCATTGAAAGTCGCAACAGCATCATACACACCAAAGTGAAGTGTTTCTATTCCAACAAATACACTCTTGGGGATTCTCGACCATATAACACTATTTACACTTTCATTGGGGTTTTGAGTTTTTCCGTGAATACACTTTTTCAACAGTTCAGGTGCTGCTAAGTCTCTGAAAATAGATTTTATCACCTCCATTATTGCATGAGGCAGACTATGCTTAAGAGTGTACACTTCACCAGTTAGCAATCCTTTGTTATATTTACACCAACTGTCTTCTTCTTTGGGACACAAGCTATGTTGGGGATTTTCATCGGTTGAAGAAGTATGAAAAAAAAGAGCCCAAACAGCCTTCTTCATTTCGTCGACACTTTGTGTATTTTGCCTAATAGCCATTCCATAATAGTTCTGTATTTTGTCAATTACACTGTCAGTTAACCTTCCCTTCCCATCCAACCCTTTACCATCACTGAGTTTTTGTTTTTTGTACGAAGCTTTCAGTCGCCGATGTATTGTTCCCATTCGCTTCTGTACGTGTCCAATACACTCAAATTTCTGCACTACAACATCATCACCATAGGGCTTCAGTCCTTGAACATGTTTGAAACTTTTAGAATCACCGTCACCAAGGTAATTAACATATCGCACTTTATCACACGCCTCAGAACGCTGGAATATACTGGGAACACCAGCCACTTCCATTCCTCCACTACTGCCACTATAGTTAGCTTTGCAATTATTTTCATGTGTACCTTTATATTTTTGTGGACATCTACAATACTTTGATATTACTGCTACATCTAAAACTTTCCCTGTATACACACTGGTGGCAGATACTACACCATGAAGAGATGTGTGTCCCCGTTTATGCCAGGTACCATCGAACGCTGCAGTCAAATCTCTGTTACCATTATTTTCCATTACTGCCTCTTCCACAGCGTTCTTCATAGATTCTATACAGACATCTTCTACTTTAGACCCTATTAATTCATTATAGGTCGTAAACTTGGTTGGGGGATTTGGAAGATTCATGATGCCACAGAAAATTGCACCTGCAGTAGCACCCTTACCAACTGAACGCAAGGAATAAACAAATCTAATGTTGTGTTCGTAGATTTTGCTACCATTTTCTTCAGTTTCAGTTACTGCAACACTGTTCCAAAAGGTGGTCATGTGTGGACACTTATCACATTTCAGTTGTATTTCACTAGCAAGTCCTACGTGCTTTATTATGGAGAGTTCCAGACCAACTTCACTACAATGAATACATCTTACACAGTTTGAAAAAATTCCTTTGAGAACCGACATATCAAATATTTCATTCACATCCGATTCGCCCATAAAACATTCATAGTTTTCACTCATTGAACCAAGCTTCTTCTGTGAAGTATTTTCTTTCCCACTTTGACTGCTATGGGCAGGTGTACTTGAGAGGTTAGGTTCACTCAGTTGGTTATCGTCTTTATTGTTTACAGTAATGACACATACCTTTGGCTTTCCAACATTTCTCCTTTTCTTAAAAGCCTTCAGAGGATTTCTAATAACTTTACTTTTACTCATTATTATACTTCAACAAAACAGAGACTCAAGAAACAGAATTAATTACGAATATTTTCGAGATAACGACAGAGTAAATAAACATGAAACAATCGACAATCACACCAGCGATATATATTGAACCATCACAGGTTAGCCACAACACATACTTTATCTCACATCACTAAAATGTACCTGATGAACACGGACGTTAATAATAACACCATTTGACAGCAGTTTAACAGCGCCACAGTGGGTCACGCCCATGTAGAACACATTTCAAAAAAAATTAAAAATAGTTGTAGTCTTCGGAATCGAATAAATTCTATATCTAGTAAAAGGTAATAGTCTGCAGATTCAGAAAACGCAAAAAAGTAAAAATTGAACTTTTCATGATTTTGAGCCTTTCCGGAGCCCCTTAATGCATAAAGAAATGGCATACCTTTGAGCAATATTATGCTGTTCCATTTCCGTGACGAGAGACACAGACACGTGTTATCTTATCACAGCACAACTCACGACTGAGCAGTTGCATCGATGTGCCGCTTCGACTAGAAGCAGCGTATAGACCAAGGTCAAAGATATTGTGCCAACGCAAGGCTGCAGGGTAGCCACATCTTGCAAAGAAAATCAGTCTCATTACTTTATTGTCAAACCTCGTATGTCCGCCACTGCTATTGCTGCCATCTGCCGTCTGTGAGTGGTTATTGTACGTTGACATTAAACGCAGACAGTGGCCCCATGAATATGATTGGACTATGTACATGGAATGGGTTAATAGCTGTAGCTGACTCAGCAATCTTCCATAAATGTTGGGGAACGATGGCCGTACTTACCTCTCTTCGTTTCTCGATAATCGCAGTATCATCTTTCCATTGTAAACATGATTTATTGACACAAACAAAAGCTTAAATGCATTATGCCTACCACAGAAAGCGTGCATCAACTAAATGGAGGAGATGATGACGCATGGTACTTGGAAGTCCAGAGACAAGCACAGCTTGGCACTGAGACCATGTGCCATCTAGTAAATATTGTTTGGAGCATTTCCACTATGATTTGGTACTTGGAACCATTTTAGGGTCATGTAACAAGGTACCACAGGCTTTTGCGAAAAAATAGAAGTTAGAGCGTCTGACATATCCGTTCTTCAGTTGCCGTCGGCCGTGACAATTCAAAATTGTTTACAAATCCGGATGCGAACGTGGATTTTCTGTTGTTTTCTTACAGTCATCTTTAGCAATTGTTGTTAAAGTGATCAATCTTCAGATTAGCTTCACGCAGTTCTCCATTCGTGCCATTGACAAATATATTTATTCCATCACAAAAATCTACTGGAAATATTCTCACCTTGCCCTGTTCCTGTGATCATTTCCATCAACAACCACTTCAGATAAAGTTTCCAGGAACGACTCATATCGTTACGTGTTCCCACCCGTTCTATGAGAACAACCGAATTCATAAACTGGACATATTCAAAATTTCCATACCATTGTGGCATAAATTTTCAGTTATTATTACAGACGAAGTATGTAAAAGTACTTGGATTAGTGAACTGCTATCATTAATTGCCACGATTTAAATATTTCCACGAATGTTAATATAAAAAGGGCAAGTGGACTGAGATTGGTGCTGATGAAAACTTTAGTATTGGTGCTGATGAAAATTTTAGTAATTCAACCAGCCTCTGCAGCAATGTGTCGTTCAAAAATGAAAAAAAAAAAATACTTTTTGTGTAACTACATGTCCCTCCCCTTCCTCCCGCCTCCCCCTCCTCAGACACACACACACACACACACACACACACACACACACACAGCCTCTTGCTGCTAAAAGCTACGTACTAATTACTGATGATTACGTGATGAATTGTGTAACATAGACTAAGCCTGAAGGCTGCGACTGTTATGAAACGTGTTATATGTCTGTATTTTATACGTAGTGGGGCACAGGAGGTATATATCGGACTACAAATCCAAACACTTTGACGTCTCCTGTCTATTACAGCTTCATTCATCTTCGGCAATGTGTGTTAAACTGTGGAAGCAGATGCGAGCCGCTGAGTAAGAGAGTTACCAAATTCAGTGGAACGCAAGGGGGAACCACTTCCAATAGGATCGTTCCTAGCAAAGCGCTGTACCGTTCAAGCGAACCTTCAGGTTGACGACCGCGTTACATTACTTCTTTGTACATGTTATTGCTGGCAGATATTGCTTTATTTCGAATGGAGCCATTTCGACCTTGTTTTCCACATACTCCGGCATCATGTGTGTGTGGTGTCACCGCCAGACACCACACTTGCTAGGTGGTAGCCTTTAAATCGGCCGCGGTCCGTTAGTATACGCCGGACCCGCGTGTCGCCACTATCAGTGATTGCAGACCGAGCGCCGCCACACGGCAGGTCTAGAGAGAGACTTCCTAGCACTCGCCCCAGTTGTACAGCCGACTTTGCTAGCGATGGTTCACTGACAAATTACGCTCTCATTTGCCGAGACGATAGTTAGCATAGCCTTCAGCTACGTCATTTGCTACGACCTAGCAAGGCGCCATTACCAGTTACTATTGATGCTGTAAAACATGTACCGTCTAGAGCGATGCGCACCAATTATGGATTAAAGTTAAGTATTCCAGCAGCCACGTACGTTTTTTGTTAGTCTCATTTCCTTGAACTGTTCCAGACCTCACGCCAGCCTGCGTGAGCTAAAACGCGTGCCTTTCGGCTTCCTCTCATAGTGGGTTGGCTGTCTTGCCAATCCACAACAGTATGTACAGTTCATACATCGGACAAAACTACATGTTTCTTTAACTATAACAATGAAAGTGTCTAGTCTAAAGTGCTTCGAATATCCTTAACTCAGCACTGCTTATGGGGGTCACATTAAGATGTTTTCATATCAGTTATCACTACGTAAAATTCGTTTAGTAGATGGTTCTACGTATCAGATGTTTGATTTCCTGCTCTGACGCTGTAACAGCACCTCAGTTAGCTCTCATCCTCTAAACCCTTCGCCAAGTTTAGTTTAGCTACTTCTTCACACTTTTGAACTTGAACACATGACTTCGGACATGCAACCTGCAGTCGAGCGATCGCAGAACTTTTCGGTAAGCATCGGTATGTATGAAAAGTCTTCTGTTTCTTTTTAATACAATTCTCTATTGTTCAGAGTCAGTTGCACTTTTTGTGATACTCAACAATAAATGAGTATTATCTTAAATATCAATACAACTGCTGATTCTCAGCAGGCATACGTCGGCTATACACCACCTTATGTCTACTGGATTATTTCCTTTTACGGTAGGAACTGATATGGAAATACAGAGTGTAATGGGCATAAGTGCAGGTATTTCTATTGGTGTACTGAACAACATTACTGCAGTACTTACGTCACTTGCTGACTAATTATTATAGCTATTACAAGTCGTATGTTTTTAGGTTGGCAAGAGCAAGCCATTAATACTTCATTTCCCCTGGCAGGTTAGGTGTCGAAGTGTGGATGCGTGGACGCTAAACGTTTAAACTATGCTGACAGGCGTATTCCACTTCGCGGTGTAGTTATTACCGTCCAAAAAGCATCAAGTCGTAAAGTTTGTGACGTGTTTGTGGGAAGACCGTTCGATACAGAGAAAGAACCCCCAACACACTGATGTGTGTACATATTAGGGTACGACGTATAAAAATATGAGCACTTTCACACGTTGCACCCTGCGTATTATTCTCCCACACAAGTCTTGTGCAGCACTGTGCACAGTGAGAGGGAATAGACTGGGCTATAGCCCGCATCTCGTGGTCGTGCGGTAGCGTTCTCGCTTCCCACGCCCGGGTTCCCGGGTTCGATTCCCGGCGGGGTCAGGGATTTTCTCTGCCTCGTGATGGCTGGGTGTTGTGTGCTGTCCTTAGGTTAGTTAGGTTTAAGTAGTTCTAAGTTCTAGGGGACTTATGACCACAGCAGTTGAGTCCCATAGTGCTCAGAGCCATTTGAACCATAGACTGGGCTATAAACAACAACAACAACAGCGGCAATCCACAGTTGACTTCACTTTCTCGCATGCTGCCCTCTCCTCTCCACACATTGACATTTCCGTAAAAAGAACAAAGTCTGCGTCAGCTTACTTTACATTCCATACTTTCATAATTAGATGAAATTTGATTAAGCATCGTCTGTTTGTTAACTGTGTGCAAATACTAGCCAAAGACAAGCAAAGCTGACTCGAAACGCGTTGGTATACACTAAAACAGCAAATACAAATACAGCCAATATTCGGTGGCTGGTAGCGGCGAGAGGCAAATAAATAGCATCTGCATAGTTACACTGATATGCGGCCCCGATTCGACGCTCACTGACTCACGCGTGGCTCGTTGGAGTGACGTTTGCCCAGCGGAATGTCGACTGACCACCCGGGGTTCGTCCGCAGCCAGCAGCCGGCTGCTACGCATGGCTGGCTTCGGGACGCAGTGAGCGGCTCACGGCTCGAGCGGTCCGTTTGACAGAGTCCGCCCACGCCTCAGTCAAAGGTCGCCGGCTATTTCCCGGCACTGCCATCACGGGATATACGTCTAGGCACACGTGTGAACAACGACCGAGAGCGATGCTACTCAACAACTTGCTGACCGATTGCTCCGGATTCACCATAAACCACGTTGCTCCATTTCCTTTTACTGTTTGTAAGATTTCTGTCTGTATGTGTGCTACATAGCGACTGAAGCTGTCATCCGAGTACATTTGCGGGTGGCCTATCTAACGGCTTGGAGGAGCAACCAAAATTTGTTTTTCGATACAACATACATTTTTTGGTCCGAATTAAAAAAATTTAAAATGCTGTCATAATCCACGCATTAAGAGGTATAATCTAAGTTAAAGGTGTAAACACAATGTGTCAGTTATCAAAATTAGAAATAAAATGTATATCTTGAAGCAGCGTAACTAGAGTTGCACTCTACAAAAACTGCGATTCGGTAGTTTTAGTACATTACATATATGACGTACTAAGTGGTAGAATTATCGTTACTATTGCTAGAATTGGTATCGAAAGAAATGTAAATGGATGTGTGTGAGAGAAAATGGGAGCCGACAACTTCTCTGTCTTTTCTTTTGTTTGTTTTGCACGTAGTTAGAATCGCACATCTTTCAGTTTTAGTTCGTTGTGTATTTTATACCCTTACAGAATACAAATTGCACGTATTATGTAACAGAAATCAGCAGATCGCCTAACTTCTGCATATTTACGCTGCAACCAAAGAATTTATTTTTCAAAAATGGTTCAAATGTCTCTGTCCCCTAGAACTTAGAACTACTTAAACATAACTAACCTAAGGACATCACACACATCCATACTATGCGGTTCCGGACTGAAGCGCCTAGAATCGCTCGGTCACAGCGGCTGGCATTTATTTTTAACCCAAGCACTGTTTCCATACACAAACGTAGAAAATATACATAATTATTATTGCTAATCTGTACGCAATACAGCGTTCTTCGCCTTGTTCAATGTAAATTTTTCCTGTTATTATTGATAAATGCGAAAGATGTTTGTGAATAACAGAAAAGTGTGCCACATAAGTTAAACGAAGTATTGGAGCGATGTTTGAAATATTTTTGTTTTTGTATTTGTTTCTTTTTATCTTTTGTTGAGGATATTGATGATAAATCAGTACTATTTTCTTTATTTTGACTACAAAATCCCTCGTCTAATGTTACAAATCAACAAATCAATAGTTTTTTAATAAAACCGTAATTAAACATTGACAATTTCGGTTTTGCTATAAAAACTGTTCATTCTTAACTAACAGACAGGACGATAACTACATTATGTGATCAAAACTATCCAGACACCTGGCTGAAAATTTACGAGTTCGTGGCGCCCTCCATCGGTAATGCTGGAATTCAGTATGGTGTTGGCCCACCCTTAGCCTTGATGACAGCTTCCACTCTCGCAGGCATACGTTCAATCAGGTTCTGGAAGGTTTCTTGGGGAATGGCAGCCCATTTTTCACGGTGGCTTGCATTAAGGAGAGGTATCGATGTCGATCGGTGAGGCCTGGCACGAAGTCGGCGTTCCAAAACATCCCAAAGGTGTTCTATAGGATTCGGGTCAGGACTCTGTGAAGGCCGTCATGAAAAGCAGAAGTAGACTGAATTATGAAGATGTCTACCTAGCAATTATAAAAAATTATGAGACTGTGCACAGTTTATTTGAACACTATTTCCATGAATTTACCTGTGTAAAGCTTCGTTTTCAAAAATGAACTTCATAAAAAAACAAGCTTCTTTAGAAGACACACTGAGACTTGCAGGCAGTCCAAACGACGCAGATATGCACGAGATAGCCAAAAGTACATCACAAGTCGCAGTGATTAACATTTTTATTTTTGTGCTTAAATTTGCTTTCCAATTAGAATGAATGGACGTCCATATACAAGAACAAAACTATAGCTGTTTTAAATAGACTTTGGCATGCGTTGGTTATCGAAAATAAAGCTGCTCATTGGCCTTTTGTCATTTTAAAATTTTGAGGTCAACAGCAGTGGAAAATGTGTATATGGACATTTTAATAAAGTAACATTTTTTTAAAATGATACAGCTGGCTATTCTTGCATAAAAGTTCTTTGAATTCTACTTCAGGGGCAAATTACACTGATCTCCGACTGATTTTTGAAAGTGACTGGAAATGATCAATTGCTAACGAGTCCCTTGTTTTTCTGCATCATTTGTATCCAAGCGACATAAACATAAAATTACGCACGACAGATAAACTTTATTTTCACAGTGGTAGGACGGATTGGGCTCAATTAGACAGGCGCTCTGTATTCATTCTATTAGTTTGCTGAAAACACATCAGCAACACTTTATGTTATTTTCTATATTCGCAAACGTGGTGGCAGTAATTCTGTGAAATTCTGTTAGTGGTCAACCTCGTCGTTGGCCGATGTTACCACAGCGAGTATTCCGGTCAGCGCCAAAATTCGATTCCCGTGAACGCATTCCTCAAAATTTAATTCCTGTCAAACCAGCGCTTGACAATTGAAAACTTTTTTTCCCTATCTGGAGGATTTTAGTAACATAAAGATGGCTTATCACTGTCAACAAATGCGTAATAATTTTGATCGACGAAGGAGTCAGTTACCGGTGCGAAAGGTAAGTTTTTATTCTTTAACGGTTTCGAATATACATTTCCACCTGTAACAGGTGGTAGCGCTTAATAGATTCTGATGCAAGAAAAGTTATTTGTAACCAAAACAAGTAAATAATAAATACTTAGCATCTGCAACTGTTTGTTGTACCTGACTCCTCCGTCGACTGAGAAATATGATGCAAGAATTACAAACGGCGCGTGAAAAGGTGGACGGTAGCGTCAATGGCGAAGACGGGTGCAGGAGCAGATAGAACAGTCGTTTGGGGGCAGAGGGGACGTGATAGAGGGGGAATGTTTGCTTGTTTGCTTGTTTGTCTTCCGGAGCTGACAAATCATGGACGTGGGTACGTCGTACCGATCATCCGCTGCAGTACAAGTTTCAAACAGAACGAAACCGAGCGAGATGGCGCAGTGGATAGCACACTGGACTAGCATTCGGGAGGACGACATTTTAAAGCCGCGTCCGGCCTTCCTGGTTTAGGTTTTCCGTGATTTGTCTAAATTTCTTCAGGCGAATTCCGGGATGGTTTCTTTGAAAGGGCACGGCCGACTTCCTTCCCCATCCTTCCCTAGTCCGATGACCTCACTGTATGCTCCCCTCCCCCAAATCAGCCCAACCAACCAATCAAACAGAATTAACATAGATTCGTGAACGCGCACTGTAGAGACAATAACCTTCAATTGTATTACATTTTATAACAAGGAATACGAAATTAAATTAAGGCTGTCGTAATACAATACAGTGAGTAGACGGGAAATTAATTCAAGACATTTGGTAAACATTCTTGATCGTGTCTCATAATGCATTGGTTTAAAGTATAAGTACAATTCCTCTTATTACTTATCCGCTCACACTAACAACGCCACGTCAGGAAATTGCTGTGTCACAACTTTAGGGTCGCAGAAGCTGGCAGCAAACTAAACCAGAAAACAGTCGATATGATTTCGAATTGTGCCGACTTTTAATGAACAATACTGCAGGTAAGGGGGGGGGGGGATGTGACGTATTGCGCCCCTACTATATGTAATTAATTACATACTAATTTATGTAGGTCACCGAATAATAACAAGGAAACATAGATATATGGCCCGAGATGGCTCCCCACAAAGTCTGTAATGACTCTGCAACAAAGGCGTTTGACGGGCACTAACTTAAACGCTCTAGAAGGCTATTGCGTGAGTGCTGCCGTCTATTGTACTGAAGCGCCAAAGAAACTGGTATAGGCACGCGTATTCAAATACAGGGATATGTAAACAGGGAGAATACGGCGCTGAGTTCGGCTACGCCTATGCAAGGCAACAAGTGTCTGGCGCAGTTCTTAGATTGGTTACTGCTGCTACAATGGCACGTCATCAAGATTTAAGTGAGTCTGAGCGTGGAGTTATAGTCGGCGCACTAGAGGTTCATGTCTGGAGAACATGCTGGCCACTCTAGTCGAGCGATGTCGTTATCCTGAAGGAAGTCATTCACACGATGTGCACGATGGAGGCGCAAATTGTCGTCCATGAAGGCCAATGCCTCGCCAATATGGTTCAAATGGCTCTGAGCACTATGGGACTTAACATCTGAGGTCACCAGACCCAAAGAACTTAGAACTACTTAAACCTAACTAACCTAAGGACATCACACACATCAATGCCTGAGGCAGGATTCTAACCTGCGACCGTAGGGGGTTCGAGGTTCCAGGCTGAAGCGCCTAGAACCGGTCGGCCACAAAGGCCGGCCCGCCAATATGCTGCCGATATGGTTGCACTATCGGTCGGAGGATGGCATTCACGTATCGTACAGCCGGTACGGCGCCTTCCATGACCACTAGCGGCGGTTTTGAGAGTCCTTCCTGGCACAAAGTAACAATGCGGACGCGATCGAACCGCGGTATTGACCTTCTAGGCATGGTTGAACCACAGATAACACGAGCTATATATGCCGCGCGGGATTAGCCGAGCGGTCTAAAGGCGCTGCAGTCATGGACTGTGCGGCTGGTCCTGGGGGAGGTTCGAGTCTTCCCTCGGGCATGGGTGTGTGTGTTTGTCCTTAGGATAATTTAGGTTGAGTAGGGGGTAAGCTTAGAGACTGATGTCCTTTGCAGTTAAGTCCCATAAGATTTCACACACATTTGAACATTTTCTAGCCGTACACCTCCTTCCTGGTGGAATGACTGGAACTGATCGGCTGTAGGACCCCATCCGTCTAATAGGCGCTGCTCATGCATGGTTGTTTATATCTTTGGGCGGATTCAGTGACATCTCTGAACAGTTAAAGGGACTGTGTCTGTGATACAATATCCACAGTCAACGTCTATTTTGAGGAGTTCTGGAAACCGGGGTGATGCAAAACTTTTTTTGATGTGTGTAGTATCCATAACGGTAATTGTAATTTGGGTGTGTGCGTGTGTGTATGTCTGTCTGTGTGTGTGTGTGTGTGTGTGTGTGTGTTGGAGCAATTTGACCGTTTTCTCCGACCTAAAATGGCGGTTAAGAGGGAATATACCAAAACTGAGACACCACTTAAAACATTTGCTAAAATCCGACGATTAGCTCATTCCAAGAACGTTTTAAAACTATAATTGCTCTCCTACGTGAATTTTCATTCGTAAGCTACCAAACTTCTTTAGCGCAATTAAAACACTGCAGCAAGCCAAACACAAATGTTTCTAACTTCAATCATACTTCAGCAACTACTATATGACGTGTTACACTTATCTAGATTTTTACTCACATGGAACATATATGAAGCTCCAGTAGCAGATGTGCTGCGTTTGTCTCTTTCTCTAACAGACTTAGTTAGTTATACGTTCGTCAGAAAGTTTACATTCATTCAGATTCCCCAAAAACTTATATAATTGACACTACAGCAGAAACATTTATAACAGAGAACATTTCTTTCACATTTAGTTAAAGTAGCAACTTCCGGACCTTGTCGTTCAACAAAGACACTTAGTCCTTCCCGTTTTCCGCGATTTCCCTAAATCACTCCAGGCAAATGCCGGGATGGTTCCTCTGAAAGGGCACGGCCGACTTCCTTCCCCATCCTTCCCTAATCCGATCAGACCGATGACCACGCTGTCTGGTCTCCTTCCCCAAACCAACCAACCAACCATCCTTCCCGTCACTGATAAGTCGCAAAAGTTCATGTACCAGGTGATTCCTGTTGCACACCTCGTTTCAACACACAGTCTCTCCTTTACTCCGGCCTATTGTCCTCAATACTGACCACTGCTGTGTACCCCGATGAACACGTCCTCTCCACTCAGTGGTCAAAACTGAAGATCAAGAGACCACTTCTGTTCCTGCCGAGATCCGCCGCTGTCCACCACAACGTCCTCGTTGAGGTGTTGGACAGTGTGGCGCCATTTTTTACGCCACCAAGTGATCGTACACCTCAGTATGTGACAAATTTCAGCTCGATACGTCTTCCCGTTCCTGAGAAAATGGGCTTTTAGCAGTCGAATAAATAGAGACAGACAGACGGACGGACGCACGAACAACAAAGTGATTCTGTAAGGGTTCCGTTTGTATCGATTGACGCACAGAATTCTAAAAAACACGCGCAAAAGCGGATTTCATGAAACGTGGGGCGGGAGTCGACCCACTTCGCGGTGTTGTTGTAGTCTTCAGTCTGATGACTGGCTTGATACAGATCTCCACGCTAGTGTATCCAGTGCAAAGCTGTTCATCTCCAAATAGCTACTGCAACGTACATCATTTTGCATCTGCTTATTCTGTTCATCCCTTTGTCTTCCTCTGATTTGTAATCCCCACACTTTCCTCCGGTACGAAATTTACAATTTCGTGATGCCTCAAAACGTTTCCTATCAACTGATCCCATCTTTTAGTGAGGTTGTACCACAGATTCCTTTCTTCCCCAGTTCCGTTCAGTACCTCCTCATTAGTTAATCGATGCACCCATTTAATTTTCAGTGTTCTGCTATAGCACCCAATGCCAAAATCTTCTATTGTCCTCTTGTCTAAGCTGTTTATGATCCACATTTGACTTCTGTACAAGCCTACACTCCAGACATATACAGTGCCTTCGGGAAAGTCTTAGTGACACTTAAATTTATAGCGGATGGCAGCAAATTCACCTTCTTCAGATATGCATTTCTTACTATAAGCAGGGTGCATTTTATATTGTGTCTACTTCGGGCATCGTCACTTACTTTGCCGGTCAAATATCAAAACTCAACTACTAATTTTAGTGTCTGATTTCCTAATCTAATTCCCTCAGCTGTGGCTCCCAAATGACAGCCGTCCACCTCTTGCTGGACTGCCCACTTTTAGCCGCTCTGCGGCAGACTTTTAACTTTCCCAGCACCCTGCCTTCGGCGATGGACGACAATGCCTCCACAGCAGCTTTAGTTTTACATTTTATACGCGAGAGTGGGTTTTATACTTCTATGTAGGTTTTAGCGCATGTCCTTCGTCCCTCTGTGTCCTCCACCCTAGGGCTTTTAGGGTGGAGGTTTTCATGTGTTGCAGAGTGGCTAGCTTTCCCTTTTTATTCTCGTGGTTGGCCAGCCACTGTAATTTGCTTTCATGTTTTACTTTCTTTTGTTTCTAGCGTCTCTCTGTTGTTTTCTTGTCCTCTTTTGTTCCTTTTAGTGTTCGTTGCCTTCCCTTCGTTCTTGGGGCTTTTTCTTTCTTTCCGTTTTGTGTTATATGTTTCGTCCGTTTTATTCTCACACTTGTAACATTGCCGGCCGAAGTGGCCGTGCGGTTAAAGGCGCTGCAGTCTGGAACCGCAAGACCGCTACGGTCGCAGGTTCGAATCCTGCCTCGGGCATGGATGTTTGTGATGTCCTTAGGTTACTTAGGTTTAACTAGTTCTAAGTTCTAGGGGACTAATGACCTCAGCAGTTGAGTCCCATAGTGCTCAGAGCCATTTGAACCATTTGAACTTGTAACATTGTTGTACTAGGAACGAGGGAACGATGACCTTGTAGTTTGGTCCCTTCTCCCGCCTTTAATCCAACCAACCAACCTTGACTCTTTATGACTACTCGCATTCGGGAGGACGACGGTTCAATCCCGCGTCCGGCCATCCTGATTTAGGTTTTCCGTGATTTCCCTAAATCGCTCCAGGCAAATGCCGGGATGGTTCCTTTTAAAGGGCACGGCCGACTTCCTTCCCCATCCTTCCCTAATCCGATGAGACCAATGACCTCGCTGTCTGGTCTCCTTCCCCAAACAACCCAACCCCAACCCTCTTTATGACTGCAGTCTCGTCTCTGCAGAAGCTGCATATAAACTTTTCCTCCCTTCATTTTATACCTCCTACCTTCAACATTTCAAAGAGTGTAATCCAACCAACATTGTCAAGAACTATCTCTAAGTATTGCTGTAAACGTTGCTTTGCCTTTCTTTAGTCCATCTTCTAAGATAATTCGTATGGTGAGTATTACCTCGCGTGTTCGTACATTTCTCTGGAACACAAACAGCTGTTCTCCGAGGTCGGCTTCTACCAGTTTTCCATTCTTCTGTAAAGAATTCGTATCATTATTTTGCAGTCACGACTTATTCTTTGGAATTCGAACATTTACGTTCTCCGTGAAGTCTGAGGGTACCTACACCTACACTACGCAAGCAACCTTAGAGTGTATGGCGGAGCATACTTCAGGCTCCAGCATCATTTCCCTCTTCCTTTCTTCATTCGCGAAAGGTGCGTGGTAGGAACTGTTGTCTAAAGGCCTCTCAGGATGTTCCAGGAGGAACGGCCAATATTCAGGGATATGACAGGAACGATCATTCAGAGAAAACTGGTCTAGTAAACATAGGTTCTCAAATGCATATCTTAAGAGTTATGAGCATTTGTTCTGTAGAAGAGATTTGTTTGACAGTATCGAAGATGAAAAAGTGCTCATTTGTTTTATAAACTTCTTTGCTCCGAATGATCGTTTCTGTCTTATTCTCGGATACTAACCATGCCTCCTGCGAAACCCTGTATGTGAGCTGTTTCTATCATTACGGTGTACAGTCCGCTACAGGGAACTTAACTTTATCCCTTCTGCTCCTCTTGTCTGACAGATAAAGTCGATACAGATTTAAATAATTTGAAATGATCATTGTTATGATAGTTCTCAAAAGCGAAATTTGAATAAATACTTTAGATAAAGAAATCAAAAAAACATTAACTCTTGATGGAAACTATCTACGGCGTTACGTCGTCATTTAAATTGGGGAAAGGGGAAATTGGGGAACTATACTGATGAGAAAAGCTGATTACAAAGTTCAAAACACGCAGTGCTGCTGCGACGTACTCTGCCCGTAACAATGGAGGCACACTCCTGTCTCTTCGAACAAGAGGTGAAATTACTGCAGGTGAGATTTAAACGGCAGCGCTTGAAACAAATTTCGACCTGCTTTCTCTCACTTCCGTCAGGTCTCTACCTCTTCCGTCTCATCTTCCAGTCGCCACAGTGAAGTTTCGCAGGCATCGTCATAACTGATGTTGCAGATCTAGAAAGGCTCTCTGAATCCGCAAGGCACTGCGGGAGTGCCGAAAAGGCAGGAAGAGGAGGCGCGGATATAGCTAGACGTAGCCACGGCCGCCTGTTCTTCCGGTAATACCCAGACACTCTCGCAGATTCGCTCTAAGTGGTACTTCGCGGACTATCGATCTTCGCCTCGCCCTCGTTGTCAGGTACGCTTCTCCCTGTGTCCTTCGCGACTACACTCTCTTCTTAGCGTACAATACCTAACGCGTATTCTTCCGCCCATTCTGTTTCAAATCGCGAAAGAGCAGCGCCGTTGTAATGCGGGAAATGCTAGTGCTGCTAAAAGTATTCGAGCCATTCCGAAGATGTATTGTGCTACTCTCGTCCGTCGCACGGAAGGGTCTCAGAAATTCGCTTTGTTATCACTGCGGGCATTTCAATTGGCTTACCTGTGTAATGGTTCTTTATTTACGTGACCATTACGGCACTCCAACCCCAGTCCTCGATACCAGTAATATCGTGCTACTTTTCCGCGAAGTAACAGACGTATTTTTGTGACAATATTCACGTATGATTTTATTAATGTATAGGTACTCCGATGTATCGATATATTACAGTGATATGGTTCTTGAGTGTATTCATTTCTGTGAGACTGTCATAACCTTTGACGTACTTGTAACCGTTTTGGCGCGAAAGCGCACAGAGCAGTCTTTGTTTCACTTTGCAGAAGCTAAGTTGTTATTTCGCTTTGTAAAAGAACAGTCAAGCCTTGTGTTTGGTTAAAGTGGAAATTAAATATATGAAGATTGCTGCAAAACTGTTTTCTTGATGATGTGACAATTAAGAAGAAGTATATGTGAACTTACAAGAAGTTTAATAAAAATGTGGATCGTGAACACCAAGACAAAAATTAATTCTACCATACCATTGTTCTGATCTGGGATTGTTTGATCAGTAAGAATTTCCTGAAAAACGCATTTGTTAGGTCTTCAAATATTGCTAAAATACAGATGTGGACCTTCTAGCAGTCAAAGTGGAATCACCCTAGAATCAACAAGATGAGCCATAACAACTTCGACGAAATCTACGTGGGAATCCATTCGAGATAAGTGCCAAAATTAATGACTTTTTTACAGTGACTTCATTATTTCCATTCTGACGATACCATCCACAATCAATAACTTTTTTGTTGCTTGATAAAGCGAACATATGCTGCGTGAGGGACATTATTAATCTGATTTCTAACCTACTTTGCCAGTGGTGGTATTGTTAGACCTGGTCGTGCAAAGTTTTAGAGTGAAATGGACAAGATCATGACTGGATACTGAAGCAATTGGCTCGCCCGCGTGTGGTTTACTGGCGGATTTCTGTCTAGAGGCAGTCTGTGTCCACCAGACACACCATGCAAACACAGAATTTAATTTATTCACAGACTGCGAACACATTGCTGACATGAGGCCCGTTCCGTTGGACTAAGATGGTGTTGTAGCAGCGAGCAGGGGGATAAACCAGAGTCTTCGATACCTTCCGTTCATTTTGACCAATCGTCATAACAAGCCACAAGATGCAACACAAACAAGGCTTGAAAGTAGCGATCAATGACATTACACGTTTCCGCGACACCAAAATATGAGCTTCAAATACAAGATCGTACAAATTCTTAAAAATAAATATTGGAGCTAACGTGACAACCGCAAGAAATTGGGTATTTGGGGCAGAGACAAGTTAAAATGTAAAACAGAAACCGCAAAATCACGATAATAGTAAAATATAAAAACCGAAACAACATGAGAAGAACGATACAATGGTCGGTTTCAAAGACTCAAATAAATAAATAAAATACCGAGAACTAGCTGTAACTGGCATCGAAAATATCTCTTGACACAGAGAGCTCAATTTAAGAGACCGATACCAGTGCTGAAGACCAAAAACTGATATAAATAAAGATATCAAAAATCTCGGCAATAAATGAGACGTGCCAACAAAACAATCACTTGATCTAAGCAGCTCAACTGAAATGGCTGCTAGTAATAGAGAGAGCTAGTAACAGCTACCGGTACAGAAAGTCGAAAGTCTGTACCTATACACATGCTCAAAAATCGTAAGAATTAACGAAGCGTGGCATCGAAAACATAACTTGGCGCATGTAGCTCAACATAAAATGCCAAATTCAAAATAAAAAGCCAGCCACTGATAGCAGCACTAAAAGCCAAAAAGCGATATTAAGACACAGAGCCAGAAATCGCAGCAGTCAATAAATCGCGGTATGAGAATAAAACAAAAGATTAATAGGTTATCATCACTACAACACACGAAGGATCTAGTAGACCAGGGAAGAAGTTTATACCAGAGAGGGAAATGCATTAATTACAGTTCACATAAATTGTAATCTAGGTTGTCGCTCGTTACCAGAACAACCAAAGGTAAAGTTCAATCTCTGATTAGGAGTGTAAACTTTTTAACGAGAGACGTCACCAACCACGACAGCACTACGTCCCTGGTCAGTGTCGACGATCAGTATGGAAGGCTCAATCTGACCTGGGCAGGGTAAGTGGCCTCCGGACAGCGTGACAAATACCGGAGAAGTGAAGTTCAGAAATGGTTCAAATGTCTCTGAGCACTATGGGACTTAACTGCTGAGGTCATCAGTCCCCTAGAACTTAGAACTACTTGAACCAAACTAACCTAAGGACATCACACACATCCATGCCCGAGGCAGGATTCGAACCTGCGACCGTAGCGGCCGCACGGTTCCAGACTGTAGCGCCTAGAACCGCTAGGCCACCCCGGCCGGCGAGAAGTGAAGTCCCACCAGCTGCACAACAAGAGGTTCGTTCGAGAACACTTACCGGTACAACATGGCTTGTCGTCCCCCAAACTATTGACTATTGAGCGGCATTCCAGTAACATGACCGCTGTTTGTAACCACAGCCGCAATTATTCTAGTCCGGATGCAGCAATATACGCGTTAGCACCCTGCCAGTTAGGAGCACGGTTGCCAGATTTCAACGTAAAAGCGCCAACGGCTGCCGCCAGACTGGCCGAAAGCCGCACACTACGGCAACAATGAGACGTAGCCACAGAAACGCAGAGAAAATCGCGTTACGTGATTGGTCACGGCAGAAGCGCGAAGATGCCGCGCCAAGCCCACGCATTCTTCTGTTGCCTTTTGGACTATAGCCGCGTTTAACCAACTTTTAATGATGTAGTGGAAGTCGATGGACAAAGCAGAGAAAGTACTTCATGCTGAACTCGTAATGTTTCCGGCCTTTTTCCACTTGGCGCACTTCACTTTTTGTGCGTCAAAATTAGTAAAGATTGCGGAAGTAGAGTGGATATGAAATTCAGTCTGGCAATATTAAGAAAAACTCTTGGAGGTATGTATGGTCTATGCAACTAAATGAAGGGCAGTTTGTTTATTGCCATACGCGTTTCGCTTCTTTTATTTGTGAATGATATTCAATGGCCTGTGATACATGTTTCTTTTTATTTATATAATAAATGTATTATGTGGTAGTTACAATATATTACTATATTAAATTTTGTCATGGTTTTTTCTTTTGTTTCTCAGATTGGAATCAACCCTTGTTGCACAAATTTCGTGACATGAAATTATCGTTCGGTGTTACAATTTCCAGTGCTGTTAGCCCCTACGGTCCTGGAGATGTGTTCATCAATCCTCATGCTCCAGCTGGGCAATTTCTGGCGTTTTTTCCGCCCACATTTGTTACAACACATCACTTACATCACTGGCACTTCTCATTTTGTTTACACTGTGTACGGTTGGTAACTATCGCTGTGCCCGACTTTTATGTGTGTGTGCGTGTGTGTGTGTGTGTGTGTGTGTGTGTGTGTGTGTACGTTGTTATGTGTAAATGTGTCGTTCTTTGTGAGAATGTTTTTAACGGATATTTGTGTGTGTGTGTGTGTGTGTGTGTGTGTGTGAGTGAGAGAGAGAGAGAGAGAGAGAGAGAGAAGCGAGAAGAAGAAGATTCATTAATTATTTAATCTGGTTATGTTTCAGATTTCTGTTTATTATTGATTTAGCGGGTATCGTGATCAGAGAGTAATTGCGTATATGGATTTGGTCATTAAGTACTTTCTTTTTCATCGCAAGGGCTCTTTGTACGTGAAAGGTGTAATGTCAGGAGTTTTTTTGTTGTGATTATTCAATCTCATCACTTGTTGGACAGTTCAGGTTTCTGGCGAAAGTAGAATAGCTATTCTCATACTTCCAGTTTCTTATATGTTCTGTATACGTAGTTCTGAAATTCCTACCTGCCATTCCCAGATGTATTGATTCACATTCTTGGCACTCTAACTGTTATATACCTGCTCCTTTGTATTTATCTGGTTTGTCTGTTGTTTGTAAATGTGACTGGAGTGTGTTTCTTGTTCTGTGTTATTCCGGTTCCTTTAATATATTTGCTATCCTGTCTGTAGCTTTGTGTTTGTATGTGAAAGTGTACCATTTCTTTCTGTTAGTCATGTCACGAGTTTTACTGTTTTGTAACATGTTGTAACTACTGCATAATAAGTTTATTATATGTATAAAGAGAAGTATGTATGACAGACCACTGAAGATGCTTCACAAATGAAATAATCAAAAGTTTATGGCAATAAACAAATTTCCTTTCATTTAACTGCATAGACGGAAGATACCTCCATGAATTTTGAAGCAACTAAGGAACGACGGAAAACAGAAAAAATCACGACTAAGAAAAACGTGTCTGAAGAAGGGTACTTCGTTAACACCGGAAATAAATTAAAAATTGTAGGAAATCTTACCTCAAGGTATTTCTCTTGGGTGTAGTCTTTTATGAGAGTCAATTGTGGTCATAAATACCGCATGGTTATAATAAAGGTGCAGCTATTCACAGAGGACCAGCGTGAGCTGTAATTATCGTGTAGCAGTGAAACTAGGTAGATATTGTAATGCGTTGACGCGGAACGTGATTTACGCTGAAAAAATATCAGTTTCTATCTTTTCCACCAGGCGAGAATTCTGGCGGTGTGAATGCGATAAAGATGTATAGCAATGTTTCTGTACGTAATGGATTAGGAACAGGACGTGGGCAGAAAAGGTCAGCCAAGTGAGAAGATGCTGCACAGCCCAGATATTTGAACTAATTTTTTTCCGTCGTAAATCGGTTCTGCATTAACGCATTAAAATAGCTACAAAATTTCACTGTGATACGACAATGACAGCCCACATCAGCTACATTTTGATTGTAACTGGCCGCTAGTTCAGACGAGAGGAACGGTGTCGCACAGCCAAACAGAAGATAAGAGGTGTTTATTGGATATTCAATGAGGAAGTAATGAGTCGACTTGGGGACAATAGAAATTTACAGGGCAGCTTAACGAAATGAAGGGACTGGTTAATAGGATAATAGGACACATCCTCAGGTATCGGGAAAGCTTCGGTTTGGTAACGTAAGGAAGTGGGGAGGGGACGGGAGAGGGGGAGGTGAGGGTTACATGTTGTCAAGCTTATTTCAAGTACGCTGCGGAAGTTTCCGTGAGAAGCTCTAACTCATCCTCTATATAGTACCGATCTCTCTCCGTGAAATTTCAATATTTTGGGAGCCCTGAAGAAAGACATTTGCGGACATCGATTTGCTTTGGATGAAGAGGAGCACGGCTGGGTACAATCGCGGTCCAGTAGGCAACCGCAAACATTTTCCAACGACGGCATTGGCCATGTTGTCTCTCACTGGGATAAATGCACCAACAGTTACGACAATTACTTTGGACATTATAAAAAGATTACTTACTTTTTTTCATCTGTTTCGTTTTCAGTTGACTGTCCCTTATACACTACTGGCCATTAAAATTGCTATACCGAGAAGAAATGCAGATGATAAACGGGTATTCATTGGACAAATATGTTATACTAGAACTGACAATGTGATTACAATTTGACGCAATTTGGGTGCATAGATCCTGGGAAATCAGTACCCAGAACAACAATCTCTGGCTGTAATGACGTTTTGCCATTCGTGCACCCAGGTTCGTCGTTGAGTACACCATCGCAGGCGCTCCTGTCTGTGATGCAGCGTCAAGGGTAGCCGCAGCCATGGTCTCCGAGCTGGTAGTCCATGCTGCTGCAAACGTCGTCGAGCTGTTCGTGCAGATGGTTGTTGTTTTGCAAACGTCCCCATCTGTTGACTCAGGGATCGAGACGTGGCTGCACGATCCGTTACAGCAATACGGATAAGATGCCTGTCATCTCGACTGCTAGTGATATGAGGCCGTTGGGATCCAGCACGGCGTTCCGTATTAACCTCCTGAACCCACCGATTTCATATTCTGCTAACTGTCATTGGATCTCGACCAACGCGAGCAGCAATGTCGCGACACGATAAACCGCAATCGCGATAAGGCTACAATCCGACCTTTATCAAAGTCGGGAACGTGATGGTACGCATTTCTCCTCCTTACACGAGGCATCACAACAACGCTTCAACAGGCAACGCCGGTCAACTGCTGTTTGTGTATGAGAAATCGGTTGGAAACTTTTTGCTCATGTCAGGTTGTAGGTGTCGCCTCTGGCGCCAAGCTCGTGTGAATGCTCTGAAAAGCTGATCATTTGCATATCACAGCGTCTTCTTCCTGTCGCTTAAATTTCGCGTCTGTAGCACGTCATCTTCGTGGTGTAACAATTTTAGTGGCCAGTAGTGTATTTATAAATAACCAGAAGGAATGGGCGATGGAGAAGCTGATGGGTGGATGATGTGTTGGATGACCTTTCCAAAATAGAGATCTGAAGATGGAGGAGAAAGGAAGCAAATATGAATGTGTGGAGGAAGAAGTCGGTGAGACAAGGACCCAGGATCGTTGTAGTGGCAAAAAGAAAAATAAGAAGTGAAGAACCCCGCTCCGCCAGACTGCCTGGTCTTTTGCAACAGCACCGAGGGCGCCGACGGCTTTGAGGTCCCCATGAGCATGTGACCTACGTACCACCTTTAACGGCGTCACTCCACGAGTTACGGTGGATATTCCAGCGAGTCGTGATCAGAAACAGAATTACGTCGCGTTTTTGCGTCTTTAATAGAGATGTTGGAAATTTGTTCCCCGTGAAGTATCGAGGCAGCTGCCTCTCAGCCGAGCAACGGTGTCGAATAGACCCGCTGGAGCGAATGGTTGTTAAAGTAATGGATCCGAAGCGTACGTAAAAGTCGGGGTGGCTTTTCGCGGACTGGAGCGCTGCCGACAGGAATACGCGGCGTATGATGGGGATGAGGGAGCGAGGTGTGCTGGAAATTGGATTCAGCTTGCTTCCGATCGGCCCGCCGGGGTTATTCAGTTAGCCGGCGGAGGCAGCGGCGCCATCGACCGCCCGCCGCCGCCCCGGGCGCCGGAAGCGCTTTGGACGGCGTCCAGTCTGGGCGGCGGGTACACAGCCCGCCCCGCAGCGGCACCGTGGCACAGCCGCCGGGGGCTGGCAGCGCCCCCGCCACGTGCCGCCGTCACTGCGGGGACGTGGCTACCGAGAGAGTGTGGCAGAGGCAACCGTCACTGAGGGCGGTGGGTCGGTTTCCAATCCGGTCGCACAAATTTGGATTTCTCGAGTGCCAGCATAGTTTCTACATCTACATCTACACTCCGTAAGCCACCCAACGGTGTGTAGCGGTGGGCACTTTACGTGCCACTGCCATTACCTCCCTTTCCTGTTCCAGTCGCGTATCGTTCGCGGGAAGAACGACTGCCGGAAAGCCTCCGTGCGCGCTAGAATCTCTCTAATTTTACATTCGTGATCTCCTCGGGAGGTATAAGTAGGGGGAAGCAATATATTCGATACCTCATTCAGAAACGCACCCTTTCGAAACCTACACCGCGATTCAGAGCGCTTCTCTTGCAGAGTCTGCCACTTGAGTTTGCTAAACATGTCCGTAACACTATCACGCTTACCATATAACCCTGTGACGAAACGCGCCACTCTTCTTTGGATCTTCTCTATCTCCTCTGTCAACCCGACCTGGTACGGACCCCACACTGATGAGCAATACTCAAGTATAGGTCGAACGAGTGTTTTGTAAGCCACCTCCTTTGTTGATTGATTACATTTTCTAAGGACTCTCCCAATGAATCTCAACCCGGTACCCGCCTTACCAACAATTAATTTTATATGATCATTCCACTTCAAATCGTTCCGCACGCATACTCCCAGATATTTTACAGAAGTAACTGCTACCAGTGTTTGTTCCGCTATCATATAATCATACAATAAAGGATCCTTCTTTCTATGTATTCGCAATACATTACATTTGTCTATGTTAATTGTCAGTGGCCACTCCCTGCACCGAGAGCCTATCCGCTGCATATCTTCCTGCATTTCGCCACAATTTTGTAATGCTGCAACTTCTCTGTATACTACAGCATCATCCGCGAAAAGCCGCATGGTACTTCCGACACTATCTACTAGGTCATTTATATATATTGTGAAGAGCAATGGTCCCATAACACTCCCCTTCTTGCGGATGGATGGGAGGGAACACCTAGTAGTTATTTAGCTGTAAGAAGGGAAGTGCGTGACCTCGAAAGCCCAGAACCGCTTATAATACACGTATTACTTCAAACGCACATCAGCGAATATGCGAGAGATATGTAAACAGGCAGAATACGGCGCAGCGTTCGGCAACGCCTATATAACGCAACAAGTCTCTGGTGTAGTTCTTAAATAGGTTACTGCTGCTACAGTGGCAGGTTATCAAGATCTCTGAGGTAGGGATGAAGTGGGGATTTTCCCGTACGACAATTTCACGAGTGTACCGTGAATATCAGAAATCCGGTAAAACGTCAGATATCCGACACCGCTGCGGCCGGAAAAATATCCTACAAGAACGGGACCAACGACAACTGAAGAGAATCGTTCAACGTGACAAAAGTGGAACCCTTCCGCAAATTGCTGCAGATTTCAGTGTTTGGCCGTCAACAAGTGTCAGCGCGCGAACCATTCAACGAAACATCATCGATATGGGCTTTCTGAGCCGAAGACCCACTCTTCTAGCGTTTCGTTGCGTAGAAGCCTCATCACCAGGTCAGATCTATTAAATTCGAAAAAACATTCGCTACAATTGTGGAATATTGATAGCTACAATCAATAGCGCGGAATGCAGAAAATTGCTAACTTATTAATTGATTATATTAAAAATGCGATATGGACGTGACCGAGCATTCATTGTCAATGAATAAATGAAGCAATTAGCAATTCGTCAGGAATGAGTGTTCCAACCCATTATTTGTTTTATGTCACATTAGGTTGGACTGATATTTTGTGAGGACTCTTACAAAAAAATGGCTCTGAGCACTATGGGACTTAACTTCTGAGGTCATCAGTCCCCTAGAACTTAGAACTACTTACACCTAACTAGCCTAAGGACATCACACACATCCATGCCCGAGGCAGGATTCGAACCTGCGACCGTGGCGGTCACGCGGTACCAGACTGAAGCGCCTAGAACCGCTCGGCAACACCGGACGGCTGACTCTTACAGTTTTTAAAAAATTTAAAGAAACGAGTACCCATGCTTTCTTCTTACCTGACGTAAGTCTAATATCACTAACTAGCAAGTAACTAATTAGCTCTCTTTCTCGCAATTGATTGTATCTATAGTAGATTACAATTGTAGTGAACTCGTCTTGTAATTTAAAAGATCTAATCTGATGCTGCGGCTTCTACGCTATGAACCCCATCGTTAAACAAGTTATTTACAAGAGCAGCCAAGCGTTTATTGTTTTCATGAGCAACAACACAGGAATTACTAGCCCGCTCGGCTAGCCGCGCGGTTTAACGCGCTGCTTCTCGAGCGGGAAGGCGTGTCGAGATCCGGTGTGTCGGCCAGCCTGTGGATGGTTTTTAAGGCGCTTTTCCATCTGCCTCGGCTAATGCGGGCTGGTTCCCCTTATTCCGCGTCACTTACACTACGTCGGCGATTGCTACGCAAACACTGTCTCCACATACGCGTACACCATAATTTGGGGTTACACTCGTCTTGTATGAGACGTTCCCTGGGAGGGAGGGAGGGGGGGGGGGAAGTGGTGGGCGTCCACTGGGGGCTGAACCGCGCAGTAACCCTGGGTTTGGTGTGGGCTGTTGAAAAACCTGGAAGAAGGGTTTAAGGCAGTCTCTACCCTCTCCACGTGCCACAAGCGCCTGTGCTGATAGTGGAGGAATGCCCGCTTGCCGTGGCTGAGCAACTGGTTGCTGGCACAGGTGGCGCCACTGAAGCTGCGAAAGCAAAGGCACAAGCACTGACACTGACAAACTTTTCAAACATATCTAATCAGTTGCGAGTTCCACCTGTCCTTGCTTCTGATGTGCAGTGTCACTCGATCAAATAGTGTATATCGATCGCATTTGAGTTAAATAACTAAAAACCGAATTACCGTAAAGACTGTCCTGTAACTTACTACTGCGTACAACTGCAGAGACATTTTCAGATATCCCAATCATTGCACAATTTTACCCGCAGTTTAGACTACCTGTAAAATACGCTGACGGAAGTCGCCACACCAAGAAGGATTTGTGCGACAAACGAAAATTGGGAGGATTGTTTCGCACGCCTGAAAGATGATTTCTGTGCAGATTACGCGCCACTCGAGTTAGAGTGGCGACAGTAGTGCCACCCTGAAAACGCAAATCAGGTTTGCTGTAAATGCGCGCTGTAACGGTCGTGAGCGTTAGTTACTTTTGAGACTGGACTAGTGAGTTGATGTTAGTCAGGTATGCCTTTAAGGCGATAAAGGCGCCGTTATCAACACCTCACTGAGTTTGAATGAGGTCGTCTAATAAGGCTACGAGAAGCTGGATGTTCCTTCAGCGATATTACAGAAAGACTCGGCAGGTATGTAGCCACTGTACATGATTTCTGGCAGCGGTGCTCACGGGAAACAGAACACAGCTTGTTGTTCTCAATGGAGAGACGTCTACAGACGTTAAAGTAACCTCTGGCGTGCCACAAGGGAGTGTTATGAGACTATTGCTTTTCACAATATATATAAATGACCTAGTAGATAGTGTCGGAAGTTCCATGCGGCTTTTCGCGGATGATGCTGTAGAATACAGAGAGGTTGCAGCATTAGAAAATTGCAGCGAAGTGCAGGAAGATCTGCCGCGTATAGGCACTTGGTGCAGGGAGTGGCAACTGACCCTTAACACAGACAAATGTAATGTATTGCGAATACATAGAAAGAAGAATCCTTTACTGTATGATTATATGATAGCGGAACAAACACTGGTAGCAGTTACTTCTGTAAAACATCTGGGAGTATGCGTACGGAACGATTTGAAGTGGAATGATCATATAAAATTAATTGTTGGTAAAGCGGGTGCCAGGTTGAGATTCATTGGGAGAGTCCTTAGAAAATGTAGTCCATCAACAGTGGAGGTGGCTTACAAAACACTCGTTCGACGTATACTCGAGTATTGCTCATCAGTGTGGGATCCGTACCAGGTCGGGTTGACAGAGGAGATAGAGATGATCCAAAGAAGAGCGGCGCGTTTCGTCACAGGGTTATTTGGTAACCGTGATAGCGTTACGGAGATGTTTAGCAAACTCAAGTGGCAGACACTGCAAGAGAGGCGCTCTGCATCGCGGTGTAGCTTGCTGTCCAGGTTTCGAGAGGGTGCGGTTCTGGTTGAGGTATCGAATATATTGCTTCCCCCTACTTATACCTCCGAGGAGATCACGAATGTAAAATTAGAGAGATTCTAGCGCGCACGGAGGCTTTCCGGCAGTCGTTCTTCCCGCGAAAGATTGCGACTGGAACAGGAAATGGAGGTAATGACAGAGGCACGTAAAGTGCCCTCCGCCACACACCATTGGGTGGCTTGCGGAGTATAAATGTAGATGCAAATCTACGGTCGCAAGAAGACAGGGCACCGCACGGCCACGTGGCACTACCGAGAGGAAGACTATCGTTTTCGGCTTACGGCTCTAGCGGATGTTACTCCATCTACAGCAGCGATTTGAGCAGTAATGCCGCCACAGTGATACAACGAACTTTTACAGATAGGTTACATCAAGGACCGCTACAGGCCATACACCCTGTAGCGTGTATTCCATTGACCCCAAACCACCCCCATTTGCGACTTTATTGGTATCACGCAGAAGCTCACTGGAGAGCACGGTGGAGGTCTGTTACGTTTTCTGATGAAAGCAGGGTATACCATGGTGCCAGTGATGGCCTTGTGTTGGTTAGAAGATGGCCACTTGAGGGCCTGGTTCCAGCCTGTCTGCGTGCTAGGAACACCGGACCTACACCTGCAGTTATGGTCTGCGGTATGACTTTGTGTGACAGCAGTAGCACTGTCGTGATTATCCCAAGAACGCTGACAGCAAATCTGCAGGTCAATCTGATGATTCGAGCTGTTGTGCTGCCACTCATGAACAGCATTCCAGGGGGTGTTTTCCAACAGGATAACGCTCGCCCACATACGCTGCTGTAACCCAGTGTACTCTACAGTGTGTTGACTTGTTGCCTTTGCCTGCTCGATCACCAGTTCTGTCTCCAATCGAACACATATGGGACAGCATCGGATGACAACTCCTGCGTCATCCACAACCAGCATTAACCGTCCCTGTATTGACTGACGAAGAGCAAAAGGTGTGGAACTCCATCGCACAAACTGTTTGCTTGCTTGCATTCGACATTCTGGCGGTTACACCGCTTGTTAATGTAGCAGCATTTTACGTTTGCAATGGCTTATCTCACGCTTACAGTAACCTGTGATTTTTATCACAAAACCCATTTTGGCTTACGGATCTGCACCAGACGCTTCACGGGACGACGTTGTTGTATGCCAGTGAGACGCATACGCTCTGGGAGGGAGATCTTTTCGCTGGTATCGGCTCTGCACGCACTCGCGGGAGATTGAACGAAAACATTTCGCCGCAGCCGTGATGCGCCGATCTGTGTGTCGAGGCCAACAGATTGCCAGGAAGCGTCGTAATTAAATGCTACAATAGCTGTCCGCGCGTTATTGACGCAGACATGTTTGGTGCTGTTCGGCGGTATGCGAAATTACTGCAATTAACAGTCCAAAGTATGTTAATAACTTTCCCAGTGTTCCATAAATACGTCGAAATAAATGACGTTCGCTCACGGGCTTTTATATTACGATTTTTGTTCTTTTTTTTAAACTGCTCTTGGCGTAGGTAGCTCAAAGTAGGAAAATTTTTTTCGCACTAACTATTTTATTTAATATTCATACATGTGTTACGAACAGCAATGAGATGTTGAAAACACAACTACCACGACGCGACGACACATCAGAAGAAAATTTCCAACTATCTTCTACACTATTGGCCATTAAAATTGCTACACCACGAAGATGACGTGCTACAGACGCGAAATTTAACCGAGAGGAAGAAGATGCTGTGATTCGCAAATGATTAGCTTTACAGAGCATTCACACAAGCTTGGCGTCGCTGGCGACGCCTACAACGTGCTGACATGAGGAAAGTTTCCAACTGATTTCTCATACACAAACAGCAGTTGAACGGCGTTGCGTGGTGAAACGTTTTTTGTGATGCCTCGTGTAAGGAGGAGAAATGCGTACCATCACGTTCCCGACTTTGATAAAGGTCGGATTGTAGCCTATCGCGATTGCGGTTTATCGTATCGCGACATTGCTGCTCGCGTTGATCGAGATCCAATGACTGTTAGCAGAATATGGAATCGGTGGGTTCAGGAGGGTAATACGGAACGCCGTGCTGGATCCCAACGGCCTCGTATCACTGGCAGTCGAGATGACAGGCATCTTATCCGCATGTCTGTAACGGATAATGTATTCAAAAATTTTCTTTCTCGTGTGTTTGGCCAAATTTGGAAAACTTTAATAGAAGGACCTATGTGTTCTGTATGGCAGATGATCACTCCACAGAGCGGTGCACTTCTGACATCGTGTGACGTTTATGCGACACTCCTGCCCACGTTTATTACATTTTTTGTTGTTATGTTTTAATGCATAGTAAAGGATGATTTTGTTGCGGGAGGCTAGCGAGTAGGTAGGATCAAATTCACTCACCGAACGACGCCCCGGATGGTCACGTCACACAGCTGAGAACAGCAGGGCGCAGTGCGAGCAGGAACTCTATAGTAGTGGACAGCGAAAGAGAAAGAAAGAAAGAGAGCGGCAAGGAGCGAATCTTTTATTATTTATATTCACAGTTTAAATATTAATGTACAGCTCCAACCGTGCTGATGATGTTACTTGCACTGAGAATTTGTTAATAATAATTTCAATGTCATTCAGTTCGTAATAAATGCTAAGTACAAATTTTAGTTCCTGTCAGTGCTTATTAATGGAATGAGTGGACCAATCAAAAGTACCTCCTGAAAGGGCAGCCCACAACTGCTAAGATAGTTCACTACGCAGTGTACGATCTGTTATCGATGTGGCAACACGTGAACTAGTGTGTTAAGTGCAAATAATAAAGGCGGAATTAATTCTTAAAGTTTGTAACGCCGGAAATGCATATCCATCCTATTTCCATCTATTGTACTATTATTTTTTTCCTTGTTTTGTTACCTCAAGATATGACATTTCTGTCTCTTTATATATTGTAATTGCTTTACTGTTTGGATATATATATATTTATGCACTTATGTCGATGTATAATTGGTTTGTTTCGTAAATATTATTTGTATTTTTACGCTGGGTCTTGACTAGGGAAAACTGCTATCGAACGATTGCATCGATGGGTCGTGTGAAGAATCAAAGTGTGTAGGATCTTTGGTAGTGTTAACTCTGCCGCGTGGAGCGTGGGCAGTGGGAGTCTAGCTGGAGTAGCGAGTGGAGCAGGTGTGTTGTGTGACGCTCCCGCGAGTTGCCGCGCTTTCGGGGTTTGGCAGCATGTAATTGCGCTCGACTCGCGATGATAGTTTCTGACATGGTGTCGCGGACGGGAAGCATTAGCTGGCGCACATCAAGAGCCCGTTTCGCCTGGTGACCGTGTCGAGAAGAAGGCGCGCCGACATCCAGCTTCTGCAACAGCGACGGCCGACAATGAGTGACTGTCGCCACCTCCTCGATCGACGGCTTCGAACCTTCAATCAACCAACAAGGAAGACTGGAAGCACGTAAAGTTTTAGAACTGTATGGCAGACCTCAGCTTTTAATCTTGTTCCATTTGCCTCGCAAAATTACAGCAACTTAGCATGAACCTTTGTTGCTCATTGTCCCAATTGCATTACCAAGCAAGGTCCCTTCCTTTTCCGGAATGAACCCGAGTATCGTTGAAATTCAGACGCCAGCATTAAAGTAACATCATTTCACTGCTTTAATCTCAAAGTTCAGTAGCTGGCTACAATATTTAGGTTACACGAGCACAAATTTAGAGTGCGAGCTTTGTTACCGTATTTTAGCTTACCTGTGACTGCAGCTCAGCTTGGTACGTACTACATTTTACTATTGTTAATTGTTCAGAATCATTTAATTCAAGATCAAAGTTAAATCTCTTATTTCTAAATTGCGTAGATTCAAGTAGCTTTTGAAATGATTGTTGAGGTAGTCCAAGACTAACTGTATGTTACTGAATTTCGATGTGCTTCAGAAAGAAAGCTCACTATTAACTTCAGTCACTAAATTAACTTTCGATTTTCCGGTTTTATTAATTCTTTTGCTAAATTAAGTCAGGGTGTAGCGAAATTTATTACTTCTGACAAACTTTCAGTTTTCACACTACACGTGTCAACCTTCAATTGCCACGCTTCTAGTGCTAATTATATGTGTAATAACCTTTCTTTTTCAGTTACTATAGTAATTGTCCTTAGGACTGGCGACCGTGATTTCCCCAAATCTCAAATACCTAATTACCGCTAGTTAATTGTTAACGTAACGGCTGCACATTTACCTTCTTTATTAACTTTACCCCTTTTCAAAATTAATTTCCACCAGTTTCATTAGCACATTTCCTTTCATTTAGATGTAACCCTTTCCTCCCTCTTTACCGACAGGTTAACTTCGGTGACGATTGCTTTTCCAAAACTCCCATTAGGTACACGCGGTTTCATTTTTCACTGTCATTAAGGTCGATAAGTGAGGGGGGAGGTTACACGTGGCGACCTGGTGACAGGACAATCTTCAGATTTGAGGTTGTTCTGGACACGAATTTTCTTTGGTGCAAATGTCGTAACAAAGTACTGGTTACGTACAGGCCGTTACGTCAGCGAGAATAAGTAGTGGGAGTAATCCTAATTACATTTGAGATTTGTCATTTATATTGAAAATTATTGAAATGAGTGAAGGCAACAATTACCAAAATTTGGTAGACTTGGATACGGAACAATCGGTCGAACAGTGGGAAACGCGCACGGCGGTTCCCATTGTTCAGGGGCAGGCGGCTAGCATGAAAGACGCGACCGCCGAAACGCAACAAAGAGCAGAAATGGAATTCCAAACTTTAGAAAATGTTTCGGAATTGGAAGCGAAAATCAAATCTGAATCCCTTGATGACGAATACGGGGAGACAATTAAAGAGGAAGCCGCTACGGAAGTGAAACCGGTAGTTTCCGGGAATTTAACTGATTTATTGAATGTTTTGATTAATGAAATCAAGAGTCAATCGGCAGAAATTATAGCTCTGTCTGCCAAGCAAGAAGCTCAGTCTGAAAAAATTGAACGAAAGCTAGACAATCAGAACAAAGCTATTAATGTTGTTAACAACAATGTTGGAGTTGTTAATACAAAAGTTGATAAAATCAAAGAAGATATTGTTGTAATTAATACCGAAATCGGTAATCTTAAACAGGAAATGATAGGCGTTCAGGCGGAAATTGCGAGCATAAATACTCGTTTTGATTCCGAAATTAGCAGAATCGAGAAAAGTGTAGGAGAAGCAATTGCTCCGATCATCGAGAATAAGGTGACGGAACAAATTCAATTAGTGAAAAAAGAGGATCAACAGAAGGTGGAAACTTTAAAGGCTTTAGTGTCCGAAGTAGACACTAAAGTGAGGGAGCAGGCTAATACCTGCGAAGAGAAAAAGAGGGAAGTGGAAACGCTTGCGACAACCACTTGCCAAGTAATTACGAGAGTGTCGGAATTAGAAAAGAAACTTGACGAAAAACAGAGCTATGTGCCAATCTGTGCACATAGTTCGGAATGGTTGACGAAAGAGGAGCGGTTCGACCCCTTGAAAAAAGGCGGTATACACGCGACGGATTTCATTAAAAATTGTGAAAGGGTTTTACCCATATCATGGACTAATGAGAGAAAAATTAATGCAGTTATTGATGTGCTGGCTGGTGATGCCAAGCGTTGTGGCTTAAACCTCAACATTACGAACCTGACTTTTGACGAGTTTAAAAAATTGTTTCTGGCTGAATACTGGTCAGAGCAAAAACAGCAAAGTGTCTGGCGCGAATTTGTCGTATCGAGGCCTTTCGATGCGAATTCGCGCGGCTCGATGAGGGAGTTTTGTGAGGGCTGGATCCGCAAGTTGGAATATTTGCGTGATCGCCGCACGGAATCCGAAATAGTCTGGGAACTCTACAAAAAGCTTCCAGATGATACAAAACGCTACGTAGGAAGCAATTACAGGACAATCAATGATTTCCTGGAAAGAGTTGAGGACGAGGACAATTGGCGCAATAATCGCGACAGTGGTAGAGGCCGTGGTAACAACAACGGGTACCACCCCAACCATAACAACGATAACCATGGGAATAATGCATACCGCAGCAATGACAATAATGGTTCGGACCGTAATAACAATCGGTACAATGCAAATAATAACCGGAATGACGGAAACCAGTATCATACTAGCGTGATACGGGCTGCGCAGAATAGTAATAACGCCAGAGGGTGTGACCAGCCGCCTCAGCAGTATCCGGGGAGCGTATCTGCTGGGACGAGACAGGGAAACCATTAGCCGCGCCGGTGAGGGGCCGACCGGGCGTGGAGAAATTTTGGCGGCCCAATAACAGGAGAAAACCCAGGTGTCGTCGTTATGAAAATTCCGTATGGAATAATCAACGGCGGGAGAGTGTGCCAGTGTTAGGAGAAAGGAGTGCGCCCACAAGTAGTAAATCAGCTGTATACATGGCAGCAGAAAATACATTCACTGTCAGTGAGAACAATTTAAGTAGTGTTCCGGAAATCGATTATAAAGTGGCAGCTGTAATACCCACAGCGGAACTGGAGATTGAGTTTAAGAATGATTCGCAATTGTTGAGAGAAGATCAGATGTCGGATAAAACGTCCGTCATCGAGCGAGGGGATGCAGAGAGGGATGAGGTCTGGTTAAGGCAGTTCGGTCGCTTATACGACGAACTAAGAGATTATAGGGGCCTGTACGGGAGGAGTGTTTATAGGGAGCGCGGGCAGGATTTGCCGCGTCTCGTCCCACAGGAAGATAGTATTTGTGAAGTGATGGAAAGTTCTGGCCCTAACCGGCAGTCTTTACCAGAAATAGTTGATGTTAATGGGGAGCACGAGCAAGATTCGTCGTGTTTCGTCCCGCAGGAGTTAGATGTTGAAGTAGTAACGGAAAGTTCTGGCCCTAACCGGCAGACTTTACCGAAAGTTATAGTGGTAGAAGTAGCCGACCCATCCGACGCAAACCTCCAGTTTAAACATTGCGAGAGTATTAAGGAGAAAGATTACGAAAATTTTAGTGATAGCCGGACACGATTGGTAGAAAAGCACATAGATTACAGCTTGTACGAGGTTAGAGCTGACGTTATACGGTCAGACGGTAGCAGTGTGGGTTGCGCAGATCCAGAGGAAGTAATTGCAGATACTACTGGGCACATTTCTCCAGGTAGATTGTCAGATGAGATCAATCTGGCCAAAGAGGAATCAACGAAGGTGACAGTTAGTGAATCGATAGCAAAGCAACACTCACTAGTTGACGAGGTACAGGAAAAGGTTTCGGTATTGGAGGCGAAGCTACAGACTAAGCCTCAGGACAGACGTGTTGAAATTAAAACTGTATGTGAACAGAGGCTGAAAAAGCCGCCAGATAAACCGGATTTAGGATCAAAGCCGGATGGTTTTTTCTGGAATGACCTGGATATAGACGAGGATTTACTGTGGGAAAATAATGAAACAGTCGAGGACAAGTGTAGACAGATAGTAGTGTCTGTTAATATGCACGACCTACAACTAAACGTGTTGATTGACACCGGGGCAGAATTGAGTGCTGTATCTGGGAAAATATTTGAGTTACTGAAAGACAGACCTGGCATCGTAGTTATGCCAGTAACAGGAGTGAAAATTATCGGTGCTACTGGGAAGGCCAGTAAACCGGTCACAAAACAGATTTTTGTCAACTTCGAGATATGTGGGGCACGATTTGAACAAGAGTTTGTCGTCGTGCCAGACTTAACTACGGAAGTAATTATCGGGTTAGATTGGCTATTAAAGTACCGTGCAGTGATTAACTGCGAAAGCAAAACTTTGACATGTATGTCACTAGATAAAACAATGGTAGTTGGTTTTGACGAGGCAGGAGACGGTGTGCATAGGCAATACCAGCCTATACACATTGTTAACTGGCCGGATGACATTGACGTAGGAATGAGTTTGAACTGCCATAACATGAGGAATTTCGGCATTGACAAAAGTGTAGAAAGTGAATTGGAAGAGATAATCAAATTCCCTCCACGGATTAACATTAGTATTGGTGTGAAAAAAGATCGTTTGCGAGAAGTAATGAAGCTAAAAGCCGATGCTCGCATACGTCGTCATGACGCTAAAGCGCGTTTTGCTAAGTTTGCAATCGGAGACTTAGTACTTGTAAAAGCTCATGAGAAATCGAGCGAGATAGACCATGAAAACTCTAAATTTAAGTTTGTTTATAATGGACCATATAAAGTCATTGGTATGCCTCACACAAATGCTTACGGAATATTGTAGACTTGAAATTGTACCAACCTAGGATCGATTAATACCACACAATGGGTAATTTATACAGTATGTAAAATAGAGTGTAAGATTTAACGATTTGCTAGATTGCCATGCTTTTGACTGACCAAGGTCATTAAAGAAGTTGTAATTAATAAGTAATTAATTTTGATTAATCAATTTAATTTTAATCAATTTAATCATGATCTAATCAACTGAAAAATCCAAGCTGCTAGTTTAAGTTTTCAGCTGAGTCACAGTAGATTAAGGAATGTAAATATGATTTTGTAAATAGCTGTAAGATTTCATAAATATGTGATTTACTAGTCATTGCCGATGTACTTAGACGCTGTTTTAAGTTTCAGGCTAGTACATGCGTGTGATGATGGACAGTGTTGAGTTATCCACTGTGATAGTATTAAGGGACTCCTTGAGATTACTCGGGAGTGAGTTTTTCCTAAAGAATTCAGTGAAACGGACGTTCTGGAAACGCCGTTACAAGGGCGAGTGAGATCAAGCGTGCCGCACACGCGGGCGCAACAATACTGGCGAGGCGAGCCGCTGTCGGCTCTTGTGCCGCTGTTGGCTCTTGGGCCGCTGTCGGCATTCTTTGTACTTGCGAGTACGGAAGGCGGAATTGTTTTTCTTCCTGGACAGCTGAAAGAATTCTACTGTCAATATTTATGGTTTTTTCGATCTGATGTGTGTTATTTTCTTGTTTAGCGTTTAATGGACTCCCATGACGAGAATATTAATTATGAAAGGGTTATGTAAAAATGTGTATTCTATGTAATTAATTATTAATTTGCGTATTTTGATCTACCTGTTTTTATGACCATGTACTCTGATTAATTTTGTAAATAGTATTCCATTTCTTATACTGTTGGGAATTTTGACAATTTTAGAATAGCTAAACCACTTTCTATGTTTTCTATGAATTTTAATATGTTGTCAACCTGTTTTATTTTGTGCAAGATGACAGAGTGGAATAAGATTAGGAGTGTCTCCACTCAATTATTATGGTCTAAAATTGATTTATGCTTAATTAGACGAATGCTAAATTTTGTTGATGTTTTGAGCATATGCATTTCCGCTGTTTCTTTTTTGGGACATTTTCTGAGTCTGTTTACGTTACACGAACATCCTCAGACAATGTGGGGCACGTGTAACGCCGGAAATGCATATCCATCCTATTTCCATCTATTGTACTATTATTTTTTTCCTTGTTTTGTTACCTCAAGATATGACATTTCTGTCTCTTTATATATTGTAATTGCTTTACTGTTTGGATATATATATATTTATGCACTTATGTCGATGTATAATTGGTTTGTTTCGTAAATATTATTTGTATTTTTACGCTGGGTCTTGCCTAGGGAAAACTGCTATCGAACGATTACATCGATGGGTCGTGTGAAGAATCAAAGTGTGTAGGATCTTTGGTAGTGTTAACTCTGCCGCGTGGAGCGTGGGCAGTGGGAGTCTGGCTGGAGTAGCGAGTGGAGCAGGTGTGTTGTGTGACGCTCCCGCGAGTTGCCGCGCTTTCGGGGTTTGGCAGCATGTAATTGCGCTCGACTCGCGATGATAGTTTCTGACATGGTGTCGCGGACGGGAAGCATTAGCTGGCGCACATCAAGAGCCCGTTTCGCCTGGTGACCGTGTCGAGAAGAAGGCGCGCCAACATCCAGCTTCTGCAACAGCGACGGCCGACAATGAGTGACTGTCGCCACCTCCTCGATCGACGGCTTCGAACCTTCAATCAACCAACAAGGAAGACTGGAAGCACGTAAAGTTTTAGAACTGTATGGCAGACCTCAGCTTTTAATCTTGTTCCATTTGCCTCGCAAAATTACAGCAACTTAGCATGAACCTTTGTTGCTCATTGTCCCAATTGCATTACCAAGCAAGGTCCCTTCCTTTTCCGGAATGAACCCGAGTATCGTTGAAATTCAGACGCCAGCATTAAAGTAACATCATTTCACTGCTTTAATCTCAAAGTTCAGTAGCTGGCTACAATATTTAGGTTACACGAGCACAAATTTAGAGTGCGAGCTTTGTTACCGTATTTTAGCTTACCTGTGACTGCAGCTCAGCTTGGTACGTACTACATTTTACTATTGTTAATTGTTCAGAATCATTTAATTCAAGATCAAAGTTAAATCTCTTATTTCTAAATTGCGTAGATTCAAGTAGCTTTTGAAATGATTGTTGAGGTAGTCCAAGACTAACTGTATGTTACTGAATTTCGATGTGCTTCAGAAAGAAAGCTCACTATTAACTTCAGTCACTAAATTAACTTTCGATTTTCCGGTTTTATTAATTCTTTTGCCAAATTAAGTCAGGGTGTAGCGAAATTTATTACTTCTGACAAACTTTCAGTTTTCACACTACACGTGTCAACCTTCAATTGCCACGCTTCTAGTGCTAATTATATGTGTAATAACCTTTCTTTTTCAGTTACTATAGTAATTGTCCTTAGGACTGGCGACCGTGATTTCCCCAAATCTCAAATACCTAATTACCGCTAGTTAATTGTTAACGTAACGGCTGCACATTTACCTTCTTTATTAACTTTACCCCTTTTCAAAATTAATTTCCACCAGTTTCATTAGCACATTTCCTTTCATTTAGATGTAACCCTTTCCTCCCTCTTTACCGACAGGTTAACTTCGGTGACGATTGCTTTTCCAAAACTCCCATTAGGTACACGCGGTTTCAATTTTCACTGTCATTAAGGTCGGTAAGTGAGGGGGAGGTTACAAGTTGCCATGCGAAACGTATCTTCGCGATCTCATGTTGATTCTAAGATTGTGTAAATCATTTTTGCCACTTCTGCTCTGCCTGCGAACTAATGATTAATGACCGTGAATCTTGCTATGAATACTAACGATAGACTGGCTCTAGAAATTGCTTTGATTGATGAAATAAAACAAAATTAGTTGGCATCTCAACAGTTTACTGTTCTTATATGCTGAGCATTTAAACGTATGTACTGGTCACCTTATTATGCACTGTTTATTGCACAACAGTTAGAGCTCGCGACCGATGAAGAAAATACCAGCTGGGGCAAAATTTACGAGACGCGAGGTAAGCACGTTGGCTACAATTCAGTGACGAGGAATAAGGAGCAGACGTATTAGACCTACATGTGTAAATCGCACCTGGCATCACTGTGCGCCCTAGTGTAAATATTGTGGCAGACAATAATTCGAACATTCATTCCCCTGTCTGCTGTGACTGTGTTGCGATTGGCCAAATTGCAGTCTGCCTAACAATGCGACGGAGGAAACACAGTGCAAATAATTCGAACAGCAGCGAGAGATACCCGATTTCGTCAGCATGGCATAAATATCGGTATCAGAGATGCAACTCAAACATTTAAACGAATGTCCTATACGCTGATAGCAAAATGGCAAAATACCTGTACACACGCGATGTCAACGTACCCGAAAGCACAAGATAATAGGCCGAATAAAGCGAATAGAGTCTTCAGCATTACAACGCTGTAGTGCATAATCCACTGACAAAACTGAAGTCTTGGCTCATAATTATTTGGCACACGCTCTTCCTGATGGCCGTGTTAATGTTACCGCGCCAGTACTGCTTGCACTAAATTATGCAAAGTGTCCTACGCCTATTGACGATTCTTTTCTCACACAATCCAACACCTCCTCCTTAACTTCTACTCGGCGAACAATACTTTGGGAGAAATTAGCTAATTGCTAAATTATAAAATAAAGTGTTTATTTTGAAATAAACCAACAGCCTACACAGAAACTGACTTCCTTCGAGATAATCGTGATATATGTTGCGAATGATTTCTCTTTACGTTCGTTCAGCTTTCCGGGCTGCCTCAAACATTACGTGCATGTTTTCAAGGTGATGTAATGAAGAACGCAAATAAGCAGCGGTTAGCACCATGGCGAACACGTAGTAGTCGAATGTGATTTGTTTTTTTTTTAAAACAGAGAGACCAACATCGATGCAGCATTCATATGCGGCCCCTTATAAACAACAGCCTCACACGCTTTTCTCATTCATGGCGTCGCGCCGCCTGAAATGCTCGTGCCAGACTCAGCTTAGAATTTTCTCCTGTCTGGGTAACTTTAAGGCTAAATTTATTAAAATTGCATAAATTCCGTCTGTGCTATTACCAGAAAATGCGTATTAGTATCATCACACACGCTTCGTTTTACTGATTGAAACATCGTCAGTGGTCAGCAACAAAACATTTTTACAATTTCAGTTTTATTTCTAGATCTGAAAACAGTTCGTTATAAAAGATATTGAGGTTTCAGTTTTTACTTACAGCAATTTATGTCCGATTTGCGCTTACTTCAGGAAGAGTCGTCTGCTTACACATTGCGCTCATGTTTTTTGGCTACTCTCACGTTTCATTGCAGCACTACAATACATGTTTTTTGGTGTGAAATACGGCACATTGTAACATCACAATAAGTGTTCGAATGGATCTCCTGGCTAAACGTATCTCTGTGCGTTTTTGTGTGTGTAGTGTTGCCAATTTAACTGCTCCTTTTGGTTTCCACTTCATCTAACAATTTTCTCTTCCTCCGTGGTTTGTCGTATGTGTCTTGTGCAGTTTTAGTTATTTATTTACTTCAGACACGTTTAGCCAAGAGTTTGCAAACAAACAGAGTACTAACCTGTCGCATTTCAAAGAAATAAATTTATAACGCCTCAAAACAGCGTGAGATTAAGACAAAACATCAATGCCGAACGAAAGAATACCTCAAAAATGTCCAAGTAGATGAAGCTTCGAGATGTAAGCGAAATTCGGACATGAAATGCCGAAAGTGAAAAACATCGTACCGTAATATCTTTTGCAATGAACTTTTTTAGATCTAGCAAGCAAACCAAATCTATAAATATGTTTTGTTGCAGACCACTGAAGACGTTTTATATCAGTGAGAAGAACCGTGTATGCTATTTAAATGCGGTGCTTCTGATAGTTGGACAGACGAAACTTAGTATCTTTACTAAATCCAAAGCAATTAACGACAGTAAAGCCTAAATTTTTTAGACACTTTGTACCCCTGATCTCACGTCAACTGGCTGTCCCCATAGGTGCTTAATCATCCACTGTCACCAAGCAATAGCAGGATCAGCAAAAAAAGCAGCAGAAAGAGCACAAAAATCTTTCTTTTCTTTTTATTTCACGGACTTTTCGTAAATCTTTTAATTTTTTCGCAGAAGATGTTAACGGTGTCTTTCATTTACAAGAAAGGAATTCACAGGCCGTTTTTGCTAACGAAACTTATATTTTTTACTGAAATTCTGTGAGAACGGAATAAGAGAAACGAAAATTTGACCAAGTTCCTGGAAGTCACGCTACCCTGTCAACAGTCACGAAACGCGGGCAGTATTCACCCAGTGCACTGTAGTTTGTTATTGGCACTACATTACAAGATGCATTGTTTCGCTCCAGCTTTTAAATAAAATACAGATTGCAGCGCGAAAAATATGAAGCTTGATGCTTATTGTAAAGAACACAGAGTAAATTTCGATCCCTGCGTGAACGTGACGAAGGTTACTCAATCAGGGGCATGTCGGAAGCCAGGTCACAACCATATTAAACTCGAACAAAGCTCTTCTTTTTAATGAACTATTTACTGGACGTCAATCGTATACAGAACAGTGGAAGTGCCTTTGTGTTGTCAGAACAGTATTGCAACACTTCCAATCCCCGCCCCTGCCCCTCTCTCTCCACCATCTCTCTCTCTCTCTCTCTCTCTCGTTCCTTTTCTAGTACCTCATACCACTTCGCCAGTCCTTCACAGCACATTTGAACGTGTTTATTTATTTGCGTGTGTAGGTTTTTTGTGTTGTGTGTGTCTGTATGTGTGTGCGTGCGAGTGGGCGTATCTGGTATCTGTATGAGAGAGAGAGAAAGAGAGAGAGAGAGAGAGACACAGAGAGAGGCAGAGAGAGAGGGGGGGGAGGGGAGAGGGAATTCGAGCACGTGTATGCGTTTCGGACTCGGCCGCTATGTAAGCCACTTTGTTGCCTTTGCTGCTTTGATATCAAAAGCAGAGGCACGTCAGCTAACTTCGGAAATAATGGAAGGTTGACATGCTGGCCTAAGCGTTTCCAGCGAACATTGTTCTCGTATGTCACAAAGAACACATAACGCACTGTCATCAACAGCTGGTGCACCCTTTTCGAACTCTAGCGTACTTGCCTTAATGAAAACGCTTGTATCTGATATCCTCACTGCCTTTAATAACACTTCTACGAACTAGGAATATATGTAGGCAGGCGAAACTGGAGGGTTGCTCCACTGACTGACGATGAAAAAGTGAAGAAGTTGGATAGCAGCTTCCACACCGAAATAATCGAACTTATAATTTGGAACCTGTTGATGGAATGTCTACGAATGCGTACATGTGCAGTTCTTTTGTAGCCGACCTACGTAGACACAGAGAGATATTGGCTTTATTTGTGTACTTCATAATGTTGGGATCAGCAGCGATGACGACGAAGCCTGTGTAATACACAACACTTTGTGCAGAGAAGTTAATCAAAATCGACTTCGTTATTGCTGTTCGGCGTATTAGAGTCCGCAGCTCGTGGTCTAGTCATTAGCGTTGCTATCTCTAGATCACGCGGTTCCGGGTTCGATTCCCGGCCGGGTTGGGGATTTTCTCTGCCAGGGACTGGGTGTTTCTGTTGTCCTTATCATTCCATCGTCATTCATGAAAGTGGCTGGATTGGACTGCGTACAGAATGGGAATGTTTACGGGCACTGATGACCACGAAGCTCAGCGCTTTACAAACCAAACATCATAATCATAACATAGTAGTAACAGATCAGTCAGATGCACACCCAAAAATTGTGTGAAGATATCAAGCAAATGTGGGTTATCGATACAAGAGAATCTGACGTTAAGGATGTGTCTCGAAAGTGTCATACTAAATCCACTTGTGCTGTAAAGTTTGTGTCGCATGAGCTTAAAATAGTGCAGTGTTTACGACCTTGTAATTCTTCTTCGAAACATTTAGAGAATTAGAGAATTTACAAATCTATTGCATAGATCGTTTTAGTATTTTTCTTGGTTCATTACAATGTCTTAAATGCTTTTATACAAATGAATGTCGGGTGATGAGTACGCTAGTTATCCGATCATGCGTTTCGAAAATGATAGGAATAAGACGATTAAAGCTAATGCAGAGAATGCACATGATTTTTACAAAAATTCAATATCCCAGAGCTTCAGCTTTGAGGCTTTGAACAGTGTTAAATGGTGTAAACAAAATCGTGTCGCAGTACCTGTGATACATCAGAATATGAACACATCATGCGTGTTTTTCCTTGTAGATTTGAATTGTCGTTTCACAGGATGATTTCGTGGCAGTTTGATTTTTGTATTTTTTTATATTTACCGCATGAGAAGTTCAGAACTGAAATATCACTCTCACAAAGAAGTTCGGTGCAACTGTCTAAAAACGTCGAGCAAATTTACTTTGAAATTTTCCAACGTCTTTAGTACATTGTTTCTACGGGCAGCGTGGATCTGTGGTGAAGTGTTCGCTTACTGTGTGGCCGACCTGCGTTCGATTCCGAGTCGATGCAAATTTTTAAAGAAAGGTTCATCTTCTACGAGCCTTTCCGTGAAGCATAGAACGCGTGAGGATGGAAAAAAAGTCAGTACCGTTCAAGACTGGTAATCGTGGGATCAGTGTTTCGGGTGTTGGAGTTTTGTTTCAGTCACTATTGTTTTCGTTTTTTTTTCTTTCAGTTCGAATACCTACGTCATTTAAACATAGTATCCTTCAAGCATATGCTAGTTAATAGTTCTCTAATTGTCATTTTTACGAAAGATTCACATCTCCTTATTTCTAATTGCATATAGATTTATAAAAGGTTTTTAATACAGGACATTTAAATAAGAAAAACGACGCTTCGAATTATTTTTTTTCGTGTATTTTACTCTTCACTGAAATGCTCTTAGAACAAGCACCTTTGTATCTAAAAATTTACCGCACACTGGAATCGAACGCTGGACGCCCACGACAGAGTAAAGCCATCTGCTTTACTTTAGAGTGTTCAAGTCGCTCGGAAAACTTCAGAGTCGATTTTTTCGAGAATTTTTGAGAGATGTATCGAACTGCATTGCCATGTGGTCTGCTTGTCAGAACTTATGTGCAAATGGCGACATGGACGACTTCAAATCGCACTATGTGTGAGAAGTCAAACAAAGCACTGCGTGTTTTGAGAATCGCGCGATTGAATACCAGTTGCGTTTTTATTCGATTGTATCACTTTTCGTTTGAGAAGAGATACTACAGCCATCAACATATACATACTCTAACCTATATAACACGAAAAATAAATGCAAAATTACAGCTAATAACCGACATGCAGCCGGATTTTGGAACATAAAATGTGTTAGAACATTATGCATTACCTCGAAGAGAACGGTCTATTGACACACAGTCTACACGAATACAGAAAACATAGTACTCTTTACTCACACGAAGTGTTGGATGCTATTGACAGCCGGACGGTGTGGCCGTGCGGTTCTAGGCGCTTCAGTCTGGAACCGCGTGGCCGCTACGGTCGCAGGTTCGAATCCTGCCTCGGGCATGGATGTGTGTGATGTCCTTAGGTTAGTTAGGTTTAATTAGTTCTAAGTTCTAGGGGACTGATGACCACAGATGTTAAGTCCCATAGTGCTCAGAGCCATTTGAACCATTTTTTGCTATTGACAAGGGATTTCAAATTGATTCTGAATTTCTAGATTTCTAGAAGGCCTTTGACACTGAACCGCGGAGCGGCAGTAGAGAAATTGCATGCTTATGGAATATCGTTTCGGTTATGTCACTGGATTCTTGCTTTCCTGCTAGAGACGTCACAACACGTAGTAACTAACGGTAAGTCATCGAGCAAAACAGGAGTGATTTCTGGCGTTCCCAAAGGTAGTGTTATAGACCCTCTGCTGTTCCTTATGTATATAAACGATTAGGAGACAATCTGAACAGCCGTCGTAGACTGTTTGTGGATCATGCTATCGTTTATCGTCGAGTACAGTCATCAGTAGGTCAAAACAAATTGCAAAACGATTTAGAAAAGATACGTGTATGGTGCGAAAATTGGCAGTTGGCCCTAAATATAAGTGTGAGGTGATGCTAAAAGGAAAATGTTAAACTTCGGTTACACGATAAATCAAATCTAAAGACCGTTAATTCAACTAAATACTCAGAATTTACAATTACGAACAACTTAAATTGGAAAGAACACATAGGAAATTTTGTGGGGAAACAAAGTGAATATTGCATTTTATTGGCAGAACACTCAGAAAATGTATGAGATCTACTAAAGAGACTGCCTACATTACGCTTGTCCGTCCTCTTTTGGAGAACAGCAGCTCGATCTGGGATTCTTACCAGATAAGATTAACGGAGTACATCGAGAAAGTTCAAAGAAGAGTAACACATTTTGTATTATCCCGAAATAGGGGAGAGTGTGTCACGGACATGATACAGGATTTGGAGTGGAAAGCATTAAAACAAAGACGTTTCTCGTTGCGACGGAATCTTCTCCCCGAAATTTCAACTTTCTCCCCCGAAGGCGAAAATATTTTTTGACGATTATCTACATAGGGAGAAACAATTATCATTGTAAGGTAAGGGAAATCAGAGCTCACACGGAAAAATATAGGTGTTCGCTTTTTTCGCGCGCTGTACGACATTGGGGTAATACAGAATCATTGTGAAGGTGGTTCGATGAACTCTCTGCCAGGCACTTAAGTGTGATTTGCAGAGTGTCCATGTAGTTGTAGATGTAGATGACCTTTACATATACGATGTTTGTGTGTGGTGCTTTGCACAATATGGTGATATGCAAACCATATAAGTGCTGCATATATTTTGCAGTATTTCAAAAGTACTATCCTGCAACTTCGCAAAAAAATTGCGCGGAATTTTTGATGTAATTACTATAACCACTTAACCTCACATATTTGTTTGCACTGTATTGCATCGTTCGGAAGTTAGTTATGTTCACATAGGGCGCTTCTAACACTGTTTTCTACCGTAGGGCACCAACACACCAAGAATATTTCGTTACAGTGGGAGAATAAAACTCGAAAGCCGCCTGATGATGAACTTGTCAGTTCGAAACCGGTTACGGCGCTATTTATTTAAATAAATAGCAGCATTAATAGTGGCTGGTCGCTGTCTTCTTCTTTGCAAGAATGAACCTACATTAATTATATGGTGTTTACTAACGTCGACTTAAGAAGTAAAGCACGAGTGACGTATACTTCAACTAAATTTAAATGTAATAGGCGGTACCAGTTACATCCCGCCCACGATCGTTTAATGAAACCTCCTCCCCATTTATAAATCAGCTTGAAACGTCTGATTACTTTACAAGTTGTTAATGTGTTAAAAATATATGGTTGCAGGCGCAAAACTCTAATTATGTTGGTTTTATTATTTCGGATTATTCGCCCGTAGACTAACGAAAAAGTGTAGAAAGGGTTTGACATTACGTTTGAAGTTCGTTGGAAGTTGCGATGTGCTCTCATTTCAGATACTGGACGAATATAGTCTGTGTAATTTGCGCGCCTTGAGATACGGTGCCTTACGTCATATACACGGTTTATAGCTTTACTACATGCCTTACTCTGTTAAACCTTCAGTGTAAGATTATACCTCTTAATCTGTAGATTATGACTCCTTTTTAAATATGCAAATTCGGTAAATAATTATATGAAATACTGTAAACCAAATTTTTGCTCCCCTGGATGCCGTTAACTAGGCGACCTGTAACAGGGACTGGCTGTCCTTTTTAGCGGCTTACTCTGACGTCTGTCAGGCATGGTTATAGAAGTCGACAGAGGGCAGTCATGTTGACCAGCTATTGCAGTGGTGGACTTGCTGCATCATATCTGTTCTTACATCAACGAAGACAAGACCGGTATCCCAATTTTGATTTCACTCACATAACGGGCATGCCACTAAAACAAAGTGACATCGGCGCTTCCCTTAGTAGCCGTGGTTGAACGTCAGGAGTGCTAATCTCCTAAAGTTTTGATATTTCAAGCAGAACGTGATCATCCATATTGGGTTACTTTAGACGTCCGAGTGATATTTGTCTTTGTATTTGGATGACTCTTGCCATTCAGTGTTCCATTCCTCTCGATATACAAGTTTTTGGAAGCTCAAAAGATCTGTTGATGGCAGGGGAAGGTCGGGTACTCTTGAACAATGGATTTTATCGCAGAAGGGCTGGTTTTAAACTATGGCGCTAGTGCCACGATCTAAATCATCACTGCACTGTGAACTGTCGAGGAATAACGTTATTTGCTCCTAGTGAGTTTTTCGGAGCGTCTGAGCATCTGAGGGCTTCTGAGGTTACATCTCTTGAACTGTACTATTTGATCAAAAGTATCCGGACACCCCCAGAAACATATTTTTTTTCATATTAGGTGCATTGTGATGCCACCTACTGCCAGGAACTCCATATCAGCGACCTCAGTAGTCATGAGACGTCGTGAGAGATCGGAATGGGGCGTTCCGCGGAATTCACGGACTTCGAACGTGATAAGGTGATTGGGTTTCACTTGTGTCACACGTCTGTACGCGAGATTTCCACAAATCCTAAACATCCCTAGGTTCCCTTTTTTCGATGTGATAGTGAAGTATAAACGTGAAGGGACACGCAAGCAAAAAAGCGTAGAGGCCGACCTCGTCTCTTGACTGACAGAGACCGCCGAAAGTTGAAGAGGGTCGTAATGAGTAACAGGCAGACGTCTATCCAGGCCATCACACAGGAATTCCAAACTGCATCGGGATCCATTGCAAGTTCAATGACAGTTAGGAAGGAAGTGAGAAAACTTGGATATCATGGTCGAGCGGCTGCTCATAATCCACACATCATGCCAGTAAATGCTAAACGACGCCTTGCTTGGTGTAAGGAGCGTAAACATTGGACGATTGAATAATGGAAAAACGTTGGTGGAGTGACGAATCACGGTACACAATGTGGCGATCCGATGGCAGGGTGTGGGTATGGCGAATGCCCGGTGAACGTCATCTGCCAGTGTGTGTAGTGCCAACAGTGAACTTCGGAGGTGGTGGTGTTATGGTGTAGTCGTGTTTTTCATGGACGAGCACCCCTTGTTGTATTGCGTGGCACTATCACAACACAGGCCTACATTCATGTTTAAGCTCCTTCTTGCTTCTCACTGTTGAAGAGCAATTCGGGGATGGCGATTGCATCTTTCAACATGATCGAGCACCTACTCATAATGCGCGGCCTGTGGCGGAGTGGTTACACGACAATAACATCCCTGTAATAGACTGGCCTGCAGAGAGTCCTGACCTGAATCCTATAGAACACCTTTGGGATGTTTTTGGAACGCCGACTTCGTGCCAGGCTTGACTGACCGACATCGATACGTCTCCTAAGTGCAGCACTCCGTGAAGAATGGTCTGCCATTCCCCAAGAATCCTTCCAGCACCAGACTGAACGAATGCCTGTGAGAGTGGAAGCTGTCATCAAGGCTAAGGATGGGCTAACACCATATTGAAATCCGGCATTACCGATGGAGTGAGCCACGAACTTGTAAGTCATTTTCAGCCAGGTGTCCGGATACTTTTGATCACAAAGTCTATGATTCGTAAAATTAAGTATTTGTGTAGGTATATTCAGTGGCATATGTGAGTACTGTCTGCGAAATACGTTGCGAGTGGAATTAGCACAAAAGAAGTAATAAATTTAATCTTAATGCATGATGCGACAGTTTTTCACCCATCTCAGTATTTATGACGTCATGTCTTCTGATCTAAACGTCATATAATGATGAAATTTGTAGGAACATTCCGCAGGATACGTGGATATTGTCTACAAAATGTGTTGAGAGTAAGAAGAGAGTTGGTAGCAAGAAAGTAATAAATTTAAATCGTCACTGAAGTTTATCATGCGTTTCTATTGTTATGACGTAATATCTCCTGAACTATCTGTGGTACGATGATAAAATTTTGTAGATGCATTTAGTGGCACATTTGAATATTGTCTGCGAAATTTATTAGGAAAAGAACTACTAGCACAGAAGTAATAAATTTAAACGTCATGAATGATGCGATAGTTTTTCACGCAACTCATTGCTTATTACGTCATATTTCCTGAAGTATTATAGGTAAGTGGTTCTTAACCACCCTCTCTCCCAGTGACTGTGCTCTGAAAATAAGGGATATGTGTACCAAGTGTGATTGAAATCAGTCCAGTGGTTTAGGAGGTGATGTGGAACATACATACCCACATCCACTTTTACAATACGTATGGCTTATGTAATACTATATTGCTGGTGGAAAACCTTTCGGGGTAAAAGGCCGCAGTCCACGAAACACTTCTGTTCCTGAAGTCTCGTCCAGAACTGCGCTGTACATCTTCAGAGGCGTCACCCCTCGTTTCAGCCTTGCCGACTGAGAGGGATATATATACTGTAGCACATGGGCGTGGCCTGAGTCACGCCTGATAAGCAGAGATGATCTTTGTCCAAGATAAAATTTAACAATCCACTGTCGTCAAGCCAAAGGTAAAAAGCTGTTTAGCGATTCTGTAGAGCTGCTGTCCCTATGTCGCTACGTTTTGTGGTCTGTTCTTTCCAATTACAATATATATTGTATTGGCTTCTCTAGATAGCCGTGGATAATAGTTCGTCGTCGTAGATAGAATTTTTGTTCCGGAAAACTTCACTCCGTTACTTCCTGGTTGAGGAGCATGCTCTGTTACAGCCGATTTGTCTGTATCGCGTAGTCGGAAAAGACTTTTGTGTTACTTTAGCCGTGTGTTCATGCTTCTCTTAGTTTTTCCAATATAAACAGAGGAGGGCGTTTATCCTTCACAGATCGGTAGTGCTTGACAAACTTTCTTTATATAAACCGGTCTAACGTCATGTTTCTGTAAAATCTTTCCGTCCTGATCCGTCCCTATCTAATAAAAGGGAGGGAATCTGAATTCTTCCATCTTTGTTTTTCATGCTTGTCCTTAGGTCGTATAATTCTGTTTACTGCCTTCCAACGTGTACACATTTTTCTCGAAAGCCTGCTTTAGATGTTTTAATTTGGCGACGAGGTATTGCAGCGTGCAAATTGTTTTGGCTCTATCGGCCAGACTTTTAATGACAGCTCTCTTTTGTTGTGGCTGGTGATTACAGTTCTTATGGCCGGCCTGAGTGGCCGAGCGGTTCTAGGCGCTACAGTCTAGAATCGCGCGACCGCTACGGTTGCATGTTCGAATCCTGCCTGGGGCATGGATGTGTGTGATGTCCTTAGGTTAGTTAGGTTTAAGTAGTTCTAAGTTCTAGGGGACTGATGACCTCAGATGTTAAGTCCCATAGTGCTCAGAGCAATTTGAACCATTTTTTTGTCCAGGTACTACCCGACCTTCCCGTACTGCTACGTGTTTCCCCTCTCCATAGCAAGTGGCTGCTTTGGCCAGCATGTCTCTGTTTCATTTCCATTAAAATTATTGCAGCCTACTTGCGACCTTTTATATCAGGTCCATGATGTCGTACGCCACTGGACCTTTGTTTTGTCTAATGTAGAGGTGATCTTCCATCGGAGAGGATAACTATCTGACCATCCAAATATTTCTCGCCAGTTCGTGCTACTGACACGATCTAACCCTCGCTTGTTGTCTGTACTGCAGAGATTTGACGGCCTCTGCTTGCTGTGTGTTGCAGGCTGGACCCGCCGGTGACCGGGGAGCCCGCGGCCTGCGTCATGGACTCCAAGAAGGTGAGTGAGCCGCACTGCAGCCGCAGTTTCTCCAGCGCGCCGCTCACACAGTCTGGCCAGCGGAGGACACTTTCCGCAGTACCTGCGGGCACAGCAACCTGTCCGGAATCTCTCCACGTACCTGCAATGTGACAGAGCCACTCGAGTTAACAGTGTCCCAAGCATCGACAATAACACATTTGTGAAGCTGTGACAATGTCATTCATAGAAGAGGTAGTGAAAGATTTCTCTCTTGTCCCAACCTCTTCATCTCAGAGTAGCTCTTGCATCCTACGTCGTCAATTATTTATTGGATGTATTTCGATCTTTGTCTTCTCTCTCCCTCTAATATCGAGGCATTTATTTCCTGATGCCTCAGCACGTGTCCTGCCATCCCGTCCCTTCTTTCTATCAGTGTTTTCCTTACGTTGCTTTCTTCGGCAACCTCGGCACTCCTTATCAATCCACCAAATTTTCAACCTCTTTCTACCGCAACTCAAACGCTCCGATCCTCGTCGTTTCTAGTCTTCCTACAGTCTATAATTCACTTCCATGCAATGCTGCGCTCCAAATGTTCATTCTGAGAAACTTCTTACTCAAATTAACCTAGATTTTTGATATTACTAGACTTCTCTTGTCCAGGAATGCCCTATTTGCCTCTGATAGTCTGCTTTTTAAGTTCACGTTGTTTCGTCCGTCATTAGTTATTTTGCTTCTAATCCAGCAAAATTTCCTAACTTCAGTTATGGTAGTACGTCCATCACTAATTTCGTGTCTACTACTCCTTATTACTTTCGTCTTTGTTCGGTTTACTTTGACAGAACACTGAAAGACCTAAGTCGAAACAAGGCCCCAGGAGTAGACAACATTCCATTAGAACTACTTTTAGCCTTGGGAGAGCCACCCCTGACAAAACTCTACCATCTGGTGAGCAAGATGTATGAGACAGGCGAAATACCCTCGCTCTTCAAGAAGAATATAATAATTGCATTCGCAAATAAAGCATGTGTTAACAGATGTAAAAATTACCGAACTATCAGTTTAATAAGTCACGGCTGCAAAATACTAACACTTATTCTTTACAGACGATTGGAAAAACTGGTAGAAGCCGACCTCGGGGAAGATAAGTTTGGATTCCGTAGAAATGTTGAAACACGTGGGGCAATACTGACCATACGACTTATCTTAGAAGAGAGATTAAGGAAAGGCCAAACTACATTTCTAGCATTTGTAGACTTAGAGAAAGCTTTTGACAATGTTCACTGGAATACTCTTTTTCAAATTCTGAAGGGGTCAGGGGTAAAATACAGGGAGCGAAAGGCTATTTACAATTTGTACAGAAACCAGATGGCAGTTATAACAGTCGAGGGGCATGAAAGGGAAGCAGTGGTTGCGAAGGGAGTGAGACAGTGTTGTAGTCTATCCCCGATGTTATTCAATCTGTATATTGAGCAAGCAGTAAAGGAAACAAAAGAAAAGTTCGGAGTAGGCATTAAAATCCATGGAGGAGTAATAAAAACTTTGAGGTTATCCGATGACATTGTAATTCTGTCAGAGACAGCAAAGGACTTGGGAGAGCAGTCGAACGGAATGGACAGTGTCTTGAAAGGAGGATATAAGATGAACATCAACAAAAGCAAAACGAGGATAATGGAATGTAGTCGAATTAAGTCTAGTGCTGCTGAGGGAATTAGATTAGGGAATGAGATACTTAAAGTAGTAAATGAGTTTTGCTATTTGGGGAGCGAGATACCTGATGATGGTCGAAGTAGAGAGGTTATAAAATGTAGACTGGCAATGGAAAGGAAAGCGTTTCTGAAGAAGAGAAATTTGTTAACATCGAGTATAGATTTAAGTGTCAGGAAGTCGTTTCTGAAAGTATTTGTATGGAGTGTAGCCATGTATGAATGTGAAACATGGACGATCAATAGTTTGGACAATAAGAGAATAGAATATTTCGAAATGCGGTGCTACAGAAGAATGCTGAGGATTAGATGGGTAGAACATATAACTGATGAGGAGGTATTGAATAGAATTGGGGAGAAGAGATATTTGTGCCACAACTTGACTAGAAGAAGGATCGGTTGGTATGACATGTTCTGAGACATCGAGGGATCACCAATTTAGTATTGGAGGGCAGCGTGGAGGGTAAACATTGTAGAGGGAGACCAAGAGATGAATACATTAAGCACATTCAGAAGGACGTATGTAGCAGTAGGTACTGGGACATGAAGAAGCTTGCACAGGATAGAGTAGCATGGAGAGCTGCATCAAACTAGTCTCTGAACTGAAGACCACGACAACAACAACTGTCAAACTTTGTTTTTCATACATTGGACTGTTTGTTACACTCAACACGTCCTGTATTTCACTTTCATTGAGGATAGCAAGTTCATCAGGCAGTCGTATCATTGCAATCCTTTCGCACTGAACTTTAATCGTTTTCTTGGAGATTCGTTTTATTTCCGTTATTGTTTCTTGTAAGCACCCATGTCATGAAACATAATGTATCGTGTTCAAGTAAAGTAACATGATACACGTTGTCGTGTCGTATTATATGACTCGTGCTATCATCTCCTTCAACATAGCATTTGTCATGACATAATGTTTCATTAATGCTTAGGATGCATACATCCCCACTCTGGGATAGTCCTACTATGGATGCACCCCCCCCCCCCCCCCCAACTTCGGATACTTCCTACTGCAGATCCATTCCACTCTCTAGAACCACATAAGTTTGTTTCTGCTTGTTCTTACACCCCTCGTGTAGCAGTGATTGTGTTTGGGAATTGACTGATCCCCCGGGCGAGAAAAATCAGTTTCCCTCCCCCACCCACTCTACCTGAAATCAAAAAATTGTTTTAGCATCCCTGCAGGAACAAATCCACCCCTCAAGAAAAACTTTTTTAGCTATTACACGTATGCTCTTCAGCCGTATGATGTTAATATATTGCTTAGTGTCGCTAGCGAATCTTCTGAGCTCACTGCGCTAGGAAAGTAGGGTTAAGTCATAAAACAGCGCGCATACGTCAAGATGATCTTATTTGAATGTGTTTGAAGCTGCCAGATAAATTGAGAAGCTAATTCCTTTCTGTTACAGCGCTAACTCTGCCTAGGACATATTCGCATTTTTTGTACGCTGTGATATGAGTATTTTTCATTCTGGTTCCCTACTCTTACTGTACCATAGCCATAGCAATGGTAACCTATGTAGATTTTTGTTGATTTGAGCGACAACCGATCCGGGTATTGTTCCGAAATATTTGAAGAATTACCGAATGATGCTTAAATGAAATTTTGCGTCTGAAACAAAACAAGAATGAAGGTGGCCATGTAATAAATTATGCACAACACGAACGCTGGACGATTCGCGCAACAAATAATATACTGACTGAACAGCATACATCTTATTGTTATCTCTCCTTAAAAATCTTTTCATTGTTTACTTAACGTATGCAGTAAAAAAAACTGAAGATTAAGAAACTGTCGCTAGTAAAAAAACTCACATGAATAATTTTGACACACAACCAATCCTAATTGAGTATGATTGGCCTAACGAAGCTGAAGAACTGCGAAATACTGTATTCACGACAAAATACCACAGTTCTTCAATCCTGTACGAAAATTGACGAACTTAAGATTGTGCTGTTCGAAAATAGTTTACTACAAGATAACATAGTAGTTTTTGAAGAAAACTCAGTAAAACATTTTCTGATGGTTAGAAATAAGGTGGTCTTTTCTCTGGTAATTAATTTTATAGCTATTTTCGGGGTAGTTTAATTTTCTGTGTGGTTATCGACAAAAGCATTAAACGCTCGATCAGACAGTGTATCATTTTATACAGCGCTGGGCATAATTGTGTTTTGGTACACGCATTGATTTGCACGTCCAGAGATTTGATGATTTTAAGGCACTGGCGAAATAACTAGGTTTTTAATTATATCCAAATGTAGATCTTAAAATGTAACGCATTTCTGGTAAACAGAATTTCAGGCGCAAACGTGTAATTTTTCGCACTTAAACTCGAACCATGAAAGATTTTTGCAAATGCTTTTTGCAATTGCCGTAAGATTATATTTATTATCATCTGTATCACTTTAAACAGTCTCAGCACGTGTGATTCGCGTAATATCGGATTTTACGTGTATTTAATGTATAACTTTTTAGACAACTAAACTCTTGTAGCGGATGAAGCTTTGCCAAAACAGAAGGACGACCATTAATTACATACGTTTATCCACCTTCTTACAAAAATTGAACCGATTCACACAAGTCTGAAATTTAGAAGCAGCGCACGTTTTTTCCTTTTTTTCTCGTGTAAAATGCGAATGAAATTAGAGTTGTGAAAGCGAATTTTCAATTTTATCGTAACAATGCGTTTTTTATTAATTCGAAACGCTTTAAACCGTGTCCACGCACTCAGTTCATGTAAGAACGAATTTTACGTGCTACATTTAGCTCGACATTAAACCACAGTATCTCGACAGCGGATAAAAATTACTGGGTTAAACACAATTGTCTTTGTCTTCATCCATTTATCTACCGTCGTGCAAAATATGAACCGATTAGTACACGTCTGAAGTACAGAAGTGGTAAACTTCCCAGAAAAACGTAATCCAAAGGAAGCGAAATGGTTAAAATTTGTCATATACGAAGGCACGATACTCCGGCTGACCAAATTTGAGCCGACCTTTGTGGCCGAGCGGTTCTAGGCGCTTCAGTCTGGAACCTTGCGACCGCTACGGTCGCGGGTTCGAATCCTGTCTCGGGCATGGATGTGTGTGATGTCCTTAGGTTAGTTAGGTTTAGGTAGTTCTAAGTTCTAGGGGACTGATGACCTCAGCAGTTAAGTCCCATCGAGCTCAGAGCTATTTGAACCATTCGAAAATATTTGAACCATCAGTCTCGCAATTAAAATATTTTGCAAAAGGGATTAGACGATTCACACAATTTTCCTGGGCGCCAGCTCCGGTTCGTCGTTCAAATCTTGCTTACTATACTGTTAGAATGGCTATACAAAGGGCCGTTTGTCCGAGCTAAACCAAAAACATTTTGCCCCATATTCCTACCTCAAATAGGAACCGATCACCAAGAACCCCCCTGCCCCCGTCACGTACACCCTCACCCCTCGACCAAATCACGATCTTTTGCGCGGACTTTACGATTGTTCTTCATTTCTTTATAGCTTACTCCTATTTTTGTCAGAACATCAAACGCAGTGGGCCATTTGAGTTTTGAGATAGCCGATAATGGCTTAGGAAGCCGATTGCCGGTTCAGAACAAAGCATAGAATAAATACTATGAAATATTAACTGTATATTTCAGTTTCTTAGTATGTCTATGTTCCTCGCATTGCCGACTGAATATTCCACAATTGTAGATGTACGAGTAGATGTACATACACTACTGGCCATTAAAATTGCTACACCAAGTAGAAATGCAGATGATAAACGGTTATTCATTGGACAAATATATTATACTAGAACTGACATGTGATTACATTTTCACGAAATTTGTGTGCATAGATCCTGAGAAATCAGTACCCAGAACAACCACCTCTGGTCGTAATAACCGCCTTGATACGCCTGGGCATTGAGTCAAACACAGCTTGGATGGCGTGTACAGGTACAGCTGCCCACGCAGCTTCAAAACGATACCACAGTTCTTCAAGAGTAGTACCTGGCGTATTGTGACGAGCCAGCTGCTCTCGGCCACAATTGACCAGACGTTTTCGGTGAGAAATCTGGAGAATGTGCTGACCAGGGCAGCAGTCGAACATTTTCTGTACGCCAGTATGGAGATGACGAATACACGCTTCCGATGTGCCTTCACCGCGATGTTGCCAAACACGGATGCGACCATCATGATGCTGTAAACAGAATCTGGATTTATCCGAAAAAATGATGTTTTGCCGTTCGTGCACGCAGGTTCGTCGTTGAGTACACCATTGCAGGCGCTCCTGTCTGTGATGCAGCGTCAAGTGTATCCCCAGCCATGGTCTCCGAGCTGATAGTCCGTGCTGCTGCAAACGTCGTCGAACTGTTCGTGCAGATGGTGGTTGTCTTGCAAACGTCCACACCAGTTGACTCAGGGATCGAGACGTGGTTGCACGATCCGTTACAGCCATGCGGATAAGATGCCTGTCATCTCGACTGCTAGTGATACGAGGCCGTTGGGATCCAGCTAGACGTTCCGTTTTATACGATAAACCGCAATCGCGATAGGCTACAATCCGACCTTTATCAAAGTCGGAAATGTGATGGTACGCGTTTCTCCTCCTTACACGAGGCATCACAACAACGTTTCACCAGGCAACGCCGGTCAACTGCTGTTTGTGTATGGGAAACGGTTGGTAACTTTCCTCATGTCAGCACGTTTTATGTGTTGGCACCGGCGCCAACCTTGTGTGAATGCTCTGAAAAGCTAATCATTTGCATATCACAGCAACTTATTCCTGTCGGTTAAATTTCGCATCTGTTGTTGTGGACTGGCAAGACAGCCAATCCACAGTGACGGGTAGCCGAAAGGCACGCGTTTAAGCTCACGCAGGCTGGCGTGAGGTCTGGAACAGTTAAAGGATTTGAGACTAGCAAATGAAGTACGTAGCTGTTGGAATAGTTAACTTTAATCCATAATTGGTGAACATCGGTCTGACGGTACATGCATCACAAGATAAATAGCAAATGATAATGGCGCCTTGCTAGGTCGTAGCAAATGACGTAGCTGAAGGCTATGCTAACTATCGTCTCGCAAATGAGAGCGTAATTTTTCAGTGAACCATCGCTAGCAAAGTCGGCTGTACAACTGGGGCGAGTGCTAGGACGTCTCTCTAGACCTGCCGTGTGGCGGCGCTCGGTCTGCAATCACTGATAGTGGCGACACGCGGGTCCGACGTATACTACCGGACCGCGGCCGATTTAAAGGCTACCACCTAGCAAGTGTGGTGTCTGGCGGTGACACCACATCTGTAGCACGTCATCTTCGTGGTGGAGCAATTTTAATGGCCAGTAGTGTAGATTTCCTCCCGTGCGAAGCAGCACAAAATGCCTGTGAGCCATTTGCCAATTTTATTTGCAGCCTTCCCTAGCCAGTGCGCGCATTTCTATGGTGTGGCTAGGCTACACCACCGAACGAGGGAAGCGAGGCTAATTACGTTGTCGCCGCGAACCCGGCGCTTGCTGTCCGCTGGGTGGGCATCGCGAGCGTCCTGGCTTTGGGGGGATTTGCGCGGCTGTGGTGTGCGCGGCGCGTGCCTCTGTCTTGTGGGTGTGGGAGGTGGGGAGGTGGTGGGAGAGAGGAGAGGAGGTGCCGAGGCTGCGAGGGCCCCCTGCAGCCTGCTGATGGTGGTAGCCGCTGATCCACTCGGCGGGCCGTGTGTGTGTGTGTGTGTGTGTCTCCTTGCGGCTCTGCTTCGTTTCCGTTCTCAATACGGTTCACCTAATTTACGCTTCCGTACAACGCAAATGTTTCTTATTCATAGAACGCAGAACAGAATCAGTCTCTCAAGTTGATACTGTCAGTCAGCGCTCTTTTCCGATGAAAGTAATAATGTGGTAAATCCGTTATCTTTTGAACGTGCGCGATTTTTTTTTTTAGATTTATCGATAGCTAATGGCTTTAATTTGCGCAGAATAGAACCGTTAGCCTTTTTTTATTACACTTACGTTCGTTAACTTTCGCTTCAGTACGATAGACTAAAAATTTCGCGTGGGTGTGACTCAAGTACATTCCAGTTTCATCAGCGTCGTAAATCTGTTCCGGGAGAAAACTGCTAAACAATTAATCGCTCCGTCTGTGGTACAACTAAGTTTCTCGTCATCAACAATATCGTCTCGAATCCGGTAGAGACATTTAAATCGAGTCAGCCATTCTAATAATCGTTCAGACATTAGAGATTCATAGACCTCTCGTGCTTTCTGCGTTAACACCAGACCTGCTATAGGATATGCTGCTGCTCTCTTCGGCTGAAATCACAAGTGCAGGGCTTCATCTAGTTTCGCCTAAGTAGCTTCGATGATTTGGCTTAGTCATCAGCTATGGCTGCAAATTCTGTCAGAGACAGCAAAGGACTTGGAAGAGCAGTTGAACGGAATGGACAGTGTCTTGAAAGGCGGATATAAGATGAACGTCAACAAAAGCAAAACGAGGATAATGGAATGTAGTCGACTTAAGTCGGCTGATTCTGAGTGAATTAGATTAGGAAATGAGACACTTAAAGTAGTAAAGGAGTTTTGCTATTTGGGGAGCAAAATAACTGATGATGGTCGAAGTAGAGAAGATATAAAATGTGCACTGGCAATGGAAAGGAAAGCGTTTCTGAAGATGAGAAATTTGGTAACATCGAGTATACATTTAAGTGTCAGGAAGTCGTTTCTGAAAGTATATGTATGGAGTGTAGCCATGTATGGAAGTGAAACATGGACGACAAATAGTTTGGACAAGAAGAGAATAAAAGCTTTCGAAATGTGGTGCTACAGAAGAATGCTGGATATTAGATGGGTAGATCATATAACTAATGAGGAGGTATAGAATAGAATTTGGGAGAAGAGGAGTTTGTGGCACAACTTGACAAGAAGAAGGGACCGGTTGGTAGGACATGTTCTGAAACATCAAGGGATCACAAATTTAGCATTGGAGGGCAGCGTGGAGGGTAAAAATCGTAGAGGGAGACCAACAGTTGAATACACTAAAGATTCAGAAGGATGTAGGTTGCAGGAGGTATTGGGAGATGAAGAAGCTTGCACAGGATAGAGTAGCATTGAGAGCTGCATCAAATCAGTCTCAGGACTGAAGACCACAACAACAACAACATGGCTGCAGAGTTTAAAAGCTTATCTTTTCTTTTCTTTCAGTCTCTCGCTTAAGCCTCCCACTGTTTGTAAGTCAATTCTACAAACCTGAGAGAGTTTTATCGCAGTTTTTCCCTTTTTTAACTTATTAGTAACTTCTCATTTCTTCTCGATATAAGCACAAAACTTTTGCGTTTATCTCACTATCACACATATGTTGTTCGTTTATTGACTAATAACAAGAAATGTCATACTCGTTGTGAGACATCCATTGTAGAAGCTACAGCTAAGATCTGTCGGAAGTCAAAAATATATGATCAACAATGCATTCCTCCCAACGATGTTTAGCATACACGTGCTTTCATTTCGCATCAGTGAAGAGCAAGAATTCTTAAGGGAGTCGTTCCAGAAGAAAAACTAAAGCATTTCCTTTTACTATCGGCTCTTACGTAGTTGGAAGTCATCAACCTTCAGCCATTATCGAAACGGCTAGGCCAACGTATAGACGTGTACACTGTTTAGGTCCCCGTATTTACTTTAAGATGAAATGGGACACAACGGGGAAGTATTTCATGGATATCTGACGGTGGGATTGGGGCCCTCATGGTAAATCATGAAACACAGGCGTAAGTATATTTGAACGAAATTAGTCGTTGTAAATATAACAGAATACTTCAGGCATTCTTTTTTATTTCTTTCAAAAATAGCATAAACATGGTTGGATACTCTGCAAACGGGATACCTGCAACGTGGATAATCAGGACTTTGCTGACCTTTTAAGACTGATTTCGGATAGCTGCTGTAATCTGTTCCTTCAGTAATATTCGTTATAGTTATCATGTTTAGCCATTTGACATGTAGAGCGTTGGTGACTATTATGTAGGTGCAGCATGTCAACAGTTTCGTGCAGAATGCAGACATGTCTTCGCTGTAGTCGTTGCGCTGCCTGCACTGCTGTATCGGGTGCAGGGTGGCCGATGGTTAAAGAATCGCTCTCCAACCATCGCCCCATTTCACGAGAGTTGACTGCGGCAGTGCTTCGCGCCGGCGCCGTATGTCGAGTGTCGATCTGTGGCGGAGAGTGGCATGCCACTGTAACTGCTGAAGTTTGTCAGTGAAGCGCACGTAGGGCCGTTTAATCACGCTAACTACTTTCTTTACATGTCTCTGTGGGAAAACAGATGATGGTACTCGGTCGCGTCAACACAACAGAACGATATGGTATTATCTGCGGGAAGTCAGTAAAAGGGGGTCCAGCGCTGCAGTGCGGGTTGTATACATCACAGGACCCTGAAACATCGTACTTATGTTCGTCAACATGTGCGCTCGCGAAGCATGTTGAAAAAAATAATACACTCCTGGAAATTGAAATAAGAACACCGTGAATTCATTGTCCCAGGAAGGGGAAACTTTATTGACACATTCCTGGGGTCACATACATCACATGATCACACTGACAGAACCACAGGCACATAGACACAGGCAACAGAGCATGCACAATGTCGGCACTAGTACAGTGTATATCCACCTTTCGCAGCAATGCAGGCTGCTATTCTCCCATGGAGACGATCGTAGAGATGCTGGATGTAGTCCTGTGGAACGGCTTGCCATGCCATTTCCACCTGGCGCCTCAGTTGGACCAGCGTTCGTGCTGGACGTGCAGACCGCGTGAGACGACGCTTCATCCAGTCCCAAACATGCTCAATGGGGGACAGATCCGGAGATCTTGCTGGCCAGGGTAGCTGACTTACACCTTCTAGAGCACGTTGGGTGGCACGGGATACATGCGGACGTGCATTGTCCTGTTGGAACAGCAAGTTCCCTTGCCGGTCTAGGAATGGTAGAACGATGGGTTCGATGACGGTTTGGATGTACCGTGCACTATTCAGTGTCCCCTCGACGATCACCAGTGGTGTACGGCCAATGTAGGAGATCGCTCCCCACACCATGATGCCGGGTGTTGGCCCTGTGTGCCTCGGTCGTATGCAGTCCTGATTGTGGCGCTCACCTGCACGGCGCCAAACACGCATACGACCATCATTGGCACCAAGGCAGAAGCGACTCTCATCGCTGAAGACGACACGTCTCCATTCGTCCCTCCATTCACGCTTGTCGCGACACCACTGGAGGCGGGCTGCACGATGTTGGGGCGTGAGCGGAAGACGGCTTAACGGTGTGCGGGACCGTAGCCCAGCTTCATGGAGACGGTTGCGAATGGTCCTCGCCGATACCCCAGGAGCAACAGTGTCCCTAATTTGCTGGGAAGTGGCGGTGCGGTCCCCTACGGCACTGCGTAGGATCCTACGGTCTTGGCGTGCATCCGTGCGTCGCTGCGGTCCGGTCCCAGGTCGACGGGCACGTGCACCTTCCGCCGACCACTGGCGACAACATCGATGTACTGTGGAGAGCTCACGCCCCACGTGTTGAGCAATTCGGCGGTACGTCCACCCGGCCTCCCGCATGCCCACTATACGCCCTCGCTCAAAGTCCGTCAACTGCACATACGGTTCACGTCCACGCTGTCGCGGCATGCTACCAGTGTTAAAGACTGCGATGGAGCTCCGTATGCCACGGCAAACTGGCTGACACTGACGGCGGCGGTGCACAAATGCTGCGCAGCTAGCGCCATTCGACGGCCAACACCGCGGTTCCTGGTGTGTCCGCTGTGCCGTGCGTGTGATCATTGCTTGTATAGCCCTCTCGCAGTGTCCGGAGCAAGTATGGTGGGTCTGACACGCCGGTGTCAATGTGTTCTTTTTTCCATTTCGAGGAGTGTAGTTTCACTCTGTGCCACCAGATGAATATGGTGCGAGTGTAGGAAAAGGGGAGGAACGATCAAACGCATGATAATGGTGGTAATGGCATGTTTATTAGGATATGATCACAAGTTATAACATGTGTTCAGTATGGCCTCCCAACTCAGCAACTTGCTGCATCGATAACACGGCGCGGTGGACAGCTGCTCGCAGCATATACAATATAATCAAAGTGATATATCATCGTATGCTATACTTCAGATCAGGAGGATTTGGGATGCATTCCCGATAGACATGTCCTTTCATATATCCCCACAACCAGAAGTCACATTGATTTAGGTCGGGGGGTCTGGAAGGCCACAATGCAGTGTATGAATTTCTAATGGATCAAACTGCGGAGGTCATTGGTCCCAAGACTTACACACTACTTAACCTATAGCTACTATGGATGTTGACAGAAACACAATTACTATGGAGGGGTCTCTCAGACCGCCGTTTTTATTTTATGTACAAAACCATTGTTTTCATGAATACATATTTTCGTGACTTCCTGTTATTCGTTTCGCTTCTTGGAAAGAGATTTTATGGAAATTTGCTTTATTTAAGCAATGCAGAATTTAAAACACTTTAAAAACTAAAAATTTGCAGTTTATTTTTATTTTATGTATTACTAAAATAACAGCAGATACTTACCTCTCTAATCACTCACACATCATGAGAGAGATAGTATTACAGATTCGCAACATAACTAAATGGAAAAACACATTTCAGTTATGACAAATTGTGTTCGGAATCAGCTTTGAGTTTACTACTCATCGTTTCAGCTTTGGAGCGATTATTACACCACATAATTCTATCAAGGGAGGAAGTTCGCCAAATTTTTATTTTAAAAATCAAGAAGAATCGGGTGATGCTGAGGGGATTAGATTAGGAAATGAGACACTTAAAGTAGTAAAGGAGTTTTGGTATTTAGGGAGTAAAATAACTGATGATGGTCGAAGTAGAGAGGATATAAAATGTAGACTGGCAATGGCAAGGAAATCGTTTCTGAAAAAGAGAAATTTGTTAACATCGAGTATAGATTTAAGTGTCAGGAAGTCGTTTCTGAAAGTATTTGTGTGGAGTGTAGCCATGTATGGAAGTGAAACATGGGCGATAACCAGTTTGGACAAGAAGAGAATAGAAGCTTTCGAAATGTGGTGCTACAGAAGAATGCTGAAGATAAGGTGGGTAGATCACGTAACTAATGAGGAGGTATTGAATAGGATTGGGGAGGAGAGAAGTTTGTGGCACAACTTGACTAGAAGAAGGGATCGGTTGGTAGGACATGTTTTGAGGCATCAAGGGATCACAAATTTAGCATTGGAGGGCAGCGTGGAGGGTAAAAATCGTAGAGGGAGACCAAGAGATGAATACACTAAGCAGATTCAGAAGGATGTAGGTTGCAGTAGGTACTGGGAGATGAAGAAGCTTGCACAGGATAGAGTAGCATGGAGAGCTGCATCAAACCAGTCTCAGGACTGAAGACCACAACAACAACAAAAGGGCATGAATCAAATTTTAATTGCTTTCAGCCTGCATACATTTCAGGCAGGCCGTCCCATAATTCTCCAACCAAATCAGAACACCACACTGTTGACTACAATGTTGTTTTCCACTTCAAACAACGATAAAAAAGCTGATGTTTTCGGTTTTCAAACAATTATTTCTGTATTTGAAGCTCATAGATGCAAGACAGCAAGTTTTCCCCAAGACTTTTCGGGATGTGTTGCAGTCCATGCAGCCGCAAGGCAATGTTGAGTTGCTTCGTTCTTACGTTAGAGGCTTCTGTTTTCTCCATCGAAAACATCATTCTGTTCTTACCGAAGAAGTACGCTTCTCCATCGTCGTCACCTGTCACATCTTCATCTCTTTCAGTTTCCTTCTCCCGAATTAGTACCGTGATCACTAAATACTCGCAATCATGATCATTATCACTGCCATTAGAGTCTTCACCTGAGAATTCACTGAGGAGTTCTCGAATGCCCACATCAGTCTCGCACAGAAAACTTTGCATAGAAAGTGTAACTTTCCTCATCACAAAGAAACGGTAACATTCAACAAAAGCAAGACACGTAAACACTATGGTACGTCTATGAGACCTCTCAAGATCCAAAAATAAGGAACAAATTGCAACAACAATGCTAAATTTCGGCTCATGTAGCTTGCTATTCAGTAGCAAGGTACACACAAGAATTTACGTCACCTCGTAGGGGTGTGTCAAATATCACAAGACCGAAAACTGTGGCGGTAGGGAGACCATCCATAGTAGTTGAGGGTTAAGGTAAGTTAAATTAACTTATGCTATGAACAACACATAGACCCATGCCCGAGGGAGGACTCGAACCTCCGGCGGGAGGGGCTGCGTGGCTGGAAGGCCACACATCTTGAAACTGCCTAGAGATGATTCGGTCGTTAGCAAAGGTTTCTCGAAGCAAGTCTTTCAGCTGGCAGGCGACATGTGGTGTCGCCACATCTTGCATGAAAATAGTGGTGTGAACATAGTTCCATTTTTGCAAAGCTAGAATCACGCGTTGCACAAGGAGGTCCTTACAATGTGCAGAAGTCATTGTGCATTTAACAGGCCCGCGAGAGGCGAGCACCTCGAATAAAAATGGACCAAGAATGAAGGAACTTGTGGAACCACACCACACAGTCACATCAGTTAAGTGCAGTGGATGTTCCTGTACAACCTGTGGCACAATTCTGTACATTCACGGCACCATACAGAGTAAAATGTGAATTGTCCTTCGAAAGAATATTCCCCGGCCACAACATATCATCCATTTCCATGCGTGCCAAAAAACTAAGGGCGTTGCAGCCCATGTTGGGACTTCATTTGGTGCACTTTCTGAAACTCGTAGGGATACCAGTGTAAATCGCGCCACACCTCAAATTCCTTAATCATAATTTTTAGCCCACTTATTGACATGGGTATTCGTCGCAGCTATTTATGTCGCCGATAATCCCACACTGCAACGCTGCTATTGTTGCCATTCTGGTAAAACAACTTCACCAGCAGTGCACGGTCTTTCTTCTCAGTAGCCATTGTGTTACGCGCGGCAGACTTCAACCTTCTTAATCCTTTACACCATTAGTCACTTCAAAACAGAACTCAACAGACGTCACCAAGCGACAAACAGCATATGGACGCCGAAACAGGAAACATTTCACATTCTGATTACTTACAGCGCAATATTTTCACCTGGTGACAGAAACTGCAACTATTATTTTTTTTCAGCTTACTCCACGGACGCAGCGATTAGTGATTATATCTACGATGTTTCAGCGCCCTGCGGTGTATACAGCCCGCAGTGCAACACCTAGAACACTGTCAGTTAACTATAACCATCCAATCACGCAACAGGTATGCAGCTATAATGTTTCTACCAACGTTTTCTCTCCCCCTCGAAGGAAATGTTGCTATAACTATGAGAGATTTTAAATTTTTCTAGTGGCCCCATACTTTGATTAGCCTTCTCTAGCATAAAAGACAGAAGAGGGAAATTGAATGAAGAAGTGTGAGCAGACAGCTTTATTGACTGCCGCAACCTGGCTGCAAACTGCAACTGTACCGGTACTGTCTGTACAGGAAAGTAGTTCTCTCTTCTTCGAGTAGGCATAAGACTAGAAAGTAAATATTTACCAAATGCACTTGAGGGCAAACATATTGAAAGAGAGTTGCCTAGGCCCACTTTCATTTTTCTTGCCCGTGTTGTCGAGTAAATTCATTTATGTAGTGCACGTATGGTATTGTTTATGAATTTTCGTACCTCATGGGGAAGAGAATTCGCATGCCGCGACAGTGATTATTCTTCTTGTGCAACAACCAACTTCGTCTCATTATCAGAGAATAATCTGTTCAAGTATGAAGGTGTGGGGGTATGCAGTTCCAATTTGCCGGTGGTGCAAGCAGAGACTTTTCTGAACTTTCTGCTGGTGTAGCACCATCCCTGCTAGACCCCGCCACTGAGGCTTTGCAAAGGTCTTATTTTCTAGTCAAAGAGTTCTCGTTTGTTTGTCCTCGAAATTTTGGTAGTGATATTCACTTCCACACCCTTAAGAGCACTGATTCATATACACAAGGGGAAATCTTGAAAAATTTGTCAGCTTTTATAAATAACGTAACTTAAAGAATAGGAGTTGTACGCCCATGTAATGCTTATCATCTTTTAAAAGATCTTTTGGAGACAATTTGCCGTGTGAACCACAGTTTCCGGTTTCACACTAGTATCTGAATTATATTTTGTGTTGACTGTTAAAAAATTCGCAACACGAAGAAGGAGTTGTGTGACATAAAAAAAAGTTGGTAGGCGTGTCCGTGTTTCTACATGTGAAAGATGTCTCACGTAAAAAAAGAAAAATCGCAGCATAAAGAAGACGTTATGCGACATAAAAGAAAGTTGGTAGGCGTGTATCCACATCTAAAAGATTTTGTCTATTCAAGTTTTGGGCCAGTCGCATAAGAGCGGCGCTAGTAGCTCCATTATAAGGATGCAAATCAGGTTTGCTTTAAATATACGTTTAACAGTCGCGAGCGTTAATTAGCTTCGAGATTGGATTCTCCGAGTTGATGGTAGTTAAAAGTGCCTTTAAGGCGACAAAGACGTCATTATCAACACCTCACTGCGTTTGAATGACGTTGTGTAAGAGGGCTACAAGAAGCTGAATATTCCTTCTACGATACTGCACAACGAATTTGCAGGAATAAAGCCACTGTACATGATTGCTCGCAGCAGTGGTCGCGAGAATATACGGTCGCAAGGAGACCGGGCTTTGGACGGCCTCATGGCACTACCGAAAGGAAAGACCGTCGCGGTCGCCGTATGGCTCTGGTGCACCGTACAGCATCAGCAGCTGCAATCTGAAGAGCAGCTTGTACCACAGTGACACGACGAACTGTTACAAATCGGTTCCTTCAAGGACAGCTCCGAGCCAGATGACCTGTAGCCTGCATTCCACTGACCCCAAACAACCGCCATTTTCGACTTCAGTGGTGTCGAGCGAGAGCTCATTGGAGGGCAGATTTGAGGTCTGTTGAGTTTTCCGATGAAAGCTGCTTCTGCTTCGGGGCCAGTGATGACTGTGGTTTCGTTACAAGGTGGCCAATTGAGGATCTGCAGCCATCCTGCCTGCGTGCTAGGCACACTGGACATACACCTGAAGTTATCGTCTGGGATGCGATTTCGTGTGACAGCAGGAACACTCTCATATTATTCCAAGCACCCATAGTGCAAAATTTTACGTCAGCCTGGTAATTCTGCCTGTTGGCCTGTTATTCATGAACAGCATACCAAGGGGTGTTTCCCAGAAGGATAACGCTCGCTACGTAGTTCTGTTATAACCCAACATGCTGTACAGAGCGTCGACGTGTTGCCTTCGTCCGCTTGATTACTTTATCTGTCTCCAATCGAGCACGTATGGGACTTGCTCTGACGATAACTCAAGCGTTATCCACAAACAGCATTGATCGTCCCTGTATTGACCGACCTAGTGCAACAGATATGGAACTCCATGCTACACGTGTATAAAACAGTGGATGCACTTTTGCATTCAACATTCTGGCAGTTTCACCAGTTTTAATGTAGCAGCATTTCACGTTTGCAATACCGTACCTCGTGCTTAACTTAACCTGGAATTCTGCAATGTTAATCACTTACACATGTTACCAAGACAAATGTATTCCCCAAATTTCATTAATCTACATTAATTATTTTTTGATGTTGCAATTTTTTCCGTCATTGTATTTTTGTACGGTATAGGTACACATATCTCGAAACCAAAACAAATCAGCAGCTTGATTTTTTATGGATTTTCTTTGAAGTATTATGTTTAAAGTAGAATTTTAAAAAGATATTGCTGCCATAAATTGCGGTTCAAAAAATTTTAAGAGTGATTATAAAAAATTGCAGTCATTAAACTCAATGTCTTTTTTTTATGAACGAACCACTTTAATTTTCAGATTTACGCTATAAGAATAGTCTTAGTTTTAGATAAAGGTGTTGTAAGACATTATACAAAATTTCACCCCTCCATCTTCAACAATCTTTAATCAAAGTGTACCAGAACATCAGAAAAGAGGACGTTCGGAAAATTCAAGTTACAGTTAAATCCTGTTTCTCTGCCTACCGTGCATAACACTAATGCATCACCAGATCCATCTTCGTCTTCTTGGTGTTGTTCTCCCTCCCTTTTCCTTTTCAGACTTGCTCGTCTTATTCTCGCTACTTTGGTGGCTTTCAACACTGATTTCTCTGCTGTAGAGAGTCTCCTGCGGTAGTTAAAGTTCTCCAGCCACCTGCATTAATTCCATAACCTTAAATCTCGTCATTGTACCATCATTGAAACATAGCAGAGCATCCAGCACATCTATTTTTGATGCATTTAATCCTACCAGGAGAGTTTTTGACATCCATTCCCACATACAATAGTGTTTTCAGTCCTACCTTGTAATTACTTTTCTAATGATCTTTTGTCACTAAGACCTAAGTCAAAACAAACAAACAAGTGAGAACAAAATTCTATTTTTAACAGCGCTGTCTGCGTGACATGGGAGCGTTCTCCTCTTATTTTGGGGCTTTCTTCGGTACAGTTTTCTCCAAGTAAAGTTTTCCTTGTTGAGAAAACTACATAAAATTTCGTAAGACAAAACTAATCGATTTTTTGACACTTAATTAAGTACTAATCCCCTTAAGTAAAGAAAAGTCGTCGCGGCGACGGCTGTTGGCTGACCTATTTGAGTAGATGGCGAAGTTGCTTTTGCCCTGTTTTTCCGGTGCCTCGAAGCAACATTAACTGCCCTCCCTCACTCTCTTAAAACAATGAACTTCTGAGAGCAACGGCCATTGACGGGCGCATTAGGAAGTTCCAACTTGACGGAACGCCGATTTGGTAAGCATGGATGATCTTCGGAATATACTTGGAACAGTTTGAGTTTCGGTGAGTGAAGTCTGATACTTGTCTTTAGTTAGGAAACTGCTTCCTTACTTTCGCTAAATATTCTGCATTGTTTTTCATTTCGCAAGTGCTGGCAGTATTAAAGTTCTCCTTTTGTTCATACCAATATGGACCTCGTGCCACCAGCACTCGCTACCAATTACTGTTGTTAAAAGCAGCGCTTTCTTTAAAAAATGGCTCTGAGCACTATGGTATTTAACTTCTGAGGTCAACAGTCGCCTAGAACTTAGAACTACTTAAACCTAACTAACCGAAGGACATCAAACACATCCATGCCCGAGGCAGAGTTCGAATCTGCGACCGTATCGGTCGCGCGGTTCCAGACTGTAGCGCCCTGAACCGCTCAGCCACTCCTGCTGGCTACGACTGCATTTTAAACTTTTAAATTCAGTCAATAATTACACGAAATACTGAAAATAAAATTTTTGTTGTACTGGATGCTGTTAGATAGGCAACTTGCTAGTGGTTTTGCGTGTGCGGTGGGCGTTTTTGCTATTTAGTAATATACATCTGTTTTATTATTAAAACAATCACATCCGTTTCTGTGAAGTTCACATCATAATCGTACTCCGGTGAAAAAGCTTGTATCTTGTATTTATTTTTAGCAGAGTGACGTTGCTATTGTTCATGAACGCCCTCCCACGTTGAGGTCGTTTGTTATGGACAGATTTGCTGTCTTGTCGCACGTCAAGCAACGGAATATTTTAAAGACGTGGGCTCGTTCCTAGTCGGTCTTTCCGGGGCGGTGAGTGCCTCGCAAGTTAATTGAATTCTGCAAGTTTGCCAGCAGCTCCCGGCATTGTCGCGCGGCGCGATACGCGGGGGAACAATGGCTGTGTTACATTACGGCGCAGCCAATGACGGGAGCGCAGTGCACGACGCTGATAACCGGCGTATCGACGGGCCGCCAGGCGCCGAGGGCGCTGAAATATGTGTGAACACGGCGCCGGCGAGTTGGCGCCGCAAGCGGGCGGAATTCCGCCGCCGAGGTCGGCTGCGGCTGGCGGGGGGAGCCTTCTGCCCGCGCCGCAGCCGGGCAGAATCCGACTGGCTGCGTAGTTCGCGCTACTTACGTACACCCGCACCGCTCTCTCTTTGCCAAAGCGCGCCCACCCTACTTGCAGCGCTTCTAGGGAAATCGACAGGTATTGAACAAAAATATGGGAACACTACGAGAAACTCATCATCCAACGTGTATACAGATGCTAGCCAAGCCTACTGGCTTCACTGTTGTATTTGACCACGAAAGGCATCTACATCTACGTGATTACTCTGCTATTCACAATAAAGTGCCTGGCAGAGGGTTCAGCGAACCACCTTCAAGCTGTCTCTCTACCGTTCCACTCACCAACGGCGGGCGGGAATAACGAGCACTTAAATTTTTTTGTGCGAGCCCTGATTTCTCTTATTTTATCGTGATGATCATTTCTCCCTATGTAGATGAGTGCCAATAGAATGTTTTCACAGTCGGAGGAGAAAAGTGGTGATTGAAATTTCATGAGAAGATCTCGTCGCAACGAGAAACGCATTTGTTTTAATGATTGCCACCCCAATTCACGTACGATGTCTGTGGCACTATCTCCCCTATTTCGCGATAATACAAAACGAGCTGCCCTTCTTAGAAACCTTTTCTATGTCATCCGTCAGTCCCACCTGATACGGATCCGACACCTCACAGCTCAGAAAAGGGTGGACGAGCGTGGTGTAAGCAGTCTCTTTAATAGACCTGTTGCACCTTCTAAGTGTTCTACGAATGAATCGCAGTCCATGGTTTGCTCTCCCCCCAAATTTATCTATGTGATCGTTCCAATTTTCATTATTTGCAGTTGTAATCCCTAAGTATTTAGTTAAATTTGCAGCCTTCAGATTTATCGCATAATCGAAATTTAGCAGATTTATTTTAGTACACTTGTGAATAACTTCACACTCTTCTTTATTCAGGGTCAATTTCGACTTTTCGCACCATACAGATATATTACCTAAATTGTTCTGTAATTCGTTTTCGTCATCTGATGACTTCTACAACACGGTAAATGACATCATCATCTGCAAACAATTTAAGACGGCTACTCACATTTTCTCCATGTCGTTAACATCGATCAGGAACAATAGAGGGCTTATAACACTTTCTTGAAGAACGCCGGATATTACTTCTCTTTTAATCGATGACTTTCCTTCTATTACTATGAACTGTGACCTTTCTGACAGGAAATCACGAATCCAGTCGCACAACTGAGGGGATATTCCATAGACACGCAGTTTGGTTAGAAGACCCTTGTGAGGAACGGTGTCGAAAGCCTTCTCGAAATCTAGAAATATGGAGTCAATTTTGTATCTGCTGTCGATAGCATTCACTACTTGATGGGTATAAAGAGCTAGTTGTGTGTCACAAGAACGATATTTTCTGAATCAGTGGTGACTATGTGTCAATAAATCATTTTCTTCGAGGTACTTCATAACGTTCAAACACAGTATATGTTCGAAAACCCTACTGCAAATCGACGTGACTCATATGGGCCTGTAATTCAGCGGATTATTCCTACTTCCTTTTTTGCGTATTGGCGTGATTTGAGCAATTTTCCAGTCTTTAGAATCGGACCTTTCTGTGAGCGAGCCGTTGTACACAATTGCTAAGTATGCACCCGTGCAACGTCCTCAATTGCACGTGTCTGTCTTGGTCAGAACAGTCGGTGAGTGCATTACGTCGGAGGTAACCGAATTCGAACGTCTGAAAATTGCTGCTGCTCATACGATGGGTGCGTCCGTAACCGGCGTAGCCGATGTCTTTTGTATTTCAAGAGGCAACGCATCCAAGTTTTACATCGCATACAGGGAACGCGGAAAAACATCATACGCTAAGCGACAACGCGGAACGAACTGTGTGTCGAGTGACCGTGACGGACAGTCACTGAAGAGGACTGTGACGAAAAGCAAGGGGACCGCATAGGTTTGTTTGGTTTGTGGGGCGCTCAACTGCGCGGCCATCAGCGCCCGTACAAAGTCCCAATTTTTACACAGTCCAATCTAGACACTGTCACGAATGATACTCATGATGTGATGATGAACTGATGAGGACAACAGAAACGCCCAGTCCCCGGGCAGAGAAAATCTTCAACCCGGCCGGGAATCGAACCCGGGACCTCGTGATCCTGAGGCAGCAACGCTAGCCACTAGACCGCGGACTGCGGACGCCTGCAGAGGTGAGTGTCGCACCCGCAAACCCTGTCAGCACCGAAACAACGCGAAGGGAGCTCCGGAAGCAGGCAATCGCATTGCGAGCTGGAGTTCCAAAACTAGTCATCAGTGATGAAAATGACGTAACAGGAAAACGTGGTCCCGAAGCAATAACAGCTGTACTAAGGAGCAATGGAAGAATATCATTTGGTCGAATAAGTCTTGCTGTGAGTGGTTTCCAAATTCTGTTCGAGTTTACGTGCCAAGAGTGAAACATCGCTGGCGTTCGATGGTGACTTCGGCAGCCAGGTCGTGCCATGCTACGGGCCCATGGCTACTCTGCAAGGCCGCATTAGTGAAAAAGATTATGTGACCCTTTTGGCTGATCCGGTCCATTCCAGGGCACAATGTCTGTTCCCCAATGGTGATGCTGTGTTCCAAGACCACATATTCCACGTTCATACAGCTCGCATCCTCCAGGACTGGTTTCGTGAGCACGACGAAGAATTGCCGCATCTCCGATGGACGCAGGTTAAAAGATCTCTGTTTTATAGAGCCCTAGTGGTCCACTTTGGGGAGAAGAGTGCACAATCGCTATCCGCCTTCATCATCATTAATTCTACTTGCCCCTGTTTTATGCATTCCGAGACGACAGGAAGATATTTTGAATGCCAGCTGGTTTCGTTCCCTGTACTGGGTATGGTAAGCCAACGGTCTTGCCGCACTGGCAACACCGGTCCTCGTCAGATCACCGAAGTTAAGCGCTGTCGGGATTGGCTAGCACTTGGATGGGTCACCTTCTGGCTCTGCGGAGTGCTGTTGGTAAGCAGGGTGCACTCAGCCTGTTTTTTTTATGGGACTTAACAGCTAATGTCATCAGTTCCTAAGCTTACACACTACTTAACCTAAATTATCCTAAGAACAAACACACACATCCATGCCCGAGAGAGGACTCGAACCTCCGCCGGGACCAGCCACACAGTCCATGACTGCAGCGCCTCAGACCGCTCGGCCACTCAGCCCTTGTGAGGCCAGTGGAGCAGCTACTTGATTGTGACGTGGCGTCACCGGTCACGGAAACTGACAACGGGCAGGAGCGCGGTGTGCTGACCGCATGCCCCACCGTAACCGCATCCGGTGACGCTTACGGTCTGAGGATGACACGGTGGCCGGTCAATAGCGTTGGGCGTTCAAGCCGTGTTAGGACCCCCCTGTGCATCTACGACTATGTGATGAAACTCTAAATTTTAAATTTAGCGTTTAAAAGAGCGTTGATGCAGGAGGATCGTGAAAATACACCGTCGTTTCACTGTCGCACAGACCCCCGTATAGACGACGTGGAAATAGGAATCTCTGGCACTGAGAAGCAACTGAAAGAGTTGGTGGTGTACTAAGCCCTCGGTGACGACTCTTGCCATGAATTTGCTGCTACAGTGAGGCCAACAAAGGGAAGATCTAGTCGAAGAGGCCTTGCTGAACCACCTACGACGTATGCGAAGAACGTGACGAACAGTTACGAAGCCAACAGAAATGCTCCAACTTTGCTGCAGGAATACGTAACTGTTAGCAAGGAAAATTATATTAGACACCGTGCTGTTGGAGCGACAGGAACTGGCAGGGTTGTTTATACCATTTACCCAGGATTTTTCCACTTCGCTGCATGGGCCTCACAGTTGCCCAGTCGGCGGAGTCTTTCCGTTATTTTAAAGAATCTTTTAATTGCGGTTAAATATCGATATACGTGCTGTTTACTTTAAGTGACCGTGAAGAGGAAACATCAGCGTAATACCAAAAAACTGATATCCGATAGCCGTGTAAGAAAACTAGTCATTTGTCGTCGCAAGCAGAGCACATTGTAGGATACCGTTGTCACATCGTGCGTTTTGCATACGTAGAATCATAAGTTTTAATAATTCTTGCTTCTCTTTTAAAGCGACGCTAGTGCTGCCGGCAATAGAATCACAACAGTGTCCCTTTACACATCTCTGCTGAGATATAAAAACGATTTATGCGCTCGTCGTGCCTGAGGCAATAGCTGTACTGACGGTTACGTGAAGGGAGGCGAAGACGATCGTTGCAGAGATCATAAAACACTTGAGTGCGTTACGAGCGGCAGATGAAGAGGTATATCCTAAGCGTGAGACTACCGTAAGGCGTAAAAGTAACGGTGAAACGCTAGAGTGACACTCCTCTACCGCATATCTTGGCGTTTTAAGAACCTCTTCACCCACGAATTCGTTTACTTTTATGCAGTCCAAATTATGACGATTTGACGCACACTTCCGGCACTGAAGTTTATTTCTGATGTTACTTCCTAGTTTTGTTTTCGTAACGGATGTTTGACTGTCTCATGAGTAGCCGACTGCAACTGGGATGTCAGCATAAAATTTTTAGTTCTGGGGTAAATGGTGTGACCTCAAAGGATGACGCGAAGTACCGGCGAGTTATGCAGATCGTGCTGCTGTTTCGCATCGAATGGCCAGAGGTGCTACAGTAACATCGCATAGAAGTTTAAAGCCGCGAGATTCATTTTCAGGGTAGTTCCATTGTCCAGTGACATTAATGTGACCACGTGTCGAATGCCTACGGCCTTGCCGCAGCGGATACACCGGTTCCCGAAGGACCACCGAAGTTAAGCGCTGTTGGGCGTGGCCGGCACTTGGATGGGTGACCTCCCCCCCCCCCCCCCCGCAGTGCGCTGTTGCCATTCTTCGGTCCAAATGGCTCTGAGCACGATGGGACTTAACATGTATGGTCATCAGTCCCCTAGAACTTAGAACTACTTAAACCTAACTAACCTAAGGACATCACACAACACCCAGTCATCACGAGGCAGAGAAAATCCCTGACCCCGCCGGGAATCGAACCCGGGAACCCGGGCGTGGGAAGAGAGAACGCTACCGCACGACCACGAGCCATTTTTCGGGGTGCACTGAGCCTCGTGATGCCAATTGAGGAGCTACTCGACCGAATAGTAGCGGCTTCGGTCAAGAGTACCATCATAACTACCGGGAGAACGGTGTGCTGGCCCCACGCCCTTCCTATCCGCATCCTCCTCTGAGGATGACACGGCGGTCGGGTGGTCCCGGTAACGACGGAGTGCTGTCAAATGCCACATTTGTGGCGGGGACCGCTGCGGACATGCAGGAATGGGCTCAAATGGTTCAAATGGCTCTAAGCGCTATGAGACTTAATATCTGAGGTCATCTGTCCCCTAGCAGGAAGAGGGTGAATGCGGTTGCGGAAGGTACCGGCAGGAATGTGGAGCCATACCGCCTGCAGTGTCGTGGCCCTTTGCGCAAGGTTTCTCGGTTGAGGATCCATGGTGTAAATAGCCAGGTCAATGTGCTCTCGCAGATTGCCGACTGGGATTAGGTCTGGGAGTTTGGTAGGCACGGGAGTACGATAAACTCATCCTGTTGCTCTTTGAACCACGCACGTACACTGCGGGCTTTGTGTCACGTTGCATTGTCGTGCTGATAGGTGCCATTGTATCGAGTAAAAATAAACAGCATGGAGGGGGTGAGGGTGGGAGGGGGCACAGACCCCAAGGATAGATGGATACTTGCCACGATCCGTTGTGCCTTCCAGAATGACGAGATCACCGATCTTATCCATCATTTGTCAGAGATCATTGGAACAGCGGAAGTTCCACGTGACAGGAAGAAGGCCCAGGTCATAGCAATCCATAAAAAGGGTAGGAAATCGGATGTACACAATTACCGGCCGATTTCAATGACACCGTTTTGTTGTAGAATCATGGAACATATTTTGTGTTCAGACATGATGACCTTTCTAGACTCTGAGATGCTCATCTGCAGAAACCAGCACGGTTTTGAGAAACAGCGGTCATGCGAGACACAGCTGGCCCTCTTTGTGCTCTAGATACCGACTCCCAGGTTGATGCGATATTTCTCGACTTTCGAAAGGCGTTCGACTCAGTTCCGCACTGTCGCTTGCTACGAAAAGTGCACGCTTACCGTCTATCCGATGACATATGCGGTTGGATAGAAAGTTTTCTAACAGACAGGGAGCAGTATGTCGTCCCGACTTCAACAGAAACAAGCCTAACTTTAGGTGTGCCCCAGGGCAGCGTAATAGGTCCTCTGCTTTTTACGATTTACACAAACGATCTGGTTGATGTTATTGACAGCGGCCTTAGACTGTTTGCCGATGATGCTGTAGTCTACAGGAAAGTAGAATCACACGAAAATTGTGAACAAATCAATGAGGATTTGCAGAAAATAAATGCATGGTGCAATGACCGGCAGTTATCTGTCAATATTAGTAAGTGTAACCTACTGCGTATAACAAGGCGAAAATCCGCATTAATGTATGAGTATAAAATAAATGCCCAGTCTTTGGAAGCGGTAGCGTCCATCAAGTAGTGACTATTCGAAATGATCTCAAATGGAATGATCACATTATACAAGTAACGGGTAAGGCGAACTCTAGATTGCGGGTTATTGGTAGAATCCTGAAGCGATGCAGTCCTTCAACAAAGGAAATAGCTTACAATACGTTAGTTCGTCCAGTCTTGGAGTATTATGGGACACTTACCAGTGGGTCTGGTTCAAGAGACTGATAAGGTCCAAAGAAGAGCGGCAAGATTCGTGACTGGTACATTTAGCCATCGCGAGAGTGTTACAAATATCATAGAAAATTTGAAGTGGGACACACTTGCAGATAGACGACGCACTAAATGGAATGGGCTGTTCACTAAATTCCGAAATCCGATCTTCACCGAGGATGTCGAGCATATATTATTACCACCAACTTTCAAATCGCGCAATGATTACCATTCAAAGATAAGGGAAATAAGAGCTCGTGCTGAGGCGTTCACCGGCCGGAGTGGCCGAGCAGTTCTAGGCGCTACAGTCTGGAACCGCGCGACCGCTACAGTCGCAGGTTCGATTCCTGCCTCGGGCATAGATGTGTGTGATGTCCTTGGGTTAGTTAGTTTTAAGTAGTTCTAAGTTCTAGGTGACTGATGACCTCAGAAGTTAAGTCCCATAGTGCTCAGAGCCATTTGAATTTGAGGCGTTCAGACAGTCGTTTTTCCCTCGCGCGATCCGCGAGTGGAACAGAAGGGGGGAAATATGACTTTGGCGCGAATCGTGCCCTCCACCACACATCGCTTGGTGGCTAGCGGAGTATATGTTTAGATGTAGATGTAGGATGCTACGAAAACGTTCTCCCAACCGCAATGCTCCCTGCACCAGCCTGTACATGTTTGACGATTGTTGCAAGCTATTTGCTATCAGACGTTTCAAGTCCGACACGCCAACAGCCATCTGACCGATAGAGCATAAAACATGAGTCGTCTGAAACTGCTACGTGTCCCCCCTCAGTGTCCAGTTGCGGTTTAAATGGTTCAAATGGCTCTGAGCACTATGGGACTTGACATCTGAGGTCATCAGTCGCCTAGAACTACTTAAACCTAGCTAACCTAAGGACATCACACACATCCATGCCCGAGGCAGGATTCGAACCTGCGACCGTAGCGGTCGCGCCATTCCAGCCTGAAGCGCCTAGAACCGCTCGGCCACACCGGCCGGCTCCATTTGCGGTACTGGCATGCAAATTCCAGCCTTCATCGCCGGTGAACACCAATCATAATGGGTACTGCAGAGGCCCATACACAACAATGGTCACTGAATGGTCGTTGAGGACACACTGTTAGTAGCTCGCTTGTTCATATAGGCGACTTGCTGCTCAACAGTGTCACGTCTATTCGATCGTACACACCTGCGCTGCCATCATTAATTCCTGTCATCTATGGCCCTTGGTGCACCACAGTTCCCTGGGCGCCTGTTTTCGCTGGCGCTGTTTTACCATGTACGGTGTACTCTAAGCACGGCGTCACTCGAACAGTTTGCAAAGTTCGCCGTTATCGGAAATACTTGCACCCTTGGCCCGAAAGTCTATGATCACGTCCTATTGGGCTTCAGATAAATCGCTTCGCATTACGGCAATGACTACACTATATTCTGCGACCCCATCCACGCTTTATATACTCTCCATTGCAAGAGCTTCTGACTGCCGTCTGTGGATAGTTATTACACGTTGATGTCGAATATAAGCGGTGCTCACATTAATGTGAAGTTCATGACACATTTTAAAAAAAAAGGTAGAGATAAATGGTCAGAAAAACACATGATACAGTATGTGAAACAAAAACTCTCAAATTGTTTAAAAGTGTTTATAAATGCTTGATAATTCGACCCTTTGTCAAGCGACACACGAGTAATCGGGTGTCCAATTCTTCCCATACCCGACCCGGCGCATCAATAGTGACGGTAACAAAGCGGTTGACATGCTATATCGCCAGTCTTCGAGGTTTTCGCCAAGAGCTGTGCCGTGGTTTCCCTCATACCTGACGTCTCGCCGTAAAGTTACAACGCATGCAGGAAGTATCAGACGTCCATTCAGTGTTTGGTATTAGGTTCTATACTCTTTTTATTGTAAGTCACCTAATTATTAATTGAGGCTTCCACATATAATTACTGTATATGACCCCAAGACTGTCGTGTACAATCATGTGACGATCAAGGGGGAAGCAGTTTATGATTTTTCATTCCTCGAATACTGGGAAAAGAGCTTCGTGGAAGCAAGTCACTTAGGAGGAGCTTTTAGCGGAAACTTTATGCGGAAAGTTCTATTCTAAGTTCCATGTTTGATTTTCGCGTGCCGTAACTTTGTCGGGACTGAAGCACTTCTGATTTGACACGAGGACGTAAAGAGTGAAACAGTAAAGTCCTGCTCACTTCACGAACTTTACCCTCCTTAGAAACTAAAAGGAAGTAGTGTACGAACTCGCGTCTCAGGAGTGTCCACGAAACTCTCGCTTCAGCTCTACAAGAACCAACACGGAAGGACCGGGTTTGTCTTGTGACTACGGGGAATGAATACGCACGTAATGAATCACTTTTTTTTTTTTCAGCGATGTCGCAGAGTCGTAAAATGTATAATTGTTCGTAATATCTCACATATTCCGGCTTACGTCGAAATACTCGGTACTGATCAACATACACACATCAAAAAATGTTTTGCGTCACCCCGGTTCCCAGAACTCCTGCAGACTGACGTCGAGTGTGGATATTGTATCACGGAACAAGTCCCTTTGACTGTTCAGGGATATCACGAAACCCGCCCAAAGACGTAAACAACCGTGTATGAACAGCACTTATTAGACGGTGGTGCCCCAAAGCTGATCAGTTCCAGTCATTCCACCAGGAAGGAGGTGCACGGCTCGTGTTCTCTGTAGTTCAACCATCACTAGACGGTCAATAAAGCGGTTTGATCGCGTCAGCATTGTTGCTTTGTGCCAGGAAGGACTCTCAACAAGGGAAGCGTCCAGGCGTCTCGGAGTGAACAAAGTCGATGTTGTTCGGACATTGAGGAGATACAGAGACACAGGAACTGTCGATGACATGCCTCGCTCAGGCCGCTCAAGGGCTGCTACTGAAGTGGATGACCGCTATCTACGGATTATGGCTCGGAGGAAACCTGACAACAGCGCCACCATGTTCAATAATGCTTTTCGTGCAGCCACAGGACGTCGTGTTACGACTCAAAGTGTCCGCAATAGGCTGCATGGTGCGCAACTTCACTTCCGACGTCCACGGCGAGGTCCATCTTTCCAACCACGACACCATGCACCGCGGTACAGATGGGCCCAACAACATGCCGAATGCACCGCATCACGTTCTCTTCAACGATGAGTGTCGCATATGCCATCAACCAAACAATCTTCGGAGACGTGTTTGGAGGCAACCTGGTCAGGAAGAACGCCTTAGACACACTATTCAGCGAGTGCAGCAAGGTGGAGATTCCCTTCTGTTTTGGGGTGGCATTATGTGGGGCCGACGTATGCCGCTGGTGGTCATGGAAGGCGCCATAATGGCTGTACGATACGCGAATGCCATCCTCCAACCGATAGTGCAACCATATCGGCAGCATATTGGCGAGGTATTTGTCTTCATGGACGACATTACGCGCCCCCGTCGTGCACATCTTGTGAATGACTTCGTTCAGGATAACGACGTCGTTCGACTACAGTGGCGAGCATGTTCTCCAGACATGAACCCTGTCGAACATACCTGGGGTAGATTGAAAGAGCAGTTTATGGACGACGTGACCCACCAACCATTCTGAGGGATCTACGCCGAATCGCCTTTGAGGAGTGAGACAATCTGGACCAACAGTGCCTTGATGAGCTTGTGGATAATGTGCCACGACGAATACAGGCATGCATCAATGCAAGAGGACGTGCTGCTAGGTTCAAATGGTTCAAATGGCTCTGAGCACTATGGGACTCAATTGCCGTGGTCATAAGTCCCCTAGAACTTAGAACTACTTAAACCTAACTAACCTAAAGACATCACACACATCCATGCCCGAGGCAGGATTCGAACCTGCGACCGTAGCGGTCGCGCTGTTCCAGACTGTAGCGCCCAGAACCGCACGGCCACTCCGGCCGGCTGTGCTGCTAGGTATTAGAGGTACCGGTGTGTACAGAAATCTGGACAACCACCTCTGAAGGTCTCGCTGTATGGCGGTACAACATACAATGTGTGGTTTTCATGAGCAATAAAAAGGGCGAAAGTGATGTTTGTGTTGATTTCTCTTCCAATTTTCTGTACAGGTTCCGGAACTCTCGGTACCGAGGTGATATTGTTCAGACAGTAAAATCACGAACACACGTGAAATATTAACACACGTGAAATATTAATGCGAAAATGTATAATGTGTAGTTTTGGCAATGTACATCAAATACAATCGATGTGAAGATTCGCCAGGAATGTCACGTGATTCGGATTTCACGTTAAACTGTGTGTCTCCTTTTTCGGACAGAACTACTGGGATAGGTTAGGGACATGACTGAAGGACTCGTATGAGATCGTTCAGCCACACAAGGTTATTGTAGACAGCAATTATCATCAGGTTCGTCTGGAGCTGCCCGTTATAAATTCCTCTGCAGTGCCAACCTCTTCATCTCTGGACGTATTCATCTACAATTTTTACCCTCTACAGCTCCCTCTATTGCCATGGGTGTTATTCCCTGATGTCTTTACTGATGTCCTACCATCCTGTCTCCTCTTCTCGTCAATGTATTCCTTTCCTCACCGATTCAACGGAGAACCTTCTCATACCTTATTTTATTAGTTCACAAAATTTTCTTCAACATTCTTCTGCAGCACCACATCTCAAATGCTTCGAGTCTCTTCTTTTCCGGTTTTGCCAGAATCCACGTTTCACTACCATACAAAGCTATGCTCCAACCATACGCTCTCTGAAATTTATTTCTCAAATTAAGCTCTGTGTTGGACTTGTAGATTTCTCTTGGCCATGAATGGCATTTTTGCCAGCGCTAGTCTGCTTTTGATGTGCTCCTCGCTCCCTACGTCGTCGGTTATTTTGCTGCCTAGGTAGCAGAATTCCTTAACTTAATCTATTTCGTGATCACCATTCCTGATGTTTAGTTTCTCGCTGTTCTTATTTCTGCTACTTCTCATTACTTTCGTCTTTCTTCGATTAACTCTCGAGCCATATTCTGCACTAATTAGACCATTCCATTCAGCAGATCATAGAATTATTTTTGACTTTCGCTTAGGATAGCAATGTCACCTTGGATTTTAATTCCACTCCTGAACCTTTCTTTTATTTCCTTCTTTGCTTCTTCGATGTACAGATTGAACAGTAGGGACGAAAGACTACATCCCTGTCTTACACCATTTCTATTCGAGCACTTCGTACTTGGTCTTCCACTCTTATTATTCCCTCTTGGGTCTGGTACATGTTATATATTACCCGTATTTCCCTATAGCTTACTCTTAATTCTCTCAGAATTTCGAACATCTTGCACCATTTGACATTGTCGCACGCTTTTTCCGTATGGGCAAATACTATGAACGTATTTTGATTTTTCTTTAGTCTTATTTCATTATTAACCTCAATGTCAGAATTGCTTTATGATTCGTAATAACTACCTTTCAAAATAGCTCGCGAAAAAAGTAAAATTATTCTCCTACAGACACCACGCAAATGTCTAAGATTTTGTAATTGTGGATTTGTTGGTTTCCTTTGTATAATTACTTACAGGGGTGACCAAAACAAAACTGGTCCAGAAAATATTTCATGCACACTGAAACAGTCAACCTAATTTACAACTTCCCCATATGGGGCATATCTTAAGGTGTACGAAACATTTTTTAGTCATGTAAACTTACGTATCGTAAACGGAAAGTACAGGGTGAGTCAGGAAGAAACGTACATGCTTTGAGAGGTGATGATAATTCTGAACAAAAAACTTCATATGGACGTATGCCCTATTCCGAATGGTTTCCGAGACAGAACACATTTAATATCACTTTTTCACGTTTTTCTTGAATAACTGGAAAACGGCACCCTACAGCGAAACCGTGTCGCTGTTATAAATTGGACTATATTCTCTTAGAATCCCTGGGATCGATATCTTCCCAGTATCAATGTCGATAAATAGGCGAAAACGGTCGGGATTTTCAATTACCGAAATGGTTGAACTATCTACATACCGGGTGGTTATAATTAAACTTTCCCTATTTAACACGTTATAACAGTGCAACTAATTACCGTATCAGTACCAAACTTGGTAGCATTAATGTCAAAGACATGAGGAAGAGAAATAATACAGAATCAATTCAATTGGAACACTTTTGACGTGCTACTACGGTACATTATACCAATATATACCGTTACCATAACTGCTACCAAATGGGCTCAGTATGGCAGCCCTCAATGTCCAGAAGAATCTGAAAGCGCAGGATTGCATTCTGCACGGCAGAACGAAGCATGTACGTAGGTACGCTGGCTACCTCTATTGATGCACATGTGTGAACGTTCCCCTGGTGAACCGTGCCCTTCAGGTAGCCCCACAACCAAAAGTCGAAGGGAATGAGATCAGGTGGTCGTGCCAGCCAAGCGTGTGGAAACGATCAGCTGATAATTCGATCGTTTCCAAATGTGTTTCGGAAAAGCAGGTGAACCTCACGTGCGATGTGCGGCGAGGCCCCATCTCGCATGAAAACTGTCGAGTTCAATGCGTCTCTCTCCTGGAGGGCGGGTATGAGATGCTGGCGAAGCATATCGCAGTAACGCTGGCCAGTCACGCTGCCCGCCTATGGTCCTTGAGCGCCAAACTGTTCAAAAAAGAATGGACCAATGATGAGTGTAGCCGTGAAGCCACACCGTGCAGAGGAACTTCATGCACAGTGACTGAATGCGAAGATCCCCACACTCGACAATTCTGTGTGTTCACCTCACTCGTTAGAGAAAAATGAGCTTCGTCTGTCCATAGGATAGTCCAGGACCAGCACTGGTCAACTTCAATCCTTGCGAGGAAGTGGAGAGTGAAGTCAAAACGTCGTTGTGCAAGCTGCTGTAAGAAATGGATCTTGTACGGATTCCTTTTGAGAGTGGTTCGAAGCGCCTTCCGTACAGTGAACCACGGGATATTCAACTGACGTGACGCAGCACGTGCAATGCCTGACGATAGGGAATTGCGCGCAGCGTTGTCTGCCACAGCAACAGAAATCTCGTGAACCACCTGTGGTGCAACCGGTCGTCGGTCTCTTCCGGAGCCACGTCCAGTTCTCCAGTTGATTCGAACTTCATCATGCTCGGCACAGCAGGTGGAGGAAGAAGATCCTTCCGTAATCCTTTCAGCCGGCGATATTCTCGAAGTGCAGCTGCAGCGATACTGTTGTTTTGATATAGAGCTTCAGCAATAACGCCCTGCTCCTTTTGTCCGAGCTCATGTTGACACGTCAACAAGTGCACTGCAAGCAGTCAGGTGTGTGAGACCACGGATCGTCCGCAGCTCGTGGTCGTGCGGTAGCGTTCTCGCTTCCCACGCCCGGGTTCCCGGGTTCGATTCCCGGCGGGGTCAGGGATTTTCTCTGCCTCGTGATGACTGGGTGTTGTGTGATGTCCTTAGGTTGGATAGGTTTAAGTAGTTCTAAGTTCTAGGGGACTGATGACCATAGCTGTTAAGTCCCATAGTGCGCAGAGCCATTTTTAGACTACGGATCACGAAGACTGATCACGGCACCTGGTGGCCATAGTTGGAACTGGACGGTGGCGCTGTGACGCGTGGAAACAATGCACCACATACGCTCGACGTTAATGCTACCCGGTTCGGTACTCGTACGGTAATTAGTTTCCGTGTTGTAACGTGTTAAATAGGGAAAGTTTAACCAGCGGTACATAATTACACACATGAATTAAGGATAATTGCAGAATGTGGTGCCACACAACGTGGCACTACACAAAACTGGCGGTAATAGCATAGGAACATAGGGAACATACACGATACAGATCTGTAAGTCCACAGTATTGGTGATAAGTTGAGAAAACCATCCCGAAACACATGTGCTACAAAATGCCACTGTTTCCTGCGCATCTACCACGACATCAATATGGGATATGATCGCCATGCACGCGTACACAGGCCGCACAACGGGTTGGCATACTCTGGATCAGGTGGTCGAGCAGCTGCTGTTGTATAGCCTCCCATTCTTGCGCCCATGCCTGTCGGGGCTCCTGAAGTGTCGTAGGGGTTTGAAGACGTGCAGCGATACGTCGACCGAGAGCATCTCAGACGTGCTCGATGGGGTTTATGTCTGGAGAACAGGTACGGCACTGCATTCGCCTGATACCTTCTGTTTCAAGGTACTCCTCCACGATGGCAGCTCGGTGGGGCCGTGAGTTATCATCCACCAGGTGGAAGGTGGGACCCACTGCACCCCTGAAAAGGCGGACGTGTTGGTACAAAATGACGTCCCGATACACCGGACCTGTTAGTTCCTCTGTCAAAGACATGCAGGGGTGTGCGTGCACCAATCACAATCCCACTCTAGACCATGAAACCACGACCTCCATACAGATCCCTTTCAAGGACATTAAGGGGTTGGTATCTGGTTCCTGGTTGACGCCAGATGAAAACCCGGCGTGAATCACTGTTCAGACTATACCTGGACTCGTCCGTGAACATAACCTGGGGCCACTGTTCCAATGACCATGTACTGTGTTCTTGACACCTGGCTGTACGGGCTCTTCTGTGACCAGCGGTCAGTGGAATGCACCTTGCAGGTCTCCGCGCGAATAAATCTTGTCTGTTCAGTCGTCTGTAGACTGTGCTTCTGGAGACTACTGTTCCAGTGGCTGCGGTAAGGTCCCGAGGAAGGCTACCTGCAGTAATCAGTGGCCGTCTGCGGGCACCGATGCTGAAATATCGGTCTTCTTCTGTACACTGTGGACGTCCCGTACTGTAGCGCCTGGACACGTTTCCTGTCTGCTGGAATCGTTGCCATAATCTTGAGATCACACTTTGTGGCACACGGTAGGTCCATGCTGTGACCTGCTGTGTTTGACTAGCCTCCGACCGCCCTAGTATTCTACCCCTCATAACGTCGTCAATATGTGTTCTTTGAGCCATTTTCAACTCACAGTCACCATTAACACGTCTCTAAACCTCTGCACACTTACTCGCTGCACCGTACTCTGACGTGCACCAACATACCTCTGCGTATGTGGACTGCTGCCAGCGCCACCGTGCGACGACCGCAGGTCAAATGCACCGCATGGTCGTACCCCGAGGTGATTTAAACCCGCAAACCGCCCACCAGAGCGTTGTTTCACCACGTATCAGCATTATCCTTAATTTATGAGCACGAGTGTATGTTTGTACGAAACCCTCAGTGCGCAGGTCCGGCTCGCATCTGGCCGGTTCCTTCTCGCGTGTCCTGGTTCTTCCTCGCGTGTTCCCGTGCACAGTACGCGCGTCGCGCTGAGCTGCAGCGTCTCGTGGCGCCGCCGCCGCCGACGCCGACGCCGACGCCGCGCCTGGCGCCGCACCAGAGATCGATGGCGCCCTGCTGCGCCCTGCTCCGGACGACAGTTTCTCTTCCGGCCCTCCGCCGTTTTCCGCGGAGTATCTCGCTGTCTCTGTAGACCACAGAAAGCACCCACACGTCCGTGAGGATGTAAGCCAAACTAGGATATCCGCCTGTAGAATATATGACGTGCATTCCATAAAAGAAGGATGTCGTCGTTGCTGTCGTTCTTGTTGTGTTCTTCAGTCCATGCAAGTCCATTTATCTGCGCGTATCTACTGCAACCTACGTTCATCTGAACACGATTGCTGAATTCACTCTCCAGAATTTTAAGCCCATCTTCTCCCCTCGTTCCCCAAAACTTCCTCCCATTTCCGAACCGACTATTCTTTGATGCCTCGGGATGTATCCTGTCAACCGATCCGCCCTTTTAATGAAGATGTGCCATAAATTGCTTTTCCCCTCAATGGAATGTTGTTATTCCGAATGATTATTATATTCAAATAGCATTTTCTCACAAAATACCTGTTATTTTTGTATAATTAAAGCTTAAAACTCTTAATTAAACCTTAAAAATCATTACATTTCAAGATTTGCCACGTGATCGAATTAAAACTCCGCCCTAATAGACCTTGAAGGCCCAACGGTACCGACCGGCCGCCGTGTCATCCTTAGCCTCACTGGATGCGGATATGGAGGTGCATGTGGTCAGCACACCGCTCTCCCGGCAGCATGTCAGTTTACGAGACCGTAGGCGCTACTTCTCAATCAAGCATCTCCTCAGTTTGCCTCAGAAGGGCTGAGTGCACCCCGCTTGCCAACAACACGGGGCAGACCGGATGGTCACCCATCCAAGCGATAGCCCAGCCCGACAGCGCTTAACTTCGGTGATCTGACGGGAACCGGTGTTACCACTGCAACAAGGCCGTTGGCCATGTGATCAAATACGCTCTGTTATTGGCCGAAGCTCTTGTGACGCCAAGGGCTATGAGTAAGACGAAACTACTCGTTTCTTACAGGAGTGTTAGCCGAAGTTAATAGTGTTTTTCCGTACTTTTTCCGAAAACAGTTCAATTAGTGACGGAAAACGCATTTACGACTCTTAAGTAACAATGAAAAGGAATTTTGTGAAGGCTGCTTGTTGAAACCTTCCGAAAGTTGATACGTTTATGACCTTTCGTTTATCGAATGCAACCCACATTTTTATATTCAGGAAATAAGAAACATGGCAACTGCGTTGCATGGCGACTGGGATGGAAGTACTGTGACACAGCAGTAAGTCGCAGAATTGTCTAAGAACTGATCGAATCTTGACATGGATATGTGCTCGGACCATGCTGATAAGGTTTTCCAGGACAACTCATGAAAGCCTGCACAAAAAACATAGTGGAATCTTTTCCATTCAGACGATAATTCTAACTGTTAATAGCTGTAGTTGTTGCCAGACCTACTACTGTTTTTCAGGTACCTGTTTTCTCAATTTTCAGATTTTCAGACAGCGCAACAACAGTCCTGGTGAACTGCAGAGCATCATTGTGTTTGCCTTTAACAACTACACATGTTCCAATTTTTGTATTGCCTCTGGTCATTAATTTAAACCACCTGAAAATTATGACTACAAAATATTCAGTTGACGGTGCAGAGACCTAAAGTACACTCCTGGAACTGGAAAAAAGAACACATTGACACCGGTGTGTCAGACCCACCATACTTGCTCCGGACACTGTGAGAGGGCTGTACAAGCAATGATCACACGCACGGCACAGCGGACACACCAGGAACCGCGGTGTTGGCCGTCGAATTGGCGCTAGCTGCGCAGCATTGTGCACCGCCGCCGTCAGTGTCAGCCAGTTTGCTGTGGCATACGAGCTCCATCGCAGTCTTTAACACTGGTAGCATGCCGCGACAGCGTGGACGTGAACCGTATGTGCAGTTGACGGACTTTGAGCGAGGGCGTATAGTGGGCATGCGGAGGCCCGGGTGGACGTACCGTCGAATTGCTCAACACGTGGGTGTGAGGTCTCCACAGTACATCGATGTTGTCGCCAGTGGTCGCGGAAGGTGCACGTGCCCGTCGACCTGGGACCGGACCGCAGCGACGTACGGATGCACGCCCAAGACCGTAGGATCCTACGCAGTGCCGTAGGGGACCGCACCGCCACTTCCCAGCAAATTAGGGACACCGTTGCTCCTGGGGTATCGGCGAGGACATTCGCAACTGTCTCCATGAAGCTGGGCTACGGTCCCGCACACCGTTAGGCGCTCTTCCGTCACGCCCCAACATCGTGCAGCCAGCCTCCAAGTGGTGTCGCGACAGGCGTGAATGGAGGACGAATGGAGACGTGTCGTCTTCAGCGATGAGAGTCGCTTCTGCCTTGGTGCCAATGATGGTCGTATGCGTGTTTGGCGCCGTGCAGGTGAGCGCCACAATCAGGACTGCATACCGAGGCACACAGGGCCAACACCCGGCATCATGGTGTGGGGAGCGATCTCCTACACTGGCCGTACACCACTGGTGATCGTCGAGGGGACACTGAATAGTGCACGGTACATCCAAACCGTCATCGAACCCATCGTTCTACCATTCCTAGACCGGCAAGGGAACTTGCTGTTCCAACAGGACAATGCACGTCCGGATGTATCCCGTGCCACCCAACGTGCTCTAGAAGGTGTAAGTCAACTACCCTGGCCAGCAAGATCTCCGGATCTGTCCCCCATTGAGCATGTTTGGGACTGGATGAAGCGTCGTCTCACGCGGTCCTGCACGTCCAGCACGAACGCTGGTCCAACTGAGGCGCCAGGTGGAAATGGCATGGCAAGCCGTTCCACAGGACTACATCCAGCATCTCTACGATCGTCTCCATGGGAGAATAGCAGCCTGCATGCTGCGAAAGTGGATATACACTGTACTAGTGCCGACATTGTGCATGCTCTGTTGCTTGTGTCTATGCCCGTGGTTCTGTCAGTGTGATCATGTGATATATCTGACCCCAGGAATGTGTCAATAAAGTTCCCCTTCCTGGGACATTGAATTCACGGTGTTCTTATTTCAATTTCCAGGAGTGTATTTGTTGTTCTACAGTATGCTTAGATACTGCTGAAACACTATGAGTTAAAAGTGCTTGAGTTGGACCAAACTTCATTTTATCGTAATGCTCTGGCTTTATTACATTTCCTCACAGGTTACAATCAATGTTCAGTTTTCTCTTTGTAAAAGTTGTACAGTTTTACAACAGGCTCAATGGAGACATGTGGTAGTGGGAAACTATTGCCTGCAACGACATGTTTGGTAAGAATAATGTGGTCGGATATCGTTAAATGGTGTCTCAGATTCTTTAAATAACAGCTACATCAGGCATGAAGTACAGATTCTGAACTTCGTCCTTGCATTCATCTCTAAATTGATGAGGCATAAATTGAGCTTATAAATGAAAACAGATATGAAAGAAGGAACAATCTTGCGAACATTGCAGGAAAACTTCAACGCGCTACCAATTACTTTAGTACGGTCAACGTGTTCGTAGGGAGCGGTTGCTTAATTAAAAACGATCTTCACGAAAAGAAACACATGTAGTGACCACTATATCATTTGGATCTCTACGAGCGGGCTGCAACCGCATTTTAAACTAGTGCCACACACCATTTCTAACTCATTTTCCGAAACGTAAATTCCAAAACAGTGTATCACCGTGAATAAGCCGCACGATCCAAGGCGCCTTGTCACGGTTTGCGCGGCTCCCCCCCCCCCCTTCCCCCCCCCCCCCCCCCCCCCCCCCCCCCCCCCCCCCCGTCTGAGCTTTGAGTCCTCGCTTGGGCATGGGTGTGTGTGTTATCCTCAGCGAAAGTTAGTTTAAGTTAGATTAAATAGTGTGTAAACTTAGGGATCGACGACCTCAGCAGTTTGGTGCTATAGGACCTTACCACAATTCCGAAAAACATTTACTATTAACAATCTTGACGGCAGGGTGCTAGCCAGTGACGTCACAGACATCACATGACTCAAAGCAGAATTTTAACTGTGCTTTCAAATTATTTGAATTTATTTACGTTTTTTTCTTTTAAATTATAGGAACTGATGAGGGGAGAAAGCATGTTCTAAGTGTAAAATGACATAATAAACCATTTAAGACGATTTCCAGAAAATACTCAAATACTGGATTCGGTGCCTCCTTATTATACATTTCCTCTCCCAGTCTCGTTTTCAACATTCTTTTACAGCACTCCATTACAAAAGCTTCTGTTCTCTTCTTGTCTGAAACGCTCGTCGTTCACGTTTCATTTCCGTAAAAGAGGCTACAGTCCTTGTAAATACCTCCAGAAAAGACTTCCCCTCCTCTATCCTGTCCTTTATCCTTTGTCTTCACGGGAACGGCGTGTTAATTACTGGATTTTGCGTCCTTAGTAGTAGAGGGTGCCCGGTTGTCCTGTCTGTCGCCACAACGAGAGACGCCTTTTGTTGTAATGGTTGCCGTCCCAACTCGCTTTCATATCCGAAACACTCTCTCCCTTATTTCGCGATAGTACAAAACGAGCTGCCCTTTCGTGAACTTTTTCTATGTCTCTCGTGAATCCTGCCTGGTACGAATATACATCACAGCAATACTCTAGCAGAGGACGAACGAGGGTAATGTGTGCAGCGTCTTTAATAGACCTGTTGCATCTTCTAAAAGTTCTGCCAATAAAACACAATCTTTGGTTTGCCTTACTCGCAGCTTCATCTATGTGATCATACCAATTTAAGTTGTTCGTAATAGTAATTCCTAGATTTTTAGTCGAATTGACGCCCTTTAAATTTGTATGATTTAAGCACCATACAGATACCCTGTCTTCGTCGATTTAAATTCGTTCTGATCTACTGATGATTTTACTAGAAGGCAGACGACAGCATTATGTGCAAACAATCTGAGAGGGATGCTCAGATTGTCTTCTGAATCGTCCATGTAGATTGGGAACAGCAGGGGCTCCATAACACGTCCTTGAGGAACGTCAGGTATCACTTTTGTTTTACTCAATGATTTTCCGTCGGTTACTACTGTGAACTTTTTGACACGAAGTCGCGAATTCAGGCACACAACTGAAGCACTCCTCCACAGGCGCGCAGTTTGATTAGAAATTGCCTGTGAGAAACGGCGTCAAGAAGCTTCTGGAAATCTAGAAATATGAAATCAATCTGATATCCTGTCGAGAGCATTCAACACTTTGTGCATGTGAAGAGCTAGTTGCGTTTCAAAAGAACGATATTTCCTGCATCTTTGTTAACTGTGTGTCAATAGACCGCTTCGTTCGAGGTAATTCAGAATGTTCTAACACAGTATACATTCCAAAATCCTACTGCAAATCGACGTTAGTGACTGGGTCTCTAATTCGGTGGATTATTCCTATTTCCGTTCTTCTTGATCTGCGAAACGTTCCAGTACGTGATGCCGTCAACAGTAACGCCCACTTTGCTCTTCGCCCTCAAGCTTGCGTACAGTAAGTACTTCCTCACTTCTGTCTCGGGTTTGTGCACCCGACAGTCGTGATGAACAGCAGTATGGAGAAGTTTACCGAGGAAGTGTTGGCCGATATGGATCTCGTCTACGCGTTCACTGAACGCAATGGAAGGACTGCAGAACGGCGCTAGGCTGATCTGTTCCCCCAGCAGCGGCAGCAACGAGTGCAGTGAGTGTTTCGTCTGAGGCCTTGTACGTTTTGGTGACTGAAATTCACGGGCTTATTCATTGTTGTGAAGGTATTTTCATAGAAACGAACGTAACTGAAGAACAATGAATAAATCGTAATTACATTGTTACTCTGTAACGAGCTATCGGTGACCGTGGATCCCTTATACCAAAGTAATCAAAGAACATCCCCCAAGCAATCTCCGAAATTCTGTCGCTAGCGTTCAGGTTCACACTGTATATTTATAGAAAATGGAAAAGGCACCTACTGCAGCGGCGATACATCAGTAAATTTCAGTGCATATAACTGAATCGATAAATTGGGAAAGGGGGCGCATCCACCTTTTGTCCACATTACGTTTACCGGAGATAGCTGACCTTTATATCTTCTGTATGCATCGTTTGGCGTAACAGAGGGTCATGTCGCATAAAGAAGGCTGTTGAGTTCGGGACAGGGCCATCCCCATGTAAACAAGCGTATAGTGGACCTGTTCCAATGAAAGAGAAGAAACTAGAAGACAGAAATAAAATTCTAGAATGACTTCCTCCTCTAGCATTACTTTTCCTCAACAGTAGTTGTCGATACCAGTATTATTTTTCGAATTTTGGACAGGTCAGTATTATCTCAGTTGCTTTTCTGAAAACTTTCATGTAATTTTATACACAGTATGTTATATTTTCAAGCTACAGTGTAAGAAAAGGAATTACTTTACAAAAATTTTAGTTTCGATGTTATAGTCGCTAAGTACTAATTCTGAGTGAACAGTTAAAATTATTTTTTTTAGAAGCATTTGAAATTACGAATTATTGGCACAGTTAAAATTTCTGTTATTAATTACACGATCTTACACTGTTTACTATGTTTATTTGGGGATTCATTTGTCAAATAATAATCGAAATTAAAGCTATCAGAAATTCATTTGCTAAGAAATATTGGAAACCCTCTGCAATACTTTTATTTCCGCAGAAGGTGAGAGTTCGTAAGCATGCCTCTGATGTGATCGGACGTGTTTTTGTATTTTGTGTGAACAATGTAATTTCGGCTTTGTTAATGTGAAAAATCAAAATACTGTGTGATATACTAAAATGTGAGAAAATATATTTACACAAAAAAAAAATGCTGGAGCAACAATCTTCAGGTTTATTTAGCTCAAACCAATCGTGAGGACCTCATGTGACATTTTCAGCATCGAGAATCAGACCCGCCCACAAAACGAGCTGGATCCAACCCAGCATGACAAGCTAAGTAAACTACAAAGCTTATTGTAATCTTCGATCCTCTCAAATCTTCATAAAAGACTTTGCTGATTAATTACTTGAACTGGACAATGTTTAATGTGAACAACAGCTGGAAGTAGGAAGGAGGGGGAAGATTACAATACCTGAGGAACAGAAACCATTTTATAACAGTATCCCCAGCTGAGCAGCAATGGATGGACAAGATAAAAATGAAGCATAACCATCATTCTCTGGTTTGCTGTGTTTTCCTAGTGGTTGTATTTCGGGTATATTGCGAATAAACCTATTTGATCATAACACACTGCTGTAATGAATAGTGTAAACTTGCGCAACACAAATGGCTCTGAGCACTATGGGACTCAACTGCTGAGGTCATTAGTCCCCTAGAACTTAGAACTAGTTAAACCTAACTAACCTAAGGACATCATAAACATCCATGCCCGAGGCAGGATTCGAACCTGCGACCGTAGTGGTCTTGAAGTTCCAGACTGCAGCGCCTTTAACCGCACGGCCACTTCGGCCGGCTTGCGCAACACAATCCTTTCGCTTCAAACAGAACGCTACTTGTCTTATGAACAATGTTAGATTCGAAAAGAGGTCATCTCCGGTACATTCAAACTCGATTACTGAGCACAATCGATGGTTAAATTGTGTTGTAATTCTGTATATTGTTTCACCGCAGGGCCAATTGCTACATGGCACATCTTAAACCCATTGTGTAGTAAACCAATTTTTGTGTCTCCTGAAAAATTTACGTTCTGTGAGATGACCCTTTTTTCAGGACATCGATTCATTTAGATTGTACACTGTAATCGAGTTTATCTGGTGGATGTTCCTGAGCCGCCAGGTCGCAAATTTAAGTATTCAGGGGATCTAACAAGTTTCGTAAAGTAAATTCGTCGTAGATCTGATGATGGTTGGTCTGAACACCATAGCAATTTTCCGCCCATGGACCTACTTGAGGTGGTACGCCCTCGTCTGTCATTAGAGTACCTTAGCCGGTGCAGCTCAACGTGGACTGCGAACCTGCAGTGAAACCCTGCAGTCGTGACTAGCCTGTTACCTTGTAGGACCAATGAAGTCCCAGACTATGACACACTGACAGCGATAGTCTGCCTTAGAGAGGGGTTGGGTATCTTTTCTCCAGTAAAGCCAGCCTTACCCTGAGGAAGGCCGTTCTAATACAGCCGAAACGTCGGTTTTATACTTTAAATATTTTCAGCTATTTTATATTTTATACAGTGATACCGAACAACACTCTGAAGAATTTTAATCACCTTAACAGTACATGAATTTGTTGAACACTTTCTTAGATTTCATTTCCTGGTAGTTCCCTAACAATGAGTTTCGAAATGCGTCGTTTTAGCGATTTTAACGTGGCGAAATCTAACGAATTCAGCGATGAGAAATGGCGATAACCCTGCCCCACCTAAAAGCTGTTGTTCGTATTTGGGGGCAGCGCACGGTTGTGTGTGGCATGTCCAAGTGGTTTTATTTGTAGTTCCGACCTTCCGCAGCGAAGTCTATCCGCGCGATACGAGGCAGTAAAGCCTCGACGCTGAGTAGCAATTTTTCTCGGAGTGAGTTCGCGTTGCATTTTGTCGAGAGAGAGATGGCCAGCGAGCGGGTCGTGGCATTCTCGATGGGCTTCGATATCGATGTTGCGGACTCACATCTCTGCCACGAAATTGCTGCTGTCCGATCCCTGACTCATCACTACTGACCCACATTCTGTAATACGTGAGACTTATTTTCCCTACCATACCGTGGCCATAAAAGTGCCCATTGCACTCTGGTCTCGTTGCATATCACTTTTTATGTGGCTTGCTGACCACGAATCTTCTGTACGGTCTTCCCTGACTGCAAACAGAAATTCGATAGTTTTCGGCACTGTCGTTTAGTGAACAAAATACAAGCTAACCTAGTATCGGACCAGATTTGTGACTCGACTGAGCATTTCTTTGTAGACAGAACTGAACACGTCCCTCTTTACGGAAGAAAATCGTCATACAGAAATGTAGTTTCAGGAACAACCGAAGCAAGTATTAAAGGATCGTTTTCCTTCTTTGCCTTTTTCGTTTTCTCAACGGAGCCGGCATTGTCAAATGGGTTGTGGCCATGTTAGTGGGTCAGTTGGATGACCTCCCAGAAGCACCCACACTGTACAAGACGGAATCTCTGTACTCCATCTGTTTGCGTCTAGAGTAATCTCATGTGTAAATGTGAGAGCGGTTTTCAAAATGTGTGTCTGATGTCTGAGGCGGGACATGGACACCAGCCAGGTATATACCTCGTTGGATGTGGAAAACAGCCAGAAAACCACATCCAAGCTGGCCGCCTCACCAGACCTCGTTTCTATGTGTAGAAAATTTAAAAACTGTGGCATGCATAGAGCAGTGAGTATTGATTTTTATCTTACGTATTGAATTACGGGTAATTTTTACTTTGGGTACACTGTACTTATGCGCTTTTCAAAATAAAAGGCCAAAATAAATTTTATTGTTTGAATTATTAACTTGTTGAAACAATAAACCAGGAATATTTATCAATTTGTTGTTCTGTATATTTAAAAAAATGTTTTCTAGATGTCAATTTTTTCTCTTATTAGTTTAAGAGCAAATCACATGCTCCAGCTTAAAATATTTAATAAATTGTTGAATAATGTGGTTCACTGTGTAGGCAAGCACTATATTGTTATCCATGGATTTTTTTTAGCTTTAATACTGGATGAATAATGATACCTAAGTACGCCAAAACTTACAGGAAATTGAAACTAAGGGTTTGCATGTCACTTTCTTCTGAATGATAACATGTCAAAACATTTCAGCTCTATAATCTTTGTTGATTCTGAGTGTCCTTTTGATCTTCTTTAGTTTTCTTTCTTTTCTTTGCTATTATGGCCTCCTTTGTCATGCTATCAGCACATTTTTCAGGTTCTGTGACACACTGCCTGCCCACTCGCAGACGCGCACTTTTGATGTCGGCCCCAGTTTTGATGCCTAGTCCGCTTATTGTTTTCAATCTGCTTGTTATTCCGTGATTAAAACATTATGGCTTCCATCACACCAATGTGAAAAGCTGACATGCCAACAAAAACAGTTTTCGGCAAACGTAAACTCAAGTAATCTATTTGTGTCGACAGAAATTTCGATTTCAATAAATCACTGCTCATAGTACAGTCAATATGTTCTTCAAAGACATTACAAAAATGAGTTGCTATGGAAATAGCTGCGCCAAAATTAAATAACGAGACATTCCAGGCATGGCTTTGTGCTTGAAAGTAATGTGACAGCTAGACATTTAATCGCCGCATCAGCTTTAGAAAGGCATTTAATCACGAAAATGATGAAGTACTGTACATGAAGCATATATTTTTAGAATCAGAAAGAATCAAAAAATTTTATTAAATAAGAATAATTCCTTTTCTGGGTCCCCATGACGTCCAGATCGACTTTTCTGGCGAGGCGGTTTTGATCCGGGACATTATTACCTACCCGAAGCGGCGCATTAATGCACTCCGCTAGCCGGCGGCCATGCAGGTGTGTATTCTCACATACAAATGATCAAACAAGTGCCGAACGGCATTTTGAATCAGGCTGTTCCAATCATCTTGCGCATTTTATTATAATTCGGTAATGGTTCTTGCAGGTACTGGAGAACCAGGAAGTTCGCAGTTCACCATGTCCCATATGTCTTCAACTGGTGAGAGATCTGGCGGTCATGCTGGGCTTGGCACATCACCTTCCTGTCGAAGAAATGGCAGTAGTGCAGGGGTAACTGCCTGTGCAATGTAGTTACTTTACCCAGCAGAAACAAAGAACGTGACCGCGAGTTGTAACTGATTGTCCCCTGTACCACGAAGCCTAGGACGTAACGTGTGTGGCGTGGGCAGATAGGCAGCTCACTAGCTCTACGCCATACACGCATATGTCCATCACTCGCACACAGACATAACCTACTCTCATCACTGGAAACAACAGAGCGCTACTTCACTCTCCAGTCGACTCTTTCACGACGCCAGAGTAGCCACGCATGGCAGCGTGGCCGTGTGAGTGGTAGTCTGGCCAGAGATGTATGTGACTTTAATCCTGCTGCGAACAGAAAATTTGCAACGGTCTCTTACGAGCAGCATGCGCCCGCATTTCGTCTCTGGATGATGTTCGGGCGACGACCGCTGCTCGCACGGTGTGTCGATGTTGACGTGCGTCTGTACTAAGCGGACGTCGAGAACCTGCTATATAGCTGTGCAAAGTTCCAAAACCCACTGCTGAAAGTAGGGACACAACAACTACATGTGCAGTAATCCGCTGTTATACTAAGGGTCTATCTCGGTTTCGTTCTGGTTCACCCTGAATAGACATGAGTGGTCATATATCACTTTCATGGGACATTCCTGATGACACCCTCGTCTCCAATGATACTGATCGTCAGACCCTGTTGTTGGCACGGAAGACCCCGATGTCACGGACATACTATGCTCCGAGACGAGACATATTTTGGACAATAGCACCAACGTCACGCCTTCTCCACTGCGGGAGGCTGCGACAAGCGATAAAAGGAGGCTGAGGCCGACGAATGCGGTAGCCGGGCAGTGAACAGCGCTCGCAGCTACAGGCAGAAGCAGAACGCGGAAGCACAGCCGTGGGCCGTGCCCCCGCCACGTAGGCAGCCAGCAACACTGCCGTGCTGGCGCGGTAGTCGGCACGCAGGGGTGCTCATCACCGCAACACTGGCGCTCCCTCACAACAGCTGGCGCTGACGACGGACAGCGGCGGTTTAAGCGTTACGCTCTCGTACACTCAACCACATGCGCTGTACATCTCTAAAACGCACAAACAAGCGGAAGAACACGGCAGCATCTCTATTAAATGAAATAGCGCCATAGGACCTGGATCCAGCCGCCCCCCCCCTCACAACTTCCTCACTAGATGCCAACAACACCCAGAATTAACTCTGCACATTACCTCACAAAATATAGTTGAAGAATGGAAATGTCGAACTTTGTAAGTGCCAGTTTTTCACCAAACGCAGTGCTGTTGCTCTCACTACTCTGTAACATGACCCTAGAATCCAAGTGTCAAATCATGTAGAAAAGTTTCAAACATTCATTGCTAGATGGCTCATGGTCTTCGTGCCAAGCAGTGTCTCACTCTGGAATTCCACGTCCCATGTGGCAAGGTCTCTTTCATTTAGTCTGGGATGGTTTGAAGAGACAGCATGTAATGTTTTGGTGAGTGGGCACAGTTCTTTGAGTTGTGACAGAGAAATGTGAGCAAAGCCGTTGTTCTGTAAGATGTACTCAAGACTGTTGATACAGCTAAACCTTTGAACCCATTTCATGTAATTCCAACGCATATAACTGACTTCTAAGATTTTATTACAGATGCTGCTGCTACATTGTTGTGAGTGTGTATTTTGTATGTCAGATCTCCAAATGCAGTATGATAAAACTGTCTCATAATTATCTGTCTCAAATAGTTATTAAAAATTCTTGCTTCAAAGAGCAGAAAGAAGAAATGTCAAATGTATTAAAAAGAGGAAAAATCCGATATGATGTGTGCCATGCTGTACTTCATCTGAAAAACTAGCCATGTTTAGCAGTTGCAAAACAGGAATACTGTTGACGATGTTTCCAGTTCCTCAACAGCATGAGGAGTTTTACAGTAAACGGCTGATACCGACAGTGGAGTTGCGTAAGAAATTCATACTGAGAGAATTTTTAAAACCGAAGTTTCTTGTATAAAATTATAAAGATCTGAACCTGATTTTTGCTGTCTATAATTGTGCGAGTTAAAACATTACTCCTGCAGTTCTGTGGTTGTATAATCACAAGTAAGTGTAGAACATAGTGGCTTGTTGGCACTCGGAACCTGTGTATTCCCTGCTATACCACTTAGAACGCTCTCACTAAATGACTTATTTTTTAATTTCTCATATTATTTGAGTGATAAATATAATTCTGTGTTATCAGAATATCTTCTCAATTTCTGGATACAAACAAGTTATGTACAAAATGTGATAAATTGTTTTTTGATTGTGCTGTCAGATTTGACACTTAGAGCGGTTGGGGTTTCCACTTCTCAGTTATATTAAAATGAAAAATACCTAAAAATATATGATTAAAGTGAAAGAAGTACACAAATGATGATTTAAGGAAAAGTGGGAACGTCAAAGAGCAAAAGTATTAAGACTATAAGTGGCACAAAATATGGAAGAATATCTGCGACCCACTTGTATCCACCAGAGAAAGGGCAAAATCTTTCTACGCTGTCAACAGAAAAATTCCAACCATCCGGAGACTACATCCCATTCACCTGGTAGATTCTCGAGTGTGTACCACTTACAGAATCATTACACCAAAGTACAATGTGTCTTCGTGAATGGCCGGCCGATGTGGCCGAGCGGTTCTAGGCGCTTCAGTCCCAAACCGCGCTGCTGCTACGGTCGCAGGTTCGAATTCTGTCACGGGCGTGGATGTGTGTGATGTCCTTTGGTTAGTTAGGTTTAAGTAGTTCTAAGTCTAGGGTACTGATGACCTCAGATGTTAAGTGCCATAGTGCTTAGAGCCATTTGGACCATTTTTCTTCGTGAATGCAAACAACGTATGGTTGTCCATCAGGCAAAAATTAGCAAGTATCCAAAGAACGTCGCACAACACGTTAAGACCGATGACCCTTCTTCACTCGGATGAACAACTTTGCCCGAACACGTTGAAAATGATGACACCTGATAAAGGGACGTACGGTATTTTTCACGTTATCTTAGAAGAATGGAAAGTGAATTTCATTCGAAAAAAGGGCTTTAAAGAGGAAATCTAGATCTGAAGAGAAAAGTTAAGGGTTTGATAAAAATGTAAGCTACGAAGAAAATTTTTAGTCTAAGAGAAGAAGTTAAGTTTTAAAGAGTTTCAGTCATCAAGAAGAGTTTTAATTTAGGGAAAGACATTCAGTTTTACGGAAGCTATTTTAATGTTACTTTATTTCTTTAAAAACAAATAATAGTGGTTGTGGTGTCGGATGGACAGATCTCATTTCGAAAAAATAGAAAGAAAGAACCAGCAGGCCGTGTCTGTTTGTGGATCACAATCTTTTACGGCCGGCCGCAGTGGACGAGCGGTTCTAGGCGCTTCAGCCCGAAAACGCGCGACTGCTACGGTCGCAGGTTCGAATCCTGCCTCGGGCATGGATGTGTGTGACGTCCTTAGGTTAGTTAGGTTTAAGTAGTTCTAAATCTAGAGGACTGATGACCTCAGATGCTGGTTGCATAAAACGGCAGCGGTTGAGGCAACTGTATCGCCCTGTAAATGAATGACAGATAACATTTTAGTATCCTGTTGACCGTCATACAGGCAAGTGGTACCGTGTAGTTTCGTTAAACTAAACGTCAAACTGCATGGACTACAAGTTAAACTTAGCACGCTGAAGTCCCATCGCGATTTAGGTTTTCCGAGAATTCCCTAAATCGCTCCAGGCAAAATCCGGTATGGTAACGGTGAAAGGGCACGGCCGATTTCCTTCCCCTACGTTGACACAATCGGAGCTTGTGCTCCGTCTCTAATGAACTCGATTTCGACGGGGCCTTAAACCCAGTCTTCCTTCCTACCTTCTTTTTACAAAATTAAATATAAACTGCATTGAAAATGGATATATAAAGCTTCTCAGGCGGGATTGTAAAATAAATATATATAGTAGCTGAATGATATAATTTTTTTCTTCATACGTGAAACTGGTTGTGGTTTTGGATTAGCAGTGCATCTGCGGAACATGCTAGAAAGCTGCTCGTGGAACATTCTGAGGAGACTTAAAAACTCTTTCGTTCAGTATAAGGTTCGTTGGTAATTTTTTAAAAAAATTCTGTAACACCATTTAGTGCTGTTGTCGGTACATTGGTACATCAGTTGTGTGAATTCGATATGCTGAGCTGTTCTCTTACAATTCTGTTTCCTGCCTGCTTTTCTCTGTCTCTCTCTTTCTCTTTATCTATCTTTCTGCTTGCCTTTGCCTGTGCGCGTGCGTGCGTGCGTGTGTGTGTGTGTGTGTGTGTGTGTGTGTGTGTGTGTGTAACTTGGAGCCCGGCATGCAGGAACTCGCGCGGCTGTGAAAAGGCGTTCCCGCAAACGGCGCACAAGCGGCCGAGTTTTGAGTTACGAGTAATGATTGCCTCTCGGCACGGCTGCGCGGTAAAAGAATAATTTAGCCCCTCGGCAGACTCACAAAGCAGCCTGCCGCCTTTGATTACCTCCTGCGTGGCATGAAAGCCAAGGGAAACTCGAGTTACGGCCGTCCATTTTGCATTATAGAACGTGACACGGTTCGCGTACTTCAGCTGCGAAGCTCAAGTTGCGTCTGAACATTTGAAATTTGGAGTTTTGTCGGGTTCTCTCGTGTGCTACTTGTTGACTTTTTGACAGGGACGCCACTAGGGCTTTGGTCGGAAGGACAATATGTAGGACCGATCCTTTGCCGAACAATACCTGTTCGGAACTGTTAAATGTCCTGGTGAACCTACCTGGCTTGTCCTATGATGGTATTAGCACATAACTTTAGTTATGGGGAGGGCATTGAGTCAAACAGAGCTTGGATGGCGTGTACAGGTAGAGCTGCCCATGCAGCTTCAACACGATACCACAGTTCATCAAGAGTAGTGACTGGCGTATTGTGACGAGCCAGTTGCTCGGCCACCATTGACCAGACGTTTTCAGTTGGTGGGAGATCTGGAGAGTGTGCTGGCCAGGGCAGCAGTCGAACATTTTCTGTATCCAGAAAGGCCCGTACAGGACCTGCAAAATACGGTCGTGCATTATCCTGCTGAAATGTTGGGTTTCGCAGAGATCGAATGAAGGGTAGAGCCACGGGTCCTAACACATCTGAAATGTAACGTTCACTGTTCAAAGTGCCGTCAATGCGAACAAGAGGCGACCGAGACATGTAACCAATGGCCCATACCATCACGCCGGTGGCAGGCCAGTATGGCGATGACGAATACACGCTTCCAATGTGCGTTCACCGCGATGTCACCAAACACGGATGCGACCATCATGATGCTGTAAACAGAACCTGGATTCTTTCGAAAAAATGACGTTTTGCCATTCGTGCACCCAGGTTCGTCTTTGAGTACACCATCGCAGGTGTTCATGTCTGTGATGCAGCGTCAAGGGTAACCGCAGCCATGGTCTCCGAGCTGATAGTCCATGGTGCTGCAAACGTCGTCGAACTGTTCGTGCAGATGGTTGTTGTCTTGCAAACGTCCCCATCTGTTGACTCAGGGATCGAGACGTGGCTGCACGATCCGTTACAGCCGTGCGGATAAGATGCCTGTAATCTCGACTGCTAGTGATACGAGGCCGTTGGGATCCAGCACAGCTTTCCGTATTACCCTCCTGAACCCACCGATTCCATATTCTGGTAACAGTCATTGGATCTTGACCAACGCGAGCAGCAATGCCGCGATACTATAAACCGCAATCGCTATAGGCTACAGTCCGACCTTTATCAAAGGCGGAAACGTGATGGTACGCATTTCTCCTCCTTACACGAGGCATCACAACAAGGTTTCACCAGGCAACGCCGGTCAACTGCTGTTTCTGTATGAGAAATCGTGGAAACTTTCCTCATGTAGGTGTCGCTACCGGCACCAACCTTGTGTCGCTACCGGCACCAACCTTGTGTGAATGCTCTGGAAAGCTAATCATTTGCATATCACAGCACCTTCTTCGTGTCGGTTAAATTTTGCGTCTGTAGCAGGCCATCTTAGTGGTGTAGCAATTTTAATGGCCAGCAGTGTATGCTACTGATCATTGATTCATGTTCGTGTTTGGTTAGCATTTCCAGAAAGCAGTACCTCTGATGACCTTGTTACCTGCCTCGATCAGCTCCTGTGCTGTGCAAAATCGTTTCAGTAGGGGACATACGAGCAAGTGGGCCAGACCTTGTGTTGTTCCACACTCACAGGAGACATCTCCTTCAGTTGGAAGGATACCCCATTTTTGCATGCTGGTCTTGCAATGGAAAACGCTCCTCCCCCCTCCCCTCTCCCCCCCCCCCCCCCACACACATTACGACGACGGAATGACCTCCAAACGGGGTAGCGCAATTCGTTTCCTGGGGCTGGCTCTTTCTTTGCAGTAATATCCAACGATAGCTTACTGTGCTGATGCGTTTATATTCCGGTGCTCCGTCTAATGGTTGAGTCCAAATGATGAACCTCTTTCTAGATTTCAATCGGTAGACTACAGATTGAAGATCGTGCTGTGGGTGATGAGATGACTGATCTGCTTTGCTGTGAGCGTCCTCAGAATATTATTCCTTGCACTGGCCTTTAGCCTGATGTTATGGCCATGTTTCGTGAACGACAGAGTATAGACAAGAGTAACACCAGGCGCTGGCCAATGCTGAAGTCGTTTACCTTGCCGTGTGATGTCTAATTCACGCCTGGCTTCTCTATCCCGTAAGTGAAATGCACACACCTCATTCTTGCTTGGATTGACCGTCAGTGTGGTACCCTCGCCGAGACGGACTAATGGCACTTGCTAGCAAAATCTGGAGCAGCGCTGCGTGTCTCTTCAGGGGTTCGTTTAGTAAACGCGAAGGGCGTCAACTTTTCCTCTGGGAGACGCCACAGGACATAGTGAGACAGTGCCATAAAGCTATCCTGAAGACTGTACCTTAATTCTGGACCAGTGTCAGGGCATTTAAACTAATAAAAAGAGAGCTAGTGAAAACCCGGAGAGCCGACCGGAGTGGCCGTGCGGTTCTAGGCGCTACAGTCTGGAGCCGAGCGACCGCTACGGTCGCAGGTTCGAATCCTGCCTCGGGCATGGATGTGTGTGATGTCCTTAGGTTAGTTAGGTTTAATTAGTTCTAAGTTCTAGGCGACTGATGACCTCAGAAGTTAAGTCGCAAAGTGCTCAGAGCCATTTGAACCAAAACCCGGAGAAGAATGCGGGGAGAAATACCTTTACGCCTCACAGTTACAGTAGCGCATTAGAATTAAGAACTTAGATTAGATTAGATTTACTTTCATTCCAATTGATCCGTAGTGAGGAGGTCCTCCAGGATGTGGAACATGTCAGAAAAACAGTAATACATGACAAATATTTACAACTGAAACAAATATGCTAATGTAACTTCCACAGGTCCCAAGTGGAATGATGGTCGTTTTTTTTTTAGTGAACACTATATGAAAGAATCATTTTACAAACACCAATGCACTGAATTTAAAGTAAAAAAAGAAGTTTTTTATTGATAAGGTAATAAACATGTAATAGAACTACTATAATACTTACTTACAATGAATATATTACTGCACTGAAATGGTGCGGAAGTTAGATTGTATACTTACACACACACACTTATTTGCAATGAACACATTACTGCACTGAAATTGTGCAGAAGTTATATTGTACACAAAAAGCAGTTGGTTATACTGAGAAATTCGTCAATGGAGTAGAAGGAGTTGGCCACCAATAAATCCTTTACGCTTCTCTTAAACTGAATTTCATTGGTTGTTAAGCTATTTATGGTCAATGGTCAATGGAGTAGAAGGAGTTGACCACCAATAAATCCTTTAGGCTTCTCTTAAACTGGATTTCATTGGTTGTTAAGCTATTTATGGTTGCTGGCAAGTTATTGAAAATGTGTGTTCCTGAATAATGCACACCTTTTTGTACAAGAGTAAGTGACTTTAAATTCTTGTTAAGATTATTCTTATTTCTAGTATTGATTCCATGAATTGAGCTGTTGATTTGAAAAAGTGATATATTTTAATGACAAATTTCATTAAGGAATAAATATATTGGGAAGCAGTAGTTAGTATCCTTAGTTACCTAAACAGGCTTCTGCAGGATGTTCTTGAGCTCACACCACGTATAACTCTTACTGCACGTTTTTGTGCTCGGAAAACTGTAGCTTGGCTTGATGAATTACCCCAAAAAAATAATCGCATATGACATTATGGAATGAAAGTAAGCATAGTATGCCAGCTTTTTCATTTTTATATCCCCTATGTCTGACACAATTCGCACTGCAAATAGAGATTTGTTAAGGCGCTTCAGCAGTTCTGTGGTGTGCTTCTCCCAGTTGACTTTCTTATCAAGCTGTAATCCCAAGCATTTAACACTGTCCACTTCTTCTATCTGTTTGTCATCATATGTTAGGCATATACTCGTGGGACACCCCTTACAAGTTCTGAACTGCATGTAGTTTGTTTTTTCAAAGTTTAGTGACAAAGAATTTGCTAGGAACCAGTGATTAATGTCCACAAATATTTTATTACCTGATCTTTCCAAGACTACACTTGATTTGCTATTTATTGCAATGTTTGTATCATCGGCAAACAAAACGAACTTGGCATCTGGTAATGTTACTGATGAAGGGTCATTGATGTACACAAGAACTTATAAGGGCCCAAAAATGGAACCTTGTGGAACCGCACATGTAATTAGTTCCCAGTTGGATGATGCCTCTTAGCTTAATACATGTATCTTTCCTAATAACACCCATTGTTTCCTGCCAGAGATATAAGATCTGAATCATGTTGCAGCATTTCCTGTTACACCATAATATTCTAATTTACTTAAAAGGATACTGTGATTTACACAGTCAAATGCCTTTTGCAGATCACAAAATATACCAGTTGTCTGCAATTTTTTGTCCAATGAATTAAGCATATTTTCACTGTAAGTGTAGATAGCCTTCCCATAAGAGGTCTTATCCACTTCAATTCTGGCCATGGACCGTATGCCCTCATATTTATGTGGGTTTAACTGTACAGTAGATGGCAGATACGAGTATGTGTTGACGTGGAACTTCGGAACGTGTCATTCTTCATTCTTCATTGTAGGAACATAGATCACGTTACTAAATACTGCAGATGTGTTCTCCGAGCAACGTCGACGTAAGAACACCTGCGATCCAGAGGAGCTCGTGAAGATTCGCGGCATCTTGCAGATTCAGTCGCAAAAGGAATCGCAGGCATACATCTCTGCAGGGAGTGCAAGGTGGTACTCAGAGGACAGCGACTGCGGCGGCGGCAGGAAACTTGAATGCTTGCCGCTGCAACACGCAGTCAACGCAGACATTATGCGGGTCTCGTAGCAGTAAAGCCATCAGTCCTGATGCGAAATGTGACACCTTTAGGTCGCCGGATCTCAACGCTAAGGATTTTTTTCCCTACGGTGCTGCATGAAGTCACTGGCAAAAGCAACCAGTATAAACTGTAGAGAAACTGGCTGTAAAAGTCCTAGCTGCATGTTTCCAGACAACAGGGAGTTTTGTAGAGCATATTGCAATTTTTTATGAACCATTGTAATGCATGCACTGAGACTAGCGTCCATCACTTTGAACAGTCGCTATAAGCTTTAGTTGTTGGTGCCAGTTTATGTTGTTGGTGCCAGTTGTATGGTTTTTTTTTTTTTCAAAAAAATCTAAGTATCAGTTTCAGACTATTAATTCTTTAAGTATGTGTTTAGTATCCTCTACAGTATGCGCAATTCTGTTTCTGAACGACTGGGACATTGTGTAGTTCCTCAATCATCGAGATTTCCACATTTTATTCCATGCGACCTCTTTCCGTTTGCTAAAGTCAAAGGAAAATTGCTAGAAACGATGTTTTTTTTCCTTCAAAGAAGTAGCACGTGAAAACATATTTTGGAGGGTTGGAAATAAATGTTTTTCCAGTGGAAAAATCATGGAACGTCGCTGGCCCACATGCAGTAACACAATAGGAACTAAGTCACGATATAAATTTATAGTTTTTAAGACAATTATCACGCTTTTTGATAGGCCTATCAATTCATCGTCTTATACTAGGTTTTTGTCCTCATTAACGTAACTATTTAGACATCAGTAGACCCTTCGAATTTCTGTAGAATAATTGTCCAGCAACGACCGTTGAATAAAAGTCGCTATTAAAGTTCGGTGCTCAAAAATCCTCGAATTAACTGGATTAATTCGACAAGTGTCAGGGAGCGCATTGCACGTGGCCTTAGGCCGACAGCATGTTCGCCTCGAGTCGCAGAAGGCAGAACTGCACAACTTTGGTTCTTCGACAGTTCAACAGACATAGACATGCGAGGTGAACAACCAGTACGGCGATAAGAGAGGCTTGCTACCGGGGGAACCTGACCGGCTCAGGTGGACCACCACAACCATCTGCAGTCGCAGACTCTGTGGTACGAGATGACACCAACATGATATCAACGTAAACAATACACGCTAGGGACGTGGATATTGTCGATATGGCTGAATCAATTCCTCCAGTTTAGAAGCGCTCAAGGGGAGTTAACGATGACCGAGGCAGCATTCAGGAAATTTTAAAAACTACAAACTGCTGGAGGGATCCTTATGCCGAGCAGAAAGGACAACACCATCTCCATCAATGAACGAAGACCAACGACAGAAAAATGTCGGTAGCATTGCAGAAAATTATTTCAAAGGATATCATGCCAGCGTCTGTACTGTTCATGAAATCCGTGTGAAAAGAGAGGTGTATCATATGGCTATAGGCCATTGCTGAATGTGTACCATCTTTCCAAACACGGCTTCAGATAGTAATAAAAAATAGAATGACAGAATTTCACAGGAAGAAGTAATGTAGGTCCAGTGCGCATATCAGCTACGTAGAGTATGAGCGATTCCTTAACACACACACACACACACATACAGCACACACACATACGCACAAAAGGCAAATATTGAGGAAACGCTGGAGGGTAGTGCGTCTCAGCCTGTCTTCGTATACATCAGCATCTGCTTTCTTTTCTTCGATTCATCACGAATTCCCCCCCCCCCCCCCCCCCCCCCTGTGCCAACCTCTTGCAGCCTACGTTCTCAATTATTTGCTGGATATATCCTAGTCTCTGTCTTCCTCTACAGCTTTTACCCTCTACAGCTCCATCTAGTACCGTGGTAGTTATTCCCTGATGTCTTTAACACATGTCATGTCATCCTGTTTCTTCTTCTTCTCAGTATTTTCCCCATATTTCTTTCCTCTCCAATTCTGCGTAGACAGTCCTCATTCCTTACCTTATCAGTCCACCTAATTTTCAACATTCGTCTGTAATACCACATCTCAGATGCTTCGATTCTCTTCTGTTCCGGTTTTTCCACAGTCCATGTTTCACTATGATTCAGTTCTGAGCTCCAGACGTACATTCTCAGAAATTTATTCGTCAGATTGAGACCTATGTTTCATACGAATAGACTTCTCTTGGCCGGGAATGCCCTTTTTGCCAATGCTAGTCTGCTTTTGATGTCCTTCTTGCTCCGACCGTTATTGATTATTTTGCTGCCTAGGTAGTAGAATTCCTTAACTTCACCTACGTCGTGACCATCAATCATGATTTTAAGTTTCTCGCTGTTGTCATTTCTGCTACTGCTCATTACGTTTGTCTTTATTTGATTTACTCTTAATCCACATTCTGTACTCACTAGACTGTTCATTCCATTCATCAGATCATGCAATTCTTCCTCACTTTCACTGAGGGTAGCAATGTCATGGACTCATCTTAACAGTGATATCCTTCCACCTCGAATTTTCATTCCCCTTTTGAGCCTTTCTTTTATTTTCATCATTGCTTCTTCGATGCATAGATTGAACAGTAGGGGTGAAAGACTACATTCCCATCTTACACTCTTTTTAATCCAAGCACTTCGTTCTTGGTTCTTGGTCTTCCTCTCATGTTATCCCCCCTGGCTCTTGTTCATGATGTACTTCACCCATCTCTCCCTACAGCTTATCCCTATTTCCCTGAGAAATTCGAACATCTTGCACCGTTTGACATTGTCGAACGCGGTTTATAGGACTACAAGTACTATGAAAGTTTCTTGATTTTTTTTTAGTCCTACTTCTAATATCAGCAGCAGTGTTGCCTGTCTGGTGCCATTACCTTTCTTAAGGCCAAATTGATCGTCATCTAAAAGATCCTCAATTTTATTTTCCATTCTTCTGTATATTATTGTTGTCAGCAACTTGGACACATGAGTTCTTAAATTGATGGTGCGATAATCCTCGCATTTGTCAACTCTTACAGTCTTCGGAATTGTGTGGACGATATTTTTCCGAAACTCAGATGGTATACCGCCAGGCTCATTCTACACACGAAGGTGAATAGTCCTTTAGTTGCCGCGTCCCCCAGTGATTTTAGAAATTCTGATGGAATGTTATTTATCCCTTCTACCTTGTTTGATCTTAATGCTTCCAAAGCTCGTTTACTTTCTTATACTAATACTTTGTACTCTATCTCTTCTAAATCTACTCCTGTCTCTTCTTCTATCACATCAGACAAATCTTCCCCCTCATAGACGTCTTCAGTATATTCTTTCCACCTATCTGCTCTCTCCTCTGCATTGAAAAGTGGAATTCCCGTTGCACTGTTAAAGTTACCACCCCTGCTTTCAACTTCAGGGAAGGTTATTTTGACTTTCTTGTGTGCTGAGTCAGCCTTACCGACAATCATTTCTTTTTCGTTTTCTTCACATTTTTCACGCAGCCATTTCGTCTTTCTTTCCCTGCACTTACTATCTATTTCATTCCTCAGTGATTTGTATTTCTGTATTCTTGAATTTCCCTGAACATTTTTGTACTTCCTTCTTTCAGCGATTAGCTGAATTATTTCTTCTATTACCCATAGTTTCTTTGCAGCTAGCTGCTTTGGTCCTACGTTTTTCTTTCCAACTTCTATAACTGCGCTTTTTAGTGATCTCCATCCGTCTTCAATTGTGCTACCCACTGAGCTGTTTCTTATTCCAGTATTTATAGCCTTAGAGAACTTCAAGCGTATCTCTTCATTCCTTAGTACTTCTGTATCCCACTTCTTTGCACATTGATTCTTCATGACCAGCCTCTTCATCACTACAGCATTGTGATCTGAGTCTATACCTGTTGCTAGGTACGCCTTAGAATCCAATACCTGATTTCGGAATATCTGTCTAACCATGATGTAATCTAACTAAAATCTTCCAATATCTCACGGCCTTTTCCAAGTATACCTCCCCCTCTTGGGACAGTCCTCAGCATCTGCTGTGCTGCCGAATAGGATTTGTCATGCAGTGTCATAAAAATTAAAAGGCGGCAATATGTTTCAGGAAAAGTGATCACCTTATGTTACCTGCTAAACAAAGCAGTCTAGATCACATTTTATTTAATTATGATGACTGTTTTTGGCGGTATCAGGCTGTCTTCAGACTTATAACTAAAATACAAGAGGAATGTTGGCACCAGATGTGCGTCGTTACAACTCAAGTGTGATCTCCAAGTAACTAATGTGATAGCTTCAGGCTCGACATGCACTGTTGGTCTATAATATACGACAGTTGGAACTTAAGTAGTGGCAGCTATTTATTTAGAGCTCGTACAAAATAGATACGTGTTTCAAAGTTTTACTGACCTTCAAAGTAGTCACCAGCATTGTGTATAACCTGTGGCCAGCGATGTGGAAGTCGTAGGATACTCTTAGCAGTGCCAGTTGTGTTGACAGTTCGAGCGGCGCGGTCTATTGCCCGACGAATTTGTAGCAGTTCTGAAGCGAATGCCGTGAAGTGTTTCCTTCAGTTTAGAAATCGATTTGAACTTACGCGGGCTTAAATCAGGGGAGTGCAGTAGGTGGTATAGCACTTTAGCTATCCCATCAGTCAAATAAATCAGTAACAGCTTCACTGTATGTGCTTGAACATTGTCCTGCAAAATGATGGTAAGGTCCTGCACAAAGTGTCATCACTTCTGTCTCTAAGCTAGTCGGAGACTGTGTGCCAAAAATGAACAGCTAAGAGACAGAAGTGATGACACTTTGTGCAGGACCTTACCATCATTTTGCAGGACAATGTTCAAGCACGTACAGTTAAGCTGTTACTGATTTATTTGACTGATGGGATTGCTGAGTGCTATACCACCTACTGCACTCCCCTGACTTAAGCCCGCGTAAGTTCAAATCGATTTCTAAACTGAAGGAAACACTTCACGGCATTCGCTTCAGAACTGCTACAAATTCGTCGGGCAATAGACCGCGCCGCTCGAACTATCAACGCAACTACCACTGCTAAGAGTATCCTACGACTTCCACATCGCTGGCAACGGGTTATACACAATGCTGGTGATTACTTTGAAGGTCAGTAAAAGTCTGAAACACGTATCTATTTTGTACGAGCTGTAAATAAATAGTTGCCACTTTAAAGTTCCAACCCTCGTGTTAATGCATGTGGGGAAGAAACTGACCTTGTTTGCATCCACTGATCACAAAGCTATGCGGCTAATTTTCGACAGTGTACGGAGTACTCTGATGGGTCAAAACATTCTGACCACTGAGACACTAAATTCCAATTGTTGGCTTTGAAGGCACATGATATGGTGAGAAAGGTAGGCCTATGGATTGTGTAACGGGTATAAGTGTAGATATTTTTGCGTGTGGTGCGTTAATATATGCACACATCAGTGTGGCGGTTGGTTTTTTTCTGTACCGAACAGTCCTCCCACAAACACGCCACGAACCTTACGACCTGATGTTTCCTGTACGGTCGTGGCTGCACCACTAAGCAGAGTGTGCCTGTCAGTATAGACTAAACGTTTAGCATCCACTTCAACACCTGACGTGCTGCCCGGGGAAAGGTAGGCATTAATGTTGTTCAGTACAACTTCCTCAGTCATCAGCAGCAATATTTGCACTTGCACTCGTTATACCCTGTGTAAGCGGAGCCGAAACAAAACGGAATCATTCTAGCAACGATTCAGGCTACAAATGGGGAAATACACTGATATAAGTGCTGGTGGGTGTGGCCTGGGGGAAACTGCGAAGCTGGTCGTCTGTTCCAGTGCTACAGTCGTGAGCATCAACGACAAATGGTTCCAGGACAGTGAAACGACCAGCATAGACAGGGTGTTCTAAATTCTCGCCTCATCACAGAACAAGCAGGTCGGTGGCTTGCCAGCTCTGTAGACCATCGCAGACGGCGATCTCTGGCAGGCATGACGATAGAGTATAATACTTGTGGAGGCACAAGTGTCTGGGCGCACACCGTTCGTCGCACATTATTCAACACGGTTCTCCGCGGAAGATGACCACTACGGTTTTACAACTTCACACATCAGCATCATCAGTTCATATTACTGTGGGCATGGGATCATAAAAGAATGGACCATGGATCCAGGGAAACGTATCTACTGGTTAGATGAGTCACGTTTCTGATTACATCATGTCAGTGGTGGTGTACATAAGTGCCATCATTTAGGCGAACAGGTGCTCAAAACACGCTACGAACTCAAGCCGATGAAGGTAGGAGTATGCTATGGGGTGCATTCACCTTGGCCTTCGTGGGAAATGTAGTAGTACTGGAAGGCAGCATGAAACTATGGGCTACATAAATGTTATTGCGGACCACCTGCATCCACGCTTGATGTCTTCTGCGATAGGTATGGCATCTTCCAGCAAGATAGCTGTCCGTGGTACAAAGCTAGAATCGTGCTACTGTAGTTTTGTGGGGTATGATGCTGAACTCACATTGATGGCTTCGGCACCTAATTTGTCTGATCGCTGGTCTGAACGTGATGGAACACATTTGGCACGCTGTCGGGCACCAGCGCTGCGCCCACAGACCACCGGTTCATAGTTTACGAGAATTGCTTGCCGTCTACGTAGTCATCTGATGCCAAATACGCCCGGAAACCCACCAAGGACTTGTGAATCCATGGCATGCACAATCGGAGGAGGAGAGCGAGGATTAGCGTTTCATGTCCCGTCCACAACGAGGTCATCACAGACGGAGCACAAGCTCGGATCAGGGAAGGATGGGGAAGGAAATCGGCCGTGCCCTTTCAAAGGAACCATCGCGGCATATGTGCGAAGCGATTTAAGGAAATCACGGAAAACCTAAATCGGGATGGCTGGCGGCGTGTTTGAACCTTCGTCCTCCCGCATGCCAGTCCAGTGTGCTAATTAGTCCGCCACCTCGCTCAGTACACAAAGTCGCTACAGGTCATAGTGTTTCATTTCATCAGCACACAGGGCGTCCTGGGAGGAATGGTCAGTATTCAGGGTTATGAAATGAACGCTCATTTGAAGCGAAAAACTTCATATGGATGTACGCCCTGTTCCCAGTGGTTTCCGAGGTAGAACACTTTTAATGCACATATGTGTCGCGCACGTACGTGTCTTACCCCCCCCCCCCCCCCCCCCCCTCCTCACCCAGCCTCCTAGACGTTTTGTTGTAGCCTAACCTATTTGATCGGGATGTTTTTCTGCCATTAAAATAGCGCGTTGAAAGCGCAGTTGTCTCTGGTGTGTTGTGAGTGAAGTAGTGCCAGAGATTAAGACCGTATAAGAGAGAAGAAATAGTTAACTGTGTTAGTACACGCGATGGTCAAAATGCCACACCCCTGCACTAATCAAGAATATGCAGATAGGCTTCTGACAATGTATTGAAAAATGAGGAAAATAAATAACAATGTAAATGACACCTTTCAGAACAGGGCGTATGTTGGTGTGAAATTTTTTGCTTCAAATGGTCGTTCGTGTCATATCCCTGAATATTGACCATTCCGCTTGGGACACCACGTACGTATATATTGTTTCGTTATTCTATGAGCGCATTGTGACTATGAGAGTAAGAATATATTATCAATATTTTAGCGGTTGTTTGAAATTCCCTGAGAAAGCTGGAGACTTTAAATGAATTGTCGCCTCTGCATAAACCGTTGTGGGACCAATGGTAACAGTTACATGTTCCACAGATCATTTGAACTATTTTTTATGGAACTGCTATTTATCTGTCGTATTCATGGGACTATGCTTAAAAATTATGCCGCTTTTTCGTTAGAAACTACTGGTTTTTAAATAAAAAAATCGTCTATGGAATGGAAGAAGTTGTCCACAAGAAGTAAACATAGGTTACATTTAAAACTTGTCTTCCATTTTACGATACTCGGCAAATGATCAAAAATATTTGTTAATGGATACCGAACTCGTTTCTGAGCCACTGACAGCTTTAATAATAGATAAGAATGTCATTTTTTTCTTCTAGCGATTGTAATCTACCTCCTTCTTCCTAGTTGGTGCTATTGTTCCCCAATGTGCAAAGTTTTTTCTGAAGATTTGACAGGAATAAGATTACAACAAACTTTTTAGTTTATTTATCATTTCTTGTAGAATAGGCTCCAGTTGTTCTTGTCTAGGGACGTGATTCTTGAAGCTGCAATCTTACATTTTAGGTTCTCGTTGCTCAATTGATCTCAATAATTTTGATGAATGTCGTTGCAGAATTTTTGTTTTTACGTTAATTTATTTTGTCACATTTTAATATATCTCACAGTCTTTTGAATTTTGACGTTAACAAAGTCGAAATTACATTGTTCTTCCGAAATACAAAAATACGTCCGATCACATCAGAGGCATGTTTACTACTAATTCACTCTGCGGTAATAACAGAATTCCAAACGGTTTACAATTTTTCTCGACAAATGAACTTCTATTAAGTTCGATTATTAATTCATAAAAGAATACAGACGTAAACATAATAAACAATACTAGATTGCGTAATTAATAACAGAAATTTTAAGTGTGGCAGATATTTCGTAATTTCAAATGTTTCTAAAAAAATTATCTGTACGTTCAGAGCTAGTACATATCGATTGTAACAACGAAAATAAAGTATTTCCTTTTCATTAATTTTAGCTTGAAATATAACATATTGTGTATAAAATTCTATCAGATTTTTTCCAGAAAAACAGCTGAGGTAGTACTGACATGTCCAAAACTCGAAAAACATTACTGATATCGACTACTACTGTCGAAGAAAAGTAATCCTAGAGGAGGATGTCCGTTTACACGATGTATGTATGAACATCACAATTCGTGTCAAATCTTGGTGAATTCATAATTGCTAATTCATTATTGAATATATATATTGTCAATGTGCAATTAAAATGCATAATTGTTTTAAGAGTGCGAGTGAACACCACATATTATTCTTACTGCAATTAATACTTTTCGTTTAAGTGATGAATTACCCCAAAAAATTATTTCATAAGGTATTATCTTGTGCAAATATGCATACTGTGTTAGGAGGATGATACGTTTGTTTCCAAGACTAACAATTACATGAATAACAAAGGTATCTGAATTAAATTGTTTGAGCAGCTCAGTAATATGCTTCTTCCAGCTCAATATCTACACCCAAAAACTGAGAATATTCTATCCTGTTTGCTGATCCCTGTTCATGTGCTACACCAACTGCGGGTACGACTCTGTTTGTTGTATACAACTGAGTATAGTGTGTTTTCTTAAATTTTATGGACAGCTCGTTTTCAGACAACCACTTAACAATTTTTCGAAAAACATCATTAAAAATTTCATCTGTTCCTTCTCTCTAGTGAGATTTATTATAAGTCTAGTATCGTCTGCAACAGTTATGGATCAGCTTGATGAGTGTTAAGTGGAAGGTTATTCACTTGTATAAGTAATAGGAGTAGACCCAAAACTAAACCCTGTGGGGCTAACTTTAGAGCTTCGCAACGTACCGGAGTCTCTAATTGAGATTATTTACAGTTCTCTGCTCCTAACCGTTCTTCCAGGATGATGTACATAATGCGTGGTATGAAATTCGTTTCAGCCATACGTGGACTTTTTCAGGTTACAATTTTCGCGGACGTTGTCCCACGTGCACCGCAGGACGCCGCACGATCCCCGCCTGCCCCTCGCCGTAGGGCTTCGCTAGCCGCTGATAGTCGGTCAGAGATCTACCTAGGGCTTCGCCCCGCCTGCGATGCCGTTACGACTTCACCGGCGTTTGCGTTTACGAGTAGACGATGATTTAAGCATTCTGAAAAAGCTGCACCATGAGCTGTACAGTTGTATATTTATTCTCTAACGGTTTCGGTTATAACAAACATCTTAGCAGAAGAAAAACAATGTACATTAATGAATCAAAAATACATTTTCGTCATATACGGCATTTTCTGTAGAACATAAGTAACTGTCATAAGAGTCTGTCTGAACATAATCTATACGGACGTACCGTGCATTTGCACAGTTATAGTTATGTGTACCTGCACTAAATGGAAACATCTCACTTTCACTAAGTGTGAAGTTCTCAACCAGTGTACTTTACTCTAATTGTGTTACTGCACCGCACGTTCGTGTGTCAAACGGCTTCCTACAGTCTACGGCCACGGCATCAGCCTGAGCGCCGATGTCTACAGCACGGTGGATTTCATGGAGGAAGAAAGCGAACTGAGTTTAGCAAGACCTCGGTTTGCGGAATGTATGTTGATTTTTACAGATGATATTTTCGTTCTCCAAAACCGTTATAACTTAATACGTGAGCATGTACACCACTGGCCATTAAAATTGCTACACCAAGAAGAAATGCAGATGATAAAAGGGTATTCATTGGACAAATATATTATACTAGAACTGAGATGTGATTACATTTTCACGCAATTTGGGTGCATAGATCCTGAGAAATCAGTACCGAGAACAACCACCTCTGGCCGTAATAACGGCCTTGATACGCTAAGGCATTGAGTCAAACAGAGCTTGGATGGCGTGTACAAGTACAGCTACCCATGCAGCTTCAACGTGATACCACAGTTCATCAAGAGTAGCGACTGGCGTATTGTGACGAGCCAGTTGCTCGGCCACCATTGAACAGACTTTGCAATTAGTGAGAGACCTGGAGAATGTGCTGGCCAGGGCAGCAGTCGAACATATTCTGTATCCAGAAAGGCCCGTACAGGACCTGCAACATGCGTCGTGCATTATCCTACTGAAATGTAGGGTTTCGCAGGGATCGAATGAAGGGGAGAGCCACGGGTCGTAACACATCTGAAATGTAACGTCCACTGTTCAAAGGTCTGTCAGTGCGAACGAGAGGTGACCGAGACGTGTAACCAATGGCACCCCACACCATCACGCCGGGTGATACGCTAGTATGGCGATGACGAATGCACGCTTCCAATGTGCGTTCACAGCGATGTCGCCAAACACGGATGCGACCATCATGATGCTGTAAACGGAAGCTGGATTCATCCGAAAAAATGACGTTTTGCCATTCGTGCACCCAGGTTCGTCGTTGAGTACACCATCGTAGGCGCTCCTGTCTGTGATGCAGCGTCAAGGGTAACCGCAGCCATGGTCTCCGCGATGATAGTCGCTGGTGCTGCAAACGTCGTCGAACTGTTCGTGCAGATCGTTGTTGTCTTGTAAACGTCCCCATATGTTGACTCAGGGATCGAGACGTGGCTGCACGATCCGTTACAACCATGCGGATAAGGTGCCTGTCATCTCGACTGCTAGTGATACGAGGCCGTTGGGATCCAGCACGGCGTTCTGTATTACCCTCCTGAATCCACTGATTCCATATTCTGCTAACAGTCATTGGATCTCGACCAACGCGAGCAGCAATATCGCGATACGATAAACCGCAATCGCGATAGGCTACAATCCGACCTTTATCGTGGTACGCATTTCTCCTCCTCACAGGAGGCATCACAACAACGTTTCACCAGGCAACACCGGTTAACTGCTGTTTGTGTATGAGAAATTGGTTGGAAAGTTTCCTCATGTCAGCACGTTGTAGGTGTCGCCACCAGCGCCAACCTTGTGCGAATGCTCTGAAAAGCTAATCATTTGCGTATCACAGCATCTTCTTCCTGTTTGTTAAATTTCGCGTCTGTAGCACGTCATCTTCGTGGTGTAGCAATTTTAATGGCCATTAGTGTAATATGTTCCATAATTCTTACAACATTCTGACGTCAGCGATATAGGTCTATAATTAGGCGCATCTGTCCTAAGACGCTTCTTCAAAACGGGAATCACCTGCACTTTTTACCACTCGGTAGCTACCCTTAGCTGCTCAGCGACCCACGATAAACTGCTAGTACGATGCTGCAAACAACAGGCGTAATACACAGTGCCTTAACGACTGCGCTACCTAGCTGGGAAACTGTCGTCCAGTCTGGAGTGCCTCTCAGTACACAAAAGTCGTCACGTGATAAACGTGCCTTGCTGAGCAAGCCAGACGCTGACGAGACACCCTGAACTGCCCTCAACCATCCAGAATATCGGCTGCTACGGAGTGAGGCGTGACCCGTTTATTCAGATTTCATACAATATCACGATAGCCCTCCCTCACTTACTCGTTAATATGCTGCAGCAAGCGGTTTGTATCCTCGCGGAGGGACTGCTGAATTATGCATCCGGCCCTCTGACATAAGCAACCCTGAGCCCTTGTCACGGCTCACATCGGCCCCGCGAACTCTGCTGTGAGCACTCGAAAATATCACGAGCTCTCTAAAGTTAATCAATCTGCCAGCCTTCATGAATATTTCATCCCCCTGGCGTTTCTTAAATGTCGAAACTGAATGTTTGGAACCCGAATGCGACAGGAAAACAACAGAGTGGATAACGGCGCGTACATCGCAGTTTTTTTGCAGCTGATTTACCAGTTATAAACAAGATATACTCTAGAGCCGGCCGAGGTGGCCGAGCGGTTCTAGGCGCTACAGTCTGTAGCCGCGCGACCTCTACGGTCGCAGGTTCGAGTCCTGCCTCGGGCATGGATGTGTGTGATGTCCTTAGGTTAGTTAGGTTTAAGTAGTTCTAAGTTCTAGGGGACTGATGACCTCAGAAGTTAAGTCCCATAGTGCTCAGAGCCATTTGAACCATTTGAACTCTAGAGGCTAGAGGTGACCTACGTATGCCTCACTCTATTCTTAGCTGTCGTTTTACATATAGAGATCAGGCATATGCACGTTCTGTCTTTGCAAAATTTGTATCAATCGTTTTCTTGGTCGACCTAAATCTCTTCTTCCTTTTGTTCCCATTTTGTTTCCATCTCTTTCTGTACTATTTTCTGATTAATAGCACGTACATTCAACTCATTTGGGACATCTTTATTGTTTGTTAGATCTCTTTTTGTCCAGTGTTTTATTCTCCTCAGTAATCTCATCTGTTCTGCTTGTATCTAGCTCTCATCTTTCTTTTTATTTATCCAACTCTCGCTTCCATACAACAGTAATGATATCGCTATTATGGTTTCATGAAATTTATTTTTGTATGTTTTCGGGTTTTGTGCTTAAGCACTCTGTTTATTATTCTACATATTGCTTGAAATTTGTGCAGCTTTTCGTCTATATTATTATCATAATCATGGGTAGTATCGCAACCCAAATATCTAGCCGACCGAAGTGGCCGAGCGGTTCTAGGCGCTTCAGTCTGGAACGGCGCGACCGCTACGGTCGCAGGTTCGAATCCTGCCTCGGGCATGGATGTGTGTGATGTTCTTAGGTTAGTTAGGTTCTAAGTTCTAGGGGACTGATGACCTCAGATGTTAAGTCCCATAGTGCTCAGAGCCATTTGAACCATTTTTGAACCAAATATCTAACATGATGCATGTTCTGGTACTTGTCTGTTTCTTATTATTTCGACAGTAGTAGGTATTTAGGTATTTTGCTTACCAATAGCCTTTCGACAGTGGTAACACCGGTTCCCCTCAGGTCACCGAAGTGCTGTCGGGCCTGGCTTGCACGTGTATGGGTCACCGTCCGGGTTTGTAGAGCGCTGTTGGCAAGTAGGTTGCACTCAGCCATTGTGACATCAATTGAGGAGCTACTTGATTGAGAAGTAGCGGCTCCAGCCACGAGAACTGAGAAAGGCCGGGAGAGCATCCGGTGACCCCTAAGGGCCGCGGATGACGCGGCGGCCGGTCGGTACCGTTGTGTCTTCAAGGCCTACCCAGACGGTGTTTTGTCTGTTTTGCGTATTTACCTTGAAAGGCCATAACTTCTGTCTTATATATTTAAGTTTTTTACTGTGATGTGTACATGTCTGGTTTAGCCGATGAACTGCTTACTGCAGATTGTCTTCACTTTCTTTCATCCCTACTTTAGCATTTGCTAATGGTGATCTGCTTCAGTTAAAGTATTTATCTAATTTGATTTCTGATCTAATTTGATTTCTGATTTTAAGAACATTGTCAAGCTTTCTGCAGGGCGTCCTAAGTATCTCCATTCCACTATATATTCCTACGTATCCTCAATTCCAGATATCTAGGGTCCTCCACTGCATTAACAGTACCACTTCCTACGCGACTACAGTGTTATTTCAGATAGAATTATGTATGACAGCCTGAATATGTAACGTTTTATTGGAATTTTCTGTAAGCCAGAAACCGATTTTCTAGCGTGTAATATATGTATCATTATTCGATTTGTTACCTGCGTTTGAAAAGAAAGGAGACGTGTCATCGGTATAAAGGGCCGACAGCACTAGCTTAGTGTGTAAGATCTTGGACTCTGATGCGCAAAAGAAAAGACTCAAATCTCTTTTTAGCTTTCTGGTTTGGACTACCCATTAATTTCCTGTACTATTTAAACGGTCGGTAGCTGGTAGAAATTCTGAAGGTAGCAGGGTTAAGTGCAGGGAGCATAAGTTTGTCTACAACGTGTACAGAAATGACAGACGTGAAAAGGAAGCGGTAGTTGAGAAGGGAGTGAGAAACGGTTATAGCCTATGCGTGATGTTATTCAATTTGTACACTGAGCAACCAGCAAGGGAAATCAAAGGTAGATATGGAAAGGAAATTAAATTTCAGGCAGAAGAAATAAAAACTTTGAGTTTGGCTGATGACGTAATCCTGTATGAGTCGAGACAGGACTAGGAAGATCATTTGAGCGGAATGTCTTGGAGAGAACCTGTAAGATGACACGAACAACAACAAAAAAAACGGTATTTTAATGTATACGAATTAAATCAGACGATGCTGAGCGTGTTAGTTTCAAATGGTTCAAATGGCCCTGAGCACTATGGGACTTAACATCTGTGGTCATCAGTCCCCTAGAACTTAGAACTACTTAAACCTAACTAACCTAAGGACATCACACACATCCATGCCCGAGGCAGGATTCGAACCTGCGACCGTAGCAGTCGCGCGGCTCCGGACTGAGCGTCTAGAACCGCGGGACCACCGCTTCCGGCGAGGGTGTTAGATTACGAAATAAATCCCTAAACGGAGTGTTATTATTAGAGCAGGAAAAGAACTGTTGGCGGCAGAAGTACAGAGGATATACAATTCAGACTGGCAATACCAAGAAAAGCGTTTCTGAGGAAAGAGAAACTAGTTAACATCGAATATAATTTTAAATGCTAGAATATCTACACTGAAGCGGTTTGCAACGAGTGTAGCGGTGTACGAAAGTGAAACGTGGCAATGATCAATCTAGACAGAAGAGAACAGAGCTACAGAAGAATGCTGACTGTTAGATGAATTGAATTGGGGAGAAAAGAAATTTATGGCACAGCGTGACTAAAAGGAAAGGTCGGTTGATAGGATACAACTTGAGGCTTCAATGAATGAAGGGATAAAAACTGTAGACCAAGACTGGACGACAATAAGAAGGTTCATGAAGAGGCTCTCACAGGATGAACTAGCGGCGAGAAATGTATTAAACCAGTAAGCGGACTGAAGACGTCAACGGTAACACCACGGAGAATGTCACGACGTTTCCTTCAACAAAATCGCGAATTTTTTTTTTCTATCCTGAGATTAGATATATTGGCATGTCTTCCTTGATAGGATTAGCTACTTCAATCATTTAGGTTATCTTATTGTACCAGGGATTGGAAGCAAAACTACAGGCCAACTACTAGTTCTAACCAAGGTCTTATGCAGCTGTCAGTTGGATGAATGGCATACGTTAGTGATGAAAATCCTCTTTCACATAATTTCGCAAGATCTGACCCAGCTTACAGTCTCACAACAAGACCTTTTTTAGAAGACTGCAGAACTTTAAGTAGCCTGCAGTATGCACTTCGTGCTGATTAGAATTAAATATATAGCCTAAAATCGGAACTCTCTCCACACACTTTGCATTAATTAGCTTGTAATAAAGACAGGTAAATGTTGCTCGATTCATTTCGCTTTGACGCTGTGTGGAACTGGCAAGGTAAAAAAGCACTTAACGTTTGCTTATAGCAAAAAATTAAACGTTGTTTTCAGTAATTGTAAAGTTAACAAGTTCAAGCGATTCCAACCCTGATGGGAAATATGAAGGGAGTTATAAATTTATATGGCAGAATGAGTGTTGCATAAACTAAGGCACAATGCCTATTAGCTTTGCAGTAACAAAATGTAGGAACTCCTGTACGTTAGTGAAGATCGTTTGACATATTCGCATGGTGGTGATACCCAGACGGTTCTTCTGTCGCCATTGACGTAACGATAAGAAAATACATAACTTCTAGAGACCTACACGTTATCTTAAATAACGCGCTAAATTGTGCAGCATTAATGTCCGTTTTAGTCTAATCAATACGTAAAAATATACGACAATGATTATATACTTCGTTATACAGACTCCACTCGTTGAGTATGTATTAAAGAAAGGAGAGCAAAAAATATCAATGGCTTTAAAGGTATTTGGTTTGGACGTAGATTTGTGATGCAGTAATATCTACATCAAACACTGCCATTGACTGCCATGTTAACGCCGATCTATTTTCATTATGCGACTACCACCGAGTAAGCGTTGCAAATTGTTCTGCAGAAGTACAACGTATCTTTTAAAATGGATACGTTCAGAAAATTTTAATATTAAATACTAAACCGCAGCTAAGTCTATAGTGAGTATGGTCATAGAGGATGTGTGTTTGTCAGAAAATGAGGTGGGAGAGATGAATGTATCCTACTTTCAGAAATTTTTTCTTACTTGTCTCTGATATGTATTCCACTGTACATATCAATTGCTCCCCAACTCAAAAAATGAATGCAAACGCTTTGCTATTTGTCGGTCAGCCGCTTTATAGATACGAGCTTACAACACAATTCGGTTCTTCAGCCAATGCCATTTTGATGTACTGTATTGGCAAGGCTTGCTTTGTCCACCCTTGATTGGTATTGATCTTCCAACTCGCTTTTCATCGCTTCACAATCGATATTTCCTGGTTGACTGCCTATGGCTAGGTAACCTTTCGCCTCTTGATAGATAGCAACAGGTGCTGATTGATAAAAGCGACCAGAGTTGTATAGGGCAAGCAATCTATTTCATTACCTTCTCAACAATGAGAAAAACTGATACCCCAGTATAAGGCCTTTTCCCGTTTAATTGCCTTTCGTTAGTAGTCACGATACGAGGATAATGCTAGGTAACGGAACAATGTGTGACCCCTTTCCTCACCACATTCACCAATGATACTTTTAGAAAATAAACATACCCATCGACACTCCTCTTTAGATAGTTTTATAAAATAAAAATTTCATGGAAACTCCTCTCCATACAGTACTCAATGATTTGTTCTACTTTATTCATATCTGAGAGTCTACTATCCTTTTAGAAGAGATTGTTGCCTAGATCTAAGGGTTGTTTTTTTTCTTCTTTTCTCATAGGTAGCAGTTTCAGCCAGGTAAATGGCCATCTTCAGATATGCAAAGGTTTACAACAAAATACAGATCAACACATTTTACCCAAACCAAAACTGTTAATCCTGGTAAGTAACTAATCGCATGATCGTGTACGACACGTAAAAAAATATATTTTACGGAGGCGATGGGAAGTCATCGTTAACATTACACCATTGTGCTGTGCCTACATTATCTACCCGTAGTCGCACAACTTGCAGCATACTAGACACTGTATAGAGCAGTGGTTCTCAAACTGCGGGGCTCGCAGGGGAGGGGAGGGGTAGGGGCGAATCCCGTGCAAGGGTGGCGCGGTATATTAAAAAAATCTACCATCTTCGGTAACAAACGATTGCGTTTATTTTATCCTTTGAAAAAAAAAAAAGAAAAAAAGAAAAAAGAAAAAGATGCCGTTGATCTGGACTGAACTTCGCCCGACGTCGGTGTTACGCCAGCTGCAGTCAACGACAGTGAAACCGTGGCCATATTTTTAGCGTCGGTTCAAATGGTCGGACGAGCAGCGTTACGTTGGGATGTCGGCTGCACTCTGACTGTCGCTCACAGTGCCAGCTTTTGCTGGTGTATCTCGACGCCTTCTCAGACCTCGCGAAGACTTGATTGCAGTACGAAGCGGTTCCTGGTTAGTGACAGACATAAAGACACCAACGGTCCACCAACTATCGGAGGGGAGGGAGATACTCCAAAGTAAGCACGAAGCCTAACAAATTACAGATATAACTCGAAACCAAATACCCTGAATTAACGGGTGAACGAAAAGAATTTTTTGCCAGGAAACTAAATGTTTTGTTGTCTGCTCAGAAGAATTTTGCTAAAACGAAGAATGTGACTTCTAAGGCCTATTTATCCTCTTACCAGAATTCACATAGGGTTGCTAAATGCAAGAAACCACACAGGCTTGCATAAACACTGGTTTTACCAGCAGGGATTGATACAGTATCAACAATGTTTGGTGGCTCATTTGCTTAACAGTTGTAAAGATTCCTATCACTAATGACACAGTACGTTGAAGAATGTTGGGCATTCCTAGCGATTCACTAGTGCACTTAATCGACAAATTGCGTATCGACTGTTTTCCAGGTCAAGTGGACGAAGCGACTGATATTCATAAAACTGTTTATTTGATTGCTTATGTTCATTTCATTGATGAGCTTAACATTCTAGAGGTATTGCTTTTTTGTGAGCAGTTCAAAGCGTTTTTTACGTAACCAATACTTTTTTTAATCAAAGCATACGCACAGAAGTAAGATGTTTCTCTGTCGGCATGTACCAGCGATATATTATAATGTAAAATGAAGCTGGAGGCCTAAGATACGTGCTTGGAAATGACCAAAGGTCGAAATTGGCCCGTCGCGTAGATAGTAAGAAAGATAATACAGGCTTCCTATTTTCATTCGCAAAGTATCATAAAATAAGTACAGTGGAGTATACACAGATGGAGCTCGCAAAGTGTCTGGAATTGCAAGCGAAAGTTAAAGCTGTAGGTCCTGATACAGTATGGACGTACGGCAAGATACATCGGGAGGCTCTGGCCGCTATGTAACTTAGCCCGCCCGTTCATGAATTTCTGCAAACGGCTATAGAAATAGTTGATATTATTAAGGCAAAAACTATAAGTTCAATTCTTTTTAAACTGTTATGTGAAGAGACGCAAGTTGGACACGTTCAACTGCTCTTCTTTAGTAATGCTCGATGGCTTTCAAGGAGTAAAGTACTAAAAAGAATGTCTGAACTAAGGAAAGACGTAATCTCTTTCGTAAATCAGTAAAGTCGCCCTCTGGCAGACTGTTTCAGCAACGGAGATTTTCAAAGTGGCTTACCTCACCGAGATTTTTGAGAAACTTATACTTTTAACACTGTACATCAGGGTAGTCAGTCAACTATACTATCTTTGAATGAAGAAGTGAAGCCGTTCACAAGGAAATTAGAGCTGTGGCAAAGCAGGATGGAAAACGGCATGCTGGATATGGCCCCTACTATAGTGTAACTGTTAGTGCTCACAGATAACCCGATACTTCCAACGGAGATAAAAGCTTGCCTTCTTCATCGTCTTGATACACTAAAAGTTCACTTCTAAAAGTATTTCTGGGAAGATTTTGATAGATTTGATTGGATTAAAAATCCGCTCAAAAATGCTCTTGGGCCATCATGTCGAAGAGCAAAAACAAACGTATTGATCTCACTGTGATACTTCACTAGGAAAATAAATTAAATGAAAGGTCTTTGTTGGAGTTTTGATACATAGTAACAATGAATTCCCAGCTCTAAGCCAAAATGCAATGAATATCCTGTTTCCTTTCGCAACATCATACTTTTGAGAGACTAGTTTTCAGCTTCGGCAGCTTTGAGATCCAACTATCGTTCAAAGCTAAATATAAGCTGTTTCTGCTATTACACCACGTCTTGAGAAACTTCCTTCTCAAAAGAAAGTTCATCTATCGCCCTGAACTTAATAATTTAAGTTTTTGATGATGGTGTAATCCTTGTTTGCTGAACTGTAAATACTTTTCATTTTATAGTTTTTGAATAAATGAAAATGTGATAAACAATTTGTTCCATATTTTATTTATAATAATTCACGTGGTTTTGGTTTCTGTTGCTTAAAATCCTACTAAATTGAATTTGGTGAAGGAAAGAATACGGCAAAGAAAGTATAAAAAAGTGACTATTTTAATAATAAAATAGGGTGATATTATTTTTCCTGGTGAAGGAAAACCCAGAGGAAAAAAAAGTTTGAGAACCACTCGTATAGGGTACTGGGCACTATCACATAGTGTCAAAAAGGCGCAAAGTCCCATGTGTATGATGATATTTGTTTTTATTGTCACATCAGATTAGTTTGCACACTCGAGATTTCGGCAGCTTCCTCAGTCAGGAATTAGCTGTCGTACTGAAAGGTCGTGTGGTTCCTTCGTATCTATCCTGCCGAATTACGTTATGGAGACATCACGAAGTCACAAAACGGAACTCCCATATTATCCTGCCAAAGATTATAACGATGACTGTGATGGATGAACAGCAGCAGCGATTCTCATACCGTTAGATGGTAGGTAACTTAGTTTATTTCTCTATAGACTCTCATCACTAAGAAGTAAGGATAGAGTGATTGACCGGATAAAAGTTATTTTGATCTCGTCAAGGAAGCCGTTGAGATCTGAAGGAGCAACAGCAGCTTAAATCGAGGCAGCAGCTATCTGCCATCTAACGAAAAGAGCATCGCTACTACTGTTCCTTAGCAAAAGACATCGACATAGTCTACATCTACCTCTACATCACTAACCCTTCACCCATGAGACGGTGTGTCACGGAGGGTATTTATGGTGACACTATCTGTTCGCCCGTTCCCTGTTCCACTCGCGAATGGCGCGAGGGAACAGTGACTATACGTAAACATCCTACCTCTAATTTCCCGATTGTTCTCGTTGTGCTGATTTAGAGAGGTGTATGGGGAAGAAACTGATATGTTGCCCTACTCTTTCCGGAATTTCAGTAACAAACCACTCCGTCAAATGCAACATCCCTTTGCATCGTCTGCCATTTCAGGTTGTTCGGCATCTCGGTAACTCTCTCGTGCGACTAAAGGATCCCAAGAAGAAACGCGCGGCTCTTCGTTGTATTCGTCTACCTCTTCTATTAACCCAACCTGATAAGTGTTCAAGAATGATATGCAATAGTCAAGAACCGGTCGAACAAGTGCTTTGTAAGCCAGTTCCTTCGCAGATGAATTACATTTGCTTAAGATTTATCCTATGAATCTCAGGTTAGCATGTGCTTTCCCTATTATTTGTTTTATGTGTTCACACCACTTTACCTTGATCCGTATGGTTATTCCAAGATATTTTATTGTAGTTACTGTTTCCAGTGGTTTGTCACCCACTCCATAATCGTATAACAGTGGATGTCTTCACCTATTTAAGCGCAATATGTTACATTTATTTACGTACAGGATCAACAGCCGGTCTGTGGACCAATCATCCGACATCACTGCCTCTTCCTGCAGTTCGCTAAAGTCTCCTAGGCGTACTATTCTTCAATTCACAGTAAAATTGCCTGACCGACGATTCATCGAACCGCCTCCACAATATTTTTCAATCATTCCATTCTGGAACAGCGCGCGAGAAAAACGAAAACTTAAATTTGTCTGTGCTAGATCTAATTTCTCTTATTTTATTACAGTTACCATGTCTCTGTATGCAGGTGGCCGTCAACAAAATATTTTCGCATGCAACGGAGAAAACTCGAGATTGAAACTCTGTAGAAACAACTCGCCCCAAATAAGAACGTCTTTGTTTTAACGATTCCCACACCAACTCGTGTATCATATCCGTCACACTCTCTCCCCTACTTCGCGATAGGAAAAAAGGACGTGCCCTTCTTTTTAATTTTTCGATGTCCTTCGTCGATCCTATCTCATGCGGATCCCACACCGCACAGCAATACTCCAGAAGAGGCGGACAAACGTAGTGTAAGCAATCTCTCTAACAGACCTTTTGCACGTTCCAATTGTTCTGCCAATAAAACGCAATTCTTCATCGCCTTCCCCACTACATTATATGTGTGATCTTTCAAATTAAAGTAGTTCGTAATTGTTATATCCAGGTATTTAGTTCAATTGACAGCATTCTGGCGTTGCTACATCCTTGTAGACAAGCTCTTAGACAAATCCAAGTTTTAAATTTCGCATTTAATAAATCGTTCACGCAGGAAAAATGACTCCCGTATGGACGACATTGTAATAAGCACCATTGGCGTAGAGAAACAATTGAAACAGTTGAAAACAAATAATTCGCCAGCCCCGGATGTAATTTGGTTTTACAAAGAGTACCCCAAGACATTTGCCTCTTACGTAGGTCGCATTTATCGCGAATCTCGCGCCCAACGCAAAGTACCGAGCGAATGGAAAGAAGCCCAGTTACTCCTGTATGTATGAAGGATAAAAAGAACGGTCCCACAAAATTACAGACCAATATCCTTAGCAATCGGTCTGCCGTAAAATTCTTGAACATATTCTCAGTTCGAATACATTAAATTTTCTTGAGATCGAGAAGCTTATGTCCACGGTTTTAGAAAGCATCGCTCGCGTGAAACTCAGCTCTCCCTTTTCTCACTGCGAACTACGGATGAAGGGCAACAGGCAACATTTTTAGATTTCCGAAAAGTATTAGATCCTGTGCCGCCCTGCAGACGGCTAATGAAGGTTCGAGCATATGAAATCGTCAGGAGCGCACCAGGAAAGTGTGATAGGACCGTACTTATTCTCTATATACGAAAATGGTTTCGTGGACAGGGTCAGCAACAGTCTGCGTTTGTTTGATGATAATGCTGTGGTGCGCGGTAAGGTGTCGTCATTGATCGACTGTAGGAAAATACAAGATGACGTAAACAAAATTTCTAGTTCGCATGATGAATTGCAGCTAGCTCTACTTGTACAAAAGTGTAAGTGAATGCGGATGAGAAGGAAAAACAAACAATTATTGTTCGGATACGGTATTAGTAGTGCCCCGCTTGACCCAGTGAAGTCATACAAATATCTGGGCGTAGCGATATGAAATGCAGCGAGCATGCGAGGCTTGTGATAAGGAAGGCGAATGGCTGAGTTCTGTTTATTGAGAGTATTTTGGGAAAATGTGGGTCATCTGAAAAGGATACCGCTAGTGAGTACTTTTCGAGCGTTTGGCGTCCGAATCAGGTCGGATTAAAGGCAGACATCGAAGCAATTCAGAGGCGGGCTGCTAGATCTGTTACCGGTAAATTCGAAAAACACGCAAGTATTACGGAGACGCTTCGGGAACTGAAATGGGAATCTCTGGAGGCAGGACGACGTCTTTTGAGAAAATTTAGAGATTTGGGATTTGAAGCTGACTGCAGAACGATTCTATTGCAGCCAAGATGCATTTCGCGAAAGGACCACGAAGGTAAGTATACTGTAAACAATAATGGTCTTATCAACTTCCCTGCGTTACACCTGAAATTACCCTTACATGTGTCGATTTTCTTCCGTTAAGAACGACGTATTAAGCTCTGTCTCCAGAAAAGTCCTGAATAGAGTTAGAAATCGGGTCCAATACCAGGTTAGCTCGCGTTTATTTCTTTTTACTAAACGACCGTTATCACGCAAGATTTGAAATTTCCATGACCTCCTGACATCTCCATGATACGCCAAGTGCATAGGAAAGTATGACACGGCATTTTAGTATGAAGACGGAGGAAGTCGGCGATAGCTCGAACATGGAACCTAACGTGATGCAGCAAGAAGGGCGAAGGACGTTTGGTTTAGAACTACAGTAGAACGTCGATTATCCGAAGTAATTGGGGGACATGGGTGTTCGGAAAACTGGTTTGTTCGCATAATCGAACTGTACATGTTTATTTGCCAAAAAGAAGTACTTTACAGTAAATTTATTCATAAAAACAGGCACCTCTTTTAGTATTACAAAGTAACATACTAAGGCAACTTCAGTAGGAATGTATAGTATGTGGCACAGTTTATTAAACAAAAATATATACATATTACATACTTTGCATGAACAATACACACAGTATACAAAATTGTTTTAAAAAATCCTTTATTTTGGTCTGTCTAAGCAAGCCTACACGCTTACGAGCAGCTAAGTCACGTACTTTTTTCATTACAGGTATCTGAAACTGGTCACTTTCATCTTGGTCTTCAAACCATCGCAAGGCAGTGTCCAAACAAGTGAATGCCTCAGAAGCTGTTGGTATACTTTCATCTTCACTTTCTGGAGCACTGATTGATGAGATGCTGGCGGCGTAATCTTTATCAGTGACGACGTTTACAATCTCGCTGTCCTGTATGGTTTGGTGTCCTGGATCTGCATCATCGATATTCATCCATTCATGAACGTCTTCTTCATCACATTCTTGGCGATCTATTGCTTGGTTTGGGAGTGAGGGGGTGATGGACGGTAGGGTGGGAGAGTAACAGGTGCGAGCGAATACACAGTTCGGTTAAGCGGTCGTTCGGTTGACCGACGTTCGGATAATTGACGCTCTACTGTATTTCCGAATGTGTAGCAGCATAGGTATAACCCCAACATATTCGCGTGGCTGGTGCAGCCAGGGGGTGCGGGATCCGGTTCTTCCCCCCCCCCCCCCCCGCCTCTTCTGTAGATTTCACCATTTACATTGAAAGTAATATGAAACGTTGTCGATTACCCCCCCCCCCCCCTCTGGGTGTTGTACCCTCTTCATAATGAACTTAAAAAACTTGCACTCGCCACTTCAAACCGATCTCGTCTTCCACTCTAATCATTTTATCGTTTCTAACGTTCCCGACTTCAGCGCAACGTTACACTTTAATTATAAAAAAAGTGATGCATTCATGCAATTAAATGTTGTTTAATGTTATTTTTTGTGTACGATGCATACCGTTTGATACAGGAATTCTTTAACAATTTGGTTTTACTGCGCGACGTGCAACAGCGACACGGGTGGACACACCGCAGAGCCACGTGCGCGCCTCCCCGCGGCTTCGCTAGAGTCGCAGGGGACGGAACCCTCTGACGTCACACCCAGCAGTGACCCAGTTCTGTGTGACGTCATCTGTGAGAGCCTCCCAGGGGAACCAGACCCTCGCTTCCGCTTCCGCCGCTGGGTGGCGGGGGTGGGGGGAGGAAGCGGGTTAGGGGGGGGGGAGGTGGGCCACGCTGCCGGCGGCTCGTTGCCCCCTCCTGGTGGTGGGGGGGGGGGACACTCTCACCGGCTCTGTCATTGTCACGGCGGACCAGCGGCTTCTGTTTCGCGAAGTAGGACAGCGGTAAGAAAATGAAACTAGTGGAACAAGGGGCTCCATTTTGCTTTCATCCTTGCTTCAAGGAGGGAGGAGGGCAGGGAGAGGTATTTCATCAGAGAGTCGATTCTGTACTCTAAGACCAGGTAGCTGTTTGCCAGACGACGTAAAGAGTAATGACTGGTGAGTTACTACGTTATTAATTAAGTCTGTACTTCATAGGCAAGATATACAGTTGACTGCTACTACGTGGCACCTCTATAAATTGAAATTATCGATAAATCTAACTTCTTGTAAAGTCTCTTGGAAAAACCTCTATAAATGGAAGAAATCCTGTGTCATTTGGTACACTCGATGAATCGAAGATATTGTCATGACGGAGAGAACCACAAACAGATAACTACCCGAAGTCAACGACTAGACTAACACTCGATATTTCGAATTGTTTCGTCAGTTGTTCACTTCCGTGATTCAATTCTTTCCGACCCTCATTTGTTTTCTAAAGAATGCGTAACTTCCGACAGCCTAGTAACCAGTTGTAAAAATAACCTTTTAGTGCAGCTGTTCGACTCTCGCAGAAAAGAAGCTGGTTAGTTAGCTTGTGGAATGTGGAGTGGAAAAAAAAAAAATAGGACGTAACGAAATATTTCGGAATCCGTCATCTACGCCACCGACAATCCTGAGTTAGAAAAATGAATTACGTAAAAGCGTATCGCAATGAGGGAGAAAGCGGACTTGGAGAGGTCAGATTCTGCCACTTAAAGAATGCTTATTGCAATGTGTTAGTACAGACGACAAAGCGTACCTGTCGGAAGTTATGTGGTTTAAAAAAAGCTTTAGTCATTCGTCGTTACTGTGGGCATTGAAATGTTCACCGCAAGTGAGGAATGGTTCACAGAAGTCTTAACTGCGTCGGTCAGTACAAAGTTATGAGCATTGGTGATAAAGGTTGTACAGTTTGGAAAATTGAACGAAACTGAAGTTGTATGTACTGTCGGAATTTTGCGTTTAACTTTTCTTTGGAAATATTGCAAAAAATAACTTTATTTTTAGTTCTGGCTGTTAGTTTCAGCTTCCATTTGTAATGAAATACGTATGTTATTGAAACTACAGCATCTTTTTTAAACTTACATTCCTATTTTAATTTTTTCGTGATTCCAGTTTGAGAGACAGACTCTCGCTAATTACAACTATCAGTTATTCAAACTTTTCGTTTTGTTCCTTGAACTTCTAATTACCAAGAGGCGGCTGTATTGTAATGTTGTCGAGATATAACCGTATATTACAGCAATTTTTATTGGATGGGCTATCCTTCCCAAACAGAATTGCAAAAAATGGCTGTCCAAAACTTTGCAACTAGAGAATCACTATATTAATCTAATCCTTTTTTATATGCCTACACAAGGGTTCGTTGGTTAATTTTCTAACTTCATGGGCTGCAAAGTATGTGAAACGTTCCTACTGTTCAAGGCAACAGTCTGCAGACACCATATTATTTGTGTTATACAAAGCAGAAAACATTCACGCTGAGTAATGCGCAAAATGTTCAAATGTGTGTGAAATCTTAAGGGACTTAACTGCTAAGGTCATCAGTTCCTAAGCTTACACACTACTTAACCTAAATTATCCTAAGGACAAACACACACACCCATGCCCGAGGGAGGACTCGAACCTCCGCCGGGACGAACCACACAGTCCATGACTGCAGCGCCCTAGACCGCTCGGCTATTCCCGCGCGGCTCCGACAAGGGAACCTCCCCATCGCATCCCCCCTCAGATTTAGTTATAAGTTGGCACATTGGCACATTGGATAAACCTTGAAAAACTGAACACAGATCAATCGAGAAAACAGGAAGAAGTTTGTGGAACTATGAAAAAAATTAGTAAAATAGACAAACTTAGTAGTCCATGCGAAGATACGCAACATCAAGGACAGTGGGAGTTTAGGTGCGCGGTGGTCCCGTGGTTAGCGAGTGCAGTTACGGAGCGAGAGGTTCTAGGTTCAAGTCTTCCTTCGGGCGATAATTTTTATTTTTATTTTCAGTTTATGTGACAAACTCTTATGTTTTCATCACTATTTTGGGAGTGATTATCACATCTACAAGAAAACATAAATCGGGCAGGGTAGAAGAATCGTTTTACCCATTCGCTAAGTGTACAAGTTAGGTGGGTCGACAACATATTCCTGTCATGTGACGTCACCAGTGTCGTATAGAATATATCAGACGTGTTTTCCCGTAAAGGAATCGGTTGACCTATGACCTTGCGATCAAATGTTTTCGGTTCCCAGTGGAGAGGCACGTCCTTTCGTCTACTAATCGCATGGTTTTGCGGTGCGGTCGCAAAACACAGACACTAAACTTATTGCAGTGAACAGAAACGTCAATGAACGAACGAACAGATCATAACTTTGCGAAAATAAAGAAAGTAAAATTTTCGGTCGAGGGAAGACTTGAACCAAGGACCTCTCGTTCTATAGCTTATCACGCTAACCACGGGACCACTTCGTAGTTTCCTTGATGTTGCCTATCTTACTTATGGACTACTCAGTTTGAATATTTTAATTTTTATCACGGTTCCACAGAGCTTCTTCCTGTTTTCTCGATTGATCTGTGTTCAGTTTTTCAAGGACTATCCACTGTGCCAACTTATAACTAAATCTGAGGGGGGTGCGATGGGGAGGTTCCCTTGTGAGTAATGAAACCAGTGAAATTGGAAATATGTCATATTAATAATTGATTTTTTGACATATGAGAACTTCTGTAAGGTGCTGAGCACCAAATGTACAAGACAAACCAGTGACGATTTGTGAACATATTCTTTGAATCTTTTCTATTTTTTCCATTAACTCAACTACGTTAAAGTTCAAAATCGAGAACTGTATTCAAGAATTAGTTTGTCGAGGGTTTCGTATTTGACGACTTTCATAATTAATTGCGCCCGCGGTGGTTAAGTGTATAGACTGTGATTGTGGGAAGTAATTTTTTGTGGTTTACAGCTAACAATCACATCTACAGGGTGGTCCATTGATCGTGATCGGGCCAAATATCTCACGAAATAAGGGTCAAACGAAAAACTACAAAGTACGAAACTTGTCTAGCTTGAAGTGGGAAACCAGATGGCGCTATATGGTTGGCCCGCTAGACGTCGCTGCCATAGGTCAAACGGATATCAACTGCGTTTTTTTAAATAGGAACCCCCATTCTTTATTACATATTCGCTTAGTACGTAAAGAAATATGAATGTTTTAGTTGGACCACTTTTTTCGCTTTGTGATAGATAGCGCCATCTGGTTTTCCCCTTCAAGCTAGACGAGTTTCGTTTTTTGTAGTTTTTTCGTTTGATGCTTATTTCGTGAGATATTTGGCCCGGTCACTATCAACCACCCTGTATATTTATTTTCTTTTTAACATAGCGATACGTGTTTCGAACATGTTGTGCTCATCTTCAGGAATGTATATTCGACACCCGTAGCGTTATGTTGAGTTAAACAGAAAATACGTGTAAATCTAACTGGTGGCTCTATAATGATGATCTCTTTCGTGCTTGAATTAGCTTCGTTAGGATTCTTCCACTGAATTAGAGTTAGGCATCCGCCTTCCCATGGCTTCATACACTAATGAGTCCAGACATTGTGACCAGCTATGTAGTAGCGTGTGTAGCGTGTTGGTCCACTTCTTGGAAGAAATGCAGCAATAATTCTAAGTGGCATAGATCTGACATGTCCTTGGTCGTTTCCTAAGGCACGTTGCGCCAGATGCCTACGCATAAATCACGCGATTCTCGTAAATTACGGGCAGTTGTGTTGTGGGTGCGGACCAGGCATGTTCCATCGGGTTCAGTTCAGGTGAGTTTGGCGAAAAATACTTCAACATGAGTTCACTACAATACTTCACAAACGAGTGTGGCATGATTCTGGCCCTGTGACATGTACAGTTATCCTGTTGGAAGATGACATCACTGTCAGGTAAGACATTACGCACGAATGGGCGCAGGTGGACCACAATAATGTTCACAAAGTACCCCCAGCCGTTACGGTGTCCTTGATCACTACCACAGGTCCCATGGAAGGTTGGGCAAGCATCTCTCATAGCATAATACTGCCCCCACCTGCCTACGCCCGCGGCATAGTACACGCTCCCAGCAGGCCTTCACTCAAACGCGACACAAGCGTGTGGTACCATCTGAGTGGTGTAAGAAAGAAATATGATTCTTCTCATCGTTAGACACGTTTCCAGTGATGCATGGTCAAAACTCGGTGATCCCATGTCCACTGCAACTGCAATTTGGCGTTGTCGGGTGCAGATGCGAACACGTCTCCTGTTGAGCTCCATGTTCAACATTATTCGCTGAACGGTGTGGTCCAAAACACTACACTAGCACCCGCAGCACCATTGTTCTCTGCCACAGATCGCCTACTTATCGTACTTTACGAAGAAGGCAGGGCTCCAGTCTCAAAGTTCTGTGGCGAGGTGTGGACGTCCAACACTTTGTCGCCGATTCTTGGTTTCAGCGTCATTCAAGAACCACTTGCCACGGGTCCTCATGCTAGTAGCAACTTCATCCTTCCGAGATGTTCCTTCCCGGTCGCAGAGAAGTCCGGCCTTTACGAAAATCGGTTATATCAGAGCATTTCCCCATTTTCACTCCGTACTGTCGTTTAAATGATTCCCCATTCCTCTCTGCTTAGCTTATACACTTTCCTTTTCCGTGTCACATGCCTGCAACGTCACCATGCGGAATCTTCTTCCGCGGCGGGCAGTGGTCTTAACTTTTTGGTTCATCTGTGTATAAACGTCTCTAGGCTTGAAATCCACCCGGACAGTTACTCCTAGACGCCTGAATCCCGTGACTGATTCCAGTGACTTGTAGCCGATAGCATAATCAAATGAAATCAGATATTTTTGTCTATTTACTAGCATTAATGTCATTTCGTTTGGCTCAATGCCCGAGGGCATGCCTTTCAATTGCACGCCAGTTACACGACTTGCGTGTCCGTCTACCCCAGTTATCCAACCGGCGAAAGGGGGCCTTTATTTTAAGCCTGAATCCGAACCGCACGTTTTTTCTGTGCACTCGTCGCATTACTGAAAAGACAAGATTGAAAACAGACTGAAAATCTCCGTACGCCGACCGGGATCCACTTCTGCGACCTCTCATTTTCCATGCAGGCCACCAGGTCCGGCATTAAACGCATTACATTTATTTATATTTAAACTTAGCTAATAATCATGCACTGATGATTCTCAAGTCTCTACGTTTTGCAAGAAGTTTAGAAAGATGTCAACTTAGGGCATACAACTTTGTCGTCTAGCTGTGAGAACAACTTCATACTGCTACGAGTGCTAAACACGAGGGTGAGTCAAATGAAAACCTTAAATATTTTTTAAAATATTATTTATTGTGCAGAAGTGATAGAAAGCTGTATCACTTTTCATCATAATCTCCCCCATGCTCAATGCAAGGCCTCCAGCGCTTAAATTCCTTTAGAAAATAATTCTTTTGGTAGTCAGCGCAACCACTCGTGCACCGCGTGGCGTACCTCTTCATCAGAACGGAACTTTTTTCCTCCCATTGCGTCTTTGAGTGGTCCAAACATATGGAAATCACTTGGGGTCAGGTCTGGTGGGTATGGTGGATGAGGAAGACACTCAAAATGCAGGTCTATAATTGTTGCAACTGTTGTATGGGCAGTGTGGGGCCTTGCATTGTCATGTGGTAAAACAACACTTGCTGACAGCAATCCACGTCGCTTTGATTTGACTGCAGACCGCAGATGATTTTTTAGAAGATCTGTGTGTGATGCACTGGTGACAGTAGTCCCTCTAGGCATGTAATGCTCCAAAGTGACGCCTTTTTCGTCCCGAAAGAGAGTCAGCATCTGTTTTGGGTTGGTGGAAGTGAACCCAGGTTTCGTCCCCAGTAACGATTCTTGCAAGGAAACCATCAGCTTCTCGCTCAAAGCGCCGAAGAAGTTCTGCACAAGCATCAACACATCATTCTCTCATTTCAGGAGTCAGCTGCGGTGGCACCCATCTTGCAGACACTTTGTGAAACTGGAGCACATCATGCATAACGTGGTGTGCTGACCCATGACTAATCTGTTGCTGCAATGTCATTCAGTGTCACTCGGCGGTTTTCCTTCACTATGGTTTCAACTGTTGGAATGTTCTGTGGAGTCACAACTCGTTGTGCCTGACCTGGACGAGGAGCATCTTCCACTGAAGTCACACAATTTGCGAACTTCCTACCCCATTCGTCGATGACTTTCAATAGGTTTCAAACCTTCACTACTCAAAAACCGAATAACAGAACGTTGTTCTTTCCTGGCGTAAGTCGTAAGTGGGGCGGCCATCTTTATATTGATACTGCGACGGAATGTGTGCATCTGCACTATGCTGCCACCTACAGGCCATTCTGCACGCTGTTTGTAACACGCTTACCAACTTACAGGATAACGTCGCGAAATTTCGATTTGTTATTAAAAATATAAGGTTTTCATATGACTCACCCTCGAATACTGTAAACAGCAGCGGTCCTACCACACAACCTTGAGCTACGCCAGTGGCTACCGTCACGTCTGCTGATGCCTCCCTATGAAGAACGACGTACTGATTACTGTTTGCTAGGAAATCTTCAACACACCTACTGATTTGTCCAGCCCGTGGGCATCGCGTATTTCCTTTGCCATGCAACGGTGCGAAACTTTATCTAAGGCTCTCTGGGAGTCAAGAAACACGGCATAAACAGCAGTTCCACGTCTCCTGCCTTTTTGATCTCATGAGCGAACACATCAGGTTCGTTTCACACAGTCAGAGTTACCGGAAAGCATGCTGATTGCTGCAGAGGAGTTGTTCGATCTCCAGAGAAGTCGTTTTACGAGATCGTAATACACTCCATCACAAGAAAAGTAAAGCACCCGGAAAGGGTGTAGGAAACTTCACGGTTTGAGACTGTGTGTGACGTCACTTCAGTGGTTACAAATTCACAAATAACTTGGCAGTTTGAGCCAACTTGTCACTACGACCTTGCACTCCCTCTGGCCTGATTCGCTTGGGAAAAGTGCCATTTTAGACGTTCCATCGTCTCGTGAGGTAAGCTGGATCACAACTGTTGTTTTTCGTCCTCGAGATCTTTGTAATGGTGCTTGGTTGTAGTTGGCTGTTCCCACACAGGTTCTATCGGAGCCAAATCTGGGGATCTTTCTGGCTGTGGTAGTACGTCAATGTGAGTCACACAGTTCGTAGAAATACGTGCCATGTGCAGAAGAGAATTATCTCTTTGAAGAATGGCGTCACGATTCTGTCACCTGAGGGGTAACTGGCGCATCGATTAGCACAATGGACTCGCATTCTGAAGGACGATTTTCCGTGATTTCCCTAAACCGTTCAGGCAAATGCTGGAGTGGTTTCTTTGGAAGAGCACAGCCAATTTCCTTCGCCATCCTTCCCTCATCCGATGGGACCGATGACCTCGCTGTTTGGTCCCATCCCCCAAATCAGTCTAAGAATCATAAGGACGCAGGGTGTCCGTGATGTAGCTATGTGACAGTCATTACCAGCTGTAACCTTGAGTTGTACACGACGGCTCCCACACCATAACGGCATGACTGAGACCACTGTGCCACTCCAAAACATTGCAAGAGTAAATAAAATTGTTGTAGCTGGGATTCAGAGTCATAAAAAATTTTTTTGTAGGACATCATCTTTACGCCAGTGACTGTTATAAGTTTTTATTACACTATTGCAATTTCGGCCTTAGGCCATTATCAAGTGCTGCTGAAAAATACAGAATGTTTAAAAAAAAATATTTTACAGATTCATTATGTACCTCGACGTTGTGCCGATTATACAAGACATTTTAACTATGTAGCCATGTTACTTACATATTATGGCTTTAAGCCATGTCAATGTAATGTAAACTGAAACATCTGTATGTGTTTTTCTTTTCTTTATTGGATTTACAATTCCCCATCACGGGCGGGGTGGCAGCAGCATATGCCCTGCTCTTCAGCCGAAAGACATAGAAAAACAATAGAAGACATTTAGAAATAACAAAGGAGAAAAGGTGGTGAACATAGATACAGAAAAGGGGGAACATCATGGAAGACAATAGACAAAAGAGGGGCGACTGTAAAATGGAGATAAAAACCGTAAGAAAGTAGCACACACAAAAGAAAACACACTGGGACAATTAAAAAACACAAGGCGCTGTATGACCGGAGCATAAAAGTATCGATGGATGGTGTAGCACATAACAAACGCCGACAGTGACACTAAGTACACGGCAAGCACACAATTAAAATCACATCTCTTGACGCACAGGAGAAACAGCACTAAACACAACACTGACGTGGCACACTGACGATGATCAAAAAGGAGGATCTGCCAGGCGCAAAGAGATGAGGGAAACGGGAAGGAGGGGGGGGGGGGGAGGGGAAGAGAGGCGGGAGATGGGCGGGGGGAAATTGTATGTCGTTGTCAACACTGTTAAATACACTCGTGACGTTGTTACACAGTGCGAGCGCACGTATTCAAACATCGTAAAACAACATAATCTGTAAGTGCACATGTTCGATAAACCATCACTAGTCACACATGCATTAGACCACAGCTGCAGACTAATGTTTGCAGGCTACTAATAACCGTTTTGGCGCGTATACGGATTACAGATATTGTTTTGCTATGTGTCGAGCGCCATTGCAGTCCAGCGACTATACAAGGAAGCAAAGAGTATGCCCTCATTGTTCAATTATGAAGTCTGCTGTAAAACCTTACGTGACTCATTCTTAAACCATCATATATAAACGTGAGAATTACACATCGAATTACATACACAAGGGTTATACATAAAATCTTATGTGACTTACTTTTAAAACAGCATGAATAAACGTGAGGATTATATGTCGAATTACACACATAAGGTTTAAACATCGTTATACATAACCGTAGTTATTCTTTTCTGCCCACTCTTGCTGTTTTCCGAGACCCAGGAGATCATTGTAGGCAAATCCACCCCTTCCTTCCATCTCCTTCTATGTCACCATCTATGGCTGTCCTATCGCCCTCACCTCCACTCTTAAGTACCTTGGCGTCACCCTTGACCGTCGCCTCTCCTGGACCCCCCATCTCCGGACAATCCAAGCCGAGGCACGCTCCCGACTCCGTCTCCTCAAGCTCCTTTCTGGCCGCACATTGTGTCTGGACCCCTCCACCATCCTCCACACCTATAAATCCCTCATCCGCCCTATCCTCTGCTATACCCACTCTGCCTGGATCTCCACCCCTCCTACCTTTTACAAGTCCCTTCAAATCCTCGAATGCCATGCTCTCTGCCTCGCCTATCGCATCCGTCTCCCCTCCCCCACGCGGATCCTGTACGTCCTTATTCCGTTCGCACACCTCCTCCTTTTCCTCAAACGGATACAGATCCTCTACACCTCCCATAAACTCACGCAGTTGTCTCACCCATCCTCTCCCACCACCGCCCGCTGCCGCGCCTGTATTCCCACGTCCCACCCAGTCTCCATCTCTCCACTCTCTGTACCCTCTCCCAAGGTGGCTTCCGCCAGCTCCCACTGACTGATGATCCCCTCATCCCCTCCATCTACCCCTCCTATCAACTTTGATCCACTTCCTGTGTTTTTTTCCTCAGGGCACCCTCTCTCCCTTCTCTCCCTCCTCCCTTCCTCCCCCCTCCTCCCCCTGGGCTTCCCCTACACCCCCATACCTTCTTTCCTCCACCCACCTCCTCTGCCACTGGCATCTCTGCTCTCCCCTCTCCCTCCTCTGCCACCTTTTCCCCTTTCGGCAGGTCCCCTGACTCGCACACGTTACGTGGACATTCGCGCGCCGGAGGTCATCGCCATCGGTTTTGTGTGTGTACCGCCGTGTTTGTGCTTCAGTGTTTTCGCCGCCCACGCTCCATCGTTCACGTGTGTCATCTCAGTCATCAGTGTTCGTGTACAGTGCTAACAGTTTCTTTGGTTTTCTTCTCGTGTGTACGGCTTCGTGTTTTATCGTTACTGTGTCTACTGTTTTTTGTCCGCCGTTATGTTATGTTCATTCTGTGTCTCCATTGTTTTTCTCTTGTACTGCCTGTGGCTGAAGAGCGGCGTACTGTTGCCGCTGCCAGCCCACCTTGTAAGGTATAAAATGACAATAAAGAACAAAAAAAACCGCTTGCTGTTAAATTTGTACAGGACGTATATTATTACGTCGTAGGTTTACTGTATTAACACTATGCAAACAAACTGACAGAGACAGTGAGATGTCACGCAGCACCTCATGTGCTACCAAATCAGTAGCACGCTCCCAAGGAACCACCCTTGCTCAAATCCAACACAGCTGAAGTAACATTTTGTCAGCTTTACATGCATTTTCAGTACATAAATTGATCATCAACAAAGCAAACGAAAGTAATATGAAAATACAATACAATTCTTTATGTCAGTAACATAAGACGCGCTACGGGCATCGAAGAGTAAAATAACAAATCGTAAAAAATTGTACAATATCGTTTTGGCGAGAGTTCGTCATTTTATACAATTCATACTACACTGCCTTGATATTCGTCATTGTATAGAATTCATAATACACTGAATTAATACGTTAAGCTGAGCCTAAGTCTGAGCTACTATTAGCGTGTGCATCGTAAGATCGTGTAAAAATTATTTAAGAATCGTTTGTTTCTCAAGATGGTTTGGTGGTTTAGAAGATTATCAGGATCATTTTCGAAATGCTTATATATTTCCATGTCTTCAAGGATGCTCATAACTCTTCATTTAGGTACAGCGTGTAATATTGTCAGGGTTGTATCTATGTTACTGACATTTATGTTTGTTTTCACTTCAGTATTTGCTAAACTTAGAGGTGCTTTTTATGCTTGTCTACATGTCCTTTAAATCTATCTGTAAATGGTCTCCCTGTTTGTCGGATGTAATATTTCTCACAAGGGTCACATTCTATTTTATAAAGCTCTGATTTTGTAAATTGGTTAGTTTTATTGTAATTGTGTATTGATCTTTTAGCTAAGGTGTCATTGGTGTGGAAGCTGACTTTAATAGTAGTTTTCTTAAAAGCCTGTATTTTTCAGCAACACTTGATAATGGCCTAAGGCCGAAATTGCAATAGTGTAATACAAACTTATAACAGTCACAGGCGTAAAGCTGATGCCCTTCAAAAAATTGCAACAATAGGTCCTCTCTCCAGTTCGTCACCATATTCGCTGGCGATGGACATCCGAGAAAGCGCAGAGCCGCAACTCGTTGCTGAACACAGTGCAACACAATTCATCAGCACAGTCCACGCTTCCCTGTAACGGAATCCCTCCGAATGCAGCCGTTTGTGTTACTAAAATGTAGACTTTGACGGCCGAAAATGTCATGTCCATTATAATTATCCGGGCTGTTATGCCGTGGTCGGTTGATGAATTCTTTATCAATTCCCAACGTTTCGTCCCCGTCTGCGGAGGACATCATCAAGGGGGTCTGTAGCTCGATGTAAGGTCCAACACACCCACTGGCTCGCTACTTAGGAATTGACACAGAATTCATCAACCGACCACGGCATAACAGCCCGGATAATTATAATGGACATGAGCCGTTTGTGTTGTGATGTTACCAACAACCATGGGACTGTAATTCTGTAGTCTAGCTGCTGATAGTCTCTGACTACTATTGTGGGTTGATGTACTGTATGGAATGTTGCAGTGAGTCCTTACTTGTTCAAAATGGTTCAAAAGGCTCTGGGCACTATGGGACTTAACATCTGAGGTCATCCGTCCCCTAGACTTAGAACTACTTAAACCTAACTAACATAAGGACATCACACACATCCATGTCCGAGGTAGGATTCGAACCTGCGACCGTAGCAGCAGCGCGGTTCCGGACTGAAGCGCCTAGAACCGCTCGGCCACAGCGGCCGGCAGTCCTTAAACTTGTCTCAGATGGTAGGCACAGATGTGATGTTCCTGGTGCACAGTATTGTTACAACCCCCTGAGCTCAGGGGTTGTAATGTGTCGGAAAGAACGAGATGCTTTGCGAGAGAGGAGCGACTCACGGTGAAACGTGCAGAGAAACACAGGCAAGTGTGTCATTGACTATTACATCGAAGGTACACAGCGGGCCTTCCACTGAACTCGGCAATGGCGCCGCACAGTGTGCGTAATCTGCAATTTCGGCGCTCGAAAAATGGTTCAAATGGCTCGGAGCACTGTGGGACACTATAGTCCACACCTTCGGCTGTGCGTCTGAGGTATGGACTACAAATTGCTGGAGATGAACCTGAGAAAACTGATAATGTTCAGAGTGAGGTTAAATATGTAACATATGTTGTAAGAAATAGAGTGTATATGACATTTTGTAAGAGCAAGGGTACTGTTACTTTCTGAATAAAGGTTATTGTTTACAGCTAATATCTGCGTTGGAGTTTTTTTATGCCAACTGAGACCATATCCGAAATTACCCGGACGACCTGCGCCTGGCATTCCTAGTTCCCAACAATCAACAGAGGATTGATGAATTAGCTATTACCTTTTATGGCAACAAAATAAATTATTCTGCAGCTGTTATTGTGTTAGAAGAACTGTGGTATTATAAGCCAAACCTTGATGATTTAATTCGTCAGTTTAGGGATGCATACAGAGAATTTGTTTTTATGCCTAACGGTATAAGGTGTGCTAATAGGTACTTTGATTTTAGACAGGGTCGTTATAGGCCTTTGTGGTATAATTATTAGAGCCTCAATAAGAGATCCTCACAAGTCATACCTAACTAACCTAAGGACTTCACACACAACCATGCCTGAGGCAGAATTCGAATCTGCGACCTTAGCGGTCGCGCGGTTCCAGACTGATGCGCCTAGAACGGCTCGGTCACAGCGGCCGGCGCGCCTGTACTTATTCGTGGTACAGGAAAATGGTGATCCTCCCTTGTGGTGGTCGAACGGAACCGTGATGTGCGAGTATGCCTCGCGGGGACGTTCCCGAGCTGTCTCACTAGTGTGCAGCATCTCCACAGCGATCACTCAACAGCTGCCGCTGCTCACACACCATATTTAGCCTACCAGGCCGGGTAACTATCGCGTCCAAAACGTGAGTTTTGTTTGCGATTGGGCGACAAGGTTCGGGAAGAAGAAAAATGGTCGGTTGGCCTAAGTAAGAGGCAGTGTTGACCTGATTATGTTGTTAGAATTCCGTTATTACAAAAGGTAAGGCTTGGAATAAGGGCTGAAATGACAAACACTATGAGTGTTTTACAACTTATGACTTTATTCAGAGTACAGTACAAATCTTGATATACTTGCTCTAAAGAAATTTTACCCACGAAGAGACCAACACATACGCGGAGACAGTCACTAACTAGCAGCGTTCTGTTTACTTAAAATGTAACTGTCGTTATTAAGAACAGATGTAGGCAAAATTGTGGAAAAATTCGAATTTTCTTTTATTACATAATATATTAGATTGTTTCCTTAAGAGCAACGCCGCAAAGTTTTATAATCGAATTCTTGCTAGAAATATATTTTAAAAAAGATTTGGCGTCTGCGTCTGCCTTTCCCCCACGTTCTATGCTGTGATCCACACTTTCTCTACGCCAGGGTTATTTTGTGCGTTAATTTTTCGTTCACACAATCGAAAATAACTGCAGATGAGTCAAGAAGGCTGTGAGAAAGATATCTTTGTATTTTCCTTCGTTTACAACGTGATCTTTTTGATTAGTATGTGCTACAAACTTACATCAGTTTTAGATTTGCGTATATCAACCTGTTTCGTTCGAAATGGGTCGTAACAGTGGAACAGCTATGAGAGATAACTTACATAGTGTGAAAACAATGCAGCAAGCCGTGTTGGAAGTATTCTTTCACAAACTTCCTACAGATGATAATCCTCAATATTCCCTTTGTGACATACCGTGGCGGAAATATCTTCAGGCAGAAGTCAGTGGAAAACCATACACACAAAACTATGGTTTGCGACTTAATGTTTTAGATGTTATAAACCCAACTTTCAGGTACCTAGCCAATTCTGAATTGCTGAAAAAATTTGTACATGGGAAAATACAGAATTCAAATGAGAGCTACTATGACGGTATATGGATGCATTGTTCAAAACAGTATTTGTGTCCTCAGTTGCCGTGAATGTAGTTGCGATGTAGGTAGGTTTAAGCTCCTGCAGAGGCTAGGCTGCCATCCAGGTTGCATTTACACTGAAGATACTCAGAACCATCGATGAAGCGCAACTGGACAAAGCTCAGGCAGCGGAAGAAGAAGTACAAAAGTTGGCTAGGCAGAGGAGACAGGGGAAAAGCGTACTCCAAGTAGACGAGGAAGAGAATAAGAATTAGGGATATGGACAGCTTTTGTCACTCGAGTTATAGCAATATTGTCTAAAACTGAAATGAAAACTTTAAATGCGAATTACCGTAAGCGGACTTTTTTGAGTTATAATGTACTTATCGTCAGGAACTATAAAAGCTAACATTCTGAAATTCGACATCGTTCGTAAGAATTGCTTACGGAATAATCTTGTGCAGCACTTTTTCGTTATCATTTCTCTGAGAAAAGTTCTTTAAAATTTGACAGCAGAAGAGCAGTCTCAGGTAACACAAAAATGAAAAATTAATTTCAGAGCAACTAAGACCTTAAACAAAGATCTGTTTCAAACATTTTTCATCTCCCAGTACTTATTGCAACCTACATCCTTCTGAATCTGCTTAGTATATTCATCTCTTGGTCTCCCTCTACGGTTTTTACCCTCGACGCTGCCCTCCAATGCTAAATTTGTGATCCCTTGATGCCTCAGAACATGTCCTACCAACCGGTCCCTTCTTCTTGTCAAGTTGTGCCACAAACTCCTCTTCTCCCCAATTCTATTCAATACCTCCTCATTACTTATGTCATCTACCCATCTAATTTTCAGCATTCTTCTGTAGCACCACATTTCGAAAGCTTCTATTCTCTTCTTGTCCAAACTATTTATTGTCCATGTTTCACTTCCATACATGGCTACGCTCCATACAAATACTATCAGAAACGACTTCCTCACACTTAAATCTATACCCAATGTTAACAAATTTCTCTTCTTTAGAAACGCTTTCCTTGCCATTGCCAGTCTACATTTTATATCCTCTCTACTTCGACCATCATCAGTTACTTTGCTCCCCAAATAGAAAAACTCCTTTACTACTTTAAGTGTCTCATTTCCTAATCTAATAACCTCAACATCACCCGACTTAATTCGACTACATTCCGTTATCCTCGTTTTGCTTTTGTTGATGTTCGTCTTATACCCTCCATTCAAGACACTGTCCATTCCGTTAAACTGCTCTTCCAAGTCCTTTGCTGTCTCTGACAGAATTACAATGTCATCGGCGAACCTCAAAGTTTTTATTTCTTCTCCATGGACTTTAATACCTACTCCGAGTTTTTCTTTTGTTTCCTTAACTGCTTGCTCAATATACAGATTGAATAACATCGGGGACAGGCTACAACCCTGTCTCGCTCCCTTCCCAACCGCTGCTTCCCTTTCATGCCCCTCGACTCTTACAACTGCCATCTGCTTTCTGTACAAATTGTAAACAGCTTTTCGCTCCCTGTATTTTGCCCCTGCCACCTTTAGAATTTGAAAGAGAGTATTCCATTCAACATTGTCAAAAGCTTTCTCTAAGTCTACAAATGCCAGAAATGTAGGTTTGCCTTTCCTTAATCTAGCTTCTAAGATAAGTCGAAGGGTCAGTATTGCCTCACGTGTTCCAACATTTCTGTGGAATACAAACTGATCTTCGCCGAGATCGGCTTCTACCAGTTTTTCCATTCGTCTGTAAAGAATTCGCGTTAGTATTTTGCAGCTGTGACTTATTAAACTGATAGTTCGGTAATTTTCACATCTGTCAACACCTGCTTTCTTTGGGATTGGAATTATTATATTCTTCTTGAAGTCTGAGGGTATTTCGCCTGTTTCATACACCACCACCACCAGATGGTAGAGTTTTGTCAGGACTGGCTCTCCCAAGGCCGTCTGTAGTTCTAATGGAATGTTGTCTACTCCCGGGGCCTTGTTTCGACTCAGGTCTTTCAGTGCTCTGTCAAACTCTTCACGCAGTATCGTATCTCTCATTTCATCTTCATCTACATCCTCTTCCATTTTCATAATATTCTCCTCAAGTACATCGCCCTTGTATAGACCCTCTATATACTCCTTCCACCTTTCCCTTCTTTGCTTAGAACTGGGTTTCCATCTGAGCTCTTGATATTCATACAAGTGGCTCTCTTTTCTCCAAAGGTCTCTTTAATTTTCGTGTAGGCAGTATCTATCTTACCCCTAGTGAGATAAGACTCTACATCCTTACATTTGTCATCTAGCCATCCCTGGTTAGCTATTTTACACTTCCTGTCGAAAAACCTATACTCGTACAATGGTACGCTTCTGAGTAAAATCCTTGGAAATAAGCCAGTCTGCATAGTTTCCGAGCTGTCGCTTCTTCGTTCCTCTCACCTGCGTCCAAGATTTTCAGCGTTCGGAAGTATTATCCGGTTATTCTTCCGGCCCCTACTACAATAGTGGTCGGTCGCGACTCTATCGTGCTCCAGCATCCGTCTCCTATTTCCCGTGTTTAAGCAGGACCAGCACACCTGTGTGGGCCATCCACCCAGGGCTTGAGTTCCGTCCGCCGTTTCATTTACACTGCCGTTCCAACCTCCACTAGTATGATAATAAAGGCACTCCGTCACCTTTCATGCAATAAGCGTTAACAGTTATTTACAAGGCGTACGTGACAATGTCAGTCTCCTTTAAATATTCATATATACGATGTAATACTATCAGATAGTACCTAATGTGGTTGTAGATCACGGAAAAGTATGTGGATGCGTGCTTGTGAGCCACCTTACACTTTCAGTTAGGTATGTTTCGAACCAACAAGACTTGCCCGTTTCCCGTGGGTACTACATAACAATACAGAACACTAATGCACTCTGATGACCATTAGCTGCTTCTTCTGAACCCCTGCTTCCGGTATCGGTGTGGCCGGCCTGCTCTTCCTACCTCCTAGGTCGGCCCCTTCCTTTAGCTCTGAGTAGCCTCGCCGCGCGCTCTGCTCCCTGCGACATGAGACCCGCCCATCAGCGCCGTCCTTGTGTAGCGAGGCTAGCTTTCTGAGTGCGCAGCAGCACCCAGGCCGGGCGCAGATTGGAAAACTCGTGGCTAAAGTGCTACAAAGAAGCTGTCCACTCGGCGCGCGACGCCGGTCTCTGCCTCCCCCACCCCCCCCCCCCCTCCCACGCAACTTCCGTCCTTCCCCACTCCCTCCCTGGCCACTCCCCCTTTTCCCTGGCGGCAGCCAGCCTGCCTCCTCATTAAAACTACCGGACCAACTTCTGGACTTTGCCCCGAGCCAGCACCAACGCGATAATAACAAGTTATCGACTGCATCTTGTCCGCTGTAACTTCGCTTCTCCTTTTCCCTTCCCGGTACTTTTCCTCTTTTAATTTTTAGAATCTCTTAGCCAACTGTTTTAAATCGTGCAGTGAAGTAGGTACCTGTACAGGGCGTCCCATTTATGTCTACCACGACAAATAACTATATGTCCAGAGGCAAAATAAAAATGCATCAAGCAAATGCTGCTAAGCTACCAGGGGGAAAATACTGGCATCATTCTCTTCCCCCTAACTTTATTCATTACAAAGATATGAACAGCAGCAGTTTTGTTTTTCCTCAGGACCTGTTCAAAAATGAATCAGAGCGTATTATTCACGTAAACAGGACGTTATCAAAAACGTAACGCAAAACTGACTTTGACTATTTGTACTACCACACATTGCAGATAGCCGGGGTAACGTACCCCTCTAACGTGCTGGAGTCGATAAGATACAAAGGGAAACGCAAAGAAAATATTGTCACGTAAAAGAAGGTATAATTAGACGAATGACGAACTCTAACTTCACTTAACGAAGGTTTATTCAGCACTTGCACATACAAGAGCACGGAGCGAACTGCCTCCGGCCAGAACACATACAGTATACAAACAGCTATAGAACATTCCAGTAGAATGATTCTTTACATTTGTGGATACTTCTAGAATGTACTCGAACCGAATGTAGAAATTAAAATTGTACGGTACAGGGGAGTTTTGAACTCACGACCTTCCATGCAACAGTTTAGTATCATAACCACTACACCGCGGTGCTACTCAACTTCTTTTGCGACAATATTATTGCAATTACTGTTCTGCTGCACATTGTACTCATACAAATCCTCCGACGGATTCCGAGTTGGATCCCCATTTTCCACCACTACACAGAAACAAATAAAAACAAAAAATATACCCAACTCAGTTTACAAAATTTGCTAACAGATGGTACGTTAGGCACTCGTCCTTAAAGCTGAAGGTAGAGATAGGAGGGACGTCCGGTTACAGACACGAGCTTCAAATCTACAGCGGACGAAACCCCATATTCTTTGCGCCCTGCATACAAAGCGCAACAGAATCTTAAGAAATAAGGACGTAAATTATAATATGCACATTTGTTTCTTGTGGATATGTCAATTTGAGGGTTCCTTCTTTAAATTAATGCAGAGGAGTAAGAAAAACAGTCCTCTAATGTTGGAATATAGTATTAGTGGTGAGTTTCTTGCCACAGTCTTGTCGATTAAGTATCTAGGAGTAACTTCGCAAAGCGGTGTGAAATGAAACATGCACACAAGGTCAGCTGTAGGGAAAGCAAGTCGTCCACTTCACATTATTGGGAGAATTCTAGGGAAGTGTAGATCATCAATAAAGATGACCGCATGCACAAAACTTATGGTACCCGTTCTTGAGTAGCGTTCGAGTGTTTTGGATCCCCACCAAGTCATTTTAAAGGAAGATATCGAAGCAGTTCAGTGCCACATCGCCAGTTTTGTTACCGGTAGGTTCGATGAACATAAAACTATGAAATGCTATGTAAAGTCAGTTGAGAATCTGTGGAGGGAAGAAGACAGTCCTTTCGTGAAACGCTATTGAGAAAGTGTAGAGAACCGGCATTTTCGACTGGCTGCAGAATTAATCTACTGGCATCAACATACATATCATCTAAGGATCGCGAAGGCCAGATACGAAAAATCGGGGCTTGTATGCGAGCGTGCAGACAGTCGCTTTTCCCGGCTCCATTTGCCAGCGAGTATGGAACTGAAATGGCTTGCAGTGAGAGAAGGTACCCTCCACCTTGCACCATATGGTGGCCAATGGAGTATGTTTGTAGATGTAGTTGTAGATACATTCGTTCTTACGTAACCATCGTTTTATACATGTATTAGTAAGTTCTATTTAGAAAAACAATCGATAATATCCTTCGAGAAACGAGTCTGTTTACGATTTCTAAGTTATTTTCTCGGGTCGCTGACATCTTCTCCTGAGCACGCAACCGCTGAGTTTATTGGACGGACGTCAGCTAGAATGTCCGCAGTCGTGGTCTAGTGGCTAGCGTTGCTGCCTCTGGATCACGGGGTTTCGGGTTCGATTCCCGGCCGGGTTGGGGATTTTCTCTGCCCGGGGACTGGGTGTTTGTGTTATACTCATCATTTCATCATCATTCGTGACAGTGGATAGATTGGATAGTGTAAAAACTGGACTTCGTAAAAAAACTGGGAGTTTGTACGGGCGCTGATCACCGCACAGTTGAGCGCCCTACAAACCAAAGAACGTCATCAACGTCAGCTGGAATCCAACACGGAGCTGAATGAGCAACAGCCGAGCCTTCTAAGGAAGAACGACGACTTGTAATCATTATGAATACGTAACTGAACTCTACGCGAGTTTTAAATACCATTTAAGTCATCATATTATGATTCAGTCGTTAAAAACAAAGTATTGAGTGCTTATTCCACACCCCTTGCAAACATAAATCATATTCTATGAAAATGCGTTGGCGGACCGTGCAGCGGTAAACCCTTAAGAATAAAATGCACCGTTCGCACTCTATAAGGGATAGTTCATTTTGTAACGTTTCCTGCAGTACATCTTCCTATCTATACTATTGTTGAAGTGCCCAGTACGAAAAAAAGCAGCACCGTATTGTCAGCGCATTTGAAGCTGGGTGATGTGTTTTCAGGTGCACTGAACTGTCTTCTGGTGAACAAAATACATGCCGCAATTAACTGTGAAAAATATTTAATCATCTATTTTTCATTTATTACATTCATTTTTTATTTTTTTTATTTTTCCATACCATCACTTATTTTTCATAGTATACTAAGCCATGATTAATTTATGACAAGATAATTTTTTTTAGAGGACGGATTGTTATTAGAAATGCAGATAATCTTACTGACAACAAAATTTCTGTTTTCCTTAACATACCGTGAAAGAGCTGACTTGTACAACTGACCTTCAGTCACTCAATTTTTTCTGAGGAGATGTAAAAGATATCCAGAAGAACAGGCAAAACACCGAACCAGGATACGATGAAGGTGCTTTTGTTTTGGAAGATGAAAGAACACAACGACAACAAATACGTTTAGTATTTGTAAGAGATCAGCACGGTATGCAAGCAAGTTGCAATTAGGGTGATAACACGTGTCATGTTTAAGATATAGACCAGCTTTGAACGTGCAGGGTGCGCCAAACAAAACTGGCCCAGAAAATGTTTATAAGACGGATGCGAAATTGTCTCTTGTTAATGAACAGAACTGCCCATCACAGAAAATGCTGGTAACAATGACTTCGATTCGCCAATCGGTTACTGTCACATATCTACAAGGACGAATCTTTGGCATGCTCTATTGCAACTACCTCGCTGTATCATTACTTTTAAGTGAGTAAGGGGAGTGGATGTTTTTAGTCACTTTTTGGATGCTACACAGATTGGTGACCACAATTAAAAATCTCGTGGAGATTGTCGTTTCTGCGCAATGCATAATTAAACGTTTGCGAAACTTTTTGTGCAAGAGTATAAGATCGAAACTTCAGCAAAGTCTACAGTGCAAAACTTAGTAGAAAAATGGTGCGAAACGGGCTCTGTAGCGAATATGAACCGTAACAAGCCGAAAAGACTTCGAACACCGGAGAACGCGAGTAACTCGGGCTAATTTTATTTTGCTACCCTGTATATAGAAGTCTTGTGGCAAAGAGCATGTGAACAAGTGTACTGTTTATATTTAGTGTCCAAAAATGTATAATACCCGATGAAGACTATTTGCTGTTTATGCGCTCTTTTTCGTACATGTTTTGGTGACTATCTGCTACTTTTTAATCTGGTGTAAAGAATACTCACCGAGTGTACTTATCACGCATATTTAAAGACGGGTAGTTAAAGGATAGAGCGCGTTGGGAAAGCCAGATAGTCTTTCTGCGAAGACAACGCCGCGGCAGCTCAAAAGAACTATAGCGTACGCAGTACCGTTACAGCACTAGAGAAGGATTTCAGTTTGACACAAACGACTGTTTAAAAAAGTCGCAAGATCTTTTTAGAGCTGCACTTGGATGGTTAGAAATCGAAATCTTATGTCTCCATTAACAGAACCCAATAGGTGATAAGTTAGAATCTCATTGTATAGAAACTGCTTGTGTGGCGAAGAGAAAATATTATGAATATTATGACATAAAATTTTCATTCATTTTGTTAGAAATACGAAACACGTCAGAATATTTGCGGATGACGCAATAACATAGAGTTATTTCTTCATAGGAGCGACACGACATGTCGCCAAGGTCGAGATTACCATAGGCGGAGGAGTAAAAAGAAATAGAAAAGTTGAGATGGTGGTTTTATGCTTTAGGTGTTCTACATAGCCTCCTCCCTACTCGGGTGCAACGCACAGAACGTTCATATAACCATGTTAAACTGTCAAGAAAGTCCTTCTTTGGGATGCCGTTCAACTCTCGCAATAAAATGGCGGTTATGTTGTCAAAGTGTTGACCATTATCTGAATTTCTGCACTTTGTCGTTTTGTGGTAGATTCGGACTGATAACGCCAAGTCGTGTCGTCCGTGATAATTTTCCTAGGAAAGAACAGTCTAGGTTTTCAATTTCAGCCACGTCGAGCTTCGTGTCGTCGTTGTTTTCCTTTGGAAGTCACGGAATCAGGGACAACCTTGGACATACTTTATTCCTCTTCAGAACATTCTGGAGAATGTCTTGAGTTAGAGATGTCGCTCTAGCGTAACAACACCGACATAACGGCCGCACATCCACTGCTCAACACTGCCTGCTCACAACTAACTGCTTGAATGCACATCTTTCGTCTCCTGTTGGTAGTTCAAGCTGCCACCTGCCCGCATCTCGTGGTCGTGCGGTAGCGTTCTCGCTTCCCACGCCCGGGTTCCCGGGTTCGATTCCCGGCGGGGTCAGGGATTTTCTCTGCCTCGTGATGGCTGGGTGTTGTGTGATGTCCTTAGGTTAGTTAGGTTTAAGTAGTTCTAAGTTCTAGGGGACTGATGACCATAGATGTTAAGTCCCATAGTGCTCAGAGCCATTTGAACCAAGCTGCCACCGCAATTACTGCGCTGACGTCGCTTGCACACCAGGAACAGAATCAGTGTCGAAACGTTTTGGACTTAAGGTGCACGTAATTCGAAATCGACCAACGTGTTTGCCGATACGAATCAGTGGTCGTGCCACTGTTCTTTCAAAACGATGCAGTATCCCTTCTGAAAACAGGGGCTGATCGAACTGTTTTTGTCGCAACATGGTGCAGTTTGGGTAGTCTTATATGAGAAAGCCTTTAGCTTTAATCGCATCGTTGTGAATTCAGTGTGACGGAAACTATAGCGGTCCAGCGGTTGCGGTTAGTAACAGATAGGCGTGGGAAGCCGAAGTCAGCTCTGACAGATATCCTTCCTACGGTATCCGGTTTTACGCATAGCCACAGCCTCCCCACTGCGAGACCACACGAAACGATCTGACGCAATGAAAAATAAAACCCCTTGTTTCCTTAAACATATAAAAACAATAGGGGCACCTATATAACAGGAACTGACCGCGATACATTTCACAACTAATGGTCGATTTGTTGCTCTTCTAACAGCACTTCCTGGCTTCATTTTTTCAGTTCACTCTCTTAGAAACAGACGGAAACCACCAAAACGACCTTCTGCGTCCTCTCTCAACAAGGCAACTCTTTTCACATCATTTGTTAACGTGGTAAAACACTTGATGCTTCCACAGCCGTCATGAGACAGCATTGCACACTGCTGCGTTTAGTTGACAACTGTGTTCGAACAGATAGTTATTCACTGACTTTAAATATGTCACTCTGTTGCTTCATTCGCGTCTGTGCTCTGCTACGTGCCGGACAACATATTGCATAACGTGTAACATTTTATAATTTTGGCCGCACATATAGCGGGTGATCAAAAAGTGGTGTTTACCAGCCAGGCTGGGGATGATGCGATTCTGTAACATATCGGCGTAACTCTCACCCGTCACGGTAGCAGTTACAAAACCAGAATCACGCATTTCCTCGAAGAAAAATGGCCCGATAACGGGAGATGTGGTAAATCCAACCCATACCGTGACTTTCTCGTCGTGCAATGGAGTTTCCACGACAGTTCTAAGATTTTCGGTAGCCCAAATTCTGCAATTGTGGGCGTTGACAAACCCTCGGAGCGTGAAATGAGCTTCGTCGGTCCACAACACATTACTCAGCCAATCGTCATCTTCCGCCATCTTTTGAAACGCCCACACAGCAAATGCCCTCCGCTTCACTAAATCGCCAGGTAACAGCTCATGATGCCGATGGATTTTGTACGGATAGCATCCGAGGGTGCGCCTCAGTGCCAACCAAACAGTAGCGTATGGAATGCCGGTGCGGCGTGCGACTGCACGAGCGCTGACTTCCCCGTGCATAGACCAACTAGCTACAGTCTCCATTTCTTCCTGGACTGTCTCAGCAGCATTACGCCTTGTGCTCGATCGGCCACTACGGGGTCTATCGTCTAAACAACCCGTGGCTTCGAACTCCGAAATCATTCCCGCCACAGCTGCATTTGTCAACGGACCTTTACCCGTTCGAATCCCTTTCCTATGGTGATAGGATCGTAACGCTGAACTAGCACATTCCCCATGCTGATAATACAGCTTCACTAAATCGCCTTTTCAGGTGACGTCAACATGCTGCGACTACTGGCGCATCTGATTCTCTCTCTCATTACAGCTCCTTTTATACACGACTGTCATCCGCAGTCACTGACGTTTTGCTGTTCAGCGCCATCTGTCGGACATTTTGTGAACTTTGTTTTTTTTTTTGTTCTAATAAAACCCCATGTCACACCAAGCATGAGTGTTAATTTGTACCTCTCTATCTACATTATTCCGTGGTTTATTAAGTTTTCAAATTTATACTGACTTTTTGATTACCCGGGACATAAGACAGATTTAATACCAAATAGATCTTGCCGAGTGCAAATTTTAGTTCTGAAACTGATTCATAGACATCAAAAAAATTATGATGAACTGTTAGCTTGTAACTAGATTTGAAAAAGCATATGGCTCAGTGAAATGTAAGTCTTACTTCCAAATTCTGGAACAATAAGATCTTGACCTCAAAACCGTTGCAATTTTTGGTGAAGTACTAAATGGTACAAATTCTAAGGTAATACTGAGAGGAGAAATTTCGGAAAATTTTGAAATTCACTCCATTACTTATCAATTGCGTCTTAGTAAACGTAATCCAAGAGTGCCGAAACTTAAAATCGGATCTAAAAATAACAAACCACTCATATTAGGGAGAACTAATAGTAGGATAGACTGCTTAGCTTTTGCCGGCGACATAGAGATTCTATTCAGAACACTGAAACAGCGGAAATACAAAGAGAAATTCTTAAAGAAACAGCAGAAACATTAGGACTCCAAATATCATTTGAAGAAACAAGATACATGTGTAGCAAAAACCTGCCAGCCAAAATTTAAAAAATTAAATACTGCAGAATCGAGCTCAAATGTAAGCCGAATTCATTCAGCAAATTGGCTTGGAAAAGATTGGTAACGAAATTAGCTGACACAAAATGGAAGCCCTTTTCACACTCGCAAAAGACGTCTCCAACAAAAAATTTTCTTCACGAATTACACATAACTGAAACACTACAATATAGACATCAAACCAGAATATCTTTATGAGGCTAAAACACTCATTCTAAACAGAATGATAGACACTGAAGCAATCAGGAAAATTTTATCTCCAGATTGTACAGGATAAGGAAAATGCAGACTAAGAGAAAATAGAGAAAACTGAAAAAGTACACCGACATTTATTCTGATATGAAACAAAGCAAGCTAAAATTCTATGAGTGTGTTAGCAGAATGGAAGCAACCAGATTAATTACAGAGGATGTGGAATTTTACGAAACCAGTCCAGCTGGACCCAAACGTGGATATACAGGGTGTTAGGGTGTATATGTGCAGGTATTTCTATTGATGACTGCAGAAAGAGCATAGAACAACAGTCATGGGATAGCAATATACATATATATAAGTGACGGTACTATCACGTAAAGAAGGTATAAAAGGGCAGTGCATTGCCAAAGCTATCATTCGCACTCAGGTGATCCGTGTGAAAAGGTTTCTGCCTGATTATAGACGCAAGACGGGAATTAACAGACTTAGAACGCGGAGCAATTGTTGGAGATAGAGGCATGGAACATTCCATTTCGGAAATCGTTAGGGAATTCAGTATTCCGACATCTGCAGTGTCACAATTGTGCCGAGAATACCAGATTTCAGGCAGTACCTCTCACCACGGACGACGCAGTGACCGACGGCCGAGAGCAGCGACGTTTGCTTGGAGCTGTCATCTGCTTAGAGCCGTCAGTGCTAACAGACAATCAACACTGCCTGAAATAACGGCAAAAATCAATGTGGGACGAACGTAACTGCAAGCTGAGGACGGCGAAATTTGGCGTTAATGGGCTACGGCAGCAGACGACCGACACGAGTCCCTTTGCTAACCGCAGGACATCACCTGCAGCGTTTCTCCTGGGCTCGTGACCGTGTCGGTTGGACCCTAGACGCCTGGGAAACCGCGACCTGGTCAGGTGAGTCCCGATTCCAGTTGGTAAGAAATAATGGTAGGGTTCCAATGTGGCGCAGACCCCACGAAGCCATGGACCGAAGTTGTCAACAAGGCACTGTGCAAGTGGCTCCGTAATGGTGTGGACTGTGTTTAAATGGAATAGACTGTATCGCCGGTCCAACTGGAATCATCATTGACTGGAAATTGTTATGTTCGGCTACTTGGACACCATTTCCAGCCATTCGTGGACTTACTGTTCCCAAACAACTATGGATTTTTTTATGTATGACAATGCGCCATGTCATTAGGCCACAGTTGTTCGCGATTGGTTTGAAGAACATTCTGGACAGTTCGAGCGAATGATAGACAAAGATGTTCTTCCTTTTTTTCCAACTTCGGATTTCCACACACATTATGACAACTGGTAAATGTGCTCAGTATTGGGTGTGACCACCTCTGGCACCAATACAGGCCTGACAACGACGGGACATGCTGTGAACCCCATGTTGGGGCGACAACGCCCATTCTTCCTGCAGAGCTCCACACAAGGCCTGGAGAGTTGTTGGTGGGTGCTGACGTGATACAACCCGTCTCCCTAATGCATCCCAGGCACGCTCTATGGGATTCAAATTGGGAGAACGAGCAGGCCACACCATGCGTGCTCTATCTTCCGTTTCCAAAAAGCATCAACCACCTGTGCTCTATGAGGTCCACCATTAACGTCCATCAGTGCGAAGCCTGGGCCGACAGAACGTGACAAAAACTGTGCAAGAGATCCCAAGATCTCCTCACGGTACCTGACAGCAGTTAAATCTTGCTGATTCATCCGTACAGTTTCATGAAGAGATGTTCGAGTGGTGAACATAATCCCTGTCGACATCATTAGGCGATCCTCCTCAACATCGGTCTCTTTCCACAGTGTTTGGGTCCCGAAGTCGTATTCCAAGTGCCCTCCAAATGCGAATCCGTCGAGAATCACTCTCCAGACCAAATAGCGACTCATCTGTATCAAGGACATTGGCCCTCTCTTCGACCGTCCAGGTGGCATGTTGACGTTCCCTTCTGTGGAGTCACATCAGGGGTAACCAGACAGAAGGTCTCCAACAATCAAAGCCACTCTGCTGAACCCTTCTGTACACCGTTTCCCTCGATACAACACGTCCGTGGATGCTGCGAGGTCAGATGCCAACTGCAGCGCAGTAGTAAGGCAGTATTGTCGTGCCCGCACACCCAAGTAACGGTCGACTCTTGGGAGAATGTCGGCCCTGCCCTGGTCTCCGGCATACAGTTTCGGTCCCTATAAACTATCGCCTCGTACGAGAAACAGCAGAACGATTCACATTAAACCATCGGTCTACATCAGTTTGCGACTGTCTTGCTTCCATTCTTCCTACGGTCCACTACATCAGAGAGTCTCTAGGCGTCTTCTCTCTGCCATACTGCACCATCTGTGACCGTGTACACAGCGGCTGTGGATGTGGGACTACCCTGTAAACACTACCCCGCTTGATAGATGACCTCACGTTATTGCTGGTGTGGGATTCCGTTGCTCGGAATGCCATCCTCCGTGCAGAACACGATCGTAACAACATATGTTGACAGTTTGTAAGATTATATGATGAATTAGATACAGGGCGGGGAAACAGCAGTCTGTTCCTTTTAATTTTGAGCACCAGTGTATATAAAAGATCGAGGAGACAATCTGAGCAGCCCTCTCAGATTGTTTGTAGTTCATGGAGTCGTTTACCGTCTAGTAATGTCATCAGGAGATCAGAGCGAATTTCAAAATAATGTAAACAAGACATCTGTACGTTGCGAAAGGTGGCAGTTGGCATTAGATAAAAAAAGTGTGAAGTCCTCCATATGAGTACGGTATCTACATCTACATTACTACTCTACAATTCACTACTAAGTGCCTGACAGAGGATTTATCGGACCACTTTCGAGCTGTTTCTGTACCGTTCAACTTGCGAAAATCGCGCGGCAAAAACAAGCGCTTAAATCGTTTTCTGCGAGCTCTGATTACTCTTGTTTTGTAGTAAAAGAAAATATTCGTTAAATTTTGCTCACATGATAAATTACACAAAATTTATCGATTCAGCTAAATAGAGCGGACATCAAAAATTAAGTTACACACTGCTGTGGCAGGCCAAGTGATCTTTATTGAATGTAGTACTACACAGTCACATGACACCCCTGTAAGCAATGGTCGGAACGCTCTACAAATTGTTTAGTTCCTCTCCTTAGTCAGGGAGCCATTTGAGACACGCTGTGTCAAATGCTCATCGTTGTAAAACCTCTTTTCTCACAAGCTGTTCCTTCAGAACGCCGAAAAAATGAAAGAAGGAGATGGAAGATGGACTTCCCGACCAGCGTCACCCACACCTTTGCAGCCTTGGTCAAGCTGTTGGCACCATTTCACTACGGTTCGACGCATCATTTCAGAGTGAATCTGCGTGCAGTGTAGACGTTTTGGCCACAAGAGCTGTACTTCTGCCTTGGAGTACGCTTCCAACTGGAGCGAGATTTCAGTCGCACACTGTGATGATGCACATATCGTCAGTACCACAGCGGAACCGTGCCTGCAGAAAACGCTCAACATGTGCGCTTTTCTGACGAAGAGCCACTCTTGTTGCCCAGTGATCTTAGCGTGGCACATGTGCAACGTACTTTCTGAAGTGTCTACATACCACCGGATTTGGAAATACGAACAACATTATTTGAAACCACACATGGAAAATGTAGGGATGCGAACCAAAGACTGCGGAACGCGTAGAAGCTGCAACAAATCTGCTAAAGGACCTGTTTACACTACGCTTTTCCGTCCAGTTGACAGTGGTTTATAACTCTCCTTCTCCGACCGAGAAGAACAATCACATTGGCAAATAAAATTATTCATATTTTGAGAACGAGAATATGTAGACTAGTAATCCGTTGTCAGAATAATAGGCTCGCAGTTCCTGATTCGCGACCGTGTGAATATAAATTATCACAGGCGCGCCAACATTATTGGCGCTTGGACATCGGACTTCGTAACGAAATAATAACTGCAGGCTCTGAAAAAGTTTGCTACCATTAGTAGCGATCTGAATGAGATGTAGAGAATGGCTGCTAATTGTTCGTCAGCAAGCCACTAGTTAGGAAAGCGTTAGAAATAGTTATGGGAACCAATACGACCGGTCTGTCAGCTGTGGTAATAAGTCTTGCAATAAATATCGGGTGATCAAAAAGTCAGTATAAATTTGAAAACTGCATAAATCACGGAATAATGTAGATAGAGAGGTACAAATTGACACACATGCTTGGAATGACATGGGGTTTTATTAGAACCAAAAAAATACAAAAGTTTAAAAAAATGTCCGACAGATGGCACTTCATCTGATCAAAATAACAATAATTAGCATAACAAAGTAAGACAAAGCAAAGATGACGTTCTTTACAGGAAATGCTGGATATGTCCACCAGCATTCCTCAAAAATAGCTGTAGTCGAGGAATAATATTGTGAACAGCACTGTAAAGCATGTCCGGAGTTATGGTGAGGCATTGGCGTCGGATGTTGTCTTTCAGCATCCCTAGAGATGTCGGTCGATCACGATACACTTGCGACTTAGGTAACCCCAAAGCCAATAATCGCACGGACTGAGGTCTGGGGACCTGGGAGGCCAAGCATGACGAAAGTGGCGGCTGAGCACACGATCATCACCAAACGACGCGCGCAAGAGATCTTTCACGCGTCTAGCAATATGGGGTGGGTCTAATAAAACCCCATGTCATTCCAAGCGTGTGTCTCAATTTTTACCTCTCTATCTACATTATTCCGTGGTTTATTAAGTTTTTCAAATTTATACTGACTTTTTGATCACCCGGTACATACATCCTATTCGTAGTTACTGAAATTATTATTATCATCAGAGGAAGAAGAAAGGAGAGAGAGTTTATTAAAATGAAGCGATGAACAACTTGCCAAAAATTCGGGATAACGCTTTGTTGATGCGTATCGCAGTTGCTGATATATACGTTTGCCTTCTCTGTCCGTGTGCATATAAGGTCATTTAATTACAGAGATTAAATTGCATTTATAATACAAAATATAGACAATCTTCAGAACCATTTGACATAAACAGGAAAAAAAAATCGGTGTAACGTTACAGGACATGGAGAAAGGCCAAAGAAAGGCAGCTCGTTTTGTATTGTCACGTAATAGTGGAGAGAATGTCACGGATATGATATGCCGGCCGTTGTGGCCGAGCGGTTCTAGGCGCTTCAGTCTGGAACCGCGCTGCTGCTACTGTCGCATGTTCGAATCCTGCCGCGGGCTTGGATGTGTGTGATGTCCTTAGGTTAGTTCTGAGTTCTAGGGGACTAATGACCTCAGATGTTATGTCCCATAGTGCTCAGAGCCAGTTTTGAACGGATATTATATGTGAGTTTGGATGGCAATCATTAAACGAAAGGCGTTTTTCGTTGCGACGAGATATTTCGCGTATTTCTGTCACCAACTTTCTTCTGTGAATGCGGAAATATTTTGTTGACTCTCACCTGCGTAGGGAGAAATGAGCATCGAAATGAAATACGAGAACTCGGTGATCGCACGGAAAGCTTTAAGTGTTCTCTTTTCCCACCTGTTGTTCGGAAGTAGAACGGTCTAGAAATAGCCTGAAAGTGGTTCTGCGAACCGTGCCCCTAGCATTTGAATTGCAGCTTGTTGGTGTAGATGTAGGCGTACCACATGTTGTTGTAGTTGACTTTTAGTATGCATCTGTTTGGACAGCCAAGAAGATGTGTTTTGCTTGCTCCTCTTAACCTTCGTCGCGTAACAGGGATGCCACCAGGGCAATTCGAAGAAGATGCTTCTTGCGGGCAGCCGAGGACGAACGTGTGGTGTCTTGTAAAGCTCTTTTTGGATGAAATGTTGTCGGCTGTGGACGACCGTTTTCCGTCGGCCTCGAGCTTCCTGCCGCTACTACGTAATAGTCCGGTGTAAGTGGCGGGCGCGGTGGATGCCGTAGCGAGGGAGGGCAGAGCTCGGCGGGGCGCGGGGCGGCTGGGGGCGTAACGATCGCCGGCGTACGCGCGCCGCGGCCCCCAGGCCGCCACACAGTGACGTCACCTGGTGCGCGGTCGATGCCGGCCGTGACGTCACTCTGCGAGGTCAAGGGACGCCGCGGCCTGGGCAGGGGCGGGGCCGCGCCCCGCCGGGGGCGGCGGCCGGCGGGGGCGGATGCACTGGGGGCGGTGGAGGCGCCGGCTGAATGAAGGCTGCAGCAGGCACACGTGGGGGTGGGGGCCACCCACCAGCCAAACCACTCGTGGCTTCTGAAAATTGGACACGAAAATTGGGGCTCGACCAGAAGGGTGGAAAATGCACAGTGGAGAACGTTTACAATGTTACCCGACGTTTTAATAACATTGTTCGTACACCGATGTGTAACATTTATGGACGAGAGTAACTTGTGCATGAAATGTAATGTTTATGTTTGGTTTTCAAGGAAAGTAGTTCGAGCTTTGTTTTCATTGGATATGTTATACAGTGAGGTGACAAAAGTGATGGGATACTTCCTAATATGGTGTCTGACCTCCTTTCGCCCTTCGTAGTGCAGCAGCTCGACCTGAATGGACTCAAAAAGTCGTTGGAATCCCATGTTGATGCTGCCTCTGTAGCTGTTCATAATTGCCAAAGTGTTGCCAGTGCAAGATTTTGTGCACAAACTGACCTCTCGAGTACGTCCCATACAAGATAGATGGGATTCATGTCGGGCGATCCGGGTGGCCAATGATTCGCTCAGACTGTCCAGGATGTTCTTCAAACCAGTGATGAACGCCGGTGACTTGGCGCATTGTCATCCATAAAAATTCCATTGTTTTGGGGAACATTTAGTCCATAAATGGCTGCAAATGGTCTCCAAGTAGTTCAGTTGGACCAGAGGACCCAGTCTATTCCATGTGAACACAGACCACGCTATTATGGGGCCACCACCGCCTTGCACAGTGCCTTGTCGACAGTTTGGGTTCATAGCTTCGTGGGGTCTGCACCACACTCGAACCCTACCGTCACTTCTTACCAACTGAAATCGGGACTCACCTGACCAGGACACGTTTTCCAGTCGTCTAGGGTGCAACCGATGTGGTCACGAACCCAGGAGAGGCGCTGCAGTCGATGCAGTGCTGATAGCAAAGGCAGTCGCGTCGTTCGTTAACTGTACGTAAACGCCGCTGCTCTCGGTCGTTAAGTGAAGGTCGTCGTACATTGCTTTGTCTGTGGCCAGACGTAATGACTGGAATGTGCTGTTCTCGATACACTCTTGCCACTGTAGACCTCGTAATACTGAATTCCCTAACGATTTCCGAGATGGAAGGTCTCATGCGTCTAGCTCCACTGACCATACCACGTTCAAAGTCTATTACATTCCATCGTGCAGCCATAATCAGGTCGTAAATCTTTTTACATGAACCACCTGAGTACAAACGACAGCTCCACTAAGGCACTATCCTTTTATACAATGTGTACGCAGCTCGTGGTCTCGCGGTAGCGTTCTCGGTTCCCGAGCACGGGACCCCGGGTTAATTCCCGGCGGGGTCAGGGATTTTCACCTGCCTCGAGATGACTGGGTGTTGTTTTGTCGTCTTCATCATCATCATCATCATTCACCCTCATTACGGTCGGAGGAAGGCAAACCACCTTCATTAGGACCTTGCCTAGTACGGCGGTGCGGGTCTTCCGCATCGTCCCCTACGCTCTGTTACGGAGTATGGGACGTCGTCTCTCCCATCACACGATACTACCGCTGTCTGCATTTGTATATGTATATGCCTTCCCACCGCAGTGTATTTCGTATTTGTACGCTAAACGTTATTCAGACAGAAGTTTGTAACAGTCGATATGGCACGCCACAGAGGTTCCGAATGCGAGCACTGTGATCTTTGGTTGTCAGCAGCACAGTGACTGCGGTAGCATTCTGAAAGAAGCCACTGAGAGAGTCGGGTGTTGGCGAAGGTGCTGGGTGGTCTGGAATAGCCTACAGAGCACAGAGATAACGATACAGAAAAGGATGAATTTTGGAATATTATTTTCTGAAGATTAATTTCAGAAATGTATATTACTAGGTACAGTTGTTGTACACTGCTTGAGCGTAATTGTTATGTGTTTCAGTAACGGGTAGTTTTAGTAGGGTTTTTCTTTATTGGTTTGGCTTGGTTAACTTCAATTTTCAGGCCTACTTAAGGAAAGTCATCTGTTCGCAGCGCTTGCACTCAGTGGTTATGGATTTTACCGCTCCTTTACTGTTTCCAGTAATCACTTGCCAGAGTAAAATGTCTTATGAAAGATAAATTTTGTAAAAATGCTTGTAATAGACACACAATGAATTACAGTTGTCGCAGTACAGTTTTTAAGGAATAAACTACTTTGAGTCAGTTAGCAAAATTCAAATTCCACCACAGTCTCTGTCACGAAATAATTTCCATATTTTCTGATTATGTGTGTCGCCCCATTGCATAGAGCGGAACACAGTTTCTTAAAAAGTGAAGTATAATCTCAATAGAATAGTTGCACGTCCTTGCATTGGACTGTCCAAGGCCTCTTCTCTCCTATGCGTTGCATATTTTATATTCATCATTTCGAGAAGTACGAAGTTGCCGTTTGCCACATGTAAGCGACAAAAATTTGTTAGGGCCAGTTACAGTAGAGTCAGGACATAGTAAGATATTTCATAGTTAGGTGTTGCTTTTCAAACTCGTTATTGTGTCAGGTCAAGCAAAGTTCAGTTGATATTTAATTTCTTATGCAGATATTTTTATTTTTACAGTGCAGTGTTGCATTTACGTGTGCTTTATACTGTGTTGGTAATTTTGTTTTGTCTGACTGCGTACGTCAATTCACAGGGAGTTTTTACAGATATATTTTGGTGATTTATTCTTTAAAAATTTGATTAGTAACTTTATGGAGCGTTTGTATTCTGTTACATTTGTTTGTTGGAATTTGCAAGTCACGTAATGTGACGTCACGCATTGTAGCTCTCCACAGCACAACACAAAATTCCATTAGAGCACTTTCTTGGGTTACATGCTTGCCGTTCTACTTAATTTGATACATTCGACATTGCTCCTCACCACCGTAACACGTAGCCCATAACAACGATCATGTTGGGCGATGTTCCTGGATGCATTACGTGCTGCCACCTCTCACCGTACGAGGGTATGTCCAGCGTCGAATAGCGCAGGTGGAGAACGTCATGGAACGAGAGAATACTCGTCGAATGAATTGGCCTGCCCGTTCCTTTGACTTAAATATCGTAGAGCAGTAACTGTCAACGACACTGGTGGAGCAATGGTACACTGTCGTGTCCTGACTTAGGTGGGAGAAGGAGAAAAAGGGTTTCTGGTCACTCGGTACAGAGCATAAGGCAGAAGGACAATTCACAGTGAAGGCATTTGATTGATTTGTTCTGTCTGAGCCACCACTGGTGCAGGCATTTACTAGAAATGCAGGTTGTGAGACTCGGTAGGCAACCGTTGTGGAGACTCTTGAACAAACAGGGTTTTGAAGTAGAATTTTATTCCAGACAGGACTAACTAATACACTGGAGGCTAGTTCTAGGGTTAGAAAACGCATGAATAACACTATTACAACAGAAGCCAGTGCGGAAGTCCCACGAGTGGATGCTAACCACAGTAGCAAACACTAGCAGCACCTTAAGGCAACAACTTAGTTGCAAAACAAAACATGCTGAATGTGACGCTGTTCACTCCAAGTGAGAGAGAGAGCAGACTTACGCGGAGCTGGACCGAGGCTGGAGTCGACAGACGCGGATTCGGCGCCCACAGCGTCTGACTGAGAACTCCGCCAAAAGTGCGGAATCTAGGGGTTTTAAAGAGTCGCGTGGGGGTATTGTTTTTCCCACTCAAAGCCAGCCACCAATCCCGCAGATCTCTTGCAGGCGCCTGCCAATCACGGTTTAGTTAGGTCCCCTCTACTGCTCCTAAAGCGGGGATGTTAATGCAGTTGCATTAACTAATTCCTTATTTGCTATCAACATTGTTCAGCTGAAAGCTAAATGTAAATGCTCTGCCAAATAAGGCTTGCAACGTTATCGTTATACGTCATTTAACCCCGCCCCTCGGCATCCCCGGAGTAGGAACTGCTAGGTCAACAGTTTTCACTCTCTTTCTAACCCTTGTGAGCCTACTGACGTTGTTGTTCTCAGGGCTGGTATCAAGCTGGCTTTATTCGCTAGTACGTGCCTGTTGGTTATAAAGTTCTACGGTGGCAACCTACCACAGCGCCTAGACGACATATGAAGTTACATGTTAATTCCTTGAAGAGTAACTAGCGCCCTTGTACCGCATCTGGGGGCGTCTGCATTTTCGCAGGGTTCTCCCCTTACGGTTTACTTCATGTAACGATATCTCTCCTAGTTTCGTCTGCCCTCAGCATCGTCTCTGATTCCGCGCCTGTCCTCCTTTCTCACAACTTCCAAATAACACTACAGTAGCACGGAATAATCAATATATTACAACACCCTACCACGAGAATTCTTTACCAAAACTGCGGCACGGGTGTACGTTGCAGAGAATGCATTGCTGTCCGAAGTGATCACACATCCTACAGAGAACATTGTCCCGCGTTTTGTAATGTCTAGGTGACCATAATGGCCAACGGCCTTGCCGCAGTGGTAACACCTGTTCCCGTCAGATCACCGAAGTTAAGCGCTGTCGGGCTGCGCTAGCACTTGGATGGGTGACCGTCCCGTCTGCCGAGCGCCGTTGGCAAGCCGGGGGCACTCAGCCCTTGCGAGACAGAGTGAGGAGCTGCTTGATAGAGAAGTAGCTGCTCCCGTCTCATAAACTGACATACGGCCGGGAGAGCGGTGTGCTCACCACATGCCCCTCCATATCCGCATCCCGTGACGCAGTTCGCTGAGGATGACACGGCGGCCGGCCGGTACCGTTGGGCCTTCATGGCCTGTTCGGGAGGAGTTCAGCTTTTTTTTTTTTTTTTTTTTTTTTTTTTTTTTTTTTTTTTTTTTTTAAGTGGCCGTCATGAATCGGCGTGAAGTCAGTGTAATTACTGTGGTGGATAAAAATGTCACATCTGTTCGTCTCATTACGTATTTCTTTCAGTTACCTTCTGTATTGTACTGTACTGCACTATAATTTAGCAGTAGCGCAATTTGGCAGTGAGACACGACCGAAAGTTAATTTGATTCTGAAGTTGTACTCTCCTGTGTTAAGTATCTCCGGTGTTTCAGAAGACAACTACGGGAGAGCTACAAAACATGCAGAAAACAGACACATCAGTGGATAAAACATCGCTCAAAGTTTTTAAGTTACATTCCAGATGCTTAGCATAGCCACTCAACGAACCTCAAAAAATTAGTGCAGTTCACTGAAATCGCTGACGTGAATGACCAGGTGCGATGCGACGGCAAGCCGCTATGGAAACCTCTTCTTTTGGTTGCCTATTTTATGCGCGAACTAATTCGATGCTACAGTTATCGCTATCGCCTTTGTCCCGCATTGGGCGCGGGGTTGGCGTTGTTAAATCGGAGTTGGCGTGTTAATGTGAAGGGGTGGCCGGATGGCCTTCCTGCCGCCACCCCATACCACTCGGGACGGAATTAGTGTACCCCAACTGTCTGCGTCCAGTGTGAATCATGAAAAAGTGCGGATGTGTTTCAAATGTCTGTGAGTCGTGTAACTGAGGCGGGACGTGAGGATCAGCCCGGTATTCGCCTAGAGCGGTGTGGAAAACCGCCTAAAAACCACACGCAGGCTGGTCGGCAAACCGGCCCTCGTCGTTAATCCGGCGGGCGGATTCGATCCGGGGCCGGCGCGCCTACCAGAGTCCAGGAAGCAGCGCATTAGCGCTCTCGGCTAACCTGGCGGGTAATTCGATGCTACGGTACGGAGCGGATAATTTGTGTAAGTTCTCTGACAGGTCTTCATGCTTCTGCAGCTATTTCACGGCGTGTGTTAGAATCGAAACTTGAAAAAGATGCTCTAAACATGTATCATTTCTTTGTATGTCTTGTACTTTCGCGCATTTGTTTTCCAAAACTCAGGAGGTATATATGACTTACACTGCATAACCACATAGGCTAACCAAATCGGACAAAACGTTATTCATCCCCTGGAAAAATCGTGCTACTACCATGCAACACTGCCTCAAGCTATCATACTGAAATTTTAAGATGGAATGACTGTGGATGCACCACAAAAAAAAGTTTAAAAAGGTCTTTTCACCATCAGTGATTATCTGTTTTCTCACGGCCGGCCGGTGTGGCCGTGCGGTTCTAGGCACTTCAGTCTGGAACCGCGCGACCGCTATGGTCGCAGGTTCGAATCCTGCCTCGGGAATTGATGTGTGTGATGTCCTTAGGTTAGTTAGGTTCAAGTAGTTCTAAGTTCTAGGGGACTGATGACCTCAGATGTTAAGTCCCATAGTGCTCAGAGGCATTTGAACCATTTGAATATCATTTCTTAATTTTTTATTGTTGTCTATCTAATTCAGCTAGGGAGTGGTAATCTTAAGTTACGTTGTGCAAGACGCGACAGTTGGCTGCGACTGCGACGCTGCCCCCTCCTCTTTCCCCACCCTGGCAGACGGGGACACGGCCGCAACACGACTGGAGTCGTCGCCGTTTCCCAAGCTCCGGTCGGCGGCGGCGGATTCAAATACATAAGAAAAATAAGAATTCCGATTTTCTTGCTGTAAAAAATACTGTATGTTAATGCAACAAAGTTACATCGGCTCCCAGAGTTAGTTTTTCGATACAGGTTCTCCTTTTACTTTAAAAAATTGAAAAGTATCTCTTCCGGTTTTGCGTGTTTTTTTCGCTGTATATTACTTCTCTATCAATTGTGAGGAAAGTAAAGGGCACAAAAAATTGATGTTTGCGTATCTTACAGTTTCACATCACAGCTTGATAATAAGGTGTCTATTTTTCCGATATTCGTCACAGTTATTCCGATACTTAATTTACAAGTAACCTATTGCATAAAATTTGAATTGTGTACAGTGAAAAATGTGGTCGCTGGCTACTTTACGTATGGTTCACGTTAGGTCATACATCGTTGCCGATGAAAAGAAGCTAACATATCGAAATTATTTTTAAAGTTGAGATCAGAACGATATCGATCTCCGTTTCCGAGATTTGGGCTCATATATCTCCGGGAGGGTCGCGACTAGCCGCCAGTTCTGTCGACGCGCAACGAGAATCGTGTGGTCATCACACGATAGAGAATGCATTTGTTTTGTTTCGCTGACACATTTGGACCTAATGAAACCATTTTATGCCATATATTTCTCCGGTATGAGTTACTAATATTTCTCCATATGCTCTTGACAATTTCATTTAAAATGCCACGAAAGTAGGTTTCTTAAAGCCAAGTGATCAAGCAGAACCTATTTTCTTGGTTTTGCTGAGGCATCTGAACCTGTTCCAAGCTTTCTTTCTCGTTTATTTCTCTGATACGAGTCCCGAATATTCCTCCATCTGTTTTTGCACATTTCACCTAAAATTACAATGAAAGATAAGTTTATTAACAATAAGCGCACGCTAGCGTCATTGCATTGTTTCAAGTTCTTGACAACAAGATAGGGTTACACCTTAAACATCTCTAGAATTTTCATTCTGAACGTCTACAGTACACACTGGCAGAAATGTGGAAGAAATAATGTCCGTGCTTGCTCACAAAATTTCCCCAAATTATACTTGTCAGTTTCTCCCATGCAGAAACTTTTGGAACAAGCTAAGGCAACTTTCATAGCCGACTGACTCGTTATTCCCATCCAAATCAACTTCCATATTTTTATATTCTGACAGCATACATCGTTATGGATGACATGAACATTTAATCTTGCCAAGCTGCACTCAAAAGATGACTCCAGGATTTACAAAAGACGAATTTCAATTGTGAACTGTGTCAGACCAGAAGGGCCTTGTAAAACAGTAGTGCACTTTTGGCACAAGTTTTTTAAGCACCATCTTCTACCAATGAATTGTAGTGAATGTGACAAATTACTTATTGCAGCATACTGTTTGCGCAATCTGTTGAGAAACGCCTTCCTCAACAACGAACATCTATTGATTACAGAAAGCTGTACAACAATCTGCTGGTGGTTTTTCACAACTAGAAGGTATCATCAAGACACCAATCTACCGTTTGCTTTCAAAGTGAAGGTATTGTAAAATGTAACTTTCTCGTTGTACTTTAGATTGTTCATTTTATAATGTACTTGCCATTTTCAATTTTTATCGTCACAAAAAGGAGTAATGCGAAAATTGACCCTCAAGTTCATTTTCATCATTCTAATTCTACATCTGCATGGATTATACTGATTTTCATAACAGGCCTGAAAAATTTGCATTAATGGGAAAATATTATATATTTCACTCACCTGCCAGTTTCAACTGTGCACCAATTTCTTCCCAAATTCTGTCTCTGAACATAGTGTCTCTATATTTAGGGTTCTTCAAATCGTAAAGGCAAGGATGTTGCGAGACCAGCTCACAGAGCATCACATCCTGTGAGTGGCTCATCTCAGTTTTCCTTGACTGGCTCGACATCTTTCTGGCAGCCGTACGTCTTCGTGTCGTCCGACTTCCGTCGCAACACTGCTCACTGGTGCAGTGCTGCGGCAGCTGCCGCAACAGTCGCACGTCGCATCCCAAACTCGAACTGCGCATGCGCCAGCAGGCAACTTCTGACGTCACGTAGCGACCCGTCGCAGTCGCTAGTGTGCGTCGCGTCTTGGACAACGTACATTTAAAGCTACACTGCACAACAGTGTTAAAGGCTCACTTTTTCGAAGTTCCGTAATTGTCTCCCATTGCGACGCTTCTGACTGAAATGTTGCTCAAAGATATGTACAACATTCCACCGTAATGGTGTAGAGGCGTGGAGACCTCAGGCGATGGAAACGTCGTCACGCCCCCGCTTACCGACATTTCGTCTCTTCTTTTGAAGCTTCCGCGATGGAGATCAGTACTGCAATGCCCATCATTGGAATCACGCGGTATTCTTATAGGTGACTGAGGAAATCATTTGAGACACAGCGCTCGGAATGGATACGAGAAGGGCTCAGGAGGTGGTGTATAAAGAGCGTCAATGAAACCACGCCTTCGCTTGAGCCGCTGGTTCCCACGCTTTTCACGGCCGAAAACGATAGTTTACGTGCCATGAGTAAAGTGAAGATGTTCGTGGCAACGTTCGAAACTACTTACAACTTACGGACGATTCAGCCCTTTCGTAAGGATATCGTGGGGCTCCAGCTTCACCGGAAGTCATCTGACCTATTTGGAGTGAAGCACGACCGCAAGTTTTGCTTTGGTATACAGTGTAGAACCATTAGGGACGGTTCAAAACCATTCGACAGCCCTTAGATGCGGCGTGGGTGCCCTCAGGCAGTAAAGCAGCAGTGGAGCGCATCTTCTACATCTACATCGATTCTCTGCAAATCACATTTAAGTGCCTGGCAGGGGGTTCATCGAACCACCTTCACAATTCTCTATTATTCCAATCTCGTATAGCGCGCGGAAGGAATGAACACCTATATCTTTCCGTACGAGCTCTGATTTCCCTTATTTTACCTTGGTGATCGTTCCTCCCTATGTAAGTCGATGTCAACAAAATATTTTCGCATTCTGTATCATTTCTGTGACACTCTCTCCCATATTTCGCGACAATACAAAACGTGCTGCCTTTCTTTGAACTTTTTCGATGTACTCCGTCAGTCCTACCTAGTAAGGATCCCACACCACGCAGCAGTATTCTAAAAGAGGACGGACAAGCGTAGTGTAGGCAGTCTCCTTAGTAGATCTGTTACATTTTCTAAGTGTCTTGTCAAGAAAACGCAGTCTTTGGTTAGCCTTCCCTACAACATTTTCTATGTGTTCCTTCCAGTTTAAGTTGTTCGTAATTGTAATACCTAGGTATTTAGTTGAATGTACGGCTTTTAGATTATACTGATTTATCGTGTAACCGAAGTTTAACGAGTTCCGTTTAGCACTCATGTGGATGACCTCACACTTTTCGTTATTTAAGGTCAACTGCCACTTTTCGCACCATTCAGATATTTCTTCTAAATCGTTTTGCAGTTTGTTTTGATCTTCTGATGACTTTATTAGTCGATAAACGACAGCGTCACCTGCAAACAACCGAAAACGGCTGCTCAGATTGTCTCCCAAATGGTTTATATAGATAACGAACAGCAAGAGGCCTAGAACACTACCTTGGAGAACGCCAGAAATCACTTCTGTTTTATTCGATGACCTTCCGTGAGTTACTACGAACTCTGACCTCTCTGAGAGGAAATCACAGATCCAGTCACATCACTGAGACGATATTCCATAAACACTTAATTTCACTACGAGCCGCTTGCGTGGTACAGTGTCTAAAGCCTTCTGGAAGTCCAGAAATGCGGAATCGATCTTAGGTGAATGTGTGTGGAAGTATCTGCACAAGTACATTTTTAAAGTCCGCAAGAAATTGTGCGAGGGGCACCGACAGTTTTGCCGAAATTTAGCGGTCTGAGGGCCTGAGAGGGATTCTTTGCCGTTTTATTCACGCAGGTGTCAATTTCGCACCTGCCTGTGAAGACGCCACAGAAGGCCACGAAAGAGGCCACACGTTTTGCTGCTGCACACAAGGTTCAAATTTCGTCGAATGGTTTTGATCAGCCCTTAGCGGTTCCATACTGTATACCAGAGCAAAAATTGCGGTAGCTCATGCCTCCAAATTGGTCAGACAACGTTCACTGGCGTTGCAGCCCCACGATGCCTTTGTAGAAGGGTTTAATCGTCCGGAAGTCTTCTGTTGTTCATATCACTGCAAACTGTCGTTTTCGACTGCGAAATGTGTGGGAATGAGCGTCCCACAGGAAGGAGGGTTTTATTAAAGCCATTCTTGTCACCTCCTGAGCTGGGGGACTGATGACCTTCGCTGTTTAGTCCCGCCCAACAACCACCACCACCTCCTGAGGCCTTCTCGTGTCGATTCTGAGCAGCAGTGAATCTGAAAGGGTTTCCTTGCTCACCCATAAGGAAACTGCCTAATTTCTATAACTCACGTAGCAGTTCTGGCCTCCATTGTCGATGTATCTAAAGAAGAGGTCGTGTTACTACGGCCTCCAGTCGGGTAGACCGTTAGCCGGATGCAAGTCTTTCGATTTGACGCCACTTCGGCGACTTGCGCGTCGATGGGGATGAAATGATGATGATGAGGACAACACAACACCCAGTCCCTGAGCGACCCAGACGGGAATCGAACCCGGGCCTTTAGGATTGACATTCTGTCGCGCTGACCACTCAGCTACCGGGAGCGATATGTGGGTAAGTGGGGAGGGGGTGGGGTTTGGAGGGGGCCGTGAGGACATTCTCATCTAGTGACACGTCCACAATGGAGTTGGGCGGAATTGTGATGAAACTTGGTGCCAATGTGACAACATTATCCCACCTTACAGCTCATATGAACTTAGAGCTCTGGCCTCTTTTCGCAGGTGTTTGGAAGCGTCGCAGAGCCCGAGGATGACGTCACTGGCCGCCACGCCTTTGCATCATTATAGAGGATTGATGTAGGCATCTTTGAGCAAAATTTGAAACTTACGCATCATAGCGGGAGACAATTACTGGGTTTCGAAAAAGTGATCCTTTTATTTTCTTGTGCAGTTTATTTCAGCTTCGGATGAGATTGTTTGCCCATCTTGTATTTCCCTTAAGTGATTTAGCAAAGCTACAAAGTGGAGTGTGTATGCCAAGTGGAAATAAGTTGCCATATTAGAATCAGAGACAAGATCGACGCGTTTCAGCAACTGTGAGTTTAGGTAAGACTCTTCCCTTCCCAGATCTGTAGTTATTCTCTCAGTGTGTTTTGAGGCTAACTTCGCTTAGAAAATGGATTGACCGGGGAGTACGGAGCACCGACAGTCTCACGGTTGTCTCTGAGAATGGGAATTCTCACTCTGTGAGGTGGGACGTCTGAAAGAGGCAGGGATCCCGGTTCAGATCTCGGGACAGCTCACAGTTTTAGTCTGATATGCAGTGTGTACTTCTCGTGGAGCATGACAATTAATACTCCACTCATGCTTGCACGGGCTGTGCAGGCCGAGGAAACCTGCAGTTGAGTGCAACGCGGTAATGAAATGCACGCAAGTGAACTTCTGATTACCGACGTGCCATTTCGTTCAGGTTTGTAACTAATCTATCTGACGAGACGTGAGGGTCACACTCCTGAGTATCAGTTATTATCTGTGAGTGTGAAAATAATTTGCATGTTGTTATTTTCTTACTAATCTTAATGTATTAGTGAAGATAAGTTCTGAAAACACTGTCATCAATTTAGCCGTGGACCAAACACTGAGCAGTTTTACATTTCAGTATATTTTAATTACATTCCTGGAAGTGGTATACATATTCCTTCCATTTGATATTCTTGTAAACGCTACACTCAAGATAATGTTTTATAGTTAATAAATGCATCTATTATAAATTAGGTTTTCAAGATGCATGAACAATAAATGTATAATCCAGAAAAAATTAGCTTTCCAAAGTGGGCTTCACAAATTACACAGTACTTAAAATAGCTCTGCAGCGTGAGACCAACAACGAAAAGCGATAATCACAAAACCCCCGGTCACAGCCTTAAGGCACCAAAATTATATCCTTCTTAGCCAAGAAATGGAATTGTGCAAATTGAAAACAAAACCGCACCAAAAATGTTTATACTACTGACAGGATATTTATTCGACACGTAAAGCATGTAATTTACTTATTAACCAATGACCCTAAAACAAAATAATTACGTCGCGTTGTTATTAACGTAACAGTAAGCGTAGACTTTAGAAAGTTATTGAAACTTCCTACAGAATGGATGCTAAGCTATCGCACTCAAAAGTAACCCATTTATACAATACTTTATTACAATTATAAATGACGTAAAACGCTGTTAAATCTTCTAAGACGTGATCACTTAATAAGAGAAATGAGCTACACAGAAACATTATACTGACAGTACTGTCGAATTGACCTCTAAGTGGAATACATCTCACGTAAATGTGCGGTCTATTAATGAAATTGTTCATAAAAATGAAACCGAGCGGGGTGGCGCAGTGGTTAGACACTGGACTCGCATTCGGGAGGACGACGGTTCAATCCCGCGTCCGGCCACCCTGATTTAGGTTTTCCGTGATTTCCCTAAATCGCTCCAGGCAAATGCCGGGATGGTTCCTCTGAAAGGGCACGGCCGACTTCCTTCCCTAATCCGATGAGACCGATGACCACGCTGTCTGGTCTCCTTCCCCAAAACCAACCAACCAACCAACCATAAAAATGAAACTTTGCAATGAGGAGAGTCTCATTACTATGTAACTAGATGCGTTTTGTCTTCATATGGAATTTTGCATTTCCTGGATTATTCGGTTATTCGCAGCTGAAGCATAGGTTGTTTTCCCACTCCGTTGAAAATGATTAATTTGCATCTTCCATTCGTATGGTGACAGAGGGAGAGAGAGTTATTGGGGCGTTTTATGTGGAATATACTGGACTGTCGAGACCATAATCATTTAAAAAAATGTTGGAACTCGGTTCTCTTCATGATCATTAAATCATGTGAAATGTGTTCCAAAGCTGCCTATCATTAACTGTTTAAGAAATCGATAAGCTATTACAAACTCATTTATTGGTCACGGAATCGGTAATTCATTTCGCACGCAAAATTGAAAAGCTGAAATGAACCTCATTATAAATTTACGAACAGACACGTAATTTGCGTTTGACCAGCGCCTATAAAATACTTGCATCGAACGTGGACGTTCACTTTAACACCAGACTGACCAGATACGAACTAAGCCCTAGAACACCCAACGGAAGTCAGTTGACCGCTTAGGTTTTTATCGCATTTTAAGCATTTTTTTTAACAGAATAGATTTATTTTATTTACTCGTTCGGCACTCACAAAGGAATTCATCACAAAAAGTATTAACTAAAATATTTCGATAGTTCTATACTGAGTTACAATATCTGTGACATATGCTCTTTTAATGGTACATAAAATTAAAAATATTCTTGAGCCACAACTTCTGCACTTCTCATACAGACTGACGAAGCAGACAGGCGGTAGTGCTGAAGTCCTTAATGTGCTTGCTCCACAACACCATGTCGTTCCAGATAGTTTAGACGGCACGGTATTACGAGATCTGAATCTTCTAGATGTGAATTATACGTTACTCTCACGTATGATGCGTTGGCCAGTTGTAGTTTTCTGTTTGTGTCTCTGTCACTAAGGTGCGTTATTGTGATGCTCGTTTTGTCGAGGTCGTTAAAATTTTTGCTTTGATACGCGGTGGCCAGTTCGTCCGCGTACACAAATTTACGGGATTTTGTGTCTGGCATGTAACATTATTTCGTATTTTTAATATTGCTGTTGTTATTTTTTCATGTATGAGAATTAAGTGGGCGCACTTTTATTTGACCTTGTTAAATTCTATTGGTTTATGTTACACTATACCAAAATACGTGTCACTATATTAGAGGTACATACTCGCGAAATTGGTTACATTTTCATTGTTTGTGTTTTACATCATAGAACTATAGGTGACAGTTATTATTATTTAGAGTTGCTTACCTGTTCACTAATTATACTTTTATCATGTAACATATGAGCAGCGGTTTACTAGACACTTCTGTACGGAGAACTCTGTATATTCAGAGAATCTCAGTTATGCTGTTTAGATACAGTTTTGCTGAGACATGAACCAAATGTAAGTTTTTTAAATGTAAGACAGTCATCTCCAATTTTGTTTTTCTCGCACAGTCCAACTCAGAAACTTCTTAGTTTAGCACCTTTAGGTGTTCCTTCTGCTCCGTCGGCAGTCAAAATAAATATTGTCTGTAGTTGGTTCAAATGGTTCAAATGGCTCTGAGCACTATGGGACTCAACTGCTGTGGTCATAAGTCCCCTAGAACTTAGAACTACTTAAACCTAACTAACCTAAGGACAGCACACAACACCCAGCCATCACGAGGCAGAGAAAATCCCTGACCCCGCCGGGAATCGAACCCGGGAACCCGGGCGTGGGAAGCGAGAACGCTACCGCACGACCACGAGATGCGGGCTGTCTGTAGTTGCTGAGGGCCCAGAACTCCTGATTTGTATCAGCAATGCTTCTACTTCTTCATTATGAAGGACTGTCGACAGATGGTAGATCCAGATATTCACTTGTACAACGTGTGGGCATTGATCATAGCCAGATCTAGAATGTTATAGGAAACGTGTACCGGCTGGCGCTTTGTCACGTCTCTTACGCTATGCTAACGTGAAGTTTAATCTATCATATCTACGCCAAAATTTGAGTTATTATAAATATTTATTTTACACTTTCCTTTTGTGGAGACTCATTGACTGTTACACTGGAGTACATAGAACTGGGCATAAGCAAATTTTTATTAGGCTTCCCTTTTCTAAGATGTTAGAGTAATGTCATCAACCTTATAAACCACACCTGAATGAAATCTTTGTTGTCATTTTCCCACAGATGGTTACACTTCCTTTCTGATACTGTTTAAAGTGCCAACAATGGTTGCATCTCTCTTTTTCAACTCTTCTGCCAGCTCGAGAGAATTGAAATGCTGTCTGATGTAATATTGCTTCCCTTTCGCAAAAAAGGTTCCATGGGATGTAGCGTAATATGCTCTTCCAGTCTAGTACCCGCAGGTTCTCGTTTCGTCTCTTCCCAAATAAGAAAAACCATTCAGATTATATTAAACTTCAGCGTCTGTGAACAAAGAATGCTTTATGTCGTTCTTATCAGATTTGGCACTCGTGTACTGTGAGTGAAAGGACATCGTCAGTTTGTCGTTTATAACTGCTCATCTACAGTAAGGAATTCAGATGATTGTAACATGCGATGCAATTATCTATAAACATATACCAGATGCCAAACAAAACGTGCTTGCCTCTTTACGTTGGCATCCAGTTGCTCTGATGTCAAAGCGAAGTAATCGCATGATGTCTAAAACTTTCTTTCTCACCGTCGTTTGAATAAGGTATGTCCCCACTCAAGACACCACACATCTCTTACTCACAGACGCCATACACCATACGCCCCTCGAGCCTGACTATGGCTATAAATGCTTCCAGCTCCTCCAGATTCAAGTTCACGAATTATCATTGAGTACAACGACTGCTTCTAGTTCAGTGATTTTTTTCACCTTGTGCCACACATTTTCTGTAACGAATAGGCTGGAGATTCTTCCCCAACGGTACGCCTTGCATGTCCTGCAGGACCAGTAATCTGTCGAATAACATTTGCTGACTCTTCCTTCCTGCATTTCGTAAGTGCAGTGTGTGTCCATAAGTTTCATGAGTCCCAAACTCTTGGTAACCTATATCAGCTGACCTTTCAGCATTTTGTACCATAAAATCTGCAAAATGCGGATATTATGAAAAAAATGAACGTAAGGAAACCAAAATAAAATTTATAAATGAATTACAAGATGCAGAAAGGACACATCTAACAAATGTGAATTTTTTCAGTGGACACAAAAAACTTCATAGATAGTCTGAAAGCCAAAATTTACTCCTGAAACTTTTCTGCAGCTCTGCAATCGTGTATTGTCACTACACTGAAAGGAAGCTACTATGACATGTGGCATATAGGCAATTATTTGCATTATACGTCTTCCACATGAAATCATAGGAATTTTAAAAATTGACATTAAATAAACAATTAACTGCCCGAAAAACTTTTTATTGCACTATTTCACATGATAGTATTAGGAATTGAGCAAAGCGAAGAAGAACCTTCAGAAAAACATATGAATAGAGTAGTTGCAGGTAGTTTTTCTTCTTATTCGTCGTATCGTCTTATTCTTCTTCTGTGTATGTTGTGGGCCATTTGAAAATTGTCTTATAAGATCCACTCTATCCTGCAGGAATATGTTGCACAAGTTTTCACACGTCCTTCACTTTCTTTATCGTTACTGGAATACTACCAGTGATGTACGCTTTCTCATGAGCTAGACTCGGAGGGATATCGTAGCATTTAAGAGAAAAGTGTGCTAGGCTAGTTCATCAGCATACTCGAAACAACAATCTCCCCTTTCATATTTGATTTGTATTCAATTGCGTAATTGAAAAGTAATTTTATTTTTCTTAGGAATACCTATTCCTGCTGTTTCCTCTGGAAGACCTATCTAACCTCCCAGTAATCTTGCGCTGTGTATATTCTCTCATCCTTCCTGTTGAGCCGTTTAATAGCCTCAAAGTCCCTGTCACAGGGTAGAATCGAAGGTCGCCGACAGAGAAATAGTGGGCTATAGTTTCCAACGCATTTCCCTCAATAAAACAATCCAGTATATGATTTCTATTTTGTCCAGGACGTGCGTCGATGAACAATATTAGATGCTGAACATCATGCTCTTGATTATTTTGTCGATTGTAGTCCAACAAAGAGCTACAGACTTCTTCAGGAGTTCTCTTGCCACTTACTTTTTGGTAAACATACAATAGGAACAATGAGAAAAAATCAGTGATGACATGAATGCGTTCAAGCCTACCATAACAAAACTTCACCATTCCCTACTTTGGAGAAAGGGAAAAGTTGTGCTATGCATGTCCCTTCTGCTTCTTTTAAGTTAATCAAGAGCCAGCGACATCATGTTGCATTGCGTATATGTGTGACCCTTCTGTACAGTGCATAGTTACACTCCAGCTATCGGTTGATCCAAAGAAACGAAATTTTAAATTTTGGTTCATATGTCCTTTCCTGCACCTTGCAGTTAAAATACAGATTACACAGGAAACGTGAATAATATAAAAATAAACTTTCTAGAATTGTTCTAATTGTAATATTTTAGTCACCTGTTCCTCTCCGTCTACGACGAGTACCAGTATCTGCAGGTCGCAAACCAATACCGCTTGGTCATTATCATCACTGTTTTATAGTGAATCATTACTTGAATGTGCAGGAAGATGGTACTGATAGTCCGATGTATCACTTTTGCCGTGCTAGCACTGAAATTCTTCTGCTTCCGATTGACTTGGGGATATGTGAAGAGCCTGTATAATTTCAGCTTCAGGAAGGCCACGACTGCGATAACGTTCCATTACTGTCAGCAATCGAAATCTTAGTGGCAACATACAGACGCGCAAAAATGTCACAACCAACTTTGAAGTTTATCATTGCTGGCTAACAAAAACACTAAATAAACCACTTGTTTAGGAATCAGTCACGCTACTCAGTACGCTGCACCGACAACCTGTATATTGTAGCCAATAGCAGCATGTTGCTACTTGCTAAACGGCTAAATCGTAGCTATGTTACTAATTGAAATTTAATTATAAGAAACTGTACCATGAACAATGCGCTTTTGGTGGATCCTCAGTGTGTCGTTGCCTTCAAATGGCATAGTCTCATAATATGCAGGTTACAATAATTCTTTTGCCACGAATATGATGTTTCTCATTATTTTGCTGCAACGAATCACACAGTTAACAAGTTTTCGAGTGAGACTCAATTTTTCTGGTGCTCAGAAACGCTTGAAATGAATGCCAGTATGGGGCCCCACAACTCCGTGCTGAAGGGAGATGTCGTGCGTGTGACGTAGGTGGCGTTGTGCCACCTGATAGGTCAACGCTCAGACACACGCTCAGAATATCTGACATGTCGGATATTGCTCTGCACGTTCGGATAGACTCCCGAACGTGCTATTCCACGCTATGACGTCAGAAACTCGGCACGCTCAACGCTCGGATGCACATTCCGTGTGCCGACGGCTTAATGATGTGTCGATGTCACAGCTGTATCCTGAGAAATACACAATCCAATCAGAAGTAGCCGAACACCTATTAGTGGACATTAAGATGGGGTTTGTCCACCCTTCCTCTTTATGACGGCCTTTCATTGAATGTGGTGTCTGGATGTCTGTGGAGGAAGGACAGCCGAAACCAGAAGAGGTAGTGATATTGGCCGTTGGAATCTGGAGTGAAGTCGGCGTTCTAAATCGTCACAAAGATGTTCCATTAGTTTCAGGTCGGAACTCTGGCCAGGCCAGTCCCTTTCAGAAATATTATTGTCCAGAAACGATTGCCTCACAAATGCTGCTCGTGCTCATTTCCTTCCGCATTTGGCGTCTTCTTAAGCACAATAAGGGAACCACATCCTGACCAGGAAAAACACCCCAGTACCGTAACACCAAGTCCGCCGAAGTTCACTGGTCTCTACGTATTCGCCAAAGCCAAAGTCTTCTCTCGGGTTACCACAGGGTGTACTGATCAGTGTAAATCACTGGTTTTCAGTTATCCACTGTGCAATGACGTCGCCCTGTACACCACCGCAAGTGTCGCGTGGCACTGGCTACACAAATGTGTTGTTCAGGAACAGCTGCTCGACCACCGTACTCCGGTCTTTTTAACTCTCTCAGCTGCTGGCAACACTTTGGAGCTTACGAGTCATTTGTTCTGACGATTTCACGTGTTTTTTTACAATCCCCGTCTGCAATGTTGGACGGTCCCCGTGTGTCAGCACATGAGGTCTGTCTGGTCTCGGTCCAGTTGCGGTCGTTCCTTCGCGTCTCCACTTCTCAGTCACATCACCAACAATCGACTTGGTTAGCGTTAGAAGAGTTGACATGTTGCGGCGGAGCAGTGTTAAAAAGTTCCCTAGCACTGAGTAAGGCAAGCTGCAAGCTGCTACCTCAGTACAGCGTTCGTTCACCAGCCGTTGCTCTGCATTCGTAGGTACTATGTAGAAGACGTTAAAAGCAGCGTTGAAGAAAACCATCGTCCATACTTACGGTTGCATAGTCCGTGTAACTCAGGTAACAGAATAAACCTGTAAATCTCTAGTAATAACGGGCAAAAGTGGATGCTTCCTTCCTTCCTTCATTGAAAATGTCGTTTACCGTTACTAATGTTTTTATTGTCTTTTAGTTATGGTGTCAACAAGCCCACATTCACTTCGATAGCACATCTACTACTAGTTCGTGCTGCTTATATCAGACGCAAGACAGCCAGAAATGTACTAAGTCCAACCCGAAATATTACGAGATTAATACAGTCAATACTCTGTTACGAAATGAGTTTCACACTTGGTCCTTTTCAGTGGATTCTTCAAAGGAAGATGCTCGCCAAAAAATGTTTTGTAAGTGCATACTGAACACGCCACGCAGAATTCTTCACAAAGGCTGATAGTTTCACACGCGGTTTTCCCTACAACAAACACACCAAAATCTCCCAAACTTCACAGAACTGTCCGTAAATGCATCTGCTTGCACGGCGATATAAACCGAACGCGAAATAACAGTTACTTCTTCATTTTACAAATAACTTTTTCGGACACTTCTAACATGACCTTCTCGCCCGGCAGCTAGTCCACGACTGTCTAAATGCCGTTGCTTTCAGGGCATATAACTCATTCCAGTGCGCGGTAAAGACTTTACTGCTCTGATTGGTTGATCAAAACGAACAGGCAATCAGATCAATCTTCCAAGATCGTATTCGCGCTTAAACTATTTTACTCCAATCAACATTCGCAGCTTCATTTACGTCATCTGATGCTGCAAATATTAACAAAATGTTCCACCAAACCAAACCAAACGAAAACTAACAGAAAACTATGCTTGAAATACACTTTAGAGCTGATTATCCTCTTGCCGCCCCGCGTGGCCGAGCGGTTCTAGGCACTTCAGTCTGGAACCGCGCGACAGCTACTGTCGCAGGTTCGAATCCTGCCTCGGGCATGGGTGTGTATGATGTCCTTAGGTTAGTTAGGTTTAAGTAGTTCTAAGTTCTAGGGGACTGATGACCTCAGATGCTAAGTCCCATAGTGCTCAGAGCTATTTGAACCATTTGATTATCCTCTTATTACGTTTCTGGCTACCTTATTACAAAAGCAAACACTCGTAGACATACGTCATTCGCCAGTTAGGAGGATTTACAGTTTTCATGACACCCTGGTGGCGTAGCACTTGCTAGTTACATAAGGTGTAATACAATATAGGATTGAAATTTGACGTTTGTCCCACATACACACTCACATTCACTCTCATTTACTCTCACCCTAACATAAAATATGAATATTAACTTTTAACCTGTTATTTTCATTACGAAAGAAAAATTATCGAAAGTTTAGAATTGATATCTGTATAAAATAAATCAGCACAATGAGAGTGCTATTACTGTTTTCAAAGAACAAAAGAAATACACTCCTGGAAATTGAAATAAGAACACCGTGAATTCATTGTCCCAGGAAGGGGAAACTTTATTGACACATTCCTGGGGTCAGATACATCACATGATCACACTAACAGAACCACAGGCACATAGACACAGGCAACAGAGTATGCACAATGTCGGCACTAGTACAGTGTATATCCACCTTTCGCAGCAATGCAGGCTGCTATTCTCCCATGGAGACGATCGTAGAGATGCTGGATGTAGTCCTGTGGAACGGCTTGCCATGCCATTTCCACCTGGCGCCTCAGTTGGACCAGCGCTCGTGCTGGACGTGCAGACCGCGTGAGACGACGCTTCATCCAGTCCCAAACATGCTCAATGGGGGACAGATCCGGAGATCTTGCTGGCCAGGGTAGTTGACTTACACCTTCTAGAGCACGTTGGGTGGGACGGGATACATGCGGAAGTGCATTGTCCTGTTGGAACAGCAAGTTCCCTTGCCGGTCTAGGAATGGTAGAATGATGGGTTCGATGACGGTTTGGATGTACCGTGCACTATTCAGTGTCCCCTCGACGATCACCAGAGGTGTACGGCCAGTGTAGGAGATTGCTCCCCACACCATGATGCTGGGTGTTGGCCCTGTGTGCCTCGGTCGTATGTAGTCCTGATTGTGGCGCTCACCTGCACGGCGCCAAACACGCATACGACCATCATTGGCACCAAGGCAGAAGCGACTCTCATCGCTAAAGACGACACGTCTTCATTCGTCCCTCCATTCACGCCTGTCGCGACACCACTGGAGGCAGGCTGCACGATGTTGGGGCGTGAGCGGAAGACGGCCTAACGGTGTGCGGGACCGTAGCCCAGCTTCATGGAGACGGTTGCGAATGGTCCTCGCCGATACCCCAGGAGCAACAGTGTCCCTAATTTGCTGGGAAGTGGCGGTGCGGTCCCCTACGGCACTGCGTAGGATCCTACGGTCTTGGCGTGCATCCGTGCGTCACTGCGGTCCGGTCCCAGGTTGACGGGCACGTGCACCTTCCGCCGACCACTGGCGACAACATCGATGTACTGTGGAGACCTCACGCCCCACGTGTTGAGCAATTCGGCGGTACGTCCACCCGGCCTCCCGCATGCCCACTATACGCCCTCGCTCAAAGTCCGTCAACTGCACATACGGTTCACGTCTACGCTGTCGCGGCATGCTACCAGTGTTAAAGACTGCGATGGAGCTCCGTATGCCACGGCAAACTGGCTGACACTGACGGCGGCGGTGCACAAATGCTGCGCAGCTAGCGCCATTCGACGGCCAACACCGCGGTTCCTGGTGTGTCCGCTGTGCCGTGCGTGTGATCATTGCTTGTACAGCCCTCTCGCAGTGTCCGGAGCAAGTATGGTGGGTCTGACACACCGGTGTCAATGTGTTCTTTTTTCCATTTCCAGGAGTGTATAAACTGTTATGGTTCCTATCTGAATTTACTTTCGTAAGTGTTGTTTAAGTACTTTTTAATGGGTTTCTTATATCTCCGAAAATACTATAGGTAGCGGTATCAAATTTTGACGCAAAGCCCGCATCTCGTGGTCGTGCGGTAGCGTTCTCGCTTCCCACGCCCGGGTTCCCGGGTTCGATTCCCGGCGGGGTCAGGGATTTTCTCTGCCTCGTGATGGCTGGGTGTTGTGTGCTGTCCTTAGGTTAGTTAGGTTTAAGTAGTTCTAAGATCTAGGGGACTGATGACCATAGATGTTAAGTCCCATAGTGCTCAGAGCCATTCCTTGACGCAAAGTTCGTCTCAATAACAAAAGGTCATGTACCAAATTTGGAATAAAACACATAATATTTAACATAGTTCTTTAGTTTCTTAGGTGAGGTCAATAAGTGATTTTAGCACGCGCCACAGTGAGTTATCTCACGGTCCGCTTTAGCGACAGGTGTGGCTATGACGCATACGGCAGGCCGCAAGTCGGCCACCGCCGAATGCTACTATACTGCAGGCTTCCAAAACAGCTTGCCATAGCGTAACAAAACTTACTGCAAAAATCTGCAGTCACGGTAATAGCTGCGACGCTATAATGTCCCTGACGGATTTTTTACAAAGGTGACGTCCAATGACTAGATCGCACTGGAAGTCCTGGCCAACCCAGTCTACTATTATTGCTCCTCTATTGGCGACACAACATTCCCCGCCTGATTTTACACAGGCGAGTGCGCCTCTCGTGCTGTCTAGAGGTATATTTTCCATTATACAGGGGTGTCCCCTGTGAGTCCTCTGTTCCCGTTTGCGAATAAATTTACCCTGGGAGACGCTCGCGTCGTTGCGAGCCACGGCGCCAGACGGCGCTGGTGTCGTTGTTTACCTCCGTGTTGCGACTCCCCGCACCGGCTGCGCCCCGCCGCTGCACGCCATCAGCACTCGACGTTAACGTGATTAGGGACTCGGCGTCCTGTTAACGCCATAATGGGGTGCGAAGCGCCGCGGCCCGATCCGACCCCGCCTCTCGGCGCGCGTCTCGCAACCCCAGGTCTGGCCCGACTCTGGCGCGCAGTTTTCTCCTATAATGAGATCCCTCGAGTAGAGATGCTTTCCGTGTAACGCGCAGCGCGAATCCGCACCTACACACATATACCTTGCAATCAGATGTACAGTGTGTGCTTCCCACTGTCGCAAGTACTTCCCGTTCCATTCTCGTATGAAGTCCGGAAAAACTGATTACTTCAGTGTCCTCGTGCGTGTCGTAATTAATCTCGTCTCCGTGCTCTGCGATACTCCGGGAGCTGTAATATATTCCAAGAATCCTCCGTTAATAGCGTCCTCGAGCCACTGCCAGTTCACAGCTTTCGTCATTTCCCATGACGCTCGCGCGTGAGTCAAACACTCCTGTGACTTTGGCTTCTCTGTATAAGTTCTGCATACCCTTTTACTCTTATACGGTGCACGTCCCGCACCCTTAAACAATATTGTAGCATGGGTAGCGCAAGTGTTTTGTAACCAAGATCCTTAGCAGACTGCACGATTACATCTTTTCGCTTTGTGAAGTGCAAAATTTTACATTTCTGAACATTTGAAGCAAGTTGGCAATCTCTGCACCACCTTGAAAACTTATCAAGATCTGTATGAATATCTGTGCAGCTTTTTTTGAGACAGTTTCGTTATATGTAACTGCATCATCTGTGAAACATCTGTTAGTATTAATACTGTCTGCAAGGTCATTAATATGAACAACAATGTCTCCAACATACCTGTACGTCCCTGGCGCACACCTGAAGTCACTTCTACATCTGTCGATGAGTCTCCATTCCAGATAACATGCTGCTTCTTCCCTATCAAGAACCCGTCAATATAGTCACAAACTTCAGTTGATACTCGACACGACCGTACTTTCTAGACTTCGCGTAGCTGCGGTACTGAGTCGAATGCTTTTTGGAAGTCAAGAAAAACTGGACCTGCCTGACCACCTTGATCGATGGCTCTTAAGCTGCCAATTGAGAAATGTGCGAGTTGGGTTCCACAAGGTAGAAGATTTCGGAATTTTGTTCGAGATAGTTCATTGCATTTGAGCTCAGAATATGTTCTGAGACTCTGTAACAAATGGATGTCAGGATACACGGTAATTTCGTGGATCACTGCTGCCGCTCTTCTTATAGACTGGTGAGCTTTCTTTGAACCATTGCGCACAGTGTTTTACTCGAGGGATCCACTGTATTTTTAACATTGTCAGCTGTTCAAGAGCGGTATTACGAAACTATACATGGTCATTCGTAAGTATCTGTGGGGTTCCGTAGATGACAGACTGAAAAGTACAAAACACAGTGAAAAAAAAAAAATAGTTATCAGTGGACAGACCATATCTCCAAGTTTTTAACTCACATCACAGATACTCAATGTGGGCACCATTCCTGAGGTGGCTAACGTCTATACGTGGGCCTAGTTCATTGAAGCCGCTGCCCAGGAAAGTGGTACAGCAGCCCGTCATGGAAATCTGTTAATTGGGTTGCCTATCTCGAGGCGTGAACTAATTTGATGCGACAATACGAAGCGGATTATTTGACTAAACGTTGTTACGCAACTATGCCACGGCTTGCATTTCGAAACGAAACTTGGTGAAATGCTCTGTCGACTGATATGTGCCATTTTTCTGTATGCTTGTAGTTTTTGCAGTCATCTTTCGAAATCCCGGAGGTACTTATATCACAACCACCATCATCATCGTCGTAATCATTAGCCAGTTCGATTACCTGTGTGATGTAGCCCCTTTGAGTCAGTGTGCAACATAGGATCCCTGCAGATTCTTCCACTTCTTCCTATCTTGAGCTCCCTGTTGCCAGTTCCATACAACTGTTCTTCTTAAGTCTCTATCCCATCTTTACGGTGTTATCTCCCTTGGTCTCTTTTTTGTAAACTGGGCTCCAGTCTGGTACTTGCTTTGAGCACCTGTCACTTTTTCTACGAACGACATGGCCAGCTCACTATCATTTCAAGGTATTCACTCTTTCCTTTATATCACTAACATTTGTTGTCCGTCTGATATCAACTGCTTTATTCCCTTTTTTGTGTAGCTTATCTTCGATCTTTCCATTCATCTTTGGATTACTATTAGTTTTCTAACAATGAATTTGATTAATGTCTATGTCTTACAGCCATAAGTTATTACCGGAGGTACAAATTGGTCAAAAACCTCAAACCCGAAGAGTATCTTACAGAAGCTTGCATGTCTAATTTAATAAGTCGCAATATTTCGGGTTTACTACTCCTTTCATATTTGGAAGTTGATCCAGATAGGTTTTGTGACTCTTTGTGTATGCATTCTTCCAACAGATAGACTTCTCTCCCATGTCCATTCATCGTCATGACCTTGGTTTTATCATGGTTCATTTTTAGACTATCTCCAGAGCAGACTACCACATGTTCGCATACCAGTATGTGAAGTTCTCCTGTACTAGTTGCAAATAGAACAATATCGTCATCTTGTTTTACACATTTTCCAATGGGAAATTCATTGGTTTCTTCATCAACACTCACGAACGTTGTGGAACTTTTTTATGTTATTAGGACTTTAATATAGCCATGTTATATTTCTTCTCCTATATAAACAGACACCTGACCAAATTCAGTTTCGTGCCAGAACCTTTTATCTGGATCTAGTAGCAATCTCGAGGCCAAAGTTGCAGGGCAACAGAAGTTATTCCAATCACTTTCTTTGTGGTTTTGGAACAGCAACAGCTGTGTTTCGATTATCTACAGCAACGTTGAATCGATAGCTTTAATTCTTCTGACTAGCCACTGCCTCTCGAAGTGGTCGGTAATACTGTACCCACCAGCTGGAAAGACATAAAAATCCAATGGGAGACCACAGGTTACTTATATCAAAGCGGAATATATACCTGAACCACCTCCAAAAGTTTGTCGCCTGAGTTGATGTTCGTAAAGTAGATGCGCTGAGATATCCTGTAATTATTACGTTACCGGAAATAGTGACTCCTTGTTTTCTTAGATTTATTCTACAGGATTACTTGCATCCAAAAGCAGTATACAGAAAATGTAATTGTGAAAGCTGGATATTTAGGCGAAGTATATCTATATTGCCGACAAATCACTATGACGATGCTGCCGATATATCAGCAGTGAAATGTCAGTGCTCCTAATCGAAGAAAAGTGAATTGAAATTCCAACATTCACCTCGATGGATTTAGCAGACCACGAAAAACGTAAATCTGGATAGTTCAGCGGGTATTTGCAGATCTCTGCAGTGCCGCATACGAGAGCGGTGCCCCGATCGACTTCTCGCTCGCCGTAATTGAGGTGCAGTTCACTCACCGTTCACTCATTCTCTGCCGAACTACGTCCAGTAACTGTTACTAAGCCGGATGGCACTGTATGCCTTTGACGCTGAGCTTTATTCGTTTTCCTCGTCAGGTGTATTCGTTTTCTCTGTCAGGTGTAGGAATGGCTTTTTATTATGTGTACAGCGAAAAGACACGCCTCAAGTGAGTACAGTGAACCTACTGCATGAAAGGAAAAAGGGAGTAATAATAACTCCTCTTAAAGTCTCACGTATTTCTTAAACTAATTTTAGCGAACAACGTATTTTCGGAATAAATGTCTTCAGAGCAGTTTTAGGTATCGTTAGCTGTCTAATAAGGTCAGTATGTAATTTATGACTCGTAAGCCCTACTGAACGAAAAGCAACTCTTCCCTCATTTTTTCCAAGCTTTTGGCCACGATACGTAGAACGGTTACTGTTTAACGAGCCATTGCAGTGGGAGTGTCACTTATAAGTTCTGGGTCTGAGTTGTAATCCTGCGAGCTATAACTATTGCAATATTTTCACTCTGGAAGCAAACATGAAGTCTGCCGGTCAGGAATGATGATTGATTCTGTATTTTTTTTTTTATTTTGTATGGAAGAAACGCGTTACTCCTCTCAGAATATAATTGGTTCCTCAATAAAAGCAACGTGCACATCAGCTTAATTTAAAACACCTACATCGGGCTAAATAAAATATGAAGAAACATTAGAGAAATGGAAGTGATAATGTAATAGAATATGGATTAGGTCGGATGCAGGTTCCCATATAGTCAGTTGCAAAAACGAAAATGTGTTCTGCAAAGAAGTACGATATACAAAAGTAGATTCGTGAAGATGGCCATTCACTTATATTTTAAAAACACCTTGCAGTTATAACTCACTATCATAAGAATTCAGTAGATAAAAGTTAAATAATACCGTTGCAAATGGCTAGTTTGACGTTCTTGTCTAATTCAGAACGACGATATAGTTTTACAGACTTTATCAGTTTCGATAAAAGTTACCAGCTTCCGTAAATTTCATCGCAACAAAACTGACAGAGTACTCTGATTAAGACAAAAGAGAAAATCATGGAACATCTGTTGTTGTGAAGCTTCAACGATAAATTTCTAATAAATTCGGTTCCAAGAAATCTGTTTCTTACTCGACAGATTCGGTGGCCACCACATGCCGTAATTGAGGGAAATAAGACTAAACTTTTGTCATCTAGGAATGAGTTTTGCAAGGTGATAAATGATGTGTGGTAGCCTCCTGCTGACTGGGTGTTATGGGGTAGAAATACCGTTTTCGTATTATACAGGGTGATTTTTTTCCATCGTGTACAAACTCTAGGGACTGGTCGACGAGAGGATACGGATCAGAAAAGGTCTAATGAACTTATGTCCGGAAATACATGGTTTCCGTGCTAGAGACCATTTATTCAGTCATACTCTGTGACAGAGACTGTGGTCTAATACGCACTGTACCATGCAGCCACAGTTACGTGGTACTCCGCTACAAGTTGTTCTGTTCCTCATACGTCATGCCCTAGCGCCCTCTCCTGCCATAGTAATTGGTAATGCTATGTCCGATTCTCTTTTCTTGCTGACTCGACTTGTAGTGGGTGTGGTAACAGCGTTGTACACAATGGTTCCGTATTCGAATGGAGAGCTTACCGACACGGTGTTCACTTACGGAAAGGCAAATGGCAATGGGCGGTGAGCAGCAAGGTTGTATCAGGAGACCCATCCTCGCCGACAACAACCACAGCATTCACTGTTCGCAACAGTGTTTAGTTGTTTGTCTGAGACAGGGTCGTTTCAGGAAGCAGGAAATAATTTAGGACGTACCCAAAATGTTCGGACACCAGACTCGGAGGAAAATGTGATTAACACTGTGGAAGGCGATCGCCGTGTCATTACCAGGCAGTTGGCCCGCCTGTACAGGGTAAGCCAGACGACCGTGCGCAACATTCTCCATGACAATTGTTACTGCCTGTATCACTTACAGTATGTGCAGGGCTTACTAGCGACAGACTTCCCACATGGAAAGCAGTTTTGTCAAGGGTTTTTTCACGAGGTAACCACGATTCCGGGACTCGTGTCATCCATGCTATTCACAGATGAGGCCACCTTTACGCGTAGTGGTATCTTCTACTTTCATAACAGTCATCTGCTCCTATATGTACGATGACTGCGAATCATCAGCATCGGTGCAGCCGGAATGTATGAGCCGGGTGGCTGGCGACCGTATTTTGGGATCAGTCTTCCTTCAACCAAAGGTAAAGAAGTTACATGTACGCATATACGCAAATGTTGATATTCCGAAGATGGTACAAAGACATTACATTTTTATATGAAGATGTAATTTGCAAAAAAGTTATTGTGCACACATTAGCCGTGACGGTATTTTGTAAAATGATTGCAGGTAAATAGGGAGGAATTTGATAGCTTCAAACATTTTACAACATAAGTTCACATCGTTACGAAAATTCGATTAGGTACGCTACTACACGCTTGAAAACGTTACCAGAATATCTTAATTTTGTCCATCGTTGGCACTGTTGCTGCCGCGGCGTTCGTAAAAAGCAATACAAACCGACTTCACTCACAAAGATATTACACTGTTATTTATATACATGTGTGATGGGCGAAACGAATTATTTCTACAGACACCAGATGCGACTATATGTTGTAAAATGGTTGCAGCTGAATAAGCAAGAATTTAATAATGACAACATTTTTACAACTAACGGCCATTGATGACATTTGCTGAAACAATTTCTTTTACAAATCACATCTGTGGATAAATAATAATATAACACCAGTGCGGCTAACGACAGACCGTCTCCTATTTTACGAAAGTCGCTGCGCCAACATTGACAACAATAAGCAGCGTTAAGATGTTCTGGTAGTGTTCTCAGCGGTGAAATAGCCTACGAAATTGAAAAATTAAATTTTCGTGAATAATTAGAACCTTATATCCGACAAGGGCTTCGTTACGGAAGCTTTGTGTTTGGGCAGTGACGGGGCAGTAGGGTCGGGGCGCATGCGGCATCCTCTACCCGCAATTCCCTGCCCCCCTTCCCCCCTCCACAGCACCCCTAGTCTTTGTGGCCGTGCGTGACTCACCCCCAGCGTCGGGGTGGCTGCGGTGTTGACACAGGGGGCGCGGTTCGCCTTCTGGCCGTCCACATCTCTTACAGCGACTCGCAAACGGAACAGCCACCCTGGCAGTTGCCAGTAATACGCTCCAGACTGGCTGAAACATATTTACTCTTGGGAATGACCACAACAACAAAAAGACTTGTTGGTAAAAAATAGGACCTGACAACTGTGAAATTATATATAAATTCACTGTGACGAAATCCAGGGGTGACACGAATGTCACCCATTAAAAATACACTGAGGCGCCAAAGAAACTAGTATAAGCATGTGTATTCAAATATTGATACATTATGTAAACAGGCAGAATACAGCGCTGCGGTCGTCAGCGCCTATATAAGACAACAAGAGTCTGGCGCAGTTGTTAGATCAGTTACTGCTGCTACAATGGCAGGTTATCAAGATTTAAATGAGTTTGACCGTGGTGTTATAGTCGGCGCACGAGCGAGGGGACACAGCTTCTCCGAGGTAGCGATGAAGTGGGGATTTTTCCATACGACCATTTTACGAGTGTACAGCGAATATCAGGAATCCGGTAAAACGGAAAAAGATCCTGCAAGAACGGGACCAACAACGACTGAAGAGAATCGTTCAACGTGGTAGAAGTGCGACCGTTCCGCAAATGCTGGGCCATCAACAATGTCGGTGTGTCAGCCGTTCATGGATATGGGCTTTCAGGGCCAAAGGTCCACTCGTGTACCCTTGATGACTGCACGGCACAAAGCTGTATGCCTCGCTTGGGCCCGTCAACATCGACATTGGACTGTTGATGACTGAAAACATGAAAAACATGTTGCCTGGTCGGACGAGTCTCGTTTCAAATTGTCTCGAGAGCATGGACGTGTACAGGATACGGAGATAACCTCATGAATCCAAGGACCCTGCATGTCAGCAGGGGACTGTTCATGCTGGTGGAGGCTCTGTAATGGCTTGGGGCGTGTGCAGTTGGAGTGATATGGGAACCTGATAGCTCAGTCGCTCCAATAATACTCTTCTGAATTTAAGCACTTCCGCTGGCCACCAAGTACCGAGACATGAACGTCACTGAATATATCTGGAATGCCTTACAGCGTGTTGTTCAGAAGAGATCTCCTACCCCTCGTACTTTTAAGGAATTATGGACAGCCCTGCAGGATTCATGGTGTTAATTGCCTTCAGCACTACTTCAGATGTTAGTTGAGTCCATGTCACGTCGTGTTGCGGCACTTCTGCGTGCTCGGGGGAGCCCTACACGATATTAGGCAATTGTGCCAATTTCTTTGGCTCTCCAGTGTACAGCAAGGTCTTAGCTTCCTGAGATTTAATTTTCAACACGATTTTGATTGGTAATTCGGTAGACAATCCACATTCTATAGTATCCCAAGTGTATCTTCAGTTACGGCATGGATTCTTATATGGAACTCAGAACCTTCTGGTGAGGTAAAGAACACATTCTGTTACAAATTTTAAGAACTGAACATCAAGAGGTGTCAGACACAACGAGCGAATTTGAGTGTACAGTGGTCCCAGCTCAAACCATCTGCCATGCCAGAAATTGAACTATGAGAAAATCCCACACTTCGATGAATCAGTGCAACTGTGTGCTGTATTGTTCGAAGTGTAGGCTATATGCCGTTCCATACCGTCGTCATCAAATTGTGGAAGTGAAAATGTCCCATCAAATCAACGTAACATAGTCAATTTATGTCCTCTTTGCACTCACATTCTCTCTTCAGTCATGATTACAGAATTTATGGAAATTTGTGGTATGCCCCTATGGGAGCAAACTGCTGAGGTCATCAGTCCCTAGGCTTCACACTGCTTTATCTAACTTACACTAACTTGCGCTAAGGACAACACACACATCCATGTCCGACGGAGGACTCGAACGTCCGAAGGGGAGATCCGCGCGAACCGTGGCAAGGCGCCTGAGACCATGCGGCTACCCCGCGGCAGAGAATTTACGAATCGGAAGTCTATACTTGTGCTCAATGCTTTGTTCGGGACCACAAAATGCTACAACACTAAATTCAAAACAATTGTGTGATTCAGCAAAATTTTTGCAGATGGACGGTATGTGCTACATCACAAGTCAAATACGTTTCTTATCGTAGTAATAAAATGCTTTTAGGGTTTACTTTTGATTGATTTTGTTTCTAAGCCGACAGCTGAAATACGTAAACGTTTTCATACAAGTACCATCATATGTTCACCTCCATAGTTGTGTGGTCAAAGCAGGTAACTGCCTTGCGGAGGAGCCGACAATGATTCCCTGTTTCCCCTGAAGGGAGGACGGGGACAGGTTGCATTCAGCGTAGTGACGCCAATTGAAGAGCTATAAGACTAGAAATAGCGGCGGCTCCGGATTACAAAAACTGAAACGGCCTGCTGGCGGGTGGGGGGGGGGGGGGGGGGTCGGTCGGTAACAATGGCAATGGGCCTGCTAGGCCGCGCGAACGGAGCTTATGTTTACCGTAAAATACTATTCTATTATTATATGTGAAATTTCAATCAGCAAATTTTACATAACACAGCTGTTTTGTTTATGGAATTGGTAATCGTTTTTACTGTAAAACAGAGAAAATTTTATATTTAGCGCACTGCTCAGACCCTTACATCCAGACACCTACATCTGAAACGACGTTTCTCCGGCTTATTTGTCATCTCAGGTAGATGCATAGCTCGGAACTTGTTTTCCGTTGGTGATGGTACCGGCTTTCTTGTTCTGGGGCGTTTCCTCCTTGGAACTGCATGATCTTAGTCATAACATTTCTCCTCTTCTTCTTCCTCTCGCATGTCTCTTGTGAACGCTGAGGTGCCGTTCGAAGAACGAGGTACCGTAGCAGGGTTGGTATCTCGCGACGGAATCCCAAGGGAACGTAGTCGCTAGGCAGAAGCAGCGAGGTGGCGCAAACATGTCCAGAAGAGATTCCATGCGCCACCGCACCAGATCGCCTGCTTAAATCTGTGGATAGAACCGCTCAGCCCAGAGATCAATCATAGCCGAAGACGCCGCTGTAACGAGTCACTAATCCCGGGTTAGATTCCTGGTCCGGGGACTGAATGTTTGTGTTGTCCTCATCATCTCATCATCGTTCGAGACGTGGCGAGACTGGAAATGGAAAGATTGAGAACTTGTGTGGGCGCTGACGACCACGATGTTAACCGCCCCACAGACCAACATCATCATCACCGAGTCAGTAGTGGAACAATTCTATTATGCGGACCTGATTATAAAAGCATGCTTTAAGCTGTACTCTATGAGAAGACGCTAGTACCTTGTTCTCTATCGAATTGTACGTTAATGTTCAATGACGGTAATGAATACTCGTGACATTCCTGTGATGATGAATTGTAACACAGTTAAGTATTTCATCTTTTTCATGTTGTAATAAAGTGATCTCTTATATTGTAATATGATCCTGGCCGCTCCAGGAGTAAAAGCAAGGACCTACCACTGTGTTATTTGGCCCGGTGCGATAAATGTCACAATACAGGTCGTTGCGCTGTGTTGTTGTGATGAAATAACCAATCACTTATCGATAATGTAGGGTAAATTAGCATAATACAGCATATTCTAAACACATTCTAGTTCCCAATTACTAAAAACAATCAGAAATTACCCTTATTTCGAGAATCCACGCTGACACTCCCGAAACGAAAACTAGTAATGCACCGCAAGTGTACGGTCCGCAACATTAATAGTCAACCTGATTCCTACCGCCCACTGGTGAGCGTCTCAGCTTTCATTATGGGCGGTAGGCAGAAGGGTTTGTGAAAAAATTTCCTCACGGTTTTCATAAAGTTTTGACATAAAGTATTTGGTAAGTAAATTATATACTTTAACTTGCGGTAACATTGCTTCATACACTTTGTAAGGTAAAGTTTCTTCCCTTCTTTATAAATCACCATTACTGAGAAAGCATTGGGAAATTAGAAAATTTTACTGCTACCGGAGATGCAAAATGGGGAGGCAGGTTAAAAAGGTTGATCATCCCTGACGTCAAGTCTACGCTACAATCAGTCACAGCAAGCTTACTTAATTGCGTGAAGCAGAAAAATAGAGGTTGGGGGTAGCTAATGTGTTCCGTAAGGACTGAGGAGGTTGAAGGACAAAATACATTAAGTTTTGGGTTCTCATGAATGTGAGCTCAAGATCGACACAGATTTTCACCGTACGGGACCCGACAGTTATGTGTATTCAGTGTTCTGTTCGCTTGCAATGGCTCACACCGATGAGCCAAAACAATATGGCCACCTGTTTAATAGCGTGTTGTTCCACTTTTCAAACACAGTAAAACAGAGATCCTGCTTGGCATGGATTCTACAAGTCCTTGACAGGATTCCAGAAGTATGTGGCACCAGATGGCTCCTCAAAGATCAAGAATTTCCCACAAATTACGGCATGGTGGTTACAGGCACGCAGCTGACGTCCGAAATGTGTTCCAGTGGGTACAGATCAGGCACATTTGTTGACCAAGACATCAATGTCTGTAATGCCTCTCAAACCACTGTGCGCACGACTCTGACATTGCAACACGGACAGTTATCATGCTAGAAGATGTCATCGCTACGGGGGGAGGCTTCCATCATGAAGGATACAGATGGTCCGCAATAATGTTCGTGTAGTTAGTTGCTGTCATGATGCCTTCGATTACCACCACAGATCCCATGGAAGCCCAACTGAATGTACCCCATAGCATAATACTGCCCTCACCGGCCTTCATCTGTGGCGCGGTGCATGTTTCGTGCAGCCACTCGCCTGGATGAGAGCGTATAGGGACCCAACCACCGATCTGGTGCAGCAAGAAATGCGATTCATTCGACTGGCCGCACGGCTCTATTCATCCACGGCGAAAACTTGGTAATGCGGTGCCCATTGCAGTCATAACCGACGATGTCGTCAGGTCAACGCAACAACACGTAGGGGTCGTGTGATGCGGGGCTCCATGTTCAACAATAAACTTTGAACTGGGTGCTCCGAAACACCTGCGCCTGCACTAACATTGTAGTCTGTCGTCAGATCTGCCACAGATCTAGGACTCTTGACATTTTTAAAAATATCGGGCATCCGATATAATGACATTTAAAGGAATATCGTTATTGATCGTCGATATAAGGAGAACAGTATCGATATATCGACGTATCTGCCTGTAAAAGTATCGGCTGTATATTGTAAATATACAGCCGGTTTTAGATCTGAACATTCAAATATTGATTTATTATTAGATATTCTGTACATCAACAAGGTAGCAGCATACTTATCCCCCTCAGAGCAAGAATTCAAAGGACAACAACGATGCATGTGCACACGTGGCGATAACCATTTGCTAACAATGGTAACTGCTGGTAAGTGCCACAATGAAAGATGTCCGATGCGTCTGTCGTTCGGTTTCGTCACATATCGGATTTGTCCAGTACACATCATGTCTACTTCGCTGTTTTTTTTCTGCAAACACCAGCGACCTAGCAGTTGTGGTGCCAAAATAGTGTGGTGAAGCTATACGTTGCAGTTTTGTTGCCAGCGCCGATTACGTCAGGATTTCCCTTCACATGTCTCTGCTAACCGAGCGAGGTGGCGCAGCGGTTAGCACACTGGATTCGCATTCGGGGAGACAGCGGTTCAAACGCACGTCCGGCCGTCCTGATTTACATTTTCCTTGATTTCCCTAAATCGCTTCAGGCAAATGCCGGGATAGTTCCTTCGAAATGGCAACGCCGATTGCCTTTCCCATCCTTCCCTTATCCGATGGGACTGATAGCCTCGCTGTTCGGTCCTCTTCCCCAAATCAGCCACCCACCCTAGCGCCTCTGCCTACGACAAAGCCCAATCTTGTCATTAAAGTTTTGTTCACTGTTTCAGTGACTGTTTTTGAAGAATGCCGATGTGAAGAAGTAGCACATTAGTTGCGTTGAAAATTGTTTTCTAACCTAACTGGTGAGTTATTTGCCTCACACACTCAAACAGAATGACTGGACGCGATGAAAGCTCAAAAATAAGTAAGACTCCACAGTGAAAGTAATGTTGTATTACTATTTCAAAAGAACAGTTTCAAATATTTACCGGAAATTGCGAAAAGAATGTAATATAAAGGCCGGCCGCTGGTGGCCGAGCGGTTCTGGCGCTACAGTCTGGAACCGCGCGACCGCTACGGTCGCAGGTTCGAATCCTGCCTCGGGCATGGATGTGTGTGTTGTCCTTAGGTTAGTTAGGTTTAAGTAGTTCTAAGTTCTAGGGGACTTATGACCTCAGCAGTTGAGTCCCATAGTGCTCAGAGCCATTTGAACCATTTTGTAATATAAAATAAAAATGTCGGCACGAGATATTGCCATTATAGTACCGATATTCTATATATTAATATATCGGTGAGGAAAATATAGCCTATACGTATCGATATTTTTTGGAAAAGACATAGATATTTTATCAACAGCCCCACACAGATCACGGTCTATCCTGGGTTACACAGTGGGGCATCCTCCACCTCTACATTTTGTTATGAGACGCTGTCGCCCAATGATTAGATTAGATTAGATTAGTTTTTCGTTCCATAGATCCGTGCTGAGGAGATCCTCGTGGATGTGGAACATGTCAATTTTTTAAGCTGAAATAACAATACTAATAATATGAATCGTCAATGGAGTAGAAGGAGTTGGCCACTAGTAAGTCTTTCAGGCTCCTTTTAAACTGATCTTTATTTGTAACTAAATATTTTATGTTTGGTGGCAAATTATTGAAGATGAGTGTTCCTGAGTAGTGGACCCCTTTTTGAACTAAATTAAGTGGCCGGCCGGAGTGGCCGTGCGGTTCTAGGCGCTACAGTCTGGAACCGAGCGACCGCTACGGTCGCAGGTTCAAATCCTGCCTCGGGCATGGATGTGTGTGATGTCCTTAGGTTAGTTAGGTTTAATTAGTTCTAAATTCTAGGCGACTGATGACCTCAGAAGTTAAGTCGCATAGTGCTCAGAGCCATTTTTAAAGTAAGTGCTTTTAAGACCTTGTGCAGATCATTTTTGTTCCTGGTATTGTATGTATAAACTGAGCTGTTTGTTGGAAAAAGAGATATATTATTTACGACAAATTACATTAAGAAGTAAATATACTGAGAGGCAGTAGTTAGTATACACAGTTCTTGGAGAGGTTTTTACAGGACGACCGTGAATTTACTCCACAAATAATACGTATTACACGCTTTTCGACTCTGAAAACTTTTGTTTGACTTTGAAGAGTTACCCCAAAAATTATACCATATGACATTATGGAATGAAAGTAGGCAAAGTATGGAAGCTTTTTCATTTTTATGTCGCCTATGTCTGCTAACACTCGAATTGCAAATACAGATTTGTTAAGGCGTTTCTGCAGTTCTGTGGTGTGCTCCTCCCAACTGAATTTATTATCAAGTTGTAATCCCAGGAATTTAAGACTGTCAACCCTTTCTATCTGCTCCTCTTCATACTTTATGCATATGCTGGGTGGAAACCTCTTACAGGTTCTGAATTGCATATAGTGAGTGTTTTCGAAGTTTAATGTTAGTGAGTTGGCTTTAAACCATTTATTAATATCCATGAAAACATCATTAGCAGCAATACCTTACGGCCATCCTTTAACCGCTATCCATAGGTGCTCACGACCGTAGTACGCCTTCAGGTAGCCAACTTCGCCGTTTTAGAAAGTCTCGTTTCCAGCGAAATGGCCATAAAATTTGCCCTTTCCCAGAACCGATTATATCGGTGGATGTCCGCATGTGCTGCCCGCATCTTCGCTATAAAGACTGTCCATTCGTCTCTCTTCCGCTTACATTCTTTGCTTACTGCGTCACGCGCCCGCAACACCACCAGGAGGTATTCAACATCTGAGCAGTGGTCATTATGTTTCGGCTCATCGGTTTATGACTAAAGGTTGTTTCCAGTATAGTATACTACTTGTCTACGAGCTGCCACTCAAAATTTCGTCATAAAACACCTTTATCACCTACCACTTTGCAGTACTTTGTTACTTGATATTTGTACGTAGTAGCCACCCTGTTTGCACATTACAAGAGTCAAAGTTTATGCAAGCACTTTTTGATTCAGTCTGCATACACAGAAGTATCCTCGTGCCTTCTGCCTGGCAAGTACTCCTCACCAGCGGGTCATTGTACCTACAGTTACTCCTCTTAGGCCGCTATCGTTATACATTTAGGACGCCTAAAGGAGAATGATGAGTGGGGCAAACTCGCCTGACAAAACTCGTTCCAGGATGGCAGCGAGCGTTGTAAGGGAATCGTCTGTTACAAGCGGAGTGGCTGGCTACCTGAGGAGTCTGTCAAGCACGACAGGCCGTGGAACCTACAGGCCTCGTTTTTTTATTTTTTTATTTTTCCCGCTCTCATTCTTTTGTACCGTCGGCCGTTTCCGCCCTGCCGGTCGCGCCCTTCCGGCTGGCCATCCCATCGGTGGCGTCCAGCGAGTTGCCGGAGTAGGAGGAGGGGGGTGGGGGTGGGGGTGGAGAGTGGGCAGCCGTCTCCGGTCCGCTCTCGCTGAATATTTCAGCCCGCCGCTGCGTCCCGCAGTCCCGAGCTCCTGGCCACTGCCTGCGTAGTTCCTGCACACTCTGGGCTTCTGCCGCCGGCTGCCCAACGACGGTTCAGCAACCAGTTCCCGATTCTCGTATAGCGTACTACGCGTAGAAATTGAACAACAAAAGTGGGCTAACAAATTCTTCACCTCAGATTCCATCCACATCCAGAAACGTACCGTGAGGACATGTTGTTCAAATTCCACTGGAATACGTTCATCTACGAGGGTCATTCCAAAAGAAATACACACTATATTTTTTAAAATCCATCTTTTATTCTACACTACTGGCCATGAATGTTGCTACACCAAGAAGGAATGCAAATGATAAACGGGTATTCATTGGACAAATATATTATACTAGAACTGACATGTGATTACATTTTCACGCAATTTGGGTGCATAGATGCTGAGAAATCAGCACCCTGAACAACCACCTCTGGCCGTAATAACGGCCTCGATACGCCTGGGCATTGAATCAAGCAGAGCTTGGATGGCGTGTACAGGTACAGCTGCCCATGCAGCTTCAACGCGATACCACAGTTCATCAAGAGTAGTGACTGGCGTATTGTGACGAGACAGTTGTTCTGCCACCACTGATAAGACGTTTTCAACTGGTGAGAGAACTGGAGAATGTGCTGGCCAGGCCAGCAGTCGAACATTTTCTGTATCCAGAAAGGCCCACGACATGCCACATGCGGTCGTGCATTATCCTGATGAAATGTAGGGTTTCGCAGGGATCGAATGAAGGGTAGAGGCACGGGTCGTAACACACTTGAAATGTAACGTCCACTGTTCAAAGTGCCGCCAATACGAACAAGAGGTGACCGAGACGTGTAACCAATGGCATCCTATACCATCACGCCGGGTGATACGCCAGTATGGCGCTGACCAATACGCGCTTCCAATGTGCTTCCACCGCGATGTCGCCAAACACGGATGCGACCATCATGATGCTGTAAACAGAACCTGGACTCATCCGAAAAAATGACGTTTTGCCATTCGCGCACCCAGATTCGTCGTTGAGTATACCATCGCAGGCGCTCCTGTCTGTGACGCAGCGTCAAGGGTAACCGCAGTCATGGTCTCAGAGCCGATACTCCATGCTGCTGCAAACGTCGTCGAACTGTTCGTGCAGATGGTTGTGGTCTTGCAAACGTCCCCATCTATTGACTCAGGGATCGAGACGTGGTTGCACGATCCGTTACAGCCATGCGAATGAAATGCCTGTCATCTCGACTGCTAGTGATACGAGGCCGTTGGTATCCAGCACTTTCCTCATGTCAGCACGTTGTAGGTGTCGCCACCGGCGCCAACCTTGTGTGAATGCTCTGAAAAGCTAATCATTTGCATATTACAGCATCTTATTCCTGTCGGTTAAATTTCGCATCTGTAGCACGTCATCTTCGTGGTGTAGAAATTTTAATGGCCAGTAGTGTAATAGCAACAGTCCAATGATTTTTGTGTACACCTGTCGGGTGCGCAGACATATGCGAGGCCTTGCGTTGTGATGGTTCGTCGATGACGACGAATGAGAGTCTCCGCACGATCCAGAACTGCAGCAGTCACAGCTGGGTGCGGCCGGGCGGCGCGAGGGAGATGGGACAGGCTTGCGCGACTTCGTTGAGATGATGACTTACTCGTCGCTCAGCGACACGCAGTGCTTTTGGTCATCGCCAGGTCTGACATCCTATCAATATATGCGATGCTATTATTTTCTGTCAAAAGAAACTCAGTGACAGTGAAACGTCCCCTTTGAACAATTATACATGACTGCTTAAACTGACACACAATATTTTGTTAGCGCAACGCAATCTGACTTTCAAAATTCCCTACAAAAGAATGGCCCTGACTAACATTAAACTATACCTTTAACAAATCACTTACCTCACAAAAATCTTCGCTGCTCAAGCTACTGCAATACAGCGAGCGCCACTACTGCCAGCTAAATAAAAGATTCAAACTATGGAAGGCACTAACTACTGATAGGGATAGTTAGCAAATGAAAGATATTAATAGAGAACAAACAATGTATTTACCTTGATATCATCATATATAAATATAGCAGTTCATGACAAATTTCAAAACTCCGCCATCTCTCTCCCCACATCCACCACTGCTGGCGGCTCACCTCCAACTGCGCAACGCTACGCGCTGTTCACATCCAGCTGCCGCTACCCAACACTACAATGGCAGACAACAATGCAAACTAGCCACAGACTGCACACAGCACAGCCAGTGATTTTCATATTGAGCGCTACGTAACGTTGCCAATAAGAAAACATAAACAGCCTACTTACATAGAGAAAACATAAACAGCCTACTTACAACAGGTACGAACCTCCGCTTAAGACATCATTTTGAACGCTACGTAAAGGGCGGCCACTTGTCGGAACTTCATGAAACTATAGGAGCTGAAGCGGGAGTATTGCAACATGTCCCACAGCAAGTTCTGAATTTTTTCAACCAAAAGTGGCCCAGAAAAGGAAGCGTTGACTTACTAACGGAACGCCCCTTGTAGGTTAACAAAAGGAATTTTATATCTTGCTTACATCATTTTTTTGCACCTGCGGATATGCCTTTATATTGACGAAACTGGTTGTGAACCAGTAGGTGAACAGTAAATCTGCTCACGGCAGCTATTCCGGTTATTTACAATGATCAGTCAGAACATTATGATCACCTGCCTAATAGCCGGTACTTCCACCTTTGGCACGGATAACAGCGACAACACGTCGTGTGATAGAAGTAATGAGGCCTTGGTAGGTTGCTGGAGGTAGGTCGCACCACATTTTCACACACAAGTCATCTAAATACGAGGTCTGACACTACGTTCAATCACATCCCAGATGTGTCCCGATCTGGCGAGTTGTGGGGCGGGAGGGGGGGTGGGCAGGGGGGCAGCGCATCAATCGGAACTCGCCACTGTGTTCCTCGAACCATTCCATCACACTTTCTGACCTTGTGACATGGCGCGTTATCCTGTTGAAAAATACCACTGCCATCGGTAAACATGATCGTCACGAAAAGGTATACGTGGTCTGCAAACAGTGAACGGTACTCCTTGGCCGTCATGGTGGTTTGCAAGATCTCCAGTGGACCCATGGATGCCCACGTGAATGTTTCCCATAACATAATGAAGCCGCCGCCAGCTTCTTTCTCCTGCGTTTCAGATGTCAAGAAGCTGTTCCCACGAAACACGACGGATTGGCGCTCTCCCATCGGCATAACGAAGAAGGTATCGGGATTCATCAGACCATACAACGCCCTGCCATTGCGCCAACGTCCAGTGACGTCGGTCACGTACCCCATCAGTCGTAGTTGCGATTACGTGGTGTTAACATTGGCACACGCTTGGGTCGTCTGCTGCGGAGGGGTCTCGATAGGAGCGTTCGGCGCACTGTGTGTTCAGACACACTTGTACACCGTCCAGCATTAAAGTCTAATGCTAGTTCCGCCACAGTTCGGCGCCCGTCCTTTTCTACCAGTCTGCCCAGCCTACGAAGTGCGACATCGCCCAACCACACGACGTCTGGACGTGGTTTCTTCTTGATTTCGCCACGTCTTGAGGACACCCACGACAGCACTCGTCGAACACTCGACAAGTGGTGCAGTTTCCGAAATGCTCGTGCCGAGCCTCTGGGCCATTACAATGTGCCCTCGGTCAGACACACAGATGAGGCAGTTTCACCATTCTACGCAAGGACACCACCCTCGCTGATATTACGAGGGTGAGTGATATATATATATATATATATATATATATATATATATATATATATATATATATTTTATTTTTTTTTTGTCATCAGTCTACTGACTGGTTTGATGCGGCCCGCCACGAATTCCTTTCCTGTGCTAACCTCTTCATCTCAGAGTAGCACTTGCAACCTACGTCCTCAATTATTTGCTTGACGTATTCCAATCTCTGTCTTCCTATATAGTTTTTGCCCTCTACAGCTCCCTCTGGTACCATGGAAGTCATTCCCTCATGTCTTAGCAGATGTCCTATCATCCTGTCCCTTCTCCTTATCAGTGTTTTCCACATATTCCTTTCCTCACCGATTCTGCGTAGAACCTCCTCATTCCTTACCTTATCAGTCAACCTAATTTTCAACATTCGTCTATAGCACCACAACTCAAATGCTCCGATTCTCTTCTGTTCCGGTTTTCCCACAGTCCATGTTTCACTACCATACAATGCTGTACTCCAGATGTACATCCTCAGAAATTTCTTCCTCAAATTAAGGCCGGTATTTGATATTAGTAGACTTCTCTTGGCCAGAAATGCCTTTTTTGCCATAGCGAGTCTGCTTTTGATGTCCTCCTTGCTCCGTCCGTCATTGGTTATTTTACTGCCTAGGTAGCAGAATTCCTTAACTTCATTGACTTCGTGACCATCAATCCTGATGTTAAGTTTCTCGCTGTTCTCATTTCTACTACGTCTCATTACCTTCGTCATTCTCCGGTTTACTCTCAAACCATACTGTGTACTCATTAGACTGTTCATTCCGTTCAGCAGATCATTGAATTCTTCTTCACTTTCACTCAGGATAGCAATGTCATCAGCGAATCGTATCATTGATATCTTTTCACCTTGTATTTTAATTCCACTCCTGAGCCTTTCTTTTATTTCCATCATTGCTTCCTCGATGTGCAGATTGAAGAGTAGAGGCGAAACGCTACAGCCTTGTCTTACACCCTTCTTAATACGAGCACTTCGTTCTTGATCGTCCACTCTTATTATTCCCTCTTGGTTGTTGTACATATTGTATATGACCCGTCTCTCCTTATAGCTTACCCCTACTTTTTTCAGAATCTCGAACAGCTTGCACCATTTTATATTGTGGAACGCTTCTCCAGATCGACAAATCCTATGAAAGTGTCCTGATTTTTCTTTAGCCTTGCTTCCATTATTAGCCGTAACGTCAGAATTGCCTCTCTCGTCCCTTTACTTTTCCTAAAGCCAAACTGCTCGTCACCTAGCGCATTCTCAATTTTCTTTTCCATTCTTCTGTAAATTATTCTTGTAAGCAGCTTCGATGCATGAGCTGTTAAGCTGATTGTGCGATAATTCTCGCACTTGTCAGCTCTTGCTGTCTTCGGAATTGTGTGGATGACGCTTTTCCGAAAGTCAGATGGTATGTCGCCAGACTCATATATTCTACACACCAACGTGAATAGTCGTTTTGTTGCCACTTCCCCCAATGATTTTAGAAATTCTGATGGAATGTTATCTATCCCTTCTGCCTTGTTTGACCGTAAGTCCTCCAAAGCCCTTTTAAATTCCGATTCCAATACTGGATCCCCTATCTCTTCTAAATCGATTCCTGTTTCTTCTTCTATCACATCAGACAAATCTTCGCCCTCATAGAGGCTTCCAATGTATTCTTTCCACCTATTTGCTCTCTCTTCTGCATTTAACAGTGGAATTCCCGTTGCACTCTTAATGTTACCACCGTTGCTTTTAATGTCACCAAAGGTTGTTTTGACTTTCCTGTATGCTGAGTCTGTCCTTCCGACAATCATATCTTTTTCGATGTCTTCACATTTTTCCTGCAGCCATTTCGTCTCAGCTTCCCTGCACTTCCTATTTATTTCATTCCTCAGCGACTTGTATTTCTGTATTCCTGATTTTCCCAGAACATGTTTGTACTTCCTCCTTTCATCAATCAACTGAAATATTTCTTCTGTTACCCATGGTTTCTTCGCAGCTACCTTCTTTGTACCTATGTTTTCCTTGCCAACTTCTGTGATGGCCCTTTTTAGAGATGTCCATTCCTCTTCAACTGTACTGCCTACTGCGCTATTCCTTATTGCTGTATCTATAGCGTTAGAGAACTTAAAATGTATCTCGTCATTCCTTAGTACTTCTGTATCCCACGTCTTTGCATATTGATTCTTCCTGACTAATGCCTTGAACTTCAGCCTACTCTTCATCACTACTATATTGTGATCTGAGTTTATATCTGCTCCTGGGTACGCCTTACAATCCAGTATCTGATTTCGGAATCTCTGTCTGACCATGATGTAATGTAATTGAAATCTTCACGTATCTCCCGGCCTTTTCCAAGTATACCTCCTCCTCTTGTGATTCTTGAACAGGGTATTCGCTATTACTAGCTGAAACTTGTTACAGAACTCAATTAGTCTTTCTCCTCTTTCATTCCTTGTCCCAAGCCCATATTCTCCTGTAACCTTTTCCACTACTCTTCCCCCTACAACTGCATTCCAGTCGCTCATGACTATTAGATTTTCGTACCCCTTTACATACTGCACTACCCTTTCAATATCCTCATACACTTTCTCTATCTGTTCATCTTCAGCTTGCGACGTCGGCATGTATACCTGAACTATCGTTGTCGGTGTTGGTCTGCTGTCGATTCTGATTAGAACAACCCGGTCACTGAACTGTTCACAGTAACACACCTTCTGCCCTACATTCCTATTCATTACGAATCCTACACCTGTTGTACCATTTTCTGCTGCTGTTGATATTACCCGATACTCATCTGACCAGAAATCCTTGTCTTCCTTTCACTTCACTTCACTGACTCCTAGATTGAGCCTTTGCATTTCCCTTTTCAGATTTTCTAGTTTCCCTACCACGTTCAAGCTTCTGACATTCCTCGCCCCGACTCGTAGAACGTTATCCTTTCGTTGATTATTCAAACTTTTTCTCATGGTAACCTTCCCCTTGGCAGTCCCCTCCCGGAGATCCGAATGGGGGACTATTCCGGAATCTTTTGCCAATGGATAGATCATCATGACACTTCTTCAATTACAGGCCACATGTCCTGTGGATACACGTTACGTGTCTTTAATGCAGTGGTTTCCATTGCCTTCTGCATCCTCATGTCGTTGATCATTGCTGATTCTTCCGCCTTTAGGGGCAATTTCCCACCCCTAGAACAAGAGAGTGCCCTGAACCTCTATCCGCTCCTCCGCCCTCTTTGACAAGGCGGTTGGCAGAATGAGGCTGACTTCTTATGCCGGAAGTCTTCGGCCGCCAATGCTGATTATTTATCAAAATGTAGGCAGTGGCGGGGATCGAACCCGGGACCGAAGACGTTTTGATTATGAATCAAAGACGCTACCCCTAGACCACGGGTACTGTGAGTCATATGAAAACCTTAAATATTTTTTTAAATTGTATTTGTTATGCAAAAGTGGTACAAAGCTGTATCACTTTTAAATTTAATCTCCCCTACGCTCAATGCAAGGCCTCCAGCGCTTACGAAGAGCATAAATTCCTTTAGAAAGAAATTCTTTTGGTAGTCCGCGCTGCTACTCATGCACTGCGTGGCGTACCTCTTCATCAGAACGGAACTTCTTTCCTCCCATTGCGTCTGTGAGTGGTCCAAACATATGGAAGTCATTTGGGACATGGTCTGGTAGGTATGGTGGATGAGGAAGACACTCAAAATGCATATCTGTGATTGTTGCAACTGTTGTACGGGCAGTGTGGGGCCTTGCATTGTCATGTTGCTAAAGGACACCTGCTGACAGCAATCCATGTCGCTTTGATTTGATTGGAGGCCGCAGATGATTTCATAGGAGATCTGTGTATGATGCACTGGTGACAGTGGTTCCTCTAGGTATGTAATGCTCGAAAATGACGCCTTTTTCGTCCCAAAAGAGAGTCAGCATAACCTTCCCTGCTGATGGTTCTGTTCTAAACCTCTTTGGTTTTGGTGATGAGGAATGGCGCATTCCTTGCTCGCTGTCTTCGTTTCCGGTTGGTGGAAATGAACCCAGGTTTCGTCCCCAGTATGGATTCTTGCAAGGAAGCCATCACCTTCTCGTTCAAAGCGCCGAAGAAGTTCTTGACAAGCATCAACACGTCGTTCTCTCATTTCTGGAGTCAGCTGCCGTGGCACCCATCTTGCAGACACTTTGTGAGACTGGAGCACTTCATGCATAACGTGGTGTGCTGAGCCATGAGTAATCTGTAAACATGCTGCAGTGTCATTCAGTGTCACTCGGCAATTTTCCTTCACTATGGCTTCAACTGCTGCAATGTTCTGTGGAGTCACAACTGGTTGTGCCTGACCTGGACGAGGAGCATCTTCCACTGAAGTCACACCATTTGCGAACTTCCTACTCCATTCGTAGACTTGCTGCTGTGACAAACATGCATCACCGTGCTGAACCTTCATTCGTCTATAAATTTCAATAGGTTCACACCTTCGCAAAAATCGAATAACAGAACACGGTTCTCCCTTGGTGCAAGTCTGACTAGCAGTCATACCTCGCCAGGTGACGCTGCTATCGCCTGGACAGGTTTATATCGATAGCAGACCGGTGGTCATAATGTTCTGGCGGATCAGTGCATTTATTCCCATAGTTTAATACAACTGTGGCTAATCCACTCACCTGGTAATCTATACTTGTCTACCAGCCACAATTTTTCTTTACAATGTCTTTGTGGTACTTGCGTGAGATGTACGTGGGTGGCATAGAATCGTTTTGCAGTCTCGGAAATGCCGGTTGTCTATACTTTCTCAATAACGTTTCGTGAAAAAATCGTCTTCTTCCCTCTAACGACATTTTTTTGATTTCACGGAGCATTTTGGACTCGCGCGTTGTTCGCACATTGCGGTAACAAATGTAGCAGATCACCCGTGAAGTATTTCAGTGTCTTCCATTAGTCCAACTTGGTGGGAATCTCAAGCACTTGAGCGCTTCTCAGGATTGGGTCGCACTATTGTTCTATACGCGGTCTCCTTGACAGATGAGCTGCTTTCCTAAAACTTTCCCAATAAGTCGTAATCGTCCAATAGCTCACCTCACTAGCATTCTTATGTGTTCGTTGCTCTTTATCTCAGTTTGCAACTTGACTGTGGCAAGCAACGCATCACTTACGCTGAATTCGAACGTTATGTGGTTGTTTCCACCTAATCATTTGCAACAACTTACATTTTTCGACATATGCTACAAGCTACCATTCATCTCGTCAAATGAAAGTTCTGTCTAACTCATCATGTACCCTCCTCGACGGCACATCCCCAAACGCTAAAGCAGCATCAACAAAAAGTCGCAGATTGCTGTTCACCCCATCCGACAGATCGTATATATATATAGAGAGAGAGAGCAAGAGCGGTTCTATCGCACGTCCTTGGGGCACTACAGAAGATAACTTTGCCTCTGAAGAATATTCGTCGTCCATGACAGCGTACTGCGTTCAATTACTTAAACATTTTTGATCCGCTCACTTATCTGAGAACCTGTTCCGTACGCTCGGCCCTTCGTTGACAATGTGAAGTGTGACACTGTGTCAAACGGTTTCTGGAAATTTAGGAATCCGGAATTTTCCTGTTGGCCTACATCCATGGTTCACAAGATATTCCGCGAGAGAAGAGCTAGTACAGTTTCGAGCAGTCGAACCTTCCAGTCAATTACATACGCCTAATTGCATCCTTTCTAGTCAACCATCGATCGCATGTACGGAAGAAAAACACCTACTTCCGTATTTTCCATCTTACCGTAGGTTTGGCTCAAGAATCCGTCCTATCGCCGCTCCTTTATCTCCTATACACTGCGCAAGTTTGCAGGAGTCCCCTCCTGTGTACTCTCTTCAATATGCTGACTACGTTGTTGTCTGTGCACTTCACTCGACGCAAAGATATCTCCAAATTCACCTCACTTACGTTCACCCCCACTATAACTGTTTCTACCCCTCCACTGTTTCAAAACTATTTTAGGTGAATGCTTTATAAACCTATTGGTGAAGACGTAACAATCTACCGAATAATAGATTACTAGAATAGGTTAGTTACCTACATGAAAAACCGACACTTTAAAGTAATCGAAAAAGTCAATTAATCCATTCTTACTCATAACGAACCTATCCAAGCCGACCGACTACCTATGCTTCCTGGCACTCTCCAAGGTAGTGTTATAGGCCCTTTGCTGTAACCATATCTATATAAACGATTTGGGAGCCGAGCTGAGCACCCGTCTAAGGTTGTTTGCAGATGACGCTGTCGTTTATCGACTAGTGAAGTCATCAGAAGATCGAAACAAATTGCAAAGCGATTTAGAAAAGATACATGTATGTTGCGAAAATTGGCTCAAGTGGTTCAAATGGCTCTGAGTACTATGAGACTTAACATCTGAGGTCATCAATCCGCTAGAACTTAGAACTACTTAAACCTAACTTACCTACGAACATGACACACATCCATGCCAGAGGCAGGATTCGAACCTGTGACCGTCGCGATCGCGTGGTCCCAGACTGAAACGCCTAGAACCGCTCGGCCACAGCGGCCGGCGCGAAAATTGACAGTTGACCCTAAATAAATGAGATTGCTGTAATAGAGAATTGCGAAGGTGGTTCGATGAACCTTCTGTCATGCAGTTAAATGTGATTTGCAGAGTATCCATCTAGATGTAGAAATGTAGATGTATGCTCGCGGCGCTAAGCACAGGACTAACAAACTCGTTGTTAAGACCAGAGATGCAGTTGTACTTTGTTCTCACAATTCGACAACGCTATTGCCCTCTATGCTCGAATGTATACATCGATATTTGGACGCCTTTTGCTACAATTTTAAATCCTGCTCCTGGACCTAGCATTTAAAACGAAAAAAGGACGTATCGAACTGGGCAGTTAAGCATTTTGTCCTAATAAATCGTATGAATTTGTATATGAGTAAATGAGACAATTTTACTTTAATGAAATTTCTTATAAATATTACGACAAAGACTGTTTTACTAACTAGTTGTTTCTAATTTAATATAAATGTCCTTAAGAGAAACAGAATGCTAACTAGAGAAAATAGCTCGAAGTATTAAAATAATCTGACTTATTTTACTCTTTCCGACAACTTTAGGCGTACACTGGTACCGAATCGAATTTCATTGTAATTGCGAAGTTCTTTTGGGATTACGGGCTGCGTTTGAAAGAGACGTCAGAGGCTTTTATCGAATTCGAAATTAGCGGCTGTTGTGGCAGCGTGCCTCACAAAGGATCTCTTCCTGATCGCGTTACGGTTGCCTCGCCGCTGAGCAGTGCCGGGGAGCTACTTCAGTTTACCGGCGATCGACTGGCTGCTCTGAACGCCTCCGTCTTTCTCATTCACGGAACGGAAATTGCCTGGCTCTCTCGCTGAGATTTATAATTATCGAAGCAGCTGTGAATTCTTCTCTCCTCTCTGTGTATTGTGTTTTGGTTTATCTACGGTTATTGAAGGGATTTCTATCTGTCTCTGAAAAACTATCAGGACTGGTAGATTACTTCGTGCACCAGGACTGCAGACATGTACCTCCAACAAAACTTAAATTTAATCAAGCAACTTTATTTTCTCTAGTTAATAATTAATACTTTAGCAGTAACTCATTATGACTCACAAGGGAGCCTCCCCATCGCATCCCCCTCAGGAAGGCATTTGATACGGTTCCGCACTTACGTTTAGTGAAAAAAATACGAGCTTACGGAATATCGGACCAGGTTTGTGATTGGATTCAGGATTTCCTAGAAGAAAGAACACAACATGTCATTCTTAACGGTTCAAAATCTGCAGATGTAGAGGTAATTTCGGGAGTACCGCAGGGAAGCGTGATAGGACCTTTATTGTTTACAATATACATAAATGACTTAGTTGACAACATCGGTAGCTCCGTGAGGCTATATGCAGATGACACGGTTGTCTACAAGAAAGTAGCAACATCAGAAGACTCGTACGTACTCCAGGAGGACCTGCAGAGGATTAATGCATGGTGCGACAGCTGGCAGCTTTCCCTAAACGTAGATAAATGTAATATAATGCGCATACATAGGGGCAGAAATCCATTCCAGTACGATTATGCCATAGGTGGTAAATCATTGGAAGCGGTAACGACCGTAAAATACTTAGGAGTTACTATCCGGAGCGATCTGAAGTGGAATGATCACATAAAACAAATAGTGGGAAAAGCAGGCGCCAGGTTGAGATTCATAGGAAGAATTCTAAGAAAATGTGACTCATCGACGAAAGAAGTAGCTTACAAAACGCTTGTTCGTCCGATTCTTGAGTATTGCTCATCAGTATGGGACCCTTACCAGGTTGGATTAATAGAAGAGATAGACATGATCCAGCGAAAAGCAGCGCGATTCGTCATGGGGACATTTAGTCAGCGCGAGAGCGTTACGGAGATGCTGAACAAGCTCCAGTGGCGGACACTTCAAGAAAGGCGTTACGCAATACGGAGAGGTTTATTATCGAAATTACGAGAGAGCACATTCCGGGAAGAGATGGGCAACATATTACTACCGCCCACATATATCTCGCGTAATGATCACAACGAAAAGATCCGAGAAATTAGAGCAAATACGGAGACTTACAAGCAGTCGTTCTTCCCACGCACAATTCGTGAATGGAACAGGGAAGGGGGGATCAGATAGTGGTACAATAAGTACCCTCCGCCACACACCGTAAGGTGGCTCGCGGAGTATAGATGTAGATGTAGATGTTTTAGTTATAAATTGGCACAGTGGATAGGTCTTGAAAAACTGAACAGAGATGAATCGAGAAAACATGAAGAAGTTGTGTGGAACTATGAAAAAAATAAGCAAAATATGCAAACTGAGCAGTCCATGCGCAAGATATGCAACATCAAGGAGCGTACGAGCTCACGAGCGCCGGGGTCCCGTGGTTAGCGTGAGCAGCTGCGGAATGAGAGGTCCTTGGCTCAAGTATTCCCTCGAGTGAAAAGTTTAATTTTTTATGTTTTCATCACTTTTTTGGGAGTGATTATCACATCCACAAGAAAACCTAAGTCGCGCAAGGTAGAAGAATCTTTTTACCCCCAAGTGTACAAGTTAGGTGGGTCGACAACATATTCCTGTCATGTGACGCACATGCCGTAAGCAGTGTCGTATAGAATATATCAGACGTGTTTTCCTGTGGAGAAATCGGTTGACCTATGACCCTGCGATCAAATGTTTTCGGTTCCCATTGTAGAGGCACGTCCTAACGTCTACTAATGGCACGGTTTTGCGGTGCGGTCGCAAAACACGGACACTAAACTTATTACAGTGAACAGAGACGTCAATGAACGAACGGACAGATCATAACTTTGCGAAAATAAAGAAAGTAAACTTTTCACTCGAGGGAAGACTTGAACCAAGGACCTCTAGCTCCGCAGCTGCTCAAGCTATCCACGTGACCACGGCGTCCCTGATCTCACACTATCCTTGATGTTGCCTATCCTGCGCATGGACTACTCAGTTTGTATATTTTGCTTATTTTTTTCATAGTTCCACACAATTTCTTCCTGTTTTCTCGATTGATCTGTGTTCAGTTTTTCAAGACCTATCCACTGTGCCAACTTATAACTAAATCTGAGGGGGGTGCGATGGGGAGGTTCCCTTGTCAGTTAGTTATTACGAAACGGTTAAGACAATCACCCAGGCCCTGGTTACAGGTTGCCTATCTAATGACTTCCGGGGGCAACAAAAAAATTATTTTCGGTATTTCATATAATTATTGGTCGAATTTAAAAATTTAAATACGAGGAATACTCAATAAATAATGCTACATAATATTTCTGAAAGCAGGTTCCTTTTATTCAGGATTTCAATACACACTCTTTTGACTACAAAACACTTTTCTTCAACATAATCTTCGTTCAGTGCGACTTACGCTAACCTTCTGGGAGGGCCTGTGCACCCTCATGGTACCACTCCACTGATCGAAGTCGGAACCAACGTCTTACTGCTTCAATAACCTCCCCATCATCTACGTTTGCTTCCCGCGGAGTGTGTCGTTCATTGGGCCAAACAGATGGAAGCTCTTTATGGCCTTCTCTTGGCGGCGAGGAACCCACAGAGCACACGCCTCTGAGCACCCCCAGTGGTGGACGAGTGTGTCAGCAGAGCAGCGAGGTGTTTGATTCTGATCCGTTGATCACCTCGAATGAGAGTGTTCGGACGTTCCAACATCGCATGAGTTACACTTATGTGCTGCCGGCCAACACGCGGGAGATCAGACAGGTTTGGGCGACCTTCTTGTAATGATGACCGACGCCCCGCCCAGCCACTCACCGTGCTTTTGTTCACTGCCAGATCTCCGTAGACGTTGAGCAACCGCCTATGAATATATGCAACTGTCTGGTTTTCACCAAAAGAGAGAGCTCTCTGCTTGGAACGCACTTCCATTAAAGGCGCCATTTTGAAGACTACGTATAGTGCTGCCACCTGTCGGAACCTCATGAAACTATAGCGCTGAAGCGGGAATATTCCACAATGTCCCACAAGAAACTCTGCATTTTTTCATCCGAAATTGGTCTCAAAAAAAGTTTGTTGCGTTATTTATTGAACGCCCTCGTATTTTAATGTTCTACTCATTAAGAGCTATAATCTTACGTTAAAGGTTTAACACACTAAGGCATGCATTAACGTTAGATACTGTGTACATGTCTGTAGACTGCACAGTTCACGGCTCGCAGTTTACTCACACTGTATTCATCCAGATTTGAGAATGAGAGCACGTAGGGCCCTTCAACTAACTTCACACGTAATTTCAAACCTTTCCGAAATGTTGTTCTTACTGCCCTCCCCCTCCCCCCAATCCCCTCACAAATTAATGAAATGCAAAAATGTTTATCGCTTAGTATATTTTCGCAGTTTCTGCAGCAAAACTTCAGCGTCGGACATGACAGTTTAGTTTCTTATTTCTTTACAGCTAACTCTATTCGCAACAATTTTGCATACAGTGTCCACATATACCTACAAAATTACACTCATGCTTATAAATTAAAAATAATTGCAGAATGTGGTGCTACACAATGTGGCACTACACAAAACTGGAGCTAATAGCATAGGCACGTAGGGAACACATGGTGACAGGTTGAGAATACCGTCCCGAAACACACGTGCTACAAAACGCCACTATTATCTGCGCATGTACCCCGACATCAATATCGGATATGATCACCATGCACACGTACACAGGCCGCACAATGGGTTGGCAGACTCTGGATCAGGTGGTCGAGCAGCTGCTGGGGTATAGCCTCCCATTCTTGCACCAGTTCTGTGTTTGGCTCCTGACGTGTCGTAGGGGTTTGAACACGTGCAGCGATACGTCGATCGAGAGCATCCCAGACGTGTTCGATGGGGCTTAGGTCTGGAGAACAGGCAGGTCTGGAGAACAGACAGGCCACTCCATTCGCCTGATATCTTTCGTTTCAAGGTACTCCTGCACGATGACAGCTCGGTGGGGCCGTGCGTTATCATCCATCAGGAGAAAGGTGGGACCCCTGCACCCCTGAAAATGCGGACATACTGGTGCAAAATGACGTCCCGATACACCTGACCTATTACAGTTCCTCTGTCAAAGACATGCAGTAGTGTCCGTGCACCAATCATAATCGCACCCCACACCATCAAACCACGATCTCCATACAGGTCCCTTTCAAGGACATTAAGATGTAGGTATCTGGTTCCTGGTTCACGCCAGATGAAAACCCGGCGAAAATCACTGTTCAGACTATACGTGGACTCGTCCGTGAACATAACCTGGGACCAATGTTCCACTGTCCATGTACCGTGTTCTTGACACCAGGCTTTACGGGCTGTCCTCTGATCAGGGGTCAGCGGAATGCACCTTTCAGTTCTCCGGGCGAATAAACCGTGACTGTAGACTGTGTGTCTGGAGACAACTGTTCCAGTGGCTGCGGTAAGGTCCCGAGAAAGGTTACCTGCATTACTCCGTGGCCGCCTGCGGGCACTGATGATGAGATATCGGTCTTCTTGTGGTGTTGTACACTGTGGACGTCCCGTACTGTAGCGCCTGGAATCGTTGTCATAATCTTGAGATCACACTTTGTGGCACACAGAGGGTCCGTGCTACGACCTGCTGTGTTTGACCAGCCTCCAGTGACCATAGTATTCTACCCCTCATAACGTCATCAATACGTGTTCTTTGAGCCATTTTCAACACACAGTCACCATTAGCACGTCTGAAAATGTCTGCACACTTACTCGCTGCACCGTACTCTGACATGCACCAACACACCTCTGTGTATGTGGACTGCTGCCAGCGCCACCGTGCGACGACCGCAGGTGAAATCCACCGCATGTTCATCCCCCAAGGTGATTTAAACCCGCAAACCGCCCACCAGAGCGTTATTTCACGATTTATCGGCATTATCCTTAATTTAGGAGCATGAGTGTATATCATTGTACGACACATAGTTCAGGAGATATCACGTTATAAAAATTGAGATGCGTGAAAAAATATCTTTCTTAAAAGGAAAAGCCCAAATTACTCAGACTATAGTCGTCCAGTTTTTCTATCCCACCTGAGCTTCATGATTATGCATGAAATGTCTTTTACGTCCCTTCACAGTCTCCGGGTCTAGTTTGTTTACTGCTTGATCTCTGATCCTCTCCTACGACACATCCTTTGTCAGTATCATTTTCCTTTCTGAGTTATTTGTTGGATGTATTACAAAGTGTGTCAGCCCGTACAGTTTTATCCTCTGCAGCTCCTTCAACTACCATAGCTCCACCCCGGCCGGCGATTTCCTGTGTTAAAGAAGTTTCTGCAATGCGTTGTGTAACAATAGATACAGACCTGTAAGCACACTGACGTAGTACCACTTCCCGTATTATTATTTGCAATTCCTTATAATTTTGTCAGTTTCCTCTCAGTATTGCAAAGACTCACTTAAGTAATAGACCGAACAGTCAGCACACAAACTACTGCTGTGTACCGAGTATGCGAGTAATTGGGATCGCGCGCGACGGCTCTTGTAGCTGCTATTGTCTCTCGTATGGTATATGATTAACAACGTCCGCACCTGCGACCGCGCGCTACTGACAGGATGTAAGTCACCTTGACCAATAGCAACACAGTAGCCACAACGGTCCACGCACTGATAATGTTACTGTGGAGAGATAGAGAGAGAGAGAGAGCGCGAGAGAGGGAAATCCACTCCGCCTAATGGTCGGTGCTCCTCAACTCGCGGAAAAGAAAACGCGCCTTGACCATCTGAAGGAGGGACCGAACTCCGCCCCACCCCCCCTCACCCATCGGGCCCTTAAAAGAGAGAGCGGCTGGCCAAAGGCGACAGCAAAACCCACTAGCTCGGCGACCAGTCCGGAATGTTTTAGCAATGGAAACATCATCAACTTTTCCAACTACAGGACATATTACACCAATTTTAATGCAGTGGTGTCCATTGCCTTCTGCCTCCTAATGCCACTGACCATTGCAGATTTTCTCCCTTTCCCAGGCAGTTTTCCAGTCCCTAGGTTAAGAGAGTGCCCTCAGCCCCTTTCAGCTCCTCCGCTCTCTTCGACAAGGTCGTTGGCAGAACCAAGCTGACACCTCATGGTGGAAGTTTTCGGCCGCCATTGGTGACGATGGAAACATCATCAACTTTTCCAACTACAGGACATATTACACCAATTTTTAATGCAGTGGTGTCCATTGCCTTCTGCCTCCTAATGCCACTGACCATTGCAGATTTTCTCCCTTTCCCAGGCAGTTTTCCAGTCCCTAGGTTAAGAGAGTGCCCTCAGCCCCTTTCAGCTCCTCCGCTCTCTTCGACAAGGTCGTTGGCAGAACCAAGCTGACACCTCATGGTGGAAGTTTTCGGCCGCCATTGGTGACGATTTTTATTCAGAATTTCAGCAGTGACTGGTATCAAACCCAAAACATAGGACGTTCTGATTGTTCGTCGAAGACGCTTTGGCTACACCACGTTGTCCTCCGAGCAAGGAGGTCATAAAAAGCGTACTAAGACGGGAAAAGAAGGCATTCCTGGCCAAAATAAGTCTACTACTAATAAGCCTTGACCTTAATGTGAAAAAGAAATTTCTGGGAACGTGCGTCTGGAGCGCGGCATTGTATGGTAGCGAATCACGGACTGTGGGAAGCCGCGCTGGATTAACCGAGCGGTCTCAGACGCTGCAGTCGTGGACTGTGCGGCTGGTCCCGGGGGAGGTTCGAGTCCTCCCTCGGGCATGGGTGTGTGTGTTTGTCCTTAGGATAATTTAGGTTAAGTAGTATGTAAGCTTAGTGACTGATGACCTTAGCAGTTAAATCCCATAAGATTTCACGCACAATTGAACATTTTTTTCTCTTTTTTGACTGTGGGAAAGCAGGAAAAGAAGAGAAGCGAATCGATTGAGAGCGGGTGCTATAAGACGATAAATAAAAATTTAATAAACGATGCTGAGAATTGGGTGAACCGATAAAATAATGAATGAGGAGGTTATTCGCAAAATAGGCGGAACCATCGACAAGAAGAAGCGGCAGGATGATAGGACATATGTTAAGACATCAGGAAATACTTTCCATGGTACTAGATCAGTATCGCAACCTTTCTTAGAACACTACCCCTGAATGCAATCAGATATTATCGAGTAACCCCCACATACACCACTCACACTCCTCAACTACTTCTCCCTCTGCCCCCCCCCTCCCCCCCCCCCCCCCCCCCCATCGTCGATCTTAACGCCTAGCTATGCTTTAGAATGAAAAAGAATTTTCCTTGAAAATCTTTATTTTTAACATGATGTAACATAAATGACAGTTTGCGCGCGCGCGAGTGTGTGTGTGTGTGTGTGTGTGTGTGTGTGTGTGCGCGTGCATGTATGTGTGCTATAATGAATGATGAGGCAATTTCCGGTGAACAGCGAGCGCTACCTACAACTCACTCACGAAAGCTAATGATCCACAGTAGCGGTCGACACTTGTCACAAACCGTGTTTTCTCTGCACTATCCCTCCCCCTAGCGGCATTTGCTTCATCCACGCCACGTATACCCATTTAAAACTCACCTAGTTAAAATGTGTGCACTATGGTTACTGTTTGTAAATCACTTGACTGCTGGACTCCTTACTTCTGAAATGGCAGACACTGCAAGACTTCAAGCTGTTAACGTTTTGTGCCTGACCACTTTAAGAACATCAATAATAATAACAATAATAATAGTAATAATTCTATACACAGCACTATAGTGTTGTGTTGCCAATTAGTTCACATACCTGTTTCAAAATAAGTAAAGAAGCAATTTCTGGCCTAATGCAGGAACTATCTGCAAGTTCCAGAAGACTGATGAGATATTTAGCTTTTGTAACGTATGTCTTACTTTTACTTTCATAGGTGTGCAGTTCAAATCACAAAGTATGTGTGTAATCGATGGTCTATGCGAGTTGCCTGTGACCTCTTCCGTATGGTGTCATGCGTTAATGCTAATAAAAAGTAATTATTGATAATTTATATAATCATTATTAAAGTCTCACAAAATTGTGATAATAGTAACGATGTTTTAAAAGTAAATTAGTTTCATAACGGAAACACAATTACACCCTTTTGGTTTTTAACCCTTAGAAAATCTCATTTTATCCCTCAAGCGGTAATTACCCCCAGGGTGGGAACCACTGTACTAGACGGACCTGCAGAGGGTAAAAACGTAGGGAAAGACAGAGACTGGCATCACATCTCAAATGCTTCTATTTTCTTCTGTTCCGGTTTTCCCACACTCCGTGTTTCTCTGCCAAACGTACATTCTGAGATATTTCTGCCTCAGGTTGACACCTATATTTGATACTAGTAGACTTCTCTCGCCCAGGAATCCCTTTTTGCCAGTACTGGTCTGCTTTTTATGCCCCTCTTCCTCCGTCCATCATGGGTTATCTTGCTACCTAGGTAGCAAAATTCCTTAACTTCGTCTAGTTCGTGATCAACAATCCTGATATTAAGTTTCTCATTTCTCATTTCCGCTACTTCTCGTTACTTTCATCTTTCTTCGATTTACCCTCAATTCATATTCTGTTCTCCTTAGACTGTCAATTCCATTCAACAGATCCGGTAATTCTTCTTCCTTTCACTAAGGATAACAATTTCATCAACTAATCTTAATAGCAATATCTTTTCACTTTGAATTTTAATCCCGCTCTGAAACTCTCTTTATTGCTTCTTCGTAGTGCAGATTGAACAGCAGGGGTGAAAGCCTATACCGCTGTCCTATACCTTTTATAATTCGTGCACCTTGGTATTCCACTCTTATTGTTCCCTCTTGGTTCTAGTACGCGTCTTTCTCTATAACTTATCCTCTATTTTTCTAAGAATTTCGAACATTTGGCACCATTTGACATTGTCGAACGCTTTTTCACAAGTCCTATGAATGTGTCTTGATTTTTCTTTAGTCTTGCTTCGATTATTAACCACAGTGTTAGAACGGTCTCTCTGCTGCCTTTACCTTCCATAAATCCAAACTGATAGTCATGTAACAGATCGTAAATTTTTATTTTCCATTCTTCTGTATATTATTCTCGTCACTAACTTGGATTCTTCATCTTTAATTTGATTGTGCTATAATTTTGACACTTGTCGGCCCTTGCAATCTTCGGAATTGTGTAGATCAAGTTTCTCCGAAAGTGTGGCGGTATATCGCCAGTCTTATACATTCACCGACGTGAATAATCGTTTTGCTGCTACTTCCCCCAATGATTCCAATGTAAAGTTATCCATCCGTTCTGTCTTCACTGATTTTAATTCTTCCACAGCTCTTCTAATTTCTGATCCTAATACTAGATCCCCTGTGTCTTCCCTACCGACTCTTGTTTCTTCATGTCATCAGATACACTACGTGATCAAAAGTATCCGGACACCCCTCCCCCCCCCCCCCCCCAAAAACATACGTTTTTCATATTAGGGGCATTGTGCTGCCACATACTGCCAGCTAATCCATATCAGCGACATCAGTAGTCATTAGACATCGTGTGAGAGCAGAATGGGGCGCTCCGCGGAACTCACGGACTTCGAACGTGGTCAGGTGATTGGGTGTCACTTGTGTCATACGTCTGTAACCGAGATTACTCCTAAACATCCCTAGGTCCATTGTTTCCGATGTGATAGTGTAGTGAAAACGTGAAGGGGGCACGCACAGCACAAAAGCGTACAGGCCGACCTCGTCTGTTGCCTGACAAGAGACCGCCACAGTTGAAGAGGGTCGTAATGTGTAATAGACAGACATGTATCCAGACCATCACACAGGCATTCCAAACTGCATCACGATCCACTGCAAGTACAGTGACAGTTTGGCGGGAAGTGAGAAAACGGATTTCATGGTCGAGCGGCTGCTCATAAGCTCACGCCGGTAAATGCCAAACGACGCCTCGCTTGGTGTAAGGAGCGTAAACATTGGACGATGGAACAGTGGAAAAGCATAGCCGGCCGGAGTGGCCGAGCGGTTAAAGGCGCTACAGTCTGGAACCGCACGACCGCTACGGTCGCAGGTTGGAATCCTGCCTCGGGCATGGATGTGTGTGATGTCCTTAGGTTAGTTAGGTTTAAGTAGTTCTAAGTTCTAGGGGACTTATGACCACAGCAGTTGAGTCTCATAGTGCTCAGAGGCATTTGAACCATTTTTTTGGAAAAGCATAGTGTGGAATGACGAAACACGGTACACGATGTGGCGATCCGATGGCAGGGTGTGGGTATGGCGAATGCCCGGTGAACGTCATCTGCTAGCGTGAAATTCGGAAGCGAGTGGTGTTATGGTGTGGTCGAGTTTTTCATAGAGGGGGCTTTAACCCCTTGTTCTTTTACGTGGCACTATCACAGCACAGACCTACATTGATGTTTTAAGCACCTTCTTGGTTCCTACTGTTGAAGAGCAATTCGGGGATGGCGATAGCATCTTTCACCACGATCGAGCACCTGTTCGTAATGCACGGCCTGTAGCAGAGTGGTTACACGACAATAACATCCTTGTAAGGGACTGGCCTGGACAGAGTCTTGATCTGAATCATATAGAACACCGTTGGGATGTTTTGGAACTCCGACTTCGTGCCAGGTGTCACCGACCGACATCGATACCTCTCCTTAGTGCAGCACTCCGTGAAGAATGGGCTACCATTCGCCAAGAAACCTTCCAGCATCTGATTGAACGTATGCCTTCGAGAGTGGAAGCTGTCATCAAGGCTAAGGGTGGGCCAACAGCATACTGAATTCCAGCATTACGGACGGATGGCGCCATGAACTTGTAAGTCATTTCCAGCCAGGTGTCAGGATACTATTGATCACATACTGTAAGTGCTGACTCTCATACAAGCCGTCAGTCTACTCTTTCCACCTATCCGCGCTCTCCTCCGCATTTAACAGTGGAATTCCGATTGCACCCTTAATATTGCAGCTGTTGCTTGTAATTTCACTGAAGGTTGCTTTTACTTTTCTTCCAACAATCATTGCTCTTTCGATTTCCTCACATTTTTCATGCAGCCATTTCGAATTAGCTTCCCTGAACTTCCTATTTATTTCATTTCTTAGTGGCTTCATTTTTGTATTCCTAAATTTCCATTAACGTTTCTGTACTTCCTTTTTTTTAAATCAACTGAAGTAATTCCTTTGTTATCCATGGTTTCTGCGCAGTTATCTTCCTTGTACCTAAGTTTGCTCTCCAACTTCTGTGATTGCCTCCCCACTTTTTTATCTCCAGTCCTCTTCTACTAAACTGCCTACTGCGATAATCATTATAGCAGTATCTATGGCCTCAAAGAACTTCATGTGGAATCTTTTAATTCTTTAGTATTTTCATATGCCACTTGTTTGCGCATCGATTATTCCTGACTAGTCTCTTAAACAGTGGCCTACTCGTCATCATTAGTAAATTGTGATGTGATTCTGTATCTGCTCCTGGATACGTCTTGTAATCCAGTGTCTGATTTCGGAATCCCTGCTTGCCATGACTTAATCGAACTGAAATCTTCCTGTATCTCCTTGCCTTTATCAAGTATACTTTCTCTTCTTATGATTCTTGAACAGAGTATTTGCTATTGCCATCTGAAATTTATTGCAAAATTCAATTAGTCTTTATTCTAACTCATTCTTACCACCAAGCCCATATTCTCCCGAAATCCTTCATTTTACTCCTTTCCCTACATCCGGGCGGAGGGGGGGGGGGGGAGGTGGGCGATGAGCACTGACGCCACGTTCGGTCACTTCCTGTTAGCTCGGTTTCAGATCCGGAGAACTGGGGGGCCAGCACGTCAATTGGAACTCGCCACTGTGTTCCTCGAACCACTCCATCACGCTCCTGGCCTCGTGATATGGTGCATTATCTTGCTGAAAAATGCCACTGCCTTTGGGAAACATGATCGTCATGAAGGGGTGTACGTGGTCTGCACCTGTGCACGAAACACCTCGGCCGTCATGGTGCCATGCACGAACTCCTCTAGACCCTTAGATGCACACGTAAATGTTCCCAGGAGCATAATGGAGACGCCGCCAGCTTCTGTCCCAGAGTACAGGTATCAAGGAGCTGTTCCCTGGAAGACGACGGATTCGCGTCCTCCCATCGGCCTGATGAAGAAGGTATCGGGATTCATCAGACCATGCAACGCTTTGCCACTGCACCAACGTCCTGTGCCGATGGTCACGTACCCATTTCAGTCGTAGTTGCCGATTCGTGGTGTTAACATTTGCACACGCATGGCTCGTCGGCTAGGGAGGCCCATCATTAAGCGTGTTCGGGGCAATGTGTGTTCAGACACACTTGTACGCTGCCCAGCGTTAAAGTCTGATGTTAGTTCCGCCACAGTTCGCCGCCTGTTCTGTTTCAGAAGTCTGCCTGGCCTACGATGTCCGACATCTGAAATGAGGGGTGGCCGCCAACCCCACGAGGTCTGGACGTGCCTTCATCTCGGTTTCGCCACGTTTTGAAGACACCCACCACAGCACTCCTCGTAGACCCACAAGTAGTGCTGTTTCCGAAATGCTCGTGTCGAGCCCCTGGGTCATCACAATCTGCCCCCTCGGTCAAACTCAGACTGATCGCGCGCCTTCCCCATTCTACACAAAGACAGCACGCTCACTGATACTACATGCACCGTGCGTGTGTCTGACTAGTATTCATTCCCCGCCAAGTGACGCTGCTACAACATGGACACGTTTATAACAATAGTAGGTCGGTGGTCATAATGTTCTAGCTGATCAATGTATACTGTCTCTATCTCTTCATCTTGCGCTTGGGATGGCGGCATGTAGATCTAATCTATTGTTGTCGGTGTTGGTTACCTGTCAATTCTGATGAGAACAACCCTGTCGCTGAACTGTTCACAGTAGCTCACTCTCTGCCTTACCTTCCTATTCATAACAAACCCTACTCCCGTTATACCATTTTCTGCTGCTGCTGATATTACCTTGCCGGCGGAGTTGCCGAGCGGTTCTAGGCGCTTCAGTCTGGAACCGCGTGACCGCTACGGTGGCAGGTTCGAATCCTGCCTCGGGCATGGATGTGTGTGATGTCCTTAGGTTAGTTAGGTTTAAGTAGTTCTAAGTTATAGGGGACTGATGACCTCAGACCTTAAGTCCCATAGTGCTTAGAACCATTTGAACCATTTTTTTGATATTACCTTGTACTCTTCTGACCAGAAATGCTTGTCTCCTTTCCGTTTCACTTGACTGAAGGCCACTGTCTACCATGTTCAAACTCCTGCCATTCCACGACAGACTCCTACAACGATATCCTTTAGTTGGTTATTCAATATTTTTCTCATGGTCACCTCCCCCTTTGCAGTCCCTTCCTGGAAATTCGAATAGGAGACCAGTCTGGAATCTTAGGCAATAGAGAAATCATCATGACACTTTTTCAGTTACAAGCCACATGTTATGTGTCTTTATGCAGTGGTTTTCATTGCGTTCTTCATCTTCATGCAGTTGATCATTGCCGATTCTTCCGCCTTTTAGGGGAAGAGACTGCCCTGGACCTCTGTCTGCTGTCTACTCTCTTTGACAAGGCCGTTGGCAGAATGAGAATGGCTTCTTATGCCAGAAGTCTTCGGCCGCAATTGCTAATAATCTTTGTTCAAAATATATCCAACAAATAATTGTGGATATAGGGGGCAAGTGCTGTTCTGGGATAAAGAGAATCGTAAAGGGGAGGACGGCATGGCGGATCGCTTCTAACCAGTGATAAGACATATGATTAATAAAAGTTCTTTCTTCCAATTCTGTTTAACTTTTTAGTACTAGTGTTACTCGAAGGAAAAGAGAAAACAGTCAGGAGTAAGACTGTTGAAGGATAGACAACATCTAAACTGATATGGTTGCCCATCCTGCTCTTTGGCATAAAGTACGTGGAACTGGAATCTCCTTCAAATCCGACGGTAGCATCACGTGCGCACTGTAGCTGTCATCATTTACTCAGCAAAGCGCGTCACGAACAACGCTTATGTAGGCCTGTGTGCGTTCATAGAATTAATCACTCGCACTAATTAATGCTGGAGCGCGTTACAGGTCGCCGCCGTCAACCATAAATATTTGGCTGAGCTGAAGTTACGCCGCACGCCTGCCGCCTTGCTGCTCGTTGCGACTCACTTTGCTGTTTCTGGATCACGCATCAATAATTCCACGGAATTATGCAATGAAGCCGCGCCATATGAGGTTGATATTGTTTTAATATTTCAGCGCGAACTAATGCCGCGCCACGGTTTCAATTTGCGCCACGTGGGTTAAACATGAAGCGTAGGCCTGCTACGTTGGGATGGACTGCGTGTGCATAGGCTGCAGAAATTCGGATATTCAATGTCCATTTCAGAGCAACGTCGAAGCGACAGGGTTACACCTCTCCCTGAGACACTTACCGACGCTGAACTCTAGTTCAGATACGATTTAAAATTGTCGTTCGAAATTTACATCTTATAATGCAGGTGTCGATATAATTTTCGACTCATCTAGCGCCATACCAGTCTTCTAACACCACCCACCATTCTTTAGAGAATCGAACTTCCTCAATTGAGCATAATGTGAATAATTTGTGATCCGTTTCAAGGAAAGCTAATTTTTCACGCATCTCGATGTTTATGACGTCATATCCTTCAACTATGAGTCGTAAAATGACGTAATTTTGCAGCTACATTTTGTGGTATAAGTTTGTACTGCAAGTAAAACCTGTCGGAGGTTCGAGTCCTCCCTCGGGCATGGGTGTATGTGTTGTCCTTAGCGTAAGTTAGTTTAAGTTAGATTAAGTAGTGTGTAAGCTTAGGGACCGATGACCTCAGCAGTTTGGTCCCATAAGACCCTACCACAAATTTCCAAATATTTTCCTGCGCGTAAAACGTGTTGCGAACAGAATTAGTTAGTCGTACATAACTAATGACACAAAACGTCAAGTCTGTTGCTCCAATTTTACTGCATGATCAGTGGAAATACAATAAGCGGTAAATTTTTTCCTTTAATTATTTTGTGTGATGCGAGCGCGAAAAAGTTTCGGAAAGATCGTGTGTTGGTGTTTCTGTCCGTATTTGAGAATTAAATTTGAGTTTCTAAAGTTCGCCTTCTGCAAAAACAATCTTTCATCGCTATGTATCGAAAGATCTTTAGACATATATGTGTCATCTTTTGTGATTTTTCGATTTGTGTCTTAAATTGCATTAGGGGGCGTCCATTAATTACGTGATTTCAAAGTGTGATTGTGTGTGTGTGGGGGGATCTGGCCAACTCACACCAAATCTCGTTCACGAACTTCCAGCATGCTGGAGTACCTTGGGTCAGCAACTTCTGTTAATCAATAGAACGAAAACCAGTCCAAGTTGCAAATATTTTATTTTTCATTGGAGACTAGTTTCAGACCGAGACCCATTTTCAAATCAACACAAAAAAATCACAAATAGCATTTCAGAAGATGCCAAAAAGTGTGTAATGTACATTTATAGTGCATACATAGAGTTAGCTATATGCACCATAAATGTACATTATACATCTTCCGAAATGCCATTTGTGATTTTGTTAAGTTGATTTTAAAATGGTGTCGTGTCCTGTCATAGGTGAGAGAGGGAGAAACGGGGTTGCTAGTCAGTCTGCGCTCCCGAGCGGTACAGAGCAGACGGCTGAAGGACAATTCACAGTGAAGGCATTTGACTGTTTTCTTCTATCTGAGACAACACTGGTACATGCATTTACTAGAAATGCGGGTGGTGAGACTCGGCAGGGAACTTGTTGTGGAGACTCTTGGACAAACAGGGTTTTGAAATAGTTGTTTATTCCAGACAGGACTAACTAATACACTGGAGGCTAGTTCTAGTGTTACAAAACGCATAAATAATACTATTACAACAGGAGCCAGTGCAGAAGTGGATGGTAACCACGGCAGCAAACACTAGCAGCATGTTAAGGCAACAACTTAGTTACGAAACAAAACATAATGAATGTGACACTGTTCGCTGAGGCACTCCAAGTGAGAGAGCAGACTTACGCGGAGCTGGACCGAGGCTGGAGTCGACGGACGCGGATTCGGCGCCCAGATCGTCTGACTGAGAACTCCCGCCAAAATACGGAATCTAGGTGTTTTAAAGAGTCGCGTGGGGGCACTGTTATTCTCACTTAAAGCCACCCAGCCAATCCTGCAGGTCTCTTGCAGGCGCCTGCCAATCACGGTTTAGTTAGGTCTCCTCTACTGCGCCTAAGGCGTGGATGTTAATGCAGTTGCACTAACTAAGTCCGTATTTGGTTGGTTTGGGGAAGGAGACCAGACAGCGAGGTCATCGGTCTCATCGGATTAGGGAAGGACGGGGAAGGAAGTCGGCCGTGCCCTTTGAAAGGAACCATCCCGGCATTTGCCTGAAGCGATTTAGGGAAATCACGGAAAACCTAAATCAGGATGGCCGGACGCGGGATTGAACCGTCGTCCTCCCGAATGCGAGTCCAGTAAGTCCGTATTTGGTATCAACATTGTTCAGCTGAAAGCTAAACGTAACTGCTCTGCCAAATAAGGCTTGCAACATTATTGTTATACGCCATTTAGCCCCGCCCCTCGGGCTCCTCGGAGTAGGGACTGCTGGGTCAACAGATTTTTGGCGTTTTCGCTCTCTTTCTAACCCTTGTGAGCCTACTGACGTTGCTGTTCTCAGGGCTGGTATCAAGCTGGCTTTATACGCTACTACGTGCCGACTTGTATGAATATCAAGAGCTCAGATGGAAACCCAGTTCTAAGCAAAGAAGGGAAAGCAGAAAGGTGGAAGGAGTATATAGAGGGTCTATACAAGGGCGATGTACTTGAGGACAATATTATGGAAATGGAAGAGGATGTAGATGAAGATGAAATGGGAGATATGATACTGCGTGAAGAGTTTGACAGAGCACTGAAAGACCTGAGTCGAAACAAGGCCCCCGGAGTAGACAATATTCCATTGGAACTACTGACGGCCGTGAGAGAGCCAGTCCTGACAAAACTCTACCATCTGGTGAGCAAGATGTATGAAACAGGCGAAATACCCTCAGACTTCAAGAAGAATATAATAATTCCAATCCCAAAGAAAGCAGGTGTTGACAGATGTGAAAATTACCGAACTATCAGCTTAATAAGTCACAGCTGCAAAATACTAACACGTATTCTTTACAGACGAATGGAAAAACTAGTAGAAGCCAACCTCGGGGAAGATCAGTTTGGATTCCGTAGAAACACTGGAACACGTGAGGCAATACTGACCTTACGACTTATCTTAGAAGAAAGATTAAGGAAAGGCAAACCTACGTTTCTAGCATTTGTAGACTTAGAGAAAGCTTTTGACAATGTTTACTGGAATACTCTCTTTCAAATTCTAAAGGTGGCAGGGGTAAAATACAGGGAGCGAAAGGCTATTTACAATTTGTACAGAAACCAGATGGCACTTATAAGAGTCGACGGACATGAAAGGGAAGCAGTGGTTGGGAAGGGAGTAAGACAGGGTTGTAGCCTCTCCCCGATGTTGTTCAATCTGTATATTGAGCAAGCAGTAAAGGAAACAAAAGAAAAATTCGGAGTAGGTATTAAAATTCATGGAGAAGAAATAAAAACTTTGAGGTTCGCCGATGACATTGTAATTCTGTCAGAGACAGCAAAGGACTTGGAAGAGCAGTTGAATGGAATGGACAGTGTCTTGAAAGGAGGATATAAGATGAACATCAACAAAAGCAAAACAAGGATAATGGAATGTAGTCGAATTAAGTCGGGTGATGCTGAGGGAATTAGATTAGGAAATGAGACACTTAAAGTAGTAAAGGAGTTTTGCTATTTGGGGAGCAAAATAACTGATGGTGGTCGAAGTAGAGAGGATATAAAATGTAGGCTGGCAATGGCAAGGAAAGCGTTTCTGAAGAAGAGAAATTTGTTAACATCCAGTATTGATTTAAGTGTCAGGAAGTCATTTATGAAAGTATTCGTATGGAGTGTAGCCATGTATGGAAGTGAAACATGGACGATAAATAGTTTGGACAAGAAGAGAATAGAAGCTTTCGAAATGTGGTGCTACAGAAGAATGCTGAAGATTAGATGGGTAGATCACATAACTAATGAGGAAGTATTGAATAGGATTGGGGAGAAGAGAAGTTTGTGGCACAACTTGACCAGAAGAAGGGATCGGTTGGTAGGACATGTTCTGAGGCATCAAGGGATCACCAATTTAGTATTGGAGGGCAGCGTAGAGGGTAAAAATCGTGGAGGGAGACCAAGAGATGAATACACTAAGCAGATTCAGAAGGATGTAGGTTGCAGTAAGTACTGGGAGATGAAAAAGCTTGCACAGGATAGAGTAGCATGGAGAGCTGCATCAAACCAGTCTCAGGACTGAAGACCACAACAACAACAACGTGCCTGTTGGTTATAAAGTTCTACGGTGGCAACCTACCACAGCGCCTAGACGACATATGAAGTTACATGTTAATTCCTTGAAGAGTAACTAGCGCCCTGGGACCGTGTCTGGGGGCGTCTGCATTTTCCCAGGGTTCTCCCCTTACGGTTTACTTCATGTAACGATATCTCTCCTAGTTTCGTCTGCCCTCAGCATCATCTCTGCTTCCACGCCCTGGAGCGCCTGTCCTCCTTTCTCACAGCTTCAAGATAACACTACAGTATCAAGGAATAATCAATATATTACAAAGGGTCTCTGCTCGAAACTAGTCATCGAATGAAGGATGAAATATTTGAAACTTGGACTGGTTTCTTGTGTTATTGAATCTCATTTAAACGGAGAGGGGCAACGGAAGTTTCATGTCAACTTCTTAATTCAGAGAATATACACACATAAAAAAAAGTTTTTCATCACCCCAGTTCCAAGAACTCCTGAAGATAGACGTTGACTGTGGATATTGTATCACAGACATAGTCCCTTTGACTGTTCAGAGATGTCACTAAACCTGCCCAATGATGTAAACAACCGTGGATGAGCAGCGCCTATTACACGGAGGGGGTCCGACAGCTGATCAGTTCCAGTAATTCCAACAGGAAGGAGGTACACGGCTCGTGTTGTCTATAGTTCAACAATGCCTAGACGGTCAGTACCGCGGTTCGATCGCGTCCGCATGCTTACTTTGTGCCAGGAAGGGTTCTTAAAAAGGGAAGTGTCCAGGCGCCTCGGAGTGAAAAAAAGCGACGTGGAGGAGATACAGGGAGACAGGAACTGTCGATGACATGCCTCGCTCAGGCCGCCCAAGGACTACTACTGCAGTGGATGACCGCTACCTACGGATTATGGCTCGGAGGAACCCTGACAACAGCGCCACCTGTTGAATAATGCTTTTCGTGTAACCACAGGACGTCGTGTTACGACTCAGACTGTGCGCAATAGACTGCATGATACGCAACTTCCATGGCGAGGTCCATCTTTAAACCACGACACAATGCAGCGCGGTACAGATGGGCCCAACAACATTCCGAATGGACCGCTCATGATTGGCATCACGTTCTCTTCACCGATGAGTGTCGCATATGCCTTCAACCAGACAATCGTCGGAGACGTGTTTTGAGGCAACCCGGTCTGGCTGAACGCCTTAGATACACTGTCCAGCTAGTGCAGCAAAGTGGAGGTTCCCTGGGGTGACATTATGTGGGGCCGACGTACGCCGCTGTTGGTCATGGAAGGCGCCGTAATGGCTGTACGATACATGAACGCCATCCTCCGACCGATTGTGCAACCATATCGGCAGGATATTGGAGAGTCATTTGTCTTCATGGACGACAATTCGCGCCCCCATCGTGCACATCTTGTGAATGACTTCAAAGTGGCTCTGAGCACTATGGGACTTAACGTCTATGGTCATCAGTCCCCTAGAACTTAGAACTACTTAAACCTAACTAACCTAAGGACATCACACAACACCCAGTCATCACGAGGCAGAGAAAAATCCCTGGCCCCGCCGGGAATCGAACCCGGGAACCCGGGCGTGGGAAGCGAGAACGCTACCGCACGACCACGAGCTGCGGACGTGTGAATGACTTCCTTCAGGATAACGACATCGCTCGACTTGAGTGGCCAGCATATTCTCCAGACATGAACCCTATCGAACATGCGTCGATAGATTGAAAAGGACTGTTTATGACGACGTGAACAACCAACCACTCTGAGGGATCTACGCCGAATCGCCGGTGGGACAATCTGGACCAACAGTTCCTTGATGAACTTGTGGATAGGATGGCACGACGATACAGACAAGCTTCAATGCAAAAGGACGTGCTACTGGGTATTAGGAGTACCTGTGTACAACAATCTGGACCACCACCTCTGAAGGTCTCGCTGTATGGTGGTACAACATTCAATGCGTGGTTTTCATGGGCAATAAAAAGAGTGGAAATGATGTTTAAGTTGCTCTCTATTCCAATTTTTTTCACAGGCTCCGGAACTCTCGGAACCGAGGTGATGCAAATTTTTTTAATGTTTGTACATTACTATAACGGATGAAGTTTGGTTTCCGTAGCATACGCAATATTACAGTGCCAATCAATCTTCATGGTCTCCCTAAACTGAATGCTTTAACGCCAACAAGAAGTTAATTATTTGTGGAAGGAAGCTAAACTGAAGTTCACTGAGAAGAATTCTCTTAGTGATCATGTCAGTGAAGAGATTAAAAAGCTACACAGTCATATGGATTAAGGGAATTACAGACCGATTTTGTTTTCCATCTGAAAAGTAAGGTAAGATGATATTTAAGTTATACAGAGTGTTCCAGGAATGTTGCGACATACTTTGTGGAACAAATCGAGTGTAGAAACCCGTGTCCGGAAACATCATCCAGTGATGCTATAGAGCGTCGAAGCAGCCTGCCACTACGCCAGCCCTTCTGCAGAAAACGTCTCGCAATGTTGTTTGTTATGTGGAGGAGTCGGAGATAACTGCTGCGTGGAAAGACGTTGTCTCCAATGAACGCGAAAGTCTTATGCCTTGATGGAGTATGGTTTATGAGACGGTTTTCCAACGGCAGTTTGTTTTTCTTCTCGAACTCTCTAAATTCTCCGGTGTTTTTCGGTATGCAGGAGAAAAATAAACTGTAGGTGGAAAACTCTGTCCAGAACAGTTAACCACCGAAGCAACAGGACATTGCATTCACAGGGGACAAGGGTTGTGCACGCAGCAGCTAGCTGCATCTTCTCCACTGGCGATCGTGGCTGTCCGTCGCGATCACTGAACAACAAACAACGTTGCGAGACGTTCCGCCTGAGGTCCATAAGCGTAAAAGGTCGCGTTTTCTGCAGAAAAGGGGGAGGGGGGAGCTAGTGACAGGCTCCGGTGTCCCTAACTTCGATGGTCTGTAGCGTCATTGGATGATGTTTGTGGACACGCGTTCCTATCCTCGATTTGTTTCTCAAGGCACCCTCTACAACGCCTCGAAATAGAAAAGTTAAAATACAGTTACTTGGGATGCTAGTGCGTGCATCGACACATGGCACATTATTCAGCGCGGCATCTGGACCGACACATGTGGAGCAAGACTGCCAAATTACTGGATACGATCTATCAAGATCGCACACACACGTTCACATTGGTCGCTCACACAACGAAAGATAGAATTTAGAGAGAAAAAAACTTCCCTGATCCACACGTAAGCTCACTGGGTCACCGCGAGACTGCCTTTAACGGTCAATTTCAGAGAACAAAGCCCACATCTATAACACCATACAACTCCGTAATTTTGTAAATAAACTTACTAAACCTGAACACATCCACTTCGTCATGAAACTGAGGCTTCGTTTCGAACAGGAGAGGTGTTTACGTCGAACTGGAGCCTCATAGTGTACAAAGGAATACACGTGGTGCACCAGACTATGGGCTACTAAGTCCGTGAAAATGAAATACAAACTGGACGGTAAATTAAATAAAATTTAACATAAGCATTCCACAAAGCACACAACACCTTCATACCTAATAAGCTAAACTAACTAAGGCTGTACATCATGCGGTGGCACCGCTCGTCCACGCCAAGTTACAGTTGCGCAAAACTTCTGACAGAATAAACTTCATATTACTGAAACTAATACCGTTCCCTGATTGAATTAGTTGGTTTGGCATGGTTATCAGTGCCACGAGTAACCTAATCGTCTCTCCCGTCCGGGGTTGACACACGGTGACCGGAGGGGCCCATAGAGCGTAAGCGGTTTCTACCTGTACCAACCTCACAATGGGTGCTGACCAGTGGCCACTAATGCCTCTCTGTCCCAATGTAGCCGTATTCGAAGCTCTATACACAGGTTGGCTACACTGCTCTTAACATTCCTAGAACCATATAGTGGGTCACATAAAGCCGTTATTATACAGAGGTTTGCCAAGAATCGTTCCTCATACCCGCCGTTCGCTAATGGGACAGGGAAGGCAGCATCAGTTACTAGTACCAGACCTATCCTCCTCCATGCCCCGTCTGGTGGCTTGCGAAGAATTATGTAGATGTAGGTAATTTCCGTAGGTGACGTAGCTGGGTTGTATTCACGCCGCTCCTGACGAAGCCTGAGAGGTAGGCTGGCAAAATACTGTACGGGCTCAGCTGGAAACACTGGTTTGGAAGGAAATTAAGGAGAAGGAAATTAAAAATTGTCACGGCGATAATGTCTTATGTCTGGTATTAATGGAGAAGTTTCTTCTCTAGTACATGGCCTTAGAGTAAACTACAAATGTTCCCTATAATGCGAACTACATTTAGTTTTATTTTCATTTATTCCATTAGTAGTTTTGGTAATAGAGAAGTAATAAATTAAAACTTCATGCCTAATGCGGAAGTTTTACTGCGTGAATAGCGAAAATGTAGTAAGTGATAAACTTTTTTTCCATTCATCATTTTTTGGGGCGCGAGAAAAAGTTGCGTAAAGGTTTGAGATTATGTGTAAAGTTTGTCTGCTAGTCTCTAAGTATTCTCATTCTCAAATATTGGATGTATAAAATCTGCGGATTTTTCCTCCCCCGCCCCTTTCATAGGTAGATGGTTTGCACCACCACAGCTATTCTCTCCAGAGTATAAATGGTATGTCTAGCAAGTTTTGGTAGAAATCGGTCCAGTGGTTTAGGAGGACATGTGGAACAAATGTACGTAATACATATACAGGATGAACATTAATAAATCGAACAAACTACACGGAAGGATTCCTAACAGGAAGTGGAGGAAAAAAAGTGCTATACACATGTGTCTGGGAATGGGTGGTGTGCGTGCAACAACCACAAATCTTCCCGGAACACAGTACAGAGCTGTATCGCATTCGCATTCACGTCACAAGAGACGTTCAAAGTGGCCTCTATGTGATGCAGTGCACGCGTTCACACATCGCATCGTGGATTGCTGCACTCCCTCTCGGATGTTCAGGCCTCTCTCCGAATAGCGTGACAGGCGTCGTGAAATCGCTGTTGAGGAGTCTGCACGTCAAGAGCTGGTTCAATATACACAACACTTTTCAGATGTGCCCAGAGGTAAAAATGCAGGGGGCTAAGTCCGGTGATCTAGCAGGCCTCGCTACAGGGGCTCCGCGTCCTATGTAGTGTCCAGGGAAGATGCTGCTGAGGTGTCGGCGAACTGTAATGCGCAAGTGTGTTGGTGCTCCGTCTTGCAGAAACCACATAACCTGCATGTTTTCAAACAGACCAGGCGGAGTTTTCCACAGGAAGTTCAGATACGTTCCTCCATCGAGGCGCAGTGGAATAATAAACGGTCCAAGTATGTGGTCGCCAAGAATACCTTGCCTCACATTGATGCTGAACCGATGCTGATTAGACGTCTCAACCATTCGCTGAGGATTGTCCATAGCCCACAAATGACGATTTTGCTCATTGATGATGCCAGTCTGGTAAGGGTTGCTTCCTCGGTAAAGAGGATTGATAAAGGAAATCCCATAGCAGTGACACCATCGACAAAATCCTTCCTGTAGACAGAAATTCGCTGCTGCAGGTGGTAGTGATAGTGGCGATTATCATGCAGGAGACACATAATCGTACTTCGAATTTCACCATGTTGGCGGGCCACTTGCGTGGAGCTTGTTATAGGGTTCGTCTCAAAATTCTGTAGAATTCGGTCCTACAGATCAGGTATAAGCACGTCCGCCGTCTCCCTGCACGTTCGCTGCCTGAAAGGATCCATGTTAACACAAACGCTCAAAACGGTATTGAAATGTTGTATGATGTGGTCGGTGTCTGTGAGGATACTTGTTTTGGTGTAGCCCTGCTGCCTCTCAACCGTTTCCATCCGCTTGGCCGAACACTAACACCCATCTCGACTTGTTCGTGACATGAATACAGGACCATTTCGCTGCTTACCGTACGCTGCGTCAATCACACAGTCTCCAACACCCAATGAACACACGGCATGTGGTCGTAGACACACTTATTCGTCAGCGCCATATACCGTGGCAACGATGCATTTCGGGACACATGTTCATAGGACCATTTTCCTCAATTGCCACCAGAGATCCGTCCCTGCAATTTATCGATTTTATTAATTTCCACCCTGTATACACATTCATACATGTATACGTACGTCATCTTCTGTAATATGGATGTATTTAATGCAAAATTGTATACAGTTTATTCTTTCTTTCGTAAACACTATGAATTCAATAATCTGAGGCGTTGATGTATCTAGATTCAACGGTTCTCTTCTGTTTTGAAGGTCTGTGTGAATGAAGAGACTTTCATTCGCCTTTCATGCAGTTGTGCAATATTACAGACAGTCTGAGTCTCCGCAGACGAAAAATTCTCGCTAAAGAAAAGCCGTCTGCGTAGGTAGAAAATGTCAGGGGTGTCGGGGACCGCATTCATGGCATAAACGGCAACGTATATAGAAGTTTCTTAACCTCTGAAGACGACTGGAAGTTATTCATAAGAAACGGGAGTATGGGGTAGCACATAAATTACGTAAGTTAGAAACGGAGAAAAGTAAATCTGAATTTTTCTCGCCTGGTGCTCGCAAAGTGTGAATTGGAAATTATTTCCTCATATATTAGACTACCTGCGTGTCCCTTGAAAAGAGCAGTCCTTTCTTTAATAAGAATACTCTCTCTCTCTCTCTCTCTCTCTCTCTCTCTCTCTGACACACACACACACACACACACACACACATATTTTGGAAATGCTACGAACGAAGAAGGCAATTTCACGCATGACGTCTCCTGACAAGGGGCAGTATACAGGAGAAGGCTCTGGAATGTGCTGCAAAACATTCGCCGTTTGTCTTTGTGCTCCCTGTGACACAAAGCTGAAGTGCTGAATACACGAAAAACTTGTTAAAATGGTACGATATCTGATAAATCATCACGAAAAGCCAAAGATGTACACATTCCGCTATAAACGATAAGATTCAAATACAGTATCTGTCTTCTGAATCAAAGACAGCGCCGCCTGGAAACAGAAAGTATCATAATATGACGCATGGTGCGTTTCACGTAGCCATTCTGATGACTGCACAGATTCACCGACGGAAGATATGGATAAATAATTTGATGAAAATTCGGAATCTGCTTTTTAGGAGTACTGATGAGATGATTAACAGCAACCGGTCATATATGTAATTCGTAAAGCATTTTATTTCCTTTGACCTGTTTCGAATAGTTTCACATTAATTGATCTGCGGGAGGTTACAGAAAGTAAATAAGAGCTGCGATCTGAAGTTTTCCCGGCGTATTTCCAATTTGAACAGTTGTCGGGTATCCGACCGGGTAGCGTCGTAATTTCTCCACAATATTTCGGCAGGCGTACACGCTGCCATCTTCATATGGTTCCTGACGAATGCTGTGCTGTTCCTCTCGGCGACCTATCTATAATAGCCGTTACCCCCTCCACCGTTCCTCTCCTGGTGTCTTCGGTGCGGCCGGCGCGGCGGTTACTGGTGGTTGGGGGAGGGGGGGGGGGGAAGCGGCGCCTGGGTCTGAACTGGGGTCTGCAGTCTCCCTGCTGCCGCCGTCGGGGGCGGTCCTCAATCTCTGGGACCGCATCTTTCTCTCCAGGCTGAATGCAGGGTTCCAAGCCTGACTGACTAAGTTGAAGGCCGCTGTCTTTATTAATTAGATCGTCCTGAAGTCGGATTCAGACGGCCTCTTTAGTAACGCAGTCCCAGAAGTAGGAGGATTGACAGAGTATTTATGTTTTTTCAATGGTCAGCGACGGCTGATTTAGTGGCCTGGCGTAATTCGGTATGGCGCTTGTGTTCGCGGCACCTCTCTTCTACGGTGCGGACTGTCTCCCCAGTGTATGATTTTCCGCACTGGCAGGGAATTTGGTAAACGCCTGGTTTTCGATGGCCTAGGTCATCTTTCACTGAACCCGGTAGAGTCAAGGTTTTTGCAGCGGGTCAGAATACACATTTCACATTGTGTTTCCCCAGGATTCTACCGATTTTTCTTGTGGTGTTTCCGACAAACGGAATGCACGCCAATGACTTGTGTTCTTCTGTTTCTTCTTCTTGTTCTCTTGGCGCAGTCTGTCTGAGTGCGCGTCTTATTTGCTTCTGGTTGTACCCATTTTTCCGAAATGTCGTCTCGAGGTGCTGCAGTTCTGCTGGAGGCTCTCCTGATCGCAAATCGATCGCGCCCTGTGAACAAGTGTGCGTGAAACGCCTTCACGCCGGGAGTTGTGGTGGCAACTGAAGGCATTTAGGTACAAATCGGTGTGTGTAGGTTTTCTGTATACACTGTGTCCCAGCTTGCCGGCAGGTTTCCGTCTCACCAGGCCGTCAAGAAACGGTAGGGCCCCATCCTGCTCCACCTCCATCGTGAACTGTATGTTGGGGTGCAGCGAGTTGAGGTGTTCGAGAAACTCGTTTAAGCTGTCCCGTCCATGTGGCCAAACAACGAACGTGTCATCCACGTAGCGGAAGAAATTAAATAAGAGGTCATGGTGTTTGTTGCACCAAACTTCTTCATTCGTTTGATTGGTTTGGCCATAAAATTCATCACGGAGTACATACTGTACGCACTTTTATACACGTATTAAGTTCAACAGTGCTACCAACAAGCGGTAACAAAATTTAACCGAAAGATAGAAACCGCACTTGTGTTGCAGGTAAGTGGTTCAAAATGGCTCAAATGGATCCATGCACTATGGGACTTAACATCTGAGGTCATTAGTCCCCTAGACTTTGAACTTCTTAAACCTAACCAACCTAAGGACATCACACACATCCATGCCCGAGGCAGGATTCGAACCTGCTACTGTAGCAACAGCGCGGTTTCGGACTGAAGCGCCTAGAACCACTCGGCCACAACGGCCGGCCGGATAAGTGGATTACTTATTTTCAACTACGTCTATACTCTTCAAACGACTTTACCTTTTGTGACGGACGATGCTCTGAGCAGCACTAAAATTTCTGGTTCCACTCCCGCGGGGTGCTCGGGATGAAATATGGTCGGCAAGCCTACGTTGTTGTTGTTGTTGTTATTAGTGCCTTCAGTCAGGACACTATCACCTCAGGCTAGTCAAAACTCTTCAGCTGTTTGTAACTAAAGCGGCCTACATCCCATTTGAACCTGCTTACCGTCGCGAAGCCTTGGTCTCCCAATACAGCTTTAACCGCCCACACTTTCCTCCACTACCAAACCGACGACACTTTGATGCATCCACATCTGTCCTGCCAACTTTCTCATTGTTGTAGTCAAGATGTGTGCCCCCAATTTGGTTCAGTACCTCCACATTGGTTATCTGATCTAATAATCTAATCTTCAGCATTCTCCTGTTCTGTCCACATTTCAAAATCAAGTGTTCTTTTCTAGTCGGAACTTTTTATCTTTCACGTGTCACTTCCGTACAAGGCTGCGCACCAGATAAATACGTTATGGAAAGCCTTCATGACAAATACTGGGTGCAGATATTTTTATGTGTGAAACCTTTATATGTATACATATGGGTGTGCTCGGTGGTCTTTCTGTGTGTCGAACAGTCTTCACGCACACGCGTCACAAAATTTACGAACTGATATTTCTGCACAGCTGTACTGCGCTTCTAAGTGGCATATGCCTGTCAGTGTAGACTAACGGTTTTGTGTTGACGTATCCACACTTCAGCACCTGAAGGAAAATAGACGTTAATGGCTTGCTCTTGCGACATGTAGTTGGAGGTAATAACCGACTTAAAAATATACGTCTTGTAATGGCTGTTATTAGTAGCCTGCAAATGACGTCAATACTGATGTAACGTTTTCGAGCACACCGTCCACAGTTATCAGTAGATATATCTACACTTACAACGGTTACGCCCTATAGGGTACTGCATGTTAGCGAATATATCTTTTCAGTAAAACTTTTCTTGCTATTGCCATTTCTACGTCGACAATCTTCATTTATATTTCTGCCCTAATAGCTCATCGCATTGCTTTTAGTGTCTCATTTTCTGATCTAATTCCGTGAGATTCACCTGATTTAATTCGACTGTATTCACTTATTACAGTTCTTTCGTTGATATTCATCTCACAGTCTCTTTTCAATAGACTGTCTATTCCGTTCAAGTGCTCTTCCAAGTCATTTCCACCTCTAACAGAACTACGAAGTCTCTCGGAAACTTCGCCGTTTTTATTTCTTCTACCTGCACATCAAATGCCTTTCCAGATCTCTACACTGTTTCTCTTACTGCTTTTTCAGTACACACATAGAACAGCATCGGGAATTGCCTCAACCTCGTCTGACTCATTTCTCGACTAATGCTTATCGTACATGTTCTTCAACTCTTATAATTGCAGTCTGGTTTCTGTAAAGCAGCTGATAACTTTGCCATCGTTGTATTTTCTCCATGCCTCTTGATCTGTGTCAGAATCAGCACAAATGCAGAGCAGATGCTGTAAATATGATTTGTCTTTCCGCGCGACCGCTACGGTCGCAGGTTCGAATCCTGCCTCGGGCATGGATGTGTGTGATGTCCTTAGCTTAGTTGGTTTAAGTGGTTCTAAGTTCTAGGGAACTGATGACCTCAGAAGTTAAGTCCAATAGTGCTCAGAGCCATTTGCATTTGATTTGTCTTTCTTCAGTCAAATTTTCTCTAGATATGCTGACTGCGTGACCACATGCTTAATAGCATGTGGGGTCGCCTTCGGAACGCCTGACGACAGCGATTCTGCGTGGCATGGATTTTACAAGTCTCTACTAGATAGGTGTCACCAGGTGGCAATAGCTCACGTGATTCCCGTACATAATGGCTTGGTTCAAATGGCTCTGAGCACTATGGGACTTAACTGCTGTGGTCATTAGTGCCCTAGAACTTAAGCCTAACTAACCTAAGGACATCACACACATCCATGCCCGAGGCAGGATTCGAACCTGCGACCGTAGCGGTCGCGCGGTTCCAGACTCTAGCGCCTAGAACCGCTCGGTCACTCTGGCCGGCTGTACATAATGGGCTCGTTGTTTGTGAGCGCAGAGCTGACACGCAATATCGTCCCATGTATGTTCCGTTGATTTGAGAATAGCTGAAATTGTTGGCCAAGCTATGAACATGATTTCCAAATCACGCTCCTTAAACCACCGCTCTATGACTTCGGCCTTGTGACTCGGACAGTCATTTTGCTGGAAGACGTGGAGCATGAAGTTGTACGAACACAGCAGCTCTGAGATGTGAACATCGGGATGGAGATCAACAGTAAACAAGAAAAGCATCATCGCTTTTAGGAATTAGTCCACCTACCCAGATTTACAGAAGACAAAATGGATATACACAGTATACAGGACACTTACATCGATTTTTTCACTACACATTTATGAAATTTTGCTACCTTAAGTCATTGGAGTGGCATTGTTGTGAGCGTGCTTATATAACTTTACGTACAAAGATCTCAACACTAACTACAGTACTGGCCATTAAAATTGCTACACCACGAAGATGACGCTCCACAGACGCGAAATGTAACTGACAGGAAGAAGATGCTGTGATATGCAAATGATTAGCTTTTCAGGGCATTCACTCCCGGTTGGCGCCGGTGGCGACACCTACAACGTGCTTACATGAGGAAAATTTCCAACCGATTTCTCATACACAAACAGCAGTTGACCGGCGATGCCTGGTGAAACGTTGTTGTGATGCCTCGCGTAAGGAGGAGAAATGCGTACCATCACGTTTACGACTTTGACAAAGGTAGGATTGTAGCCTATCGCGATTGCGGTTTATCGTATCGCGGCATTGCTGCTCGCGCTGGTCGAGATCCAATGACTGTTAGCAGTATATGGAATCGGTGGGTTCAGGAGGGTAATACGGAACGCCGTGCTGGATCCCAACGGTCTCGTATCACTAGCAGTCGAGATGACAGGCATCTTATCCGTATGCCTGTAACGGATCGTGCAACCACGTCTCGATCCCTGAGTCAACAGATGGGGACGTTTGCAAGACAACAACCATCTGCACGAACAGTTCGACGACGTGTGCAGCAGCGTGGACTATTAGCTAGGACACCATGGCTGCGGTATCCTTGACGCTGCATCACAGACAGGAGCGCCTGCGATGCTGTACTCAACGACGGACCTGGCTTCACGAATGGCAAAACTTGATTTTTCCGGATGAATCCAGGTTCTGTTTACAGCATCTTGATGGTCGCATTCGTGTTTGGCGACATGGTGGTGAATGCACATTGGAAGCGTGTATTCGTCATCGCCATACTGGCGCATCACCCGGTGTGATGGTATGGGGTGCCACTGCTTACACGTCTCGGTCACCTCGTGTTCGCATTGACGGCACTTTGAACAGTGGACGTTAAATCTCAGATGTATTACGACCCGTGACTCTACCCTTCATTCGATCCCTGCGAAACCCTACATTTCAGCAGGAATGTTCGACTGCTGCCCTGGCCAGTACAATCTGCAGATCTCTCACCAATTCAAAACGTCGGGTCAATGACGGCCGAGCAACTGGCTCGTCACAATACGCCAGTCACTGCTCTTGATGAACTGTGGTACCGTGTTGAAGCTGCATGGGCAGCTGTACCTGTACACACCATCCAAGTTCTGTGTGTCTCAATGCCCAGGCGTATCAAGGCCGTTATTACGGCCAGAGGTGGTTGTTCTGGGTACTGATTTCTCAGGATGTATGCACCCAAATTGCGTGAAAATGTAATGACATGTCAGTTCTAATATAATATATTTGTTCAATGAATACCCTTTATCATCTGCATTTATTGTTGGTGTAGCAATTTTAATGGCCAATAGTGTATTATCAGGATGTACAGGGTATAACGGTATGAATGCATATATGCCAGTGGATGACTGAAAACAGTATACCAAACAATGTTACATCAGTATTTACGTCATTTGCATTCTAACAATTGTAGTTTCTACCGGTCATATGATTTTAGCTTTGGTAGTACCTCCAAGTACATGTGGCAAGTGCACGCCATTAATACTGGTTTTCCCCTGGGAAGCAGGTACAGTGTTGAAGTGTGGACATATGGACGCAAAACAGTTAGTCTATACTGACAGGCGTAGTCCACAAAGTGGTGCAGTTACGACCGCGCAGAAAGTAGCAGGCAGCAAACTGTGACATCTTTGTGGGCAGACTGTTCGATGTAGAGAAAAAACAACCAACAAGATCATGTGTGTACATACGAGGGTTGCCCAGAAAGAAAGACACCGCATTTTTTTCCTTCTACAATTATTTATTGAACATAATTAGAATTACGCACATGAAATATTGTTGTTTTATCTACACACCCTATTTTGTTTTTCTTGATGGACTTTATTATTAAGTTCTCCGTTATTTTCACTCGCAGGTAGAGGTACTGCGTCAGCAGCGGCGATGTGTGTTTCCGCGCCCTCCGGTTGAGCAGAGTTGGTGCCCTAGACGGGCGTCAGGCGCGAGGCCCGTATTGCGCCCTCAGGCAGTGGGGTTTATATGAGCGGCGCGGATCGCGTTCCAGCCCTCGGCGACGTATTGCGTATAGCGAGACGCCAGGCGCCGCACGAGGGCCCTCCTCCCCCCCCCCCCTCCCCCACCACACCCCCTCCACCAAGGTACGGCCAACCCTTGCCTGCACCACGAGTCACACGAAGCGACTGCCCTGCTCTCGCGCCACCTGCGATCGGACCCACTTTCTGGGCGAACGGGCGAATCGCGTTTGTCAACACGACACCTCCCTGCCTGTAATTGCAAGCGGAGCAGACTCCTGTCCTACAAGTGTTCCTCAAATAGTGGGCCTAATACCAACAAACTTTCCATTTACGTAGCACTGTCCTTGTGTTTCTCTTATTCCAAATTGCATCGCTATTAACCTGTGCTTCCTTCCTGTACGAGCCTTTCTGTGGCTTTTTGGTTATTGTAGGATGCGTTTGTTCGTCGCTGAACACATATTTTGTGTTTTGCGATGTACACTGAAGCGCCAGAGGAACTGGTGTAGGCGCGCGTATTCAGATAGAGAGATATATAAACAGGCAGAATACGGTGCTAAGCGCCAATGTAAGACAACAAGTGTCTGGCGCAGTTGTTAGATCGATTACTGCTGCTACAATGGCAGGTTATAGAGATTTGAGTGAGTGTGAACGTGGTATTGTAGTCGGCGCACGAGCGATGGGACATAGCATCTCGAAGGTAGCGATTAAGAGGGTATTTTCCCGTACGATGCGGGTGATGTCTAGGTCATGATGAGAGAAGACGAGGAGGAGAAGATAGAGAGGGAAGGACGAGAAGCCACAGTTAAGGGGAGTAGGAAATGGACAGAGAAAGGGAAGAGGTTAATGTGAATGGTGAGGGGGGGGGGCAGGAGATGGAGAGAGGGGGAGGAGGAGATTGACTTAACAGGGGTGGGGAGGTGAACTTAGGGAAGGGAAGAGGAGATGTGCTTAGAGGCGGGATGGAGGTGATGAACAGATAGAAGATGGAGATCAGATGGCGCAGGAGCGAATGAACAGAGAGGGGAGGGAGCAGCAGATAGAAGGGAGAAGGACAGGAAGAGATGGACAGAAGGGGAAGGAAAAAGTTTATTAACAGAATATCGGAATAAATACGCACGCGGGGAGTGCCTGATACTCAGATAAAAAAAAGAGTATCTTAATTATTTCCTGCCCTGATCCATTCGCGAATGGAACGCTGGGAAAACGACTGTCAACGTGCCCCTACATGCTACCATACGAGTCCTGGTTTCTCTTATCTTGTCTTGGCGGTCCTTGCCCAACATGTACGTCGGTGGCAGTATTCTCCTTCTGCAGTTTGTCGCAAATGCCAGTGTTTTTAACTTTCTCAAGATTGTTTCCAGAAAAGAACGTTACGATATCGCTGCCGCCGGAAAAAGTTTCTGCAAGAACGGGACCAACGACAACTGAAGAGGTGTGCCGTTTAACGTGACAGAAGTGCAACCCTTCGGCAAATTGTTGCAGATTTCAATTCTGGGCCGTCAACAAGTGTCAGCATGCGAAACATTCAGCGAAACATCATCGATATTGGATTTCGGAGTCGAAGGTCCACTTGTGTACCCTTGATGACTGCACGACACAAAGCTTTAGGCGTCACCTGGGACCGTCAACACCTACACTGGACTGTTTATAACTGGAATCATGTTGCCTGGTCGGACGAGTCTTGTTTCAAATTGTATCGAGCGGATGGATGTGTACGGGTATGGAGACAACCTCATGAAGCCATGCACTCTACATGTCAGCAGGGAGCTGTTGAAGCTGATGGAGGTTCTGTAATGTCGTGGGGCGTGTGCAGTTTGAGTGATATGGGACCCCTGGTACGTCTAGATACAACTCTGACAGGGGATACGTATGTAAGCATCCTGTCTGGTCACCTTCATTCATGTCCACTGTGCATTCCGACAGACTTGCGCAATTCCAGCAGGACAATGCGACGCTTCACACGTCCAGAATTGCTACAGAGTGGCTCCAGGAACATTTCCGCTGACCACCAAACTGCCCAGACACGAACATTATTGAGCATGTCTCGGATGCCTTGCAGTTCACTTTCTGGTACTATTACGGATTTATGGACAGCTCTGCACTGCAGGACTGATGGTGTCAATTCCCTGCACCACGACTTCAGACATTACTCGAGTGCATGCCACGTTGTGTTGCGGCAGTTCTACGAGCTCGCGGGACCCCGACGCGATATTAGGCAGGGTTGAACAGTTTCTTTAGCTCTTCAGCATGCTAAAGAGGAGATACAAGCCCAAATCCCAGCCGTAGAACAAATTTAATTCATTGCTTCAGCTTCTACCCTTACAGAACATAATGTTCAAACCCGTATGTCTTCAGAAAAATGTAATTAATTTCGGCATGACAAAGCAGCCTGTCACAAACGAGTGTGTGTAAGGCAATAATGATCTGTGGTCAGTAATAGTTCTGAAATGGCCTGCACTGATCGGAGTTCCTATCTCAACCCAGTGGACCCCTCTTGAGTCAACACATCGACTTCCCTCCAGACTCCAACGCCCAACATTAGTACGTCGTTTCGGCTCTTGAAGAAGAATGGGCTGCCATTCCTCCACGTGCATTCAGACACCTCTTTCAAAGTGTCCCCAACAGAGCTGATGCCGACATAAGGGTGAAGGATGGACACCCAATACGAATGTCCAATAACATGTGTCCGGATACTTGGGATCAGTGTATGTTCACAGGTGACGAACGTGCGAGGTTTGGCCTGAGCCAGAAGGCGTTCGCTCGCGGCGCCGGAGGCGGCCCTGTGGTGGGCTGGCCGGCTGCCGGCGGAATCGATAGGCGAGGAGGCCGGAGCCGCCGCCGCTCCAGCTCCAGCCCCCTGCTCTCACCGAGACTTTTTGCTCGTGGCGCTGAGCGGCGGGGTCACGCACGAAGATGGGACCCTTCGCGAAACCGCTGGCCTGGCCGTAGCTTCCGGAGCTCCTATTTTTTTTGGTCATCAGACTACTGACTGGTTTGATGCGGCCCGCCACGAATTCCTTTCCTGTGCTAACCTCTTCATCTCAGAGTAGCACTTGCAACCTACGTCCTCAATTCTTTTGCTTGACGTATTCCAATCTTTGTCTTCCTCTACAGTTTTTGCCCTCTACAGCTCCCTCTAGTACCATGGAAGTCATTCCCTCATGTCTTAGCAGATGTCCTATCATCCTGTCCCTTCTCCTTATCAGTGTTTTCCACATATTCCTTTCCTCTCCGATTCTGCGTAGAACCTCCTCATTCCTTACCTTATCAGTCCACCTAATTTTCAACATTCGTCTATAGCACCACATCTCAAATGCTTCGATACTCTTCTGTTCCGGTTTTCCCACAGTCCATATTTCACTGCCATACAATTCTGTACTCCAGACGTACATCCTCAGAAATTTCTTCCTCAAATTAAGGCCGGTATTTGATATTAGTAGACTTCTCTTGGCCAGAAATGCCTTTTTTGCCATAGCGAGTCTGCTTTTGATGTCCTCCTTGCTCCGTCCGTCATTGGTTATTTTACTGCCTAGGTAGCAGAATTCCTTAACTTCATTGACTTCGTGACCATCAATCCTGATGTTAAGTTTCTCGCTGTTCTCATTTCTACTACGTCTCATTACCGTAGTCATTCTCCGATTTACTCTCAAACCATACTGTGTACTCATTAGACTGTTCATTCCGTTCAGCAGATCATTTAATTCTTCTTCACTTTCACTCAGGATAGCAATGTCATCAGCGAATCGTATCATTGATATCCTTTCACCTTATATTTTAATTCCACTCCTGAACCTTTCATTTATTCCCATCATTGCTTCCTCGATGTACAGATTGAAGAGTAGGGGCGAAAGGCTGCAGCCTTGTCTTACACCCTTCTTAATACGAGCACTTCGTTCTTGATCGTCCACTCTTGGTTGTTGTACATATTGTATATGACCCGTCTCTCCCTATAGCTTACCCCTACTTTTTAAGAATCTCGAATAGCTTGCACTATTTTATATTATCGGACGCTTTTTCCAGGTCGACAAATCCTATGAAAGTGTCCTGATTTTTCTTTAGCCTTGCTTCCATTATTAGCCGTAACGTCACAATTGCCTCTCTCGTCCCTTTACTTTTCCTAAAGCCAAACTGATCGTCACCTAGCGCATTCTCAATTTTCTTTTCCATTCTTTTGTATATTATTCTTGTAAGCAGCTTCGATGCATGAGCTGTTAAGCTGATTGTGCGATAATTCTAGCACTTGTCAGCTCTTGCCGTCTTCGGAATTGTGTGGATGATGCTTTTCCGAAAGTCAGATGGTATGTCGCCAGACTCATATATTCTACACACCAACGTGAATAGTCGTTTTGTTGCCACTTCCCCCAATTATTTTAGAAATTCTGGTGGAATGTTATCTATCCCTTCTGCCTTATTTGACCGTAAGTCCTCCAAAGCTCTTTTAAATTCCGATTCTAATACTGGAGCCCCTATCTCTTCTAAATCGACTCCTGTTTCTTCTTCACCCTCATACAGGCTTTCAATGTATTCTTTCCACCTATCTGCTCTCTCCTCTGCATTTAACAGTGGAATTCCCGTTGCACTCTTAATGTTACCACCGTTGCTTTTAATGTCACCAAAGGTTGTTTTGACTCTCCTGTATGCTGAGTCTGTCCCTCCGACAATCATATCTTTTTCGATGTCTTCACATTTTTCCTACAGCCATTTCGTCTTAGCTTCCCTGCACTTCCTATTTATTTCATTCCTCAGCGACTTGTATTTCTGTATTCCTGATTTTCCCGGAACATGTTTGTACTTCCTCCTTTCATCAATCAACTGAAGTATTTCTTCTGTTACCCATGGTTTCTTCGCAGCTACCTTCTTTGTACCTATGTTTTCCTTCCCAACTTCTGTGATGGCCCTTTTCAGAGATGTCCATTCCTCTTCAACTGTACTGCCTACTGCCTACTGCGTTATTCCTTATTGCTGTACCTATAGCGTTAGAGAACTTCAAACGCATCTCGTCATTCCTTAGTATTTCCGTATCCCACTTCTTTGCGTATTGATTCTTCCTGACTAATGTCTTGAACTTCAGCCTACTCTTCATCACTACTATATTGTGATCTGAGTCTATATCTGCTCCTGGGTACGCCTTACAATCCAGTATCTGTTTTCGGAATCTCTGTCTGACCATGATGCAATCAAATTGAAATCTTTCCGTATCTCCCGGCCTTTTCCAAGTATACCTCCTCCTCTTGTGATTCTTGAACAGAGTATTCGCTATTACTAGCTGAAACTTGTTACAGAACTCAATTAGTCTTTCTCCTCTTTCATTCCTTGTCCCAAGCCCATATTCTCCTGCAACCCTTTCTTCTACTCCTTCCCCTACAACTGCATTCCAGTCGCCCATGACTATTAGATTTGCGTCCCCCTTTACATACTGCATTACCCTTTCAATATCCTCATACACTTTCTCTATCTGTTCATCTTCAGCTTGCGACGTCGGCATGTATACCTGAACTATCGTTGTCGGTGTTGGTCTGCTGTCGATTCTGATTAGAACAACCCGGTCACTGAACTGTTCACAGTAACACACCTTCTGCCCTACCTTCCTATTCATTACGAATCCTACACCTGTTATACCATTTTCTGCTGCTGTTGATATTACCCGATACTCATCTGACTAGAAATCCTTGTCTTCCTTCCACTTCACTTCACTGACCCCTACTATATCTAGATTGAGCCTTTGCATTTCCCTTTTCAGATTTTCTAGTTTCCCTACCACGTTCAAGCTTCTGAAATTCCACGCCCCGACTCGTAGAACGTTATCCTTTCGTTGATTATTCAATCTTTTTCTCATGGTAACCTCCCCCTTGGCAGTCCCCTCCCGGAGATCCGAATGGGGGACTGTTTCGGAATCTTTTGCCAATGGAGAGATCATCATGACACTTCTTCATATACAGGCCACATGTCCTGTGGATACACGTTACGTGTCTTTAATGCAGTGGTTTCCATTGCCTTCTGCATCCTCGTGTCGTTGATCATTGCTGATTCTTCCGCCTTTAGGGGAAATTTCCCACCCCTAGGACAAGAGAGTGCCCTGAACCTATATCCGCTCCTCCGCCGTCTTTGACAAGGCCGTTGGTAGAATGAGGCTGACTTCTTATGCCGGAAGTCTTCGGCCGCCAATGCTGATTATTTATCAAAATTTAGGCAGTGGCGGGGATCGAACCCGGGACCGAAGACGTTTTGATTATGAATGAAAGACGCTACGCCTAGACCACGATGGCTCCCCATATAGAAGGCTGAATCGTCCGCCACGTTTAGCGCATATACGAGGATTCGGCAGTGTTTACCTTGCTGGTGGCTAAGCTATTCCCTAAAGTCCATAAAGAGGCTGTCCCGTTGAGGCCTATTGTTTCTAACATTGGTGCTCCTACATATCGTGTAGCTAAACATCTTGCTAGTTTGTTGAGCCCACTAGTAGGTCGGTGTGAACACCACATTGAGAACTGTGCAGATTTTGTTGTGGACTGACAAGACAGCCAGTCCACAGTGACGGGTAACCTAAAGGCACGCGTTTAAACTCACACAGGCTGGCATGAGGTCTGAAACAGGATACGTAATGAACGCTATAAAGAAAAGTACGTAGCTTCTGGAATACTTAACTTTAATCCACATTTGTAGAACATCGCTCTTGATGATACATGTATAACCACAATATATATAGCAAAGGATTATGGCGCCTTGCTAGGTCGTAGCAATTGTAGCTGAAGGCTATGCTAACTATCGTCTCGGCAAATGAGAGCGTAATTGTCAGTGAACTGTAGCTATGAACGTCGGCTGTACAACTGGGGTGAGTGCCAGTACGTCTCTCTAGACCTGCCGTGTGGTGGCGCTCGGTCTGCAATTACTGACATTGGCGACACGCGGGTCCGACATGTACTAGTGGACCGCGGCCGATTTAAAGCTACCACCTAGCAAGTGTGGTGTCTGGCGGTGACACCACAGATTTCTTACGTCGATTGCAGGGATTGCGTATGAATGACTCTGATATTTTAGTCCGTTTTTATGTGGTTTCTCTTTTCACTCGCGTTCCTCTCTCTGATTCGTAGCAGCTAATTGAGGTTAAGTTTGGTGTCGAGTTAACAAATTTGTTTCGACATGTGCTGACTTCCACTTACTTTTTATTCAATGGTCAGTACTACGAACAGACTGATGGAGTTGCAATGGGAAGCCCGTTGTCACCTATTGTGGCCAATTTGTTTATGGAGGACTTTGAGGAACGTGCATTGGAGTCAGCGACCTAGAAACCTGCGTGTTTTTTCAGATATGTAGACGATACTTTTGTTGTTTGGACTCATGGTAGTGAGAATATAAACCGGTTTTTGGAACATCTGAATTCAATCCACCCGAATATTCAGTTCACTGGAAAAGAATGGATGCCTTCCCTTCCTTGATGTGTTGGTCAAAACGAAGACTGATGGTACGTTGGGACATTCTGTTTATAGGAAGCCCACCCACACTGACTTGTATCTGCGAGCTGATAGTTGTCACCATCCAGCTCAGCGTGAAGGGGTACTTCGCACCTTGGTTCACAGGGCCCACGTTATCTCAGACCCTGAAAGTTTGGCAGCTGAGCTAGCACATCTCGAAGTCACCTTTCGTCAGAATGGATATAGTGAGAGGCAGATCAAACGTGCGTTGCGCTATCAGCCTTATGTGCAACGGGTGAGTGACGATAGCAACGAAGTGGCACGTAAGTCTACGGCCGTTTTGCGTTACGCAGGAAACATTTCCAACAGGATTGGCCGCATTTTGCGGAAATATGATGTGAAATGTGTTTTTCGACTACCTTCTAAGATTAAGGCCCTGTTGACGTCCGTAAAAGATGACCTTGGTTTGCGTAAGGCTGGTGTCTGTCGTATTCCTTGCAGTTGTGGCATGTCATATATTCGTTAGACAATCAGGACTTTGGAAGACCGGTGTATTGAACATAAGCGTCACACACGCTTACAACAGCCGAGGAAATCCGTTGTTGCAGAACATTGCCCTGACACCGGTCATCCTATGGAATACAACAACACGGAGATTATGGCTTGCACGTCCAGCTATTGGGATTGTGTTGTTAAGGAAGCTGTCCAAATCAAAATATCAAGCAACCTTATAAACGGAGATGGTGGATTTTGTTTAAATGCTGCTTGGAATCCGGTTCTGTCTCTCATCAAAAAACAGAGGGACAGAATTAGTATTACTTCACCTGTTGATTAATAGTCACTATCGATATTTCTGATGTTGGTTTTCTTTGGTTGCGTGTTGACTCTGCGGATGCTTGTTCTGTGTGTGGTATCTTCCTTGTTTATCCTCTGTGAACCGAGGTATTAAATTCCCTTACACATTGCTTCCTCCTTGCATTTGTCCCTTGAGAATGGCACGGTGTGCTCCTGTCGAAAGATCGGCGGTGGTCGACGATGTCACCCGGGAGCAAACCTGTAAGTTATTTGAACATTCAGTTCGCCGGGAAAATTTAAGGTCTCATATTCGCGCAACATCTTACAATATTTCATACAATATATTTGATACTGCGTGTATGAAGTCATGGAACAGTAGCTACTGTTTCTAGTGATATATACACTGAAGCAGCAAAGAAACTTATATAGGCGTGCGTATTCAAATATAGAGATATGTGAGCAGACAGAATACGGCAATACATTCTGCAACGTCCATATAAGACAAGTATCTGGCGCACTTGTTAGATCGGTTACTGCAGCAACAGAGGTAAGTTATCAAGATTTAAGTGAGTTTGAACGTGGTGTTATAATCGGCGGAGGAGCGATGGGACACAGCATCTCCAAGTTAGCGATGAAGTGGGGATTTTCCCGTATGACTGTTTCACGAGTGGACTGTGAACATCAGGAATACTGTAAAACATCAAGTCTCCGACATCGTTGCGGCCGGAAAAGGATCCTGCAAGAACGAGACCAACGACTAATGAAGAGAATCGTCCAACGTGACCCCTTTCGAAAATTGCTGCAGATGTCAGTGGTGGGCCATCAACAAGTGTCAGCGTGCTAACAAATCAACGAAACGTCATCGATACGAGCTTTCGGAGTCGAAGGCCCACTCGTCTACCCTTGGTGTCTGCACTGCTCATAACTTTACGCCTCGCCCTGGGCCAGATCCGACGAGTCTCGTTTCAGGCTGTAACGAGCGGATGGACGCGAACGGGTATGGAGACAACTTCATGGATCCATGGACCCTGCATGTCAGCAGAGGACTGTTCAAGCTGGTGGAATCTGTGTAATGGTGTGGGGCGTGTGCCGTTGAAGTGATATGGGATTCCTGATACGTCTAGAGGGGTGACATGTACGTAAGCATCCTGTATGATCACCTTCATCCACTCATGTCCGTTGTGTATTACGACAGTCTTGGGTAACTCCAGCAGGACAATGCGACATCGCACACGTCCAGAATTGCTATAGAGTGGCTCCAGGAACACACTTCTGAGTTTAAACATTTCCGCTGGCTACCAAACTCCCCACACATGAATATTCAAATGGTTCAAATGGCTCTGAGCACTATGGGACTTAACACCTTAGGTCATCAGTCCCCTAGAACTTAGAACTACTTAAACCTAACTAAGTTGCGACGGAATCTTCTCACGAAATTCCAATCACCAACTTGCTCCTCCGAATGCGAAAATATTTTGTTGAAACCGACCTACATACGGAGGAACGATCACCACGATAAAATAAGGGAAGTCAGAGCTCGTACGGAAAGATATAGGTGTTCATTTTTTCCACGCGCTATACGAGATTGGAATAATAGAGAATTGTGAAGGTGGTTCGATGAACCCTCTACCAGGGACTTAAATGTGATTTGCAGAGTATCCATGTAGATGTAGATGAACCTAAGGACATCCCACACATCCATGCCCGAGGCAGGACTCGAACCTGCGACCGTAGCGATCGAGGCGGTTGCAGACTGAAGCGCCTAGAACCGCTCGGCCACACCGGCCAGCACATGAATATTATTGATCATATCTGGGATGCCTTGCAACGTACTGCTTAGAAGAGATCTCCACCCCCTCGTACTGTTACAGATTTATGGAGAGCCTTACCGGCTTTGTTGTGACAGTCCCCTCCAGCACTACTTCAGACTTAAGTCAAGTCCATGGCACATCGTGTTGCGGCACTTCGACGTGCTCGCTGGAGCCCTACAAGATATTAGACAGGTGTACTAGTTTCTTTGGTTCTTCAGTGTAATACCTTTTCATGTAACAGAGAAACTGTAATATGACAGGAGGGCTGTTCGGAAAGTAAGTTTCCATCGCTCGCAAAATGTAAACCACTGTGAAAATAAAAAATGTTTTATTTGAAACTGTTAGCTTCACCTTCCAGCTACTTCTCTATATAGTCGCCGCTGCGACTTAGACGTTTGTCGTAGCGTTGTACCAACTTTCCCATACCCTCCCCATAAAGGCAGTCACCTGTGCTTTCCAAGAATTCTTTATGCTTATTTACAGTTCGTCGCCTGTACCAAAATGTTGTCTTCATAGCCAGCGGTTAATGTGAACAGAGATGAAACTCAGGGGCATTTACGAGCTGTATTGTGGGTGATCAAACAGTTCCCATCGAAAACGGTGCAGGAGCATCTTCATCGCCCCTGCAGAGTGCGGCCGACAATTATCGTGAAAAAGGAACCGCATGGCAGTTGTGTCATGCGGGCTGCATGACATCAGGCGAAATATCTCAACAAGACCTCTTACTTGGCGGGATACGCTATTTCGTAGGCGTCTATACGTGTTCACTGTACACTCAGAACTGAAAATGGCGACGCGATGCGATCGAGAGGCATACTGGAAACACTGCTCAACACATCCATGCAAAGCTTCATCGGATTGTTACAGTGACCGATCGTAACTGGCTTTCCGAATAGTCCCTGTATTCCACAGCTACAGAAACGTCGGCTCGTAACCTGCATGCTAATTTGTAAATATTAAACGTAATGAACTTAGAATTCGGAACCAGTGTCTTCAAATACGGGTGTTATGCAGTAAAAACCTGAGCCTATTCATCACTTTTTGCCTGTATATACGCACTTGTAAAAGCGGTGTTTATTTTTACAACAAATTTTTATTGATCATTGCATCTATCATTTAACGAGTACTCATTTTGTGTACTTTATGATAAATTTGTTGCCTGTTGGGTTGTGGTAGAATCTTTATTCTTTGAAAGTTATGTTACTTGTGCAGTTTCCTTCAGAATCGCCGATCCACTATAAAAATACCTTACTGATCACACGTCCTACCGTACGTATGTAAGAAATGGGGTTAAGTATTATTTGGTTTGTGTTTATACGCTTATGATAATGGCGTATAAATACATCACTAATGTTCCTCTGCACTTTGTGAATTGTGAAAATATCTCGGTAATCGATCAATTTTGAGATGAACTGCTTCAGTACTGTTTTACATGGGGGAAAGAAACGCAACTGCATAGAATTGGTTTCATGTTTGTAACTGTCATTATTGACATATATTTTACTATGCATAATTGCGCGCAGGTGTTGACAGATGTGAAAATTACCGAACTATTAGTTTAATAAGCCACGGCTGCAACGTACTAACACGAATTCTTTACAGACGAATGGAAAAACTGGTAGAAGCCGACCTCGGGGAAGATCAATTTGGATTCCGTAGAAATGTTGGAACACGTGAGGCAATACTGACTCTACGACTTATCTTAGAAAATAGATTAAGGAAAGGCAAACCTACGTTTCTAGCATTTGTAGACTTAAAGAAAGCTTTTGACAATGTTGACTGGAATACTCTCTTTGAAATTCTGAAGGTGACAGGGGTAAAATACAGGGAGCGAAACGCTATTTACAATTTGTACAGAAAGCAGATGGCAGCTATAAGAGTCGAGGGGCATGAAAGGGAAGCAGTGGTTGGGAAGGGAGTGAAACAGGGTTGTAGCCTATCCCTGATGTTATTCAATCTGTATATTGAGCAAGCAGTAAAGGGAACAAAAGAAAAATTCGGAGCAGGAATTAAAATCCATGGGGAAGAAATAAAAACTTTGAGGTTCGTCGATGACAGCAAAGGACTTGGAAGAGCAGCAGAACGGAATGGACAGTGTCTTGAAAGGAGGGTATAAGATGAACATGAACAAAATCAAAACGAGGTTAATGGAATGTAGTCGAATTAAGTCGGGTGATGCTGAGGGAAGTAGATTAGGAAATGAGACACTTAAAGTAGTAACGGAGTTTTGCTATTTGGGGAGCAAAATAACTGATGATGGTCGATGTAGAGAGGATATAAAATGTAGACTGGCAATGGCAAGGAAAGCGTTTCTGAAGAAGAGAAATTTGTTAACATCGAGTATAGATTTAAGTGTCAGGAAGTCGTTTCTGAAAGTATTTGTATCGAGTGTTGCCATGTATGGAAGTAAAACGTGGACGATAAATAGTTTGGCCAAGAAGAGAATAGAAGCTTTCGAAATGTGGTGGTACAGAATAATGCTGAGGATTAGATGTGTAGATCACATAACTAATGAGGAGGCATTGAACATAATTGGGGAGAAGAGAAATTTGTGGCACAACTTCACTAGAAGAAGGGATCGGTTGGTAAGACATGTTCTGAGGCGTCAAGGGATCACCAATTTAGTATTGGAGGGCAGCGTGAGGGGTAAAAATTGTAACGGGAGACCAAGAGATGAATACACTAAGCAGATTCAGTAGGATGTAGGTTGCAGCAGGTACTGGGAGATGAAGAAGCTTGCACAGGAGAGAGTAGCATGGAGAGCTGCATCAAACCAGTCTCTGGAGTGAAGACCACAACAACAGTCTCTCCGATCGTTTAAGGCCCATCTTTGTCTTCGTTCGGTGTGGCTTGGAAATCTAAACACGCGAAAACCATTTTTGCAATAGTTAGTGCAATTCACAGCTGAGTGGCCAACCACATTTACAAAGAATTCTTCAAAACACTTAATTAGAAATCTTCACTCACATCGTGACTCGTGTACAGAAGTAGAATATCCTATACATTGGGGGAAACATGAAGGACAGTTGAGCTCGGATTATAGAAGCTTTTTTGACGTCACAAGACGGTGTCTCTGCGTGCTGACAAAAGTAAAGCACCACTCGGCTTCCTCCAAGCAAAATCTTTGAATGTTCGACGAAATATACTATCTGTATACAGAAGGAAACAATGTCGCATTCTTTTATTTTCTACAATAATTACATATATTACGAATTTATGCTTATTTAATCCGTATGTGTTGGATTCACAAATTGCACTTGGTGTCAAATTCATACGAAAATGTGTCAGGAAGAGAACACCGTACCACCAAAGTAGTTGCCGTCATGGGGTGCCCCGCTTGCGCGCATCAACTATACAGATTCGTCACCAGGCGGAATAGGCTTAGGCATCGGCTATGACAGAAATACGCTGACGGAAAAAAAATTGCAACGCCAAGGAGGACTTGTGCAACATCAACGAAAATTGGTAGACGTGTTTCTACATCTTAAAGATGCTTATTCAAATTTCGTAAAAGCCGCTTAAGACGTGCGCTAATAGCTCCACTACGAGAATGCAAATCAGGTTTGCTTTAAAAATACACGCTGTAACAGTTGTGTCCGTTAGTTATTTGAGATTGGACGTGGTCAATTGGTGTTAGTCAAGCCTTTAAGACGACAAAGACGCCGTTATCAACAGCTCACTGAGTTTGAACGAGGTCGTGAAAAAGGGTGCGAGAAGCTGAATGTTCCTTTTGTGATACTGCAGTAGGACTTGGCAGGAATTTAACCACTGTACATGATTGTGCTGACAGGGGTGGTCACAAGGATGAATGGTCGCAAAAAGACCGGTCTCCGGACGACTACGTGCCACTACAGAGAGAGGAGGCCACTGTGTTCGGCGTATGGCTCTGGCGGATCGTACTGGATTTGCAGCTGCAGTATGAACAGCAGTTGGCTCCACAGTGACACAATGAACTGTTACAAATAGGTTAATTCAAAGACAGCTCTGAGTTAGACGCCCTGTAGCGCGCATTCCATTGGCTTTAAGACTACAGAGATGGAGATCTGTTGTGTTTCCTGATGAAAGCTAGTTCTGCCTCGGTGCCGAGCTGGCCACGTCCACGTGTTGGTCAGACGGAGGCAAGCTGAGGGCCTGTAACAGACCTTTCTGCGTGCTAGAGCACACTGGACGTACACCTGGTGTTTTCCCTGAAAGTGCGACTTAGTATGACAGCAAGAGTAGTTTCGTCGTCATGCTACACACCGAGACTGCAAATTTGTTCGTCAGTCTGGTGATTCGATCTGTTGTGCTGTCATTCGTGAACAGCATTTCCAACAGGATAACGCTCGTTCATATACCTCTGCTGTAACCCAACATGCTCTACAGAATGTCGACATGTTGGCTTGGCTTGCTCGATTATCAGATGCAATTCCAGGCATGGAACTCCATCCCACAAACTGACACGGTACGTGTACGACACAATGGAAGCACATTTGTATGCTTTCATGGGACATTCTGGCGATTACACCACTTATCTCGCGCTTACATTAACGTGTTATCTTGCAGTGTTAATCACTTAAATACACTATGTGATCAAAAGTATCAGGACACCTGGCTGAAAATGACGTACAAGTTCGTGGCGCCATCCATCGGTAATGATGGAATTCAGTATGGTGTTGGGCCACCCTTAGCTTTAAAGAGAGCTTCCACCCTCGCAGGCATACGTTCAATCAGACCCTGGAAGGTTTCTTGGCGAATGTCAGCCAATTCTTCACGGAGTGCTGCACTGAGGAGAGGTATCGATGTCGGTCGGTGAGGCCTGGCACGAAGTCGGCGTTCCAAAACATCCCAAAGGTGTACTATAGGATTCAAGTCAGGTCTCTGTGCAGGCTAGTCCATCAGAGGGATGTCATTGTCGTGTAACCACTCCGCCACAGGCCGTGCATTATGTACAGGTGCTCGATCATGTTGAAAGATGCAATCGCCATTCCCGAATTGCTGTTCAACAGTGGAATGCAAGAAGGTGCTTAAAACATCAGCGTAGGCCTGTGCTGTGATAGTGCCACGCAAAACAACAAGGGGTGTAAGCCCCCTCTATGAAAAACAACCACACCATTACACAACTGTTGGCACTACACATGCCGGCAGATGACGTTCACCGGGCCTTCGCCATACCTACACCTTGCCATCGGATCGCCACATTGTGTACCGTGATTCGCCACTCCAGACAACGTTTTTCCACTGATCAGTGTTTACGCTCCTATACGCCAAGCGAGACGTCGTTAGGCATTTACTGGCGTGATGTGTAGCTTATGAGCAGCCACTCGATAATGAAATCCAACTTTTCTCACCTCCCGCCTAACTGTCATAATACTTGCAGTGGATCCTGATGCAGTTTGGAATTTCTGTTTCATGGTCTGGATACACGTCTGCCAATTACACATTACTACCCTCTTCAACTGTCGGCGGTCTCTAACAGACGAGGTCGGCCTGTACGCTTTTGTGCTGTACGTGTTCCTTCACATTTCCACTATCACATCGGAAACAGTGAACCTAGGGATGTTTAGGAGTGTGGAAGTCTCACGTACAGATGTGTGACACAGGTGACATCCAATCACCTGACCACGTTCGAAGTCCGTGAGTTCCGCGGAGCTCCCCATCCTGCTCTCTCATGATGTCTAATGACTACTGAGGTCGCTAATATGGAGTACCTGGCAGTAGGTGTCAGCACAATGCACCTAATATCAAAAACGTATGTTTTTGGGGCTGTCCGGATACTTTTGACCACATAATGTATGTTTCCTAGACAAATGTATTTCATTACGCTGGATTATGTATTTGTTTATATATTTTTTTATTTCGATTTTTGTTTCGTCAGTGTACATCGCAGCACGGATTAACAACAGTTTACAAGGATTCTGTATTCCGACATAATTGTCGTAAAGGAGTGTGACTATAATATAATAATATAAATAATTCTGCTACTATTTAATGGAAATGTTCTAGTTGTAGTCAATACATCAGCATATTACTCGTAGCTACGCTTTCGATCCAAACCACGTTTACAGGAATGCAAATAAAATCCATTTGCCTATACACGTGGTAATTCAGATTCCAGTATTAACGCCACCTGGTTTTAGAAGTGCGAGCATTCCCACTGCTACCTAGCTTCAGAAACACCTCGGCTAATGAACGTTTTCTGGCTGTGGCGAGTCTAATGGAGAATTCGAAATATTGTACAATACGTTTGGCAGCTTTGTATCTTTTTATTTCCTGGGGTGGTTCAGAATTATCCAACTAAATTTATTCGCTAATAACAGTATTTTCTTATTTCGATAAACATCCCGAATGATCGTCACATAAGCGGTGACATAAAGGTAGAAAATTCTTGTTTTTGAGTCCAGAAAGCTCTATACAACGGAAAGTGCAGATCATTTTGCCATTTTCATTTATTTTCATTGTGAAATTGCCGGCCTATTCATGTCTGGGGTAATAATAGAGGGCTGTTTGCCTGGGTTGTCTGCTAGCGTAGTGAAAGGTGTTTGCTACTGCATAGGGAGGTCTGGTTTGTTTTCGGTTCTAATTTCGATGGAGGCAGATAGACTACCAGCAAAGCAATTTTAAAAAATTCTCGCGCCCCCAATTTGTTTTATTGCTACCTTTAATTCCGTACCGGCACCCTGTGGATGTAAATATGAACATCGTGTAGAATTTCATACTTGTTACTGCCTACTTTTTTCCACTTCTGTCAACAATTGAATTGACTTACGTATGGCACTGATTGATTTTTAACTGAATTTCGTTATGAATCTTCACGCATTGCTAAATTTGCACACTTTCATGGCAGGTCAGCAACGATAATCCAGTATGACTGGCCTGAACGTTGACACAGACCGTTTCGCGGCCGAATGCGCATAATATTTTGCTAATTCGTAAAGGGCTGGGGTACTTTGTCTTACTAAAACAGTTGTGTTGTCTCGATAAGCTGAAATTCGTTTTTATTAGTACAGTTCATACTAATTAAAGTTTCTTCTTTCATTTATATCTTATATTTACGTGTTGTGTTTAACACAATAATCAGCATTAATATAGTCTTACACATGATGAAAACATTCTGAAAAAGTTAGGGTAGTTTGTGAATTTCACGCCTGTGCATATATGTTGGTAGCACTTCTGTCGCCTTGCCTGTTATGCTGTGTAGTAGACTTTGAAGCTGTGCGGATCAGCATAACGAAAAGGGGAGGGGTCTCGCTCGTTTTGTCCACGACTGTACATAAACAGGAGCATATTCGCATTTTTTGTGCTCCCATAGCAGCATTTTTCCGCTGGTTTACCTATGTTCCACGAAAAGACAGCGAGTTCGGACACTAACGATTGGACACAATTGGAGTCCTTACGGTAATTACTATTCAGGTAAGTGCCCAAACCCCCTCGAGGTACATTATCCGACCATTTGTAGACTGTATTTTGGGATCAAAACTTCGCGGGTCTGATCGGTTTCCGTCCTGAACAACGATGTCTGCCAACCTACTCAGTGACCTAATACCATGCAGATCTGTGCATAAAAACAAGATTGTGCTCTTCCATAACGTAAATTGTTGTATGAAACCAGGGGGCTTTCCTGTGACGCCCCACGTTGTGTGTATCTTAGTAAAATCATCCATCCTCATTGCGGGTTGCCTCCATGTCGCAGCTGTTGTGTTATACTAAGTTTGACCATATGCAAATTCTAAAATGCCACCATACTTTTGACGAACATTTAAATTTTTAACTCCCATTCTGAGGCAGGCACAGTACAACAGTCGACTAGCTCCTCATAAGCCAAATGTTTCTCTAGCCGCTGCTGAGCGAAGCCTGGGGTCGGGTAAAGAGCGACTCTGGTGGGCAGTGGATGGCTGGAAACAAATGGTTTGGAGTAATGAACAGTGCTGTGCCGTTTGGCAATACCATGGAAGTGGATTGGTTTGGGGAATGCCGGAGAACGTTAATTGCCATCAAGTGTAGTGGTAACAATGAAATGCAGAAGAGGTAATATTACGGTTTGGGGATGTTTTTGTGATTAGAGCGTGGTTGTCTTATTTTACTTAAGAAAACTGTAAATGCGGAATAATATTGAACACATTTTACGGTATTCTGCACTGCGTACAGTAGAGCAATAGTTCGGAGACGATGACTGGACCAGCATGACAATGCACATTATCATAAACAGCATCTGTGATGCAATGTTTCGAATACAGTAACATTCCTGAAATCAACTGGCCCGCTCAATGTCCCGGCCTGAACGCAATGGAACATCTTTAGACTGAGTTAGAACGTTGACTTCCCTCCAGACCCCCAGTATACAATGTCACTAACTTCTCTGGTTTCGTCTGTTGAGGAGGAATGGGCTGCCATTCCTTCACAGACACTTCAGACACCTCAGTGAAAGTGTACAAAGAAGAGTTGAAACCGCGATGTAGGTGAAGGATGGACACAGCGCATTTTCTACTAATAGAAGTCCCTACAATTTTGATCAGATAGAATATATGGTGACACTGATTTTTTGTGGCGTTCAATGAACGCAGCCTAACCGAGCTCCCTCCTGTCAGCTTGGGATTTACGTGTAGCAACAACAGTTGGATGTACAAGGAAGAGGTGGCGGGAACAGGTTAAAGAAGACCTTCAAAAGAAAGGAGAAACATGAGGTCCCGTGGTCTACATCTACATCTACAAGATTACTCTGTAATTCACATTTAAGTGCTTGGCAGAGGGTTCATCGAACCACAATCATACTATCTCCCTACCATTCCACTCCCGAACAGCGCGCGGGAAAAACGAACACGTAAACCTTTCTGTTCGAGCTCTGATTTCTCTTATTTCATTTTGATGATCATTCCTACCTATGTAGGTTGGGCTCAACAAAATATTTTCGCATTCGGAAGAGAAAGTTGGTGACTGAAATTTCGTAAATAGATCTCGCCGCGACGAAAAACGTCTTTGCTTTTGTGACTTCCATCCCAACTCGCGTATCGTATCTGCCACACTCTCTCCCCTATTACGTGATAATACAAAACGGGCTGCCCTTTTTTGCACCCATTCGATGTCCTCCGTCAATCCCACCTGGTAAGGATCCCACATCGCGTAGCAATATTCTAACAGAGGACGAACGAGTGTAGTGTAAGCTGTCTCTTTAGTGGACTTGTTGCATCTTCTATGTGTCCTGCCAATGAAACGCAACCTTTGGCTCGCCTTCCCCACAATATTGTCTATGTGGTCTTTCCAACTGAAGTTGTTCGTAATTTTCACACCCAGGTACTTAGTTGAATTGACAGCCTTGAGAATTGTACTTTTTATCGAGTAATCGAATTCCAACGGATTTCTTTTGGAACTCATGAGAATCACCTCACACTTTTCGTTATTTAGCGTCAACTGCCACCTGCCACACCATACAGCAATCTTTCCTAAATCGCTTTGCAAGTGATACTGGTCTTCGGATGACCTTACTAGACGGTAAATTACAGCATCATCTGCGAACAACCTAAGAGAACTGCTCAGATTGTCACCCGGGTCATTTATATAGATCAGGAACAGCAGAGGTCCCAGGAGGCTTCCCTGGGGAACACCTGATATCACTTCAGTTTTACTCGATGATTTGCCGTCTATTACTACCAACTGCGACCTTCCTGACAGGAAATCACGAATCCAGTCGCACAACTGAGACGATACCCCATAGGCCCGCAGCTTGATTAGAAGTCGCTTGTGAGGAACGGTGTCAAAAGCTTTCCGGAAATCTAGAAATACGGAATCAACTTGAAATCCCCTGTCGATAGCGGCCATTACTTCGTGCGAATAAAGAGCTAGCTGCGTTGCACAAGAACGGTGTTTTCTGAAACCGTGCTGATTACGTATCAATAGATCGTTCCCTTCGAGGTGATTCATAAAGTTTGAATACAGTATACGCTCCAAAACCCTACTGCAAACCGACGTCAGGAAAGAAAACTACAAAGGCATAAGCAGATGGGGGCAAGTTGTTCGTAAACTTCATGTCCGGCTTACCGCAAAAACCACCTCTTCAGTGTGATATTTGCGACTGTGATTGGAATCTGTTGAGCGCCTGCGCCTTTTAGACGGAGCTTTGGATGTTACAGTTGCAACAGCTGGGATTGGAATCCGGTGGTGCTGTAAATACACCCGGCATGCCAGACTTGCGGGCACGCGCCGCGTTCCACTGCCGTTGGCGTCCTTGACGCTCGGTCATTCGTTGTGGTGGCTGGGGCAGGTGGTGGGAGGGGGGGGGAGGGGGGCGCTGCATCGATTGCAACCCGTCACCCCTCCCTCCGGCGCGGAAGCCGAATGCCGGCGGAAGCAGCGCGCACGGACTTACGACGTCCGGTGTGGCCCCTACCCTCTCCACCAATCCCCTTCCCACACCCTCACCACGCGTATCCCTCCCACTCGAAGCCACAGGCAGAGTGGCGCCTGAAGACGATCGCTACGCTGCCTGCCGAAACTTTGGACCGCAGTCTCTCTTTGCTGCTCGGAGGCATGAAGTGGACACGGACGAATCTCATCACTAGTCCAGTAATCTGTTTGCGTCTCACCATGAACTTAGGCCACCAGTACCGTCCAGGGAAGACGTCTGGTTAATGATTAACGTTCCACCGACGTCCAGACGTTTGACTATAGCGCACGCACTACCTGAGCTGGAACATACTGGCAGAGAGATCGACTGTGTCGTCTTCGTGTAGGAACGACCTTTTCACCCCGTAACCTCCCTTTCGTCTCTCCTCGAGGCATCCAGGATGACGTGCTAAGTCTCACTCCCGGCATCAGACAGAATCAGATTCAGAGAAAGGTAGGCGTCAGACACGGGCAGCCGATTCGGCTGATATTTGGCAGGTCGCTTGTGTGGTATCACGTATCGATACCACCCCACACATGTCACAGTTGCCAAAGGAATAGCAGTTTCCGTCAGACGCCGATAGCCGTCATGCGGGATCCGGCGGGTCCAACGGAGCACGCCCGCTGAGACACGCCTAGAGTGGCTCCGGACTAGAGCTGTTGAAAAAATATCGATATAGCGATATATTTTCCAAAATATATCTTCCTCTGGTGTATCGATATCGAAACGGATATATCGAGAGCCGATATTTTTATTTTATATTTTTTTTCGAAATTTTCGGGAAATACATGAAACTCATCTTTTGAAATTGAAGTAGAACACATATGTATTTTCACTGTGTGGGGGAGTCTTACTGCTTTTTGAGCTTTCATCACGTCCAGTCTTGCTTTTCGACTGTGTGAAGCAAGTGTACGTGGCACGAAGAAGTCCGACTGCACTGGGGTGTGGCGTAGGGATGGTGTTGTGTTGGCAGAAGAGCCAACACCGTGTTACGAGAGGGGGCCGAAATGCACGCGTTTTAGCTCACGCAGGCTGGCGTGAGGAGGGAAGGACTATACTGACGTGAGGTCTGGAACATGACAAGGAATTAGAATTCAGAAAGCGGACGTAATTAGTTTGATACTTAACTTTAATCCATTAATGATGAACGTCGCTCTTGACGGTACATGATTCACAATATTATCTGTTCAGAAGACACAGTAACTGAATATGGCGCCTTGCTAGGTCGTAGCAAATGACGTAGCTGAAGGCTATGCTAAACTGTCGTCTCTGCAAATGAGAGCGTAATTTGTCAGTGAACCATCGCTAGCAAAGTCGGCTGTACAACTGGGGCGAGTGCTAGGGAGTCTCTAGACTAGACCTGCCGTGTGGCGGCGCTCGGTCTGCAATCACTGATAGTGGCGACACGCGGGTCCGACGCATACTAACGGACCGCGGCCGATTTAAAGGCTACCACCTAGCAAGTGTGGTGTCTAGCGGTGACACCACAGAACCATCATGGTATTTAGGGAAATCACGCGAGACCTAAATCAGGACGGTCGGAAACAGGTTTGAACCGTTGTCCTTCCGAATGCGAGTGCAGTGTGCTAACCACTCCGCCACCTCGCTCGGCGGGCACAGATATGTGAGCGGAAATGCTGACGTAATCAGCGCTTGGCGCTACCAGCAGAAACAGTAACGTTTAACTTGACCGCGCTATTTTGACACTGCAACTGCTAGGTCGCTAGTGTTTGCAGGAATGAAAAAAGCAGGGAAGTCGACATGAAGTGTTCCGGACAAATCCGGTATGGATGAAACCGCACGACGGACCCATCGGATACCTTTTAATGTGCTATTTACATGTAGTTACCATTGTTAGCAAAGTGGTCATCGGCAAGCCGCCAAGAATGAACGTGCATCGCTTTCCTTTCAATTCTTGCTCTAGGGGGATACGCAGGTTCCTAGCTTCTTGATGTACAGAATATTTAATAATAAAACAATACTTAAATATACATATGTAAAATTGGCAGCATCTATTTACAATGTGCTGCCGATATTTTTGAAGGCCGTTATATTGATACTTCACTCGTCTATATATCGATACTATTTCTTGATAAGTATGAAGGGCTGGTAATGATATTGTTTCAAATATCGATGTATCGTATTCCCGATATTTTTAAAATATTAGCATTCCTACCTACTCTGGACTACGAGCCCCCTCTGCCACCACAGTATAGGACGACCGACGAGAGCCAGCCGGCCGGCTTATAGTTAGAGCGTCTTCACTGCGATACCATCGTTCGTGCTCGATACAGCGGGCCTTATCCTTCTTGACACTGTGATAGCTGGGCTCTGTTTCTTGCTGCATTATCTGTAATGAGGCCTCGTGTGCTTGGAAAAATACAAAGTTAATCTATTTGTTGTGTTACTTTTTCACTAGTCATTTCTGCTGCTATCCAGCTTTCCTACAACAACAGTTGCAGCACCATTCTGTTGCCCCGTTTTTTTACCACTGTGTACCAAGTCGTACACAACAGCTTGTGCACCACCTCATATGAAAGGCTCAGAGCTATTTGGGGTCACTAACACCCCTCCCCCCCTTTCCCTGTTTTTCAGGAAGCCACAAGAGATTTCATGATGCACAATCGACACAAAATTGACAGGATGGGTAGATCTACATCTACATCTACATGCATACTCTGCAACTCACATTTAAGTGCCTGGCAGAGGGTTCATCGAACCACCTTCACAATTCTGTATTTTTCCAATCTCGTATAGCACGCGGAAAGAATGAACACCTATATCTTTCCGTGCGAGCTCTGATTTCCCTTATTTTATCGTAGTGATCGTTGCTCCCTATGTAGGTCGGTGTCAACAAAATATTTTCGCATTCGGAGGAGAAAGTTGGTTATTGGAATTTCGTGAGAATATTCCGTCGCAACGAAAAACTCCCTTCTTTTAATGATGTCCATCCCAAATCCTGTATCATTTCTGTGACACTCTCTCCTATATTTCGCGATAATACAAAACGTGATGCCTTTCTTTGAACTTTTTCGATGTACTCCGCCAGTCCTATCTGGTAAGGATCCCGCACCGCGCAGCAGTATTGTAAAAGAGGACGGACAAGTGTGGTATAGGCAGTCTCCTTAGTAGGTCTGTTACACTTTCTAAGTGTCCTGCCAATAAAACGCAGTCGTTGGTTAGCCTTCTCCACAACATTTTCTATGTGTTGCTTCCAATTTAAGTTGTTCGTAATTGTAATACCTAGGTATTTAGTTGAATTTACGGCTTTCAGATTAGACTCATTTATCGTACAACGAGTTCCTTTTAGCACTCATGTGGATGACCTCACACTTTTCGTTATTTAGGGTCAACTGTCACTTTTCGCACCATTCAGATATTTTTTCTAAATCGTTTTGCAGTTTCTTTCGATCTTCTGATGACTTTATTAGTCGATAAACGACAGCGTCATTTGCAAACAACTGAAGTCGGCTGCTCAGTTGTTGTTGTTGTGGTCTTCAGTCCTGAGACTGGTTTGATGCAGCTCTCCATGTTACTCTATCCTGTGCAAGCTGCTTCATCTCCCAGTACGTACTGCAGCCTACAGCCTTCTGAATCTGCTTAGTGTATTCATCTCTTGGCCTCCCTCTACGATTTTTACCCTCCACACTGCCCTCCAATACTAAACTGCTGATCCCTTGATGCCTCAGAACATATCCTACCAACCGATCCCTTCTTCTAGTGAAGGTGTGCCACAAACTCCTCTTTTCCCCAATTCTATTCAATACCTCCACATTAGTTATGTGATCTACCCATCTAATCTTTAGCATTCTTCTGTACCACAACATTTCAAAAGCTTCTATTCTTTTCTTGTCCAAATTATTTGTCGTCAATGTTTCACTTCCATACATGGTTAGACTCCATACAAATACTTTCAGAAACCACTTCCTGACACTTAAATCTAAACTCGATGTTAACAAATTTCTCTTCTTCAGGAACGGCTTCCTTGCCATTGCCAGTCTACATTTTATATCCTCTCTACTTCGACCATCATCAGTTATTTTGCTCCCCAAATAGCAAAACTCATTTACTACTTTGAGTGTCTCATTTCCTAATCTAATTCCCTCAGCATCACCTGACTTAATTCGACTACATTCCATTATCTTCTTTTTGGTTTTGTTGATGTTCATCTTATACCCTCCTTTCAAGACACTGTCCATTCCATTTAACTGCTCTTCCAAGTCCTTTGCTGTGTGTGACAGAATTACATTGTCATCGGCGAACCTCAAAATTTTTATTTCTCCTCCATTGATTTTAATACCTACTCCTGCTCAGATTGTCTCCCAAATCGTTTATACAGATAAGGAACAGCAAAGGGCCTATAACACTACCTTGGGGAACGCCATAAATCGCTTCTGCTTTACTCGATGACTTTCCGTCAATTACTACGAACTGTGGCCTCTCTGACAGGAAATCACAAATCCGGTCACATAACTGAAACGATATTTCACACGCACGGAATTCCACTACGAGCCGCTTGTGTGGTACAGTGTCAAAAGCCTTTCGGAAATCCATAAATATGGAATCGATCTGAAATCCCTTGTCAATAGTACTCAACACTTCATGTGAATAAAGAGATAGTTCAGTTTCACAGGAACGATTTTTTTCTAAACCCATGCTGACTGTGTCTCCATAGACCTTTTTCTTCGAGGTAATTCAGAATGTTCGAACACAATATATGTTCTAAAGTCCTGCTGCATATCGACGTTAACGATATGGGCCTGTAATTTAGTGGATTACTGCTACTATCGTTCTTGAATATTGGTGTGACCTGTGCAACTTCCCAGTCTTTGGGTACGGATCTTAATCCTACTACCTTTCTTGAATATTGGTGTGACGTGTAACTTTCCAGTCTTTGGGTGCGGATCTTTCGTCGAGCGAACGGTTGTATATGATGGTTAAGTATGGAGCTAATGCATCAGAATACTTCGAAAGGAACCTAACTGGTATACAGTCTGGACCAGAAGAGTTGCTTTCATTAGATGATTTAAGTTGCTTCACTGCTCCGATTGAAAATGAGCATTTTTCAATGCTTACACGGAGTCCGCAAACGTATATTCTTCAGAGAAGAGACACCGTTACGACTACACCTACGTACCTACAAGTCTAGAACCGTTGAATGAAAGGGGTGCTTATCAATCGATCATCGTATCTGGCTAATTAGCTGAGGGCCTGTCTTCGATTCTTGCAGGCTTTTTATATTTTTTTCTTTAATGTGTATTTTTCTCCGTATCGAAATTGGTGGGAACGGAATGGTTAACAAGATCGACTTCTTCTGCAACAACGACACAAATATCTTCGAGTATGTCAGAGCTGGTGTCAGGCTGCGCATTCTTCATTGCTGAAATTGTGCGCAGAAAAATTGCAGTAAACAATCTGATATTACTGCAGAAACAAAAATGCAATTTACTACAAATTACGTACTGCAGAAGTAATATATTACTTACGAAAGATCATTATGTTCTTTCACAAAACGTATTTCATCCCGTGGATATGTGATAAAAATTCACTGCAGCTGCGCTGCATATTCACAATGGACTATACGCAGGAGGAAGAGGAGGAGATTTGTGTTTAACGCCCCGTCTACATCGAGGTTATTCGAGACGGAGCACAAGACCGGAGTAGGGAAGCATGAGGAAGAAAATCGCCCGTGCGTTTTCGAAGCAACCATCCCGGCATTTGCCTTAGGCGATTTAGGGAAATTATGGGAAAACCTAAATCAGGATAGCTGGACGTGCGTTTGAACCGTCGTCGTCCCGAATGCGAGTTCAGTGTACTGACCGCTACGTCATCCCGTTCGGTGATGATGGAAGAAAACTCCCTCCGATTATCATGTATAACGTTGTTGCTGTAAATCGGCAGTCTTCGAAATTCAAAACTACCCAGTGATGAACGAGCAACATAAGCGCGAACTCGCACCCGCAGGCTTTCGGTCGCGTGCCTTCGAATAAATAAAGCGTGGCACCCTCGACTGATCCCACCCCTGCTCTGGCGCACAAGTCCCACCGCCACACCTTCACCTGTCCATGTTCGGCAAAATTTTTCTGCCTGACTCATGTAGTACCATCACCGTCAGAGGGTGGTACGGGACTACAAGTCCCACCGCCACACCCCCAAAGCGAATTGCAGTGACGGAGTCACTGCCCTGTGGAAATTTGCTGCCCACCAACACAGTCAGACCGGTGACGCTGTATTGTAACATATCAACCCGGACTACAAGTCCATTAAAAAAAAAAAAAATCGTCTGATAGTGGTTTTCCTTGTAACGAATTGTTTTGAGATCGTGTTAGAGTTGTTTTAGGACAACGAGGTTTGAAATTCTGAGTCTTCACTAGTTTCAGTTGTGTGAGAAATTAATTTGCATAAGCTTTTCTTTTCACCGAGCGAGGTGGCGCAGTGGTTAGCACACGGGACTCGCATTCGGGAGGACGACGGTTCAATCCCGCGTCCGGCCATCCTGATTTAGGCTTTCCGTGATTTCCCTAAATCGCTCCAGGCAAATGCCGGGATGGTTCCTTTGAAAGGGCACGGCCGACTTCCTTCCCTGATCCGACGAGACCGATGACCTCGCAGTTTGGTCTCTTCCCACAAACAACCCAACCCCCCCTTTTCTTTTCGCTTATCGATTTATTTACTTTTAACCTCTTATACCCACCAATTTCCATAGGAAGTAAAATAGGCTATTACTAATGATTGAAGCGATTTCATAAATTCACTGTAGCTCCATTCATTGACATATGGTCACGACACACTACAGATACGTAGAAAAACTCATAAAGTTTTGTTCGGCTGAAGCCGCACTTCAGGTTTCTGCCGTCAGAGCGCAGTGAGGCAAAATGGCGACAGGAGCCGAGAAAGCGTATGTCGTGCTTGAAATGCACTCACATCAGTCAGTCATAACAGTGCAACGACACTTCAGGACGAAGTTCAACAAAGATCCACCAACTGCTAACTCCATTCGGCGATGGTATGCGCAGTTTAAAGCTTCTGGATGCCTCTGTAAGGGGAAATCAACGGGTCGGCCTGCAGTGAGCGAAGAAACGGTTGAACGCGTGCGGGCAAGTTTCACGCGTAGCCGCGGAAAATTGGCTCATGCCACAACTGGAGACCGACAGCGCCGACTTCACCTTTGAACAGGATGGTGCTCCACCGCACTTCCATCATGATGTTCGGCATTTCTTAAACAGGAGATTGGAAAACCGATGGATCGGTCGTGCTGGAGATCATGATCAGCAATTCATGTCATGGCCTCCACGCTCTCCGAAGTTAACCCCATGCCATTTCTTTCTTTGGGGTTATGTGAAAGATTCAGTGTTTAAACCTCCTCTACCAAGAAACGTGCCAGAACTGCGAGCTCGCATCAACGATGCTTTCGAGCTCATCATTGATGGGGACATGCTGCGCCGAGTGTGGGAGGAACTTGATTATCGGCTTGATGTCTGCCGAATCACTAAAGGGGCACATATCGAACATTTGTGAACGCCTAAAAAAAGTTTTTGAGTTTTTGTATGTGTGTGCAAAGCATTTTGAAAATATCTCAAATAATAAAGTTATTGTAGAGCTGTGAAATCGCTTCAATCATTTGTAATAACCCTGTACATATGAAAAAAAAATTGCTGAACGCATATAGGAATGGAAAGCAGGTCCTCCGCTTCACAGGTAGATGAGTTGGTCCGTCGAATAGGGCCAGCGCCGTTTTCGTTGAAACTCGCTAATCTGATGATAATAAAAAATGCTCAATTTTTAATTATTGAGTCAGTTGCGGGACGTGTACTTTACTGGACGTTTCCTCAAAAGCAAAAATACAGGGCATCAAGAAAAAAACTACAAACTTTAGGGACAGGTTCCTTATAGAGAAATATGTTAAAAAGTACAATAAACAGAGGCTCTAAAGTGCATTCCTGTACCTTAAGATATATGAGCACTTGTTTATCTTTGATACTATGAGACAAATCTCTTCTATTGCAAGGTCTTTTGCCGGCCGGTGTGGCCGTGCGGTTAAAGGCGCTTCAGTCTGGAACCGCGTGACCGCTGCGGTCGCAGGTTCGAATCCTGCCTCGGGCATGGATGTGTGTGATGTCCTTAGGTTAGTTAGGTTTAATTAGTTCTAAGTTCTAGGCGACTGATGACCTCGGAAGTTAAGTCGCATAGTGCTCAGAGCCATTTGAACCATTTTTTTGCAAGGTCTTTGCTTTCCATATTTCGGGAGGAGGAAGTATTGACCGAAACAAGAAAAAATGTCTAGTAAACCTGGGGTCTAAAATACATACTTTAATAGCTGTGAGCACTTTTTCATCTTCGTTAGCGTGAAACACATCTCTTCTACAGAACAAGGGACCACAGCTCTTGACGTATGCATTTTAGAGCACATGTTTTATAGACGTTTTTTCCTCGTTGAAGTCCGCACTGTCTCCTCCCAAAATACGAAAAGGAAAGAGCTTCCAGATTAACAGATGTGTTTCATAGTACCGAAGATGAACAGACAACTTGTTTATGATACGTAGTAATACACTGAAAAGGCATGTGTCGTGTCGGACCGCCTTTTACCCGGCGTAACGCAGTAGTTCGAAGTGGCATCGACTTTACACGTCGTTGGAAGCCACCTGCAGAAATACAAAGCCATGCTGCCTCTATAGCCGTCCGTAATTGCAAAAGTGTTGCCGGTGCAGGACTTTGTGCACGAACTGACGTCTCGACTATGCCCCATAAATGTTCGATGGGATTCATGTCGCGCAATCCTGGTGGCCAAATCATTCACTGGAACTGTCCAGAATGTTCTTCCAACCAATCGCGAACAACTGTGGCCCGGTGACATGGCGCCTTGTCATCCACAAAAATTCAGTCGTTGTTTGCGAACATGAAATCCATGGAAATGGAAATGAGCATTTGGCGTCATTGGCCGGGAGGCCTCCTGCGGGGCAGGTCCGGACCCCTTGGTGCAGGTCTCATTACATTCGACGCCACAGTGGGCGACGTGCGCGCCGGATGGGGATGAAATGATGATGAAGACAACACAACATCCAGTCCCTGAGCGGATAAAATCTTCGACCCATCCGGGCATCGAACCCGGTCCAGTAGGACGGCAATCCGTCACGCTGGCCACTCAGGTATCGGGGCGCACATAAAATCCATGAATGGCCGCAAATTGCCTTCAGGTAGCCGAAGATAACAATTTCCAGTCAGTGACACAGTCCATTCCATGTAAACACAACCACCACTCGTCTGACGAGGGCACGGTTACACAGTCGTCTACGATCCAACCGATATAGTCACGAGCCCAGGACTGGCTACTACTGAGAAATCAGTAGCCAGAACAACAACCTCTGGCCGTGATAACGGTCTTGATACGCCTGGGCATTGACTCAAACAGAGCTTGGATGACGTGTACAGGTGCAGCTGCCCATGCAGCTTCAACATGATACCACAGTTCATCAAGAGTAGTGACCGGCGTATTGTGACGAGCCAGTTGCTTGGCCACCATTGACCAGACGTTTTGAATTGGTGAGAGATCTGGAGAATGTACTGGCCAGGGCAGCAGTCGAACATTTTCTGTATTTATCAAGGCCCGTACAGGACCTGCAACATGCGGTCGTGCATTATCCTGCTGAAATGTAAGGTTTCGCAGGGATCGAATGAAGGGTAGACCCATGGGTCGTAACACATCTGAAATATAACGTCCACTGTTCAGAGTGCCATCAATGCGAACAAGAGGTGACCGAGGCGTGTATCCAATGGCACCCCTTCCATCACGCCGGTGATACGCCAGTATGGCGATGACGAATACACCCTTCCAATGTGCGTTCACCGCGATGTCGCCAAACACGGATGCGACCATAACGATGCTGTAAACAGAACCTGGATTCATGCGAGAAAATGACGTTCATGCCATTCGTGCACCCAGGTTCGTCGTTGAGTACACCATCGCAGGCGCTCTTGTCTGTGATGCAGCGTCAAGGGTAACCGCAGCCATGGTCTCCGAGCTGATAGTCCATGCTGCTGCAAACGTCGTCGAGCTGTTCGTGCAAATGGTTGTTGTCTTACAAACGTCCCCATCTGTTGACTCAGGGATCGAGACGTGGCTGCACGATCCGTTACAGCCATGCGGATAAGATACCTGTCATCTCGACTGCTAGCGATACGAGGCCGTTGATATCCAGCACGGCGTTCCATATTACCCTCCTGAACCCACCGATTCCATATTGTGCTAACAGTCATTGTATCTCTACCAACGCGAACAACAATGTCGCGATACGATAAACCGCAATCGCGATAGGCTACAACCCGACCTTTACCAAAGTCGGAAACGTGATGGTACGCATTTCTGCTCCTTACACGAGATATCACAACAACGTTTCACCAGGCAACGCCGGTCAACTGCTGTTTGTGTATGAGAAATCGGTTGGAAATTTTTCTCATGTCAGCACGTTGTAGGTGTCGCCACCGGCACCATCCTTGTGTGTAAGCTCTGAAAAGCTAATCATTTGCATATCACAGCATCTTCTTCCTGTCGGCTAAATTTCGCGTCTTTAGCACGTCACCTTCGTGGTGTAGCAATTTTAATGGCCAGTGGTGTACCTAATGTGCACGTTGCAACCACCATCTGTATATGTGTGTATCGCTGTCCCATGACTTCTATCACCTCAGAGCATACACAAACGTTTCTCGTAAATGTGCCTATCAGTGAAAACCCTATCAAAATGCATTAAGTAGTTCCTTACATTAGCCTTCGCACACAGGCAGAAAAACCTAACATTAATTTATGGTATGAGCCGGTGAGGTGCGGAAGCGAGCTGCGGAGCCGGTAAGAGCGACCAGCAGGCGGCGTGACGCTGTGGTGACGGCGCTCTGCTGCCGTGTGTTGCAGGCCGGCGGCGGGGGCGGGCCGGCGCGGCGCGCGGGCGGCGGCAGCGGGGGCGGCGGGGGCGGCGGCGGGGGCGGCGGCCAGCAGCTGCGCTCGCCCGCCGTCAAGCGGCCCGCGTCGGCGCCGGTGGCCCTGCAGGGCTGGCTGCACAAGCAGGGCTCGGAGGGCCTGATGCTGTGGCGGCGCCGCTGGTTCGTGCTCGCCGAGTACTGCCTCTTCTACTACAAGGGTGAGTAGCGCTCCAGTCTGCTCCACTGTGTCACCACGTCCTTAGGCCCCCCGTATCACGCGGTCCATCGTTACCTCCCTAAAGCTCCTGCATGTGCTGCCGTCTGGCACATCGTCCATTACCTGCGAGGGTCGTTCAATAAATAATGCCCCACTTTTTTTTTCTCAGAACATATTTATTGTTAAGAGTCAGAATTTGGTGACAATATACATCAACATCTTGTTGTTGTTGTTGTTGTCTTCAGTCCTGAGACTGGTTTGATGCAGCTCTCCATGCTACTCTATCCTGTGCAAGCTCCTTCATCTCCCAGTACCTACTGCAACCTACATCCTTCTGAATCTGCTTAGTGTATTCATCTCTTGGTCTCCCTCTACGATTATTACCCTCCACGCTGCCCTCCAATGCTAAATTTGTGATCCCTTCATGCCTCAGAATATGTCCAACCAAACGGTCCCTTCTTCTTGTCAAGTTGTACCGCAAATTCCTCTTCTCCCCAACTCTATTCAATACCTCCTCATTAGTTATGTGATATACCCATCTAATCTTCAGCATTCTTCTGTAGCACCACATTTCGAAAGCTTCTATTCTCTTCTTATCCATGTTTCACTTGCATACATGGCTACACTCCACACAAATACAGAAACGACTTCCTGACACTTAAATCTATACTCGACGTTAACAAATTTCTCTTCTTCAGAAACGATTTCCTTGCCATTGCCAGTCTACATTTTATATCCTCTCTACATCGACAATCATCAGTCATTTTGCTCCCCAAATAGCAAATCTCCTTTACTACTTCTAGTGTCTCATTTCCTAATCTAATTCCCTCAGCATCACCGGACTTAATTCGACTACATTCCATTACCCTCGTTTTGCTTTTGTTGATGTTCATCTTATATCCTCCTTTCAAGACACTGTCCATTCCGTTCAACTGCTCTTCCTTTCCTGTATTTCTGAGTAGTCTCCATCACGTTCTATGGCCGTACACCAACGTGGAAAAGCATCTATTCTCTGCTGGTAAAAGCTCTTGTCCTGTAGGAATATCGACTGTGCGGCTGCTCCCGGCGGAGGTTCGAGTCCTCCCTCGGGCATGTATGTGTGTGTGTGTGTCCTTAGGATAATTTAGGTTAAGTAGTGTGTAAGCTTAGGGAATGATGACCTTAGCAGCTAAGTCCCATAAGATTTCACACACATTTGACCATATTTTTGTAGGAATAGCCATGTTTTCACTGCATGACTGACACTCTCGTCCTCTTCAAAGTGTGTTCCCCGTAGAGAAGCTTTAAACGCCCCAAAGAGATGCAAGTCTGAGAAAGCCAGGTCTTTTAATCTTGTGGTCCACTGTGAGCATTCGTGGAACCCATCGTGAGTACCTCTTTGTACACCCGAGAGTCTCGATCATTGTAGACGCACTTGCAATGCTGACCGACAACTGTAGAGCCAGTTGTCGAGTTGTGATGCGCCGGTCGGCTCGGATAATGGCAACCGCACGATTCAGCACGTCCGGAGCAGTGGCTGTGACAGGACGTCCCGAGCGTGGCTGATCATGGAGCTCTGTTTCTGCATTTCCTGAGGCTGTAACTTTCTTTACCCGCTACCCAACTGTAATCCTATCAACTGCAGCGTCGCCATACACTGCACACAAACGTTTGTGGATGGTCACCACGGTTTCTTTTTCTGCACACAAGAAATCAGTAACAGCCACGCTGCTTGTAAAGTGAGTCGTATGTAGACGCCGTTTTGACCCTGTACTACGGCGCTGCCGTGTGCCAGAACGGTTCGAAACTTCACCGGCACACAGAACGAAAGTCAAATGTGAAGCATCACGTATGTCTATGCATATTAATGCATATTTTTTAAAAAATTGGGGCATTACTTATTCAACGACCCTCGTAAAACCTCCGTGTGTCTCGGCTCCTCTTCCATTCCACATACTCATAAGAAAATTTTTATAAGCTCCTCCTTTCTTAATTTGCGGGGATGCTCGTAAGAATAAGTGCCAGTGAAATCCAAACGAGACAGACGGAATAAAGTAAGTAAAATGTTTATTATCTCAATCGTAATCGCCATAACTGGTAATATATTTATGGCACTGTCAGACGAGACGGTCAATGCCTTCATGGAAAAATTGTTTCCGCTTGCCTAGGCAACCACGACTGTATGCAGGGGTGCACCGCCGGCCAGAGTGGCCGTGCGGTTCTAGGCGCTGCAGTCTGGAGCTGAGCGACCGCTACGGTCGTAGGTTCGAATCCTGCCTCGGGCATGGATGTGTGTGATGTCCTTAGGTTAGTTAGGTTTAATTAGTTCTAAGTTCTAGGTGACCGATGACCTCAGAAGTTAAGTCGCATAGTGCTCAGAGCCATTTGGACCAGGGGTGCACCTGTTCGTCCGAAGCAAATCGGCGACCACGAGTCTCTTTCGTCAGGGCTCCAAAGGTATGGAAATCGCATGGAGAAAGATTGGGACTGTGTGGAGGATGTGTAAGGGCTTCCCAGCGAAACTTCTGCTGCGTAGTCCAAGGAACTTTGGCATCTTGTGAATCCTTTCACGCTGCAGAAATGTCGCTGGGAAACCTTTGCACATTCTCCATAGTCCTCCATACAGTCCCGATCTCTCCTCGTGCCATTTCCATATTTTTTGGAGCCCTAAAGAAAGACGTTCGTGACAGTCGATTTGCTTCAACGAAGAAGTGCTCGCCAGGAAGGCACTGACCCTCTTGTCTCACAGTGGCACAAATGTGTTAACAGTTATGGCGATTACTTTTGAAATAATAACAGTTTATTTATATTTTTTTCATCTGTACCATTTTTCATTTGACTGCCCCATATAATACCGAGGTTTCAGCAGACGACTATCTCGAAACTCCAGAACGTACAAAAGAATAACAACTGGTATATCCGTGCACAGAACGTCTCTCCATCTTTCGATTCATAATGCATTCTGTGGCGTAGAGCCCATCATTAGGGTATAGCCATGTCCGAGCATGTACACAAATCATCGCTCCATATATTGTCACATTGAGTTAGTTGCTACCTGCAGATAGACAACCCAATGAGCAGATTTTCAAACCGTCCTACTGTCGCTGCGCATCACCGGACGGCCGGCCGCTGTGGCCGAGTGGCTCTAGTCGCTTCAGTCCGCAACCGCGCTGCTGCTACGGTCGCTGGTTCGAACCCTGCCTCGGGCATGGATGTATGTGATGTCCTTAGGTTAAGTTGAAGTCGTTCTAAGTCTAGGGGACTGATGACCTCAGATGTTAACTTCCATAGTGCTTGAAGCCATTTGAACCATCCCCAGACGACTTCCGCACATCATCAGTGAAATGCATACACTTTCTGTTTGTCGCATCACAAACGAAGCTCATATTGAGCGCCTGTAATGTGAGGTAAGAACTTGGGAACATGCTCTATCTATTGACACGTACGAGGTGTGGCTAGAAAAAACCGGACTAGTACTGGTGAAACAATAAAACGAATGCAATAAGGCTGAAAGTCGCGTGGCCTGTCACGTGACTCTCGCTCCGCCTACTGCTCGAGTTTCATCTGCCTCCTGCACTCAGTCTGCCCGTGGCGTCTGTTTTAAGTAGTTGACGTTTTGTCTGTGCGTCGGAAAATGTTGAGTGTACAGAAAGAACAGCGTGTTAACATCAAATTTTGTTTCAAACTAGGAAAATCTGCAAGTGAAACGTTTGTAATGTTACAAAAAGTGTACGGCGATGATTGTTTATCGCGAACACAAGTGTTTGAGTGGTTTAAACGATTTAAAGATGGCCGCGAAGACACCAGTGATGACACTCGCACTGGCAGACCATTGTCAGAAAAAACTGATGCAAACATTGATTGGGTACCAGAGGGACAAACAGTGAATCAGCATTACTACATTAGCGTCCTGGCTACCCTACGTGAGCGAGTACGGAGAAAACGGAACGATTTGTGGAGAAAAAAGTCATGGATCCTTCACCAAGACAATGCCCCAGCTCACAGTGCGTTGTCAGTGAAGACGTTTTTGGCAAAACACAACATTCCCATCTTAGATCATCCACCCTACTCACCTGATTTGGCCCCCTGTGACTTTTTTCTTTTCCCTAAAGTCAAGTCAGCTTTGAAAGGAACTAGATTTGAGACTGTTGAAGCAGTAAAAGAAAAAGCGACGGAAGTAATGTATGTACTTACCGAAAATGATCTGCAGCATTGCTATGAACAGGGGAAAATTCGTATGGAGCGGTGTAGAGACCGAGGAGGAGAGTACATTGAAGGATATAACATGAAATTGTAAATAATTGTAAATAAATGTTTTTTCCAGCATCAGTCCGGTTTTTTTCTAGCCGCACCTCGTATGTAGCTTTTGTGTGCCTCATAGCTTTCGTGCAGTCATCTTCTGGAACCCCGGAGGTACTCAGGAGTAATGCTGTTTTATGTGCTATTCATCCCTTCTCTCTATTACACTCTGTAGATGTGTCTACTCTCCCATGCTCCTCAGTACCACCTCACGTCTCACCTTATCCATTAGCAACACATTGTACAGGATGATTTTTCCATCGTGTACAAACTCTAGGGACTGGTCGACGAGAGGATACGGATCAGAAAAGGTCTAACGATCTTACGTCCTGAAATGCATGATTTACATGATAAGAGACCATTTATTCAATCATACTTCGTAACAGAGACTGCGGTCTAATACGGACTGTAGCATGCAGCCACAGTTTGCCTGGTTTTCTCCTGGAGGGTGGTAGTATTCCTCATACGTCATGCCCTAGCGCCCTCTCCAGCCATAGTAATTGGTAATGCTGTGTCCGATTCACTTCTCTTGCGGTCTCACCTTGTGGCGGGTTTGATACAGCGTTGTACACAGCGGTTTCGTATTCGAACGGTGAGCTTACCGACATGGTCTTAACTTACGGAAAGGCAAATGGCAACGGGTGACGGGTAGCAAGGTTGTGCCAGGAGACATATTCCCGCCGACAACAACCACAGCACTCAATGTTTGCAACAGTGTTTCGCCGTTTGTCTGAGACAGGGTCGTTTCAGCAAACAGTAAATCATGAAGCGCGCACCCGAAATGATCGGACACCAGACTTGGAGGAAAATGCGAATAACACTGTGGAAGGCGACCGCCGTGCCATTACCAGGCAGTTGGCCCGCCAGTAACAGGGTAAGCCAGAGTACCGTGTGGAACATTCTCCATAACAATTGTTGCTACCGTCATCACTTACAGCGTGTGCAGGCCTTACTAGAGAGACTTCCCACATCGGGAGCAGTTTCGTCACTGGTTTCTTCATCAGGCAACCACGATTCCGGGATTTGTGTCATCCATCCTATTCACTGATGAGGCCACCTTTAGTAGTGTTATCATCTACTTTCATAACAGTCATCTGGGGGATGGTACGCCTAACAGGCCGGAAGCGTCGACGTTTCATGCGGGTGATCTTCCCCACTAGAAAAAGTGCCATTGATGATTGGAAGGGTTATGTGGCTGCTACATGACGGTGCTCCAGCCCACGTCGCCGTTATCGTTCGGACGCATTCCAATCGTGTCTTCCGTGTAGGAGAGGGTACAGTTGCATTCCTTCTCCTCCCAAGCGACGTTACGTTATTACTAGTCTTAGTACGTGGTGTCGGTGTGTGTTTGTTTTATGATTGTCACTGCCTGTTGTGTTGTTTGTGACTGTGTTGCGGCATACAGTGTCATGCATTGTTGATTTGTGTCCCTTACGTGTTGATCCTGTTATATCCTAGCCAGTAATGCCACCCGAGCCCGCTGCCAAAAGGTTGGCAGCATCAAAGTCCGGACGCCGTCCGCATAAGCAGCGCCAGCGAGACAGGAAATCGCCGCAAGTCTGCGCGCGCCACCGCTGGCTTCTGGCTTCTTAAGCGCTGGAGTCGCGAGCGCTAGGACAGTTCTGTATCCGCCGCTCAGTTGTATACTCGCCACCGAATTGTGTACTTGCTAGTCAGTTGTGTGTTCATCGCAGCAGAGTTGTTGTTTGTCGTCAGCCGACGCTGACCTAGCCGCTCCGACTCGAACTAGACAGATTTCTGTAGACACGGAGTTCACCACTGTGTTTCTGTATCTTCGTTAATAAAGATAAGTACCGACTTTTATTTAATCAGAGTGTTTGGGTTTTCATCTTTCTGTTCACTGTTCCAGCGGACCGGTCGGCCCGCTATTAAAAGTGTGGCGGTGACTTCGTAAGCCGTTTCTACAGCGAATTGTTTGTCGCTACGAACACCGCCACAAATGATCCCTTCTGCGTCATGTTCACTTAATGTGTTGGTTCCTTCCTCGGTTTCGGAATCTGTGGCCGTGCTTGTGTGCTCCCATGTGGTTTGTTGTGTTGCTTGTACTTGTCTACGCCTCCTTCCATATGGGTTATGGCGCTTGTATTCTTCATGCAGCGCGTCCGATACAATATCGGCTACGCTATTTATTGTCTTCCAATCATTGGGATTATGTATTATTCTGGTTATGTCACTGTCGTTCTGTACAGGTCTCACTTGTCCTAGCGTGTTGCGTAGCAGTGTGACATGTTCTGGTGTCCCAGTTCCTCCGCAAACGCATATTTCATCTTTAGTCCCATGCGGTTTAAATGTACCGGATACGGCCCGTGGCCTGTCAGGAAATGGACCGTCCCCCTGCCTGGGTCGACATGTTTCAGTTGTAGTCTTTCGCGTACGTCAGGAAAGAAAGACTGTACTCGGTGACCCTTGTTGGATACGTCCCACCCTCTCTGCCATGTTTGAATCCGCCATTGTTTCATTTCTGTTTTGTTCATTTCGGTGACCTTATCAAGCCTGTCCCCCTTAAGCCAGTGCAGTGCAGCTCTACACCGTATTGTTATGTCTATAGGGCGGGACCCCATCACAACAGAAAGTGCCTCTAGTGACGTGGTGTTGAAGGCTCCGCTCATTCTCAGGAGTACACTACGTTGACCTCGTCTTGCAATTGTCTTGTTAGTCTGTATGTTCAGTCTGTGAGCCCGAGCACTTGCAGCGAAGCATGCGATGGATTCAAATATCGCAGTGTGATATTTCCTTATCGTCTTAATAGGTAATTTCTATTGTGTTGAGTCTCGCTAGTTTGTGCATAATTTTGGAGGCTTTGTCAATTGCCAATTTGATATGATAGTTTAAAGTCCGTTTTTCGTCAAGATGCAGTCCTAGATAACCTGTGGCTTGCTTCCTCTGTATGCTTGTATTGTCTAATTTTAGGACTGGATTCCTCTGTAGTGTCCCTCTGAGCAGTAAATATGCAGTTTTGTTGGGAGCGATTTTTAATTTATTTTCTTTGCACCAATTGTTAATTTCCTGAAGCAGTTGGGTGCCTTTTGTCTCTAGTGCTGCTCTCGAGTTTGCTGACCCCACTACGAGCAGGTCATCTGCTTAAGTCACCACACCTCTTACCCTATCGTCACAGTCCAGCGTGTTCAGCAAGGGCTCGATTGCGGTATCCCAGAATATTGGTCCGCAGATCGAGCCCTGTGGACATCCCATCGTTATTCTCTTGACAATCTTCCGCGTACCAGCCCTCCATTCCGCCACTCTGCATCTGCAGTAGTCGAGGAGGCTATTGTAGAGGGAAGCTGATAGCCTCAGTTCCTTTAACCTGGCGAAGAGGGTCGACCACCACAGATTGTCGGTTATATGGCGGCCACGTATTTGTCTCTGATGCTATTTGTAACTGTGAGTGCTTGGTTGACGGCATCTTCTATTGATCTACCTTCCCTGAAGCCGAATTGATGGGGCGTTCGCCCGAGGAGGCTTCTGTGCGATTGTAAGCGGTCACACAAGAGCCTTTCCTGTACCTTGGCGAGAGTGTTTAAGAGGCAGATCGGTCGGTATGTTTTGGGGTCTGTTGGTCCTTGTGATTTTCTGATTACTACTACATTATCAGTTTTCCAGAAGTTTGCAATTCTGCCTGTTAGTAGTACCACGTTGAACATGTTAGTAAGAAAAGGTGTGATTTGTGTTAGTATTTGTTTTAGTGTTTCTGAAAGTATTTTGTCTGGGCCCGGTGCTTCTCGGTTTTTAAGCATGCTGATTGCCGTTGCGACTTCTTCTTGTGAGAATGGTATGGTTACACTGTCACTGATGTATGGTTGCCTCATGCTCTCTCTTAGGTCTGCGTGGTGTCGCTCGTCTTGTGTGAGGTCGTCATCTGGGAGGAGCCTGTTCAGAAGATATCCTGCTGTGCTTCTCCATCCTCTGGTCATTGTGCCGTCAGCTTGTTTTAGTGTTGACAGAACTGTCGATGTCTTAACTCGTTCTGTTTCTATTTTGGAAGGTTGTCCCCAGATGTCGTTCTGTAGCTGGGTTTTTACAAAATTGGTCCAGTAGTCTTGCCTTGTTGTCTTAAGTTGCTTTTCGTATTTCTGTTTACCGTCACAACACACGTCAAGTCTTATCTGTCATTCAGGAGCTGTATTTGCTTGCTGGTAGTACTTTCTTTTGTCCCATGAATCCTTCCTTAATTTGCCAGTTCTGTCGACCACGGTTGTTTCCGTCCCCACCCAGTTTTTGCCCGTGGTATAGCTGCTTGCTGTGATCTTTGTAGGACCTCTGTCAGTACATGCGTTTTGTAATCTATACTGCCTTGAACAGTGTTTAGTGACGACACCTCAACAATATCTCGAACTTTTTGACAGTCAGCTCTTCCTATGAGTAAATGCTGCTGTTCATGGTCCATGTTACGTGTAGTGACATATCTGTCTGTGGTTTTGACGACTGCGTTGTGGTCGCTGTGTATGGCTCTATCCAGTACCCTCCATGTGTTGACGAGGAGAAGAGATTTTGCGTCACGGCATGCTATTCTCGCATTGGTCCATTCAATTATTAACATTTCCGCCCCAGAGTCTCGTTCTTATAACCGGCCCATCTCTCAGATGCGCCCGTCTGTTATCTTGCGGCTACTTCGGCTGCAGCTGCGAAACTAGAGATTTAGAGACGTATAATGAAATTAACTTATCGAAATACAAGGAAATTCTGTGTTATCTGTGTACAATTGTGGGACTGAATCATCGCCAATTACAGGAATTCCTCAGATATTTGGATACGGAGTATGGTGATATTGTACATTTTACAGACGTAAGGCAGCTCAGTCGAGGCCAGTTGTTAAAAAGATTTCATACCATAACTAATGAAATAAAATGTCCACGATATCAAAAGCAGAATCTGTGCTAGAATTTGACAAGGCCAACTCAACGCTAGATTTGGCATTTTTGATAGGTTCAACAGACGTCTTCAAGGTAGAAACCTATTTAGCAGTTACAATATTTCAAACAATAAACGCATAACAAACGAAACTGAAAATAAGGCGAGCACAAGAAAATGCGAAGATATTGTTTTGATACCATCACAATGGCCAAACATAATGCTATAATTGGGATGAAACATGCAGACATAGTTTTCGATTTGATGCAAGAATTTGTAAGCTAATTTCAAGATTTTCGAAAAAATAATCCAAATTTTCGCATTAATGCGGCACCTTTTACAAACAACGGAAATACGTTGCCGAAAGATTTTCGGATGGAATGCCTAAAGCTGTGGTCCGACAGGTATCTAAAAGAAAAATTTGCTAATGTTCCTTTGTTGGGCTTTAACACATCATACCCGCCCAGAGACAAACACCTCTTGCTGTACAGTCATGCGTTTCATATGTCAGCTTTGTTTGGAAGCACGTAGTTTGTGAACAGTGTCAAGAGAGAAGCACACAAGAAGTAAAAATAGAACTAAAATCTCGGATGAACACCTTGAAAACATCCGAGAATTGCAAACCACGTTGATCGAACCTGATGTTGCTACATTAGTTTCCCCAAATTCAAAGTAAAATATCACATAAATTCTACGATTTGTAATTACTTAAATAAAAGTATTAAAGAAATCTCGTATATAAAATGTCGAATTAATTCCTCTTCATTTTTTAGAATAACGAACTTACACGTGTTAACGATGCGTCTTCAACCGTCACCTTTTCTTCCTCACAGCGGTTATTGCTAGTGTTAAGTATATTATGTGCGGCCCAGAAATACTCTTCTCCTTCCAGTGTGGTCCAGGTAAGCTAAAAGGATGGATACTCCTGACTTACATGTTGTGACACAGCTGCCGCCAATGGTGCGCTTTGTAGCTACGCCACAGAGCGGATGACGATCGGAAGCTTGCAGAGACACTCTGTCGACTGATATGTGTCTGTTTTCAGTATGTCTTGCGGTTTTCCCAGTCATCTACTGAAACCTGGAGGTGTTTATGGATAAAATCTCTATTGTTCTACAAAAGTTGTTTAAGAATCTCATCAAGTTAACAAGACGCGTAAGAGACACGCCTAGATTACGTCAGTTTTGGGGAAAATGTGTAAAGTGATCCTTTGTGTAATATTATCGCATTCCAGTAATATGGAGGCTTGAAATGGCTGTAAAATGTCCTGAAGAATATAGATACAGTCCTCACCGTGTGCACAAAATTAGTTGATGTTTTGCCGACAGCCATAATTGTCTACGAGAGACGTTAGCACTAAAAATAAGAGTGGATATAGCAATCAACGAATTACCCAGCAGGACACAGGGTTTTCGATTTTGTTAATTCAGTAAATATGTCAGCATTTACACATCTCTTCCCTTCTCACAACGATAAAACCTGCTTCTCTTCACTTAAAGTACACTTCCTGTAAAGTCCATCAGTTCTAATTCCCCGACATTACACGCAAAGTAACAACGCCCACATCAAGTAACATTTTAAAAAGCGAGTAGCAACCTGACAACTCAGTCATGTCTCAAATGAAACACAGCGTTTACGGGAACGGAAAACGATTGTGGAAGTTGATATCCGGCTGACAAATCGCTATTTACGGAAAATCTGTATTGGAGGGTTTACATGACCAGCCAGAACGGATTCGCGTAATCGGATTATGGGAAACCAGAGCCAGAAGTACATGTTAACGGAGAGAATAGTACGTGTCACGTCGCAAATAACGATATGTAACAAACTGTGACACGACAAAAAAAGTCCTGCCACAAAGTAGATGTTATCAGTTGCCACCAATAGCTCACATTCTTGTGCCATCCGAAACCTGTTCGCCTCAGTGAACTGAGCATCTATCTACATAAGGTGCAAAACAAATTGCCAGTCGCCACGATATTATACATGAAGATCAATATTCAAAGAATGTTATATGATGTGTCAACGTCTATATACACACTCTGCAAGCCACCATATGGTGGATGGCGGAGAATACCTTCCACCAGTACTAGTCATTTCCTTTCCCTCCAGCGATTCCCATTTAAGTTCTCACAATATTCGCGTTCTAATCGAAACAACCGGTAACAAACAAACCTACCGGCTCTCCTCTGAATTGCCTCGAGGACTTCCTTTAATCCGGCCTGGAAGGGATCCCAAACACTCTAATAGCGCTCAAGAATGGGTCTCACTAGTGCTCTATACGCAGTCTTCTTTATAGATGAGCTACACAATTCTCCCAATACACCGAAGTCGCCAACTGGCCTGCGTTACTACTGCCGCTATGTGGTTGTTGCATTACAAATAGCTTTGCATAGTTACAGCTGGAAATTTTATCGACGTACTTGTGTCAAACAGCACAATATCAATGCTGTACCTGGACGTTACCTATTTATCTGAATTAACTTACATGTATCTACATTTACAGCAAGCTGCCATTCATGACATCAACTAGAAATTTGTCTAAATCTTTTCAACCTCCTACAGTAACTCTACTTCGAAACTTCCTCGTACACCTCAGCTTCATCAGCAAGCAATCGCAGATTGGTGCTCACCCTGGGCAGCAGATCGTTTATGTACACAGAGAATAGCAGCCACCCCAGCACACTTCTCTGGGGCATTCCTGGTGATGCCCTTGTCTCTGGTGAACACTCGCCGTCGAGGACAGTGCACTGGGTTCTATCATATAAGAAGTCTTACAGCCACGCACATATCTGCGAACCATATCCGTATGCTCTTACCTTCGTTAATAGTCTGCTGTGGGTTACCGTGTCAGGCCTGCCGCTGTGGCCGAGCGGCTCTAGGCGCTTCAGTCCGTAACCGCGCTGGTGCTACGGTCGCAGGTTCGAATTCTGCCTCGGGCGTGGATGTGTGTGATGTCCTTAGGTTAGTTAGGTTTAAGTAGTTCTAAGTCTAGGGGACTGATGACCTCAGATGTTAAGTCCCATAGTTCTTAGAGCCATTTGAACCATTTGATTACCGTGTCAAACGCTGTCCGAAAATCTAGGAATATGGAATCTGCCTGTTGCGTCTCATCTATGGTTCGCACGACGTGTGTGAGAAAAGGACAAGCTGAGCTTCGCACGTGCAATGCTTTCTAAATCCGTTGTGATTTTAGGACATAAGCTTTTTCGTTTCGAAGATGTTTATTATACTCTGACTCACAATATGTTCAAGAACTGTGCAGCAAACCAATGTTCGCGTTCTTAAATACCGGAGTCACCTGCGCTTTTTTCCAGTCGCTTGGGACTTTGCGCTGGGAGAGGGATTCGCAATAAATGCAAGCTAAGTAAGGAGCTAACGCCGAGAAATACTCTGTGTAAAGCCGAGCTGAGATTCCATACGCTTCTGGCGACTTATTCGTTTTCAACTCTCTTAGTTGCCTATCTGTGCCAGGCATGCCTATTTCTATGTCCTCCATACGCGTGTCTGTGCGACGATCTTCCCGCGTGAATGATTTCTTAAAAGTGAAATTTGTAACTTCGTCTTTCCTTTTGCTCTCTTCCACTGGCCACATCAGAGTGGTCAGCGGGCGACTGGATAAAAGCCTTCAACTCGTGTAGCAGTTTTACGTAAGACGGAATTTTCTCTGGTTCTCGGCAAGGTCTTTTGCTAAGGTATGATGGTGGAAGTTGTATGCTTCGCGCGTCGAGCTTTTTACCTAAGCACAGTCTCCACTAATTTTGCCTGTCGGCATTTGCGCGTTCTTTTGTGAACAGACAGTACTACAGTCTTTGCTTCCATAGCATAATGAGAAATTTTTTATTAGACTACGGTGTGTCTTCTCAGTTGTTAATCCACGTACTCGGCACGTATCTCTCCAGTGTGCGATTTACATTTAGTGTTAACTTTGCCCGAAATTCGTTAATGCCTTTCGTATTGGAACTAAATGTTGCCGGTTCATTGAGAGCTTAAGTGCTCTTTCTAGTAAAAAGACTCTTCTAACATTCTTGATAGACTTATTAATATCAGCAAACCCGCCCGGTTAGCCGTGCGGTCTAACGCACGGCTTTCCGGATTGGGAAGGAGCGCCTGGTCCCCGGCACGAATCCGCCCGGCGGACGTGTGTCGAGGTCCGGTGAGCCGGCCAGTCTGTGGATGGTTTTTACGCGGTTTTCCATCTGCCTCGGCGAATGCAGGCTTGTTACCCTTATTCCGCCGCAGCTACATTATATCGGCGATTGCTGCCCAAACGAGTTCTCGATGTACGCGTACACGACCATTACTCTACCACGCAAACATAGGGGTTACACTTGTCTGGTGTGAGACGTTCCCTGAGGTGGGGAATCCACCGGGGACCGAACCACACAATAACCCTGAAAGAGTGGTTCGGTGTGGGGCGGAGGAGGGGTGAAGTGGACTGTGTTAGTCGTCGTGGGGTTGCGGACCACTGCGGCTGCGGCGGGCACGAAGCCTCTCCGTCGTTTCTAGGCCCTCGCTTAACATACAATACAATACAATATCAGCAACCATAGTCTCTATGATGACATCATGACCACTATACCCTGTCTTTCTATTGACACTGCTGATAAGGTCACCCCAGTTTGTAGCTACAAGGTCTGAAATACTTCTGTTGCGTGTGGGCTGTCAGTACAGTTTTCGAGACACGTGTTCAAACCTGTTTCACTGCACTACCTGCAGTGAATGCATGACCTTCAGATCTATAGCTGACATGTTGAAGTCGCTACCAACTACTATTGCATGCTTTCTGCATTTCCGGGGTACTGAGCGTGGGCTTGCTTTAAATGACTAAAACTTTCGCAGCGGAATCGGGTGGCCGGTAAAGATATGTCATAATTAACTTGAGTTCCCCTAGACCTGTTACCCAAATCAAGGTAACTTGATAGTTAATGCTACCTCAACGTTGTTCGCGAAGTGGACAATGATGTGATCGAGGTGACGCCGAGAGACAAATCTCTCAATGGAGACTGGTACCCCACTGCCGTCCGGGATGTCTCTGGACATGTCTCCGCTGACCATCGGGGCTCAGTTCGAAGTGGAACTCATCACTGAAAACAATTATACTCTTGCCAATATGATTCCAGGCCGAAGACGTGTCTCGAGACGCCCCAGACATCGGTGGGATACAAACGTGACTGTCAACAGCAATGCGACCCGGAAACCAGGAGTGATGGTCTAGGGTGGCATTTGTTTCCATGGCAGGACCCCTTTGGTTCCACGGCACCCTCACAGCACGGCGGTGCGTCGATGATATTTTACGTATCGTTTTTTAACCTTTCATGGCAAGCCATCCTGGACTTATATTTCAGTAAGACAATTTCCACCCGCACGCGGCGAGAGTTTCTACTGCTTGTCTTCGTGATCGCCAACCAATATCTTCGTCAGCAAGGTCGCCAGATCCCTCCCCAATTGAGAACGTTTGGAGCATTATCGGCAGGGCCCTCCAACCAGCTCGGTATTTTGACGATCTAATGCACCAACTGGGTAGAATCTGGCACGATAGCGCTCCGGAGAACATCCAACTACTCTGTCAGTCAGTGCCAATTGGAATAAGTACTTGTGAAAGGGCCAGAGGTGGACGAACGCGTTATTGACTTGCTCAGTTTGTGAAGCTCTTTCTCCTGAATAAATCGCCCAAATTTTCCGAAATTCTAATCACTTTTTTTCCTGTACATGTATTTCACATCTACCTATTTCCGTCCCATTCGGATAACTCCTTCGTCGAGCATCGCTTTCTTTGTCTGAGACTGTGGAAACAGGAGCCACAGCTCCGCAAAGCGTGCGGCCACTGCGTCGAGAGAGGCACATCTCGTCATGGGCGAAAGTCAAAATATATCACTTATTTACTCGGGACTGGAAATAGATGTGACTCTCTTTCAGGTGATCAAAATAATTTAGATGTCTTATTTTCTCGCAGTCCGCCCCCGGTAGCTGAGTGGTCAGCGCGACAGATTGCCATTCCTACGGGCCCGGGTTCGATTCCCGGCTGGGTCGGAGATTTTCTCCGCTCAGGGACTGGGTGTTGTATTGTCCTAATCATCATCCTCTCATCCCCATCGACGTGCAAGTCGCTGAAGTGGCGTCGAATTGAAAGACTTGCACCCGGTGAACGGTCTAACCGACGGGTGGCCCTAGTCACAAAACATTTATTTGTTTTAGTTTTTCGTAAGCAAGAATGTACGACCTAACATACGCTAAATTAAACTGGGGAACAACTACATTTCTCAGTGCCAAAGTTTCAAAATATTTACAAGTCTTAGTTAATTTTGAAATGCCTGAATAATTATGCGCAATATGGTTAACAGATCCAGTTCATTATCAAGCAGCGAAGACCGACTATAATGTGGAAAAGAATCATTTTTTGCGGAATTGTTACTTCAAATTCGAATGAGAAAGCTTCAATAGTGCAGAACAAGTGCGAATCCCGAAACAGTGGGTTTTTATTATGTACGTGAAGAGTAAAGATTTTGCTGAGAAAATAATTACAGAGATGGATTTATTTACATAAAACATTAATAAAGGTGACTGCAACCACAATACTTTCGTCGTCTCAAGAACTGTTACATGTTAGTTCTATCAGTGTCGAGTCACACACATGCCTCACTACTCCCATCGATTTGCGACGCCATGCGTGACGTCACTTGTCACATCCTGCCTAAGTACACTCAACAATACGTCCGGCACACCCCAAAAGGCACTCTCTTTCCAACCAGCACAGCCTCAAAATCCAGTCTGATAACTTCCTGCAAGTAATTGTAATACTCTGTTACCCATCACAATGTAGAAAGTTTTCTTATAAAGGCGTGTTCAATGCGATTAATTGATATTTGACACTGTGCAGAATCCTGATCTCCTTACGAATTAATACCACAATAATCTGGATAAGAAACCGTAACAATACTAAGTCAAGTTCGCTCCTAAATTAGCTAAACTCCAATTTGCATTTCTGCTGTATAAAGAGTGAGCGTGGCAACGCAACTTGATATAAGGGAACAAATAACATTAAACTGCACGTACATTCTCAGACATAACGCATATTGTGTTACGGGTCCTATGTTTGCTGGATCAGTTCACAATCGTTACGACCTTGCCACAGATAGGGCTACGAAATTAATGATCGAAAAATGCATGAAAAAAAAGTAATTTTGCCCGGTTCCTTTTAACAGATACTACTAACGTTTACAGTCTGTATAATGCTAGCTCAGTTTCTTTAAAATATGTATCTCCACCAAATTTCATACATCATGGATAGTCACTAAAAATCATCAGCTCATTACATAGCCACAGCTACTCTCAGCTTCATTAATTTATACTATCCGAAAAGGTAGTAGCAATACTAATTATGAGAAAAAGCTCGGTAGATGTTATGACGTAAACATATCCCGATTCTCTGAAAATTAATTAATACCTTGTTAATGAGATACAAAGCAAAATTCGTTGCATCTACAGAGCAACATCAATTGTGATTCAGCAGTGGAGGAGGAGGTCGTATTTTTTGCGGCATTACATAGAAAAATCGCAGATTAAGTTTAAATGAAATGGCCTTCTCGTGTTTTGCAATTTTAACTTCATTTTTAACATAAAACGCCGATTCCTGTCTGTACAGATGATGCACAAAAATCTGTCTGTCGCTCATCGGGCACATCGCACGAACCACCTCTGTCTCGGCACCTCGAAGTGGTGTCTGTGATTTCAAGGCGTGATTCAAGTTCATACCAGTCAGATGCGTATCGCATATTTCATGAAAAGTAAAATAACAGGCAGCTGTCAGTTATCATCATCATCGTCTCCGGAAGTTTCCAGCCCCTGGCCAGGTCTGTATAGAACATTGGCCTCTCCATCGTGTTCTGTCTTGCCACCATCTCTCCGTTTTCACCTTGGACCAGTCTTCTCCTTTCTTCTGGACGCATACCTCTACTCCTTTCCCCCATCTATCTCTCGGTCTTCCTCTTGGTCTCTTTCCTTCCAGTTTCATCTCGTGTATCCTCCTCGGTATCCTCTTCTCCTCCGTTCTCTTAACGTGTCCATACCATCTCAGCATTGATTTGTCTATCTCCTCCTGTAATGGATCCACCTTCATTAGCTCTCTGATCCTCTCATTTCTTAATCTGTCAATCTTTGTGACTCTAATACTGTGTCTCACGAATTGTATCTCACTAGCTTGTACTTTGCTTTTCTCTCTTCCTTTCATAACCCAGGTTTCTGATGCATATGTCAGGATTGGGACGTAGTATGACCGGTATATAACCTCTTTACTGATTTGGGATACCTCCTCGCTCCATATCAGGCTTCTGACACTCTCCCGAAATGCTTCTGCTTTTCTCCCCCGCTCGTTTATTTCTCTGTCGTTTTTTCCATCTTCCTGTATCAGGCTTCCTGTATCAGGCAGCTGTCAGTAAGACACACTAATATTTCAAAATTGTTAAGGCTTTCGTGGCCACTTGTTGACAAACTGCCTGTTGGCTTCTGTCTCCAGTTCTTCGGCCGACGTTCATCTGATGATTTTACTGACGTTTCGCCAGCACGAGTGGCTGACATTGTCAACGCTTCACCCCCCATTGCCGATGGTGAACTGGTGGGTGAGGCTTCGACAGTGCCAGCCACTCGTGCTGGCGAAACGTCAGTAGAATCATCAGATGAACGTCGGCCGAAGAACTGGAGACAGAAGCCAACAGACGGTTTGTCACACTAATATTTCTATAAAACATTCTCAGACTTTAGGCTAAAACCCCGAGCTTTCGAAGATTACCTTCGTCGTCTTTGTCAGGACCAACTGACTGTGAAAAGTGCTGCTGTGGTGGTCTTATATAACACACAGACGGCATGTGATTGGTCGGTAATTACGTAATGCTGTCGCAGATGATATCAACGTCTGTACTGGTGGGGCCACCCCTCCCGTAGTTTCGTAAACATCACAACGAATATCTCTGGCCTTTCTCTACATCGAAAGCTCGCATCCAGGCATCGCTAAGATTATGTTCGCTATCGCCGTTGAGGTGCTTCTCACAAATTCTTTTCTATGTAGTTCTTTACTTACAGAATGCAATATGTAGAAGCCTAGGATAAAACTTTTGTTTAGTCAACCAATATTTTGTGTTCGTGTGCAAGGCTGTGCTAAGTTTCTCCAGTTCTCAATTTTTAATATGCCACTGATGTTCAGCACAGCGGTTGGAAACGGTGCGGATGGATTGACCAATGTAGTTGCTTCCGCAGTCATAAGGAATGTTATAAATTTCAGGGGTCCTGAGGCCGAGACTGTCCTTAACAGGTATTAGGATCTCGTTTATCTTCTTAGGAGATCGGAAAATAGGTTATACGTCGTCTTCTCGGGACTCTGCCTGTTTTGCTGGATGTAGCGCTGCAGAAAGGAAGGAATCGATGGCTCGTCACCCGAATCTTCTACATTTTCACGTTTCCTGTTTTGGAAAACGCTCAATTCATATCACGTGAGCCATTGCTGTTTTTCTGGAACACGTAAGTCAGATGATTGATTTCCGACTCCAAATGACCATCTCCTAAAATAGCTTTTACTCTGAGCAGCAATGTGTTTAAAACTGCTCTCTTGTGGACTGGACGACGTAAGCACTGGGCACTGAGGTGTAAATTGATGAGCACTGGCTGGCGTGATAGTGAGTGGCCGAGACGTACACCCAACTTTCGTTACACCAAAACATCTAAAAATGGCAACCTCCCTTCTTTCTTTGTGTCAGCAGTGAACCGCATGTTTGGGTGTACGATGTTCATACGTTCAGGGGAGTTGTTCAAGTCTACAGTTGCTGAGCACACCCTTACAAAGAAACAAAAAATACTGCTTGACGAAATAAAAGTTTTGTTCCAGACTTCTACATAAAGCGGCTCTGTATTTAAGGCGCTGTAGAAATAAGAATGTATTAGAAGACCTTCAACCGTCATTTGTACTCAGGCGATTCCTGTAAAAAGGTTTACGACGTAATTATGGTCGCACGCAGGGAATTAACAAGACATTGAACGCCGAGTTGTACTCGTAGTTGGAGCGAGACGCATGGTATTTTTTATTCTGTAAATCGTTAGGGAATTCAATATTCCGAGAGCCACAATGTCAACAGTGTGCCGAGAATACAAAATTTCAGACATCATCTGTCACCGCCAACGCAGTGACTGACGGCTTCACTTAACGACCGAGAGCAGCGACGTTTGCTTAGTGTTGCCAGTGCTAACAGACAAGCAACACTGCGTGAAACAACCGCAGAAATCAATGTGGGACGTACAACGAACCTATCCGTTAGGAGAGTGCGGCGAAATTTAGCGATAATGGGCTACGGCAGCAGGCGGCCTACGCGAACGACTTTGCTGACAGCGCGACATCGCCTCAAGCGCCCCTCCGTATCGGTTGGACATCGACTACTGGAAAACCGTAGCTTTGGTCAGATGAGTCCCGATTTCGATTGATAAGAGCTAATGGTAGAGTTCGAGCGTGCCGCAGGCTCAACAAAGCCATGTACTCAAGTTTTCAACAAGGGACAGTGCATTCTGGTGGAGGAACCATTTGCATTCATGGACTTCATGTTCCCAAATAGCGATGTCATGTCACCGGACTACGATTGTTCGCAATTAGTCTGGAGAACGTGAGGGACAGTTGGAGGGAATGATTTAGTCACCCAGATCGCCCGAGACGAATCCCATTGAACATTTATTGGACGTAACATAGAGGTCAGTTAGTGCAGAACGTCCTGCACCAGCAACTTTCGCAGTTGTGTACTGCTGTAGACGTAGCATTTCTGCTGGTGACTTCCAACGACTTGTTTAGTCTATGCCACGTCGAGTTGCTGCACTGTTGTTGTGGTCTTCAGTCCTGAGACTGGTTTGATGCAGCTCTCCATGCTACTCTATCCTGTGCAAGCTTCTTCACCTCCCAGTGCCTACTGCACCCTACATCCTTCTGAATCTGTTTAGTGTATTCATCTCTTGGTATCCCTCTACGACTTTTACCCTCCACGCTGCCCTCCAGTACTAAAGTGGTGATCCCTCGATGTCTCAGAAAGTGTCCTACCAACCGATCCCTTCTTCTTCTCAAGTTGTGCCACAAATTTCTATTCTCCCCAGTTCTATTCAGTACCTCCTCATTAGTTACGTGATCTACACATCTAACCTTCAGCATTCTTCTGTAGCCTGTAGCACCACATTTCGAAACCGTCTATTCTCTTCTTGTCTAAATTACTTATCGTCCATGTTTCACTTCCATACATCGCTACACTCCACATAAATACTTTCAGAAAAGATTTCCTGACACTTAGATCTATACTCGATCATAACCGATTTCTCTGCTTCAGAAACGCTTTCCTTACCTTCGCTAGTCTATATTTCATATCCTCTATACTTCAACCATCATCAGTTATTTTGCTCCTCAAAAACCAAAACTCTTCTACTATTTTAAGTGTCTTATTCCTTAATCTAATTCCCTCAGGATCACCTAATTTAGTTAGACTACGTTGAATTATCATTGTTTTGCTTTTGTTGATGTTCATCTTACATCCTCCTTTCAAGAGACTGTCCATTCCATTCAGCTGCTCTCCCAAGTCCTTTGCTGTCTCTGCCAGAATTTGATACGGGGGTTTACGGAGGAAATTATAATTCTAGCACAGACAGCAAAGGACTTGGAAGAGCAGCTGAATGGAATGGACAGTCTCTTGAAAGGAGGATGTAAGATGAACATCAACAAAAGCAAAACAATGATAATTCAACGTAGTCTAACTTCTCAATCGATTTTAATTCTTTCTCAAATTTTTTCTATTTCCGTTACTGCTTGCTCAATATACACATTGAATAACATCGGGGACAGGCTACAACCCTGTCTCACTCCCTTCCCAACCATTCCTCCCTTCCCTTCGACTCTTATGACAGCCGTCTGGTTTCTGTACAAATTGCAGACAGCCTTTCCCTGCCTTTATTTGATCCCTGCCAAAATCAGAATTAAAAAGAGAGTATTCCAATCACCATTGTCAAAAGCTTTCTGTAAGTCTACAAATGCTAGAAATGTAGGTTTGCCTTTCCTTAATCTATCTTCTAAGATAAGTCGTAGGGTCAGTATTGCCTCGCGTGTTTCAACATTTCTACGGAATTGAAACTGATCACCCCAAGCTCTGCTTCTGCCAGTTTTTCCATTCGTGTGTAAAGAATTCGTGTTAGTATGTTGCAGCCGTGGCTTATTAAAATGTTAGTTCGGTAATTTTCACATCTGTGAACACCTGCTTTCTTTAGGATTAGAATTATTAAATACGTCTTTTGTCAGGGCTGTAATCACATGTCAGTTCTAGTATATTTGTCCAATGACTACTCGTTTATCATCTGCATTTCTTCTTGGGGCCGGCCGGAGCGGCCGTGCGGTTCTAGGCGCTACAGTCTGGACCCGAGCGACCGCTACGGTCGCAGGTTCGAATCCTGCCTCGGGCATTGATGTGTGTGATGTCCTTAGGTTAGTTAGGTTTAAGTAGTTCTAAGTTCTAGGGGACTGATGACCTTAGAAGTTAAGTCCCATAGTGCTCAGAGCCATTTGAACCATTTTTCTTCTTCTTGGTGTAACAATTTTAATGGCCAGTAGTATATATGGAATTTAAAATTTTTTTATTACTATTGGCCTGTACTTAATGTCATATTGTAAAGAAAGGAACTTATTGGAGGTTAACTGTCGCCATAAGATGTTGTGGATGGCCGCTCGGGACTAGCGGAGCGGTCTGAGGTGCTGCAGTCATGGACTGCGCATGTGGTCCCGGCTGAAGGTCGAGTCCTCCCTCGGGCTTGGGTGTGTGTGTGTTTGTCCTTCGGATAATTTAGGTTAAGTAGTGTGTAAGCTTAGGGACTGATGACCTTAGCAGTTAAGTCCCATAAGATTTCACACACATTTGAACGTTTTTGTTGTTGTGGACGGTGCACTTTCCTGTTATTCATCTTAATGTTCTAGTAAACGTGTAAACTTTCTAATTATTTTCTCTTTACATAGAGTGTGCCTGCCTTGATGTTGTAAGTAACTGTTACAGAATCAGTTCTGTAACGCGCCTATGTGGATATTTATATTTATGGGAGAACTTGAAGTGTGTTCCCCTGTTTAACTCAAGTGCAGAAAACTGAATGAGGTGTTTATTGTTATTCTAGTGCTATTATTATCTGTAAAGTGTAACACGCGACATTTTCTTGGTCTGTTATTAAGTGTTACAACAAATGCAAATTGCAGTGAAGCGATGCGCTATTTCAGTTGTTCCCGTGATTTCCTATCTCCGCATTGGTTAATCTAAACTCATAATAGTTAATTGTTTGAATATTGGAGGGAGGTGCGAGTGTCACAGAAGTATTTCCGAAACGGCTACGTTTGTCAACTGTTCGCGTGCCGCTGTCGTTAAAGTGTCCCGTGCATGGCAAAACGGCGCTATCCAAAACCAGCTCCCCCGGCAACTATGCTGCAGCGCAGAACATAGCCGACAGGGATTATCGACAGCTGTGGAGACCGGTACGGGCGGACAGGAGTGCAGCTGTTGGGTAGCTGATGGCCCAAGTGATGCAAGGGGCTACTCACAGTGTCGCCGCTACGACCGTTCAGCGAACGGCGCTGCGTATGCCTGCAGGTGCCTGCTTCGTGCGTCCACGCTGACTACTGTTTATCGGCGACGGAGGCTGAATTTGGACGCCATTACCGCAGCTGAACATCCACTGAGTGATGACCAGTGACATTTTTAGATGACTCACGTTTTATGCTCCATTTGCGTGAAACGTCTGGCCGTATGCAAAATTGCGGGTCGAAGACTTCCATTCAGTCCCTTGTTGACCAGTGTCGTGTGGCAGTTGAAGATAGCAAAACGATAGCCGATGTTTTAAATATATGGATATGGTGTCTGTTCTTTCGGACATGTGCCCGAAAGAGCAGACACCATATCCATATAAGTATATCGTTCTGGCAATACCGGCCATGACCTTCTTCTTCTGTGCGGATGCACACGTATTCCCCCAACTCTTACGGGACTTGGTAAGAATGTCTTCCACGAGTAATGTGTGTGCTGGATAGGGACACTACGAATGTAGTGTGTGGACATACAAGGTGAGAATGTGGGTCTCGCGGGAGACGTGCGTGAGATAGTTCCTGCAGTCGCACTATCCTCTGTGCCCTCGGTGGCTCAGATGGATAGTAGAGCGTCTGCCATGTAAGCAGGAGAGCCCGGGTTCGGATGCCGGTCGGGGCACACATTTTCACCTGTCCCCGCTGATAAATATATCAACGCCCGCCTACAGCTGAAGTTATTAATATAATTCTAATTTCGAAGTTTTAAATGTCGCGTTCAAGAAATCGTTCACGCAGAAGAACCGTATAAACAAACCGTCATTTGACCATCGGACAAACTCCCGTATGGAAGACATAGACATAAGCATACCTTGCGTAGAAAAGTAACTTCAAGATTTGAAAACAAATAAATCACCAGGTTCGGATGGAATGCCAGTCAGATTTTACCAAGTGTACTCAACGTCATTGGCCCCTTACCTAGCTTGCGTTAATCGTGAATCTCTCGCCCAGCACAAAGTCCCAAGCGGCTGGAGAAAAGCGAAGGTGACTCCAGTATACGAGAAAGGTAAAAGAACGGACCTGCTAAATTACACACCAATATCCCTGACTTCTGTTTGTTGCAGAATTCTTGAACACATTCTAAGTTCGAATATAATAAACTTTCTTGAGGCTAAGAAGCTTATGTCCACGAATCAACGTGGTCTTAGAATTTCAGATTGCCCTTTTCTCATATGATATACAGAGAACTATGGACGAAGAGCAACAGGCAGACTCCTTATTTCTAGATTTCCGGAAAGCATTTGGCACGGTGACCCATTGGAGACTGTTAACGAAGATATGTGAGTGGCTCGAAGACTTCTTAAATAAAAGAATCCAGTATGTTTCCCTTGACGGCGAATGTTCATCAGAGACAAGGGTATCGTCAGGAGTGCCCCAGGGAAGTGTAATAGGACCGCTGTTGTTCCCTGTATACATAAATGATTAGGTAGCTAGGGTGGCCAGCAATTTGCTGTTGTTTGTCTATGATGCTGCGGTGTACGGTGAGGTGTCGAAGTTGAGTGACGTAGGAGGAGACAAGATGACTTTGACAACGTTTGTGGTTGGTGTGATGAATGGCAGTTGGCTTTAGATGTGGAAAAATGTAAGTAAATGAGGATGAGTAGGAAAAATAACTAGAGGCTGGTCAAACACAGCAGGTCGTAGCACGGGCCCTCCGTGTGCCACAAAGTGTGATCTCAAGATTATGGCAACGATTCCAGCAGACAGAAAACGTGTCCAGGCACTACAGTACGGGACGTCCACCGTGTACAACACCACAAGAAGGCCGATATCTCCCGATCAGTGCCTGCAGACGGCCACGGAGTACTGCAGGTAGCCTTGCTTGGGACCTTACCGCAGCCACTGGAACAGTTGTCTCCAGACACACAGTCTACGGACGACTGAACAGACATGGTTTATTCGCTCGGAGACCTGCAAGGTGCATTCCACTGACGTCTTGTCACAGGAGAGCCCGTAAAGCCTGGTGTCAGGAACACAGTACGTAGTCCTTGGAACAGTGGTCCCAGGTTATGTTCACGGGCGAGTCGAGGTACAGTCTGAACAATGATTCTCGCCGGGTTTTCATCTGGCGTGAACCAGGAACCAGATAACAACAAAGGGATCTGTATGGAGGTCGTGGTTTGATGGTGTGGGGTGGGAATATGATTGGTGCACGTACACCCCTGCATGTCTTTGGCAGAGGAACTAACAGGTCAGGTGTATCGGGACATCATGTTGCACCAGTATGTCCACCTTTTCAGGGGTGCAGTGGGTCCCACCTTCCTCATGACGGATGGTAACACACTGCCCCATCGAGCTGCCATCGTGGAGGTGTACCTTGAAACAGAAGATATCAGGCGAATGGAGTGGCCTGCCTGTTCTCCAGACCTAAACCCTATCGAGCACGTCTGAGATGCTCTCGGTCGACATATCGCTGCACGTCTTGAAACCCCTAGGACACTTCAGGAGCTCCGACAGGCACTGGTGCAAGAATGGGAGGCTATGCCCCAGCAGCTGCTCGACCACCTGATCCAGAGTATGCAAACCCGTTGTGCGCCCTGTGTACGTGTGCATTGTGATCATATCCCGTATTGATGTTGGGGTACATGCGCAGGAAACAGTGGCGTTTTGTAGCACATGTGTTTCGGGACGGTTTTCTCCACTTATCACTAATAGCGTGGACCTACAGATCTGTGTCGTGTGTGTTCCCTATGTGGCTATGCTATTAGCGCCAGTTTTGTGTGGTGCCACGTTGTCTGGCACCACATTCAGCAATTATCCTTAATTTATGAGCATGAATGTAGTTTGTAGATTAGGCCATCGTGCCAGATGAGGTCAAATGCTTTTCCTGTGTTCTGAAACACGGCTCCTGTTGCTTCTCTCCTTGCCCTGGCCAGACAAATATTTTCTACCAAGCGAAGGGATTGTTGAATAGTAGAATGCTGAGCGTGGAATCCGAACTATTCAGGCATAAGGACATTGTTTTCAGTAAGTAGCTGACGGAGGGGTGAAAGTATTATTAATTCTAGGATCTTACCAAGGCCAGATAGGAGAGAAATGAGCCTGTAGCTTACGGGGAGGAGCAGGTTTTTATTGGGTTTGGGTAGAGTGATGACCTTTGTAGTTTTCCACGCTGAGGGGAAGCATGTGAGTTTCAAGCAAGCATTATAAACGCTTGCTAGATAGAATATGGCGGGAGGGGGAAGTTGTTATAGGAGTGGAGTGCAGACGCAGTAGCGGCCAGGAGCTTTGTGGTTACCCAGCCGCTTGGTGAGTTCACTTACTGTCGGCTCGCAAGTATGCTTCTGTCCTTGGGACCATGTCCACCCTTTCGTGTAGTTTGTTTTTCCTCGGCACGTTGGCATCTACCCACGACATGTCACACAGCTCCCAGTGTACGTGCTTGGTTCTAAAAGCACCAGAATGAGTTTATCTCACTCCTCTGGCCACCGCACTTCCCAGATTTAATCCCAATCAAGACTCTGTGGACCACCTGGGTCGGCCTGTTCGCGGCACGGATCCTCAACCGCGAAACCTAGCCCGGCTGGCAACAGCACAGGGGTCGGCATAGCTCCACGCCACCTTCCAGAACGTCACCGACTCTCTTCCTGCACGTCTGGTAACAGGTCCGCGCTGCAGAATGTGGTTATTCAGGTGGTGACATTAATGAGACTGGGCAGTGCAGGAGTAGAGCGAGGGAAAGACGCGTTATTGGGCTACTAAGAGGACCTCGGGTGTTCGTGCCCTCGTGCCCGGTTGTTGTCAGTTGTCCAGAGTTAACCAGGCTCTCGTAACGCAGAACTGCAGCCTTTTGACGGAAACCCTTCTTCGAGCTAAGAGATTATTCGAGCGAGAGTCGAGCGTCTCCCGGCAGCGCCCGCTAAAAGCTGTTGTCTCGCCGGCGGCCTCGCCTAATTGCCGAGAGCTCTTTGAGGCGCCTCTCCGGACGCAACGCAAAGCCGGCGTCGCAAGCAGCAATAGCAACTCCAGTCGCTTCCCTCGCCTCGCCCTCTCCTTTGCTCTGACGCTACAGACGTCTGGAGTGTCGAAGCGCTGCCGCCGCCGCTGCTGTCCTCACCTTTTCATTATACATTGCCCGTCACAGACTGAGGCACTGTATTCTGCTGTGTCTCACTTTTCTCCTAATTGACGTGATCTCTTGCCTGCGTTCCTTAGACTCTACCTTCGCTTCTCGTCAGCGCATAACTTATTTTCTTTTCTCCCTCTCTCTCTATGTCTTTCGATTTTCTCTTTGTTTCATCCCATTATGTCCGACGTCGCACAGCGAAGTACCTCCGTTAGCATTTTCAGACCAATGCCATGTCTTATCTTGTCAGTAATGATAGTCCTTCTATTCACACCCCGTGGTCTAGGGACGCCGGCACGGTAGCTCAGCGTGTTCGGTCAGAGGGTTACGTGCTCTCTGTAATAAAAAACTGAGTTATTCGATTAACAACGAACTTCAATGGATGTTTTACGACGTCCGCCCTGAGCAGATGCAACGATCAAGAGCGAACAAAATGAGATTAAAAAAAAAGGGTAGAGTCTTTGAGTCATAATCAAAAAACGTCTTCGGTCCCGGGTTCGATCCCCGCCACTGCCTAAATTTTGATAAATAATCAGCATTGGCGGCCGAAGACTTCCGGCATAAGAAGTCAGCCTCATTCTGCCAACCGCCTTGTCAAAGAGGGCGGAGGAGCGGATAGAGGTTCAGGGCACTCTCTTGTCCTAGGGGTGGGAAATTGCCCCTAAAGGCGGAAGAATCAGCAATGATCAACCACAAGAGGATGCAGAAGGCAATGGAAACCACTGCATTAAAGACACGTAACGTGTATCCACAAGACATGTGGCCTGTAATTGAAGAAGTGTCATGATGATCTCTCCATTGGCAAAAGATTCCGGAATAGTCCCCCATTCGGATCTCCGGGAGGGGACTGCCAAGGGGCGGTTACCATGAGAAAAAGATTGAATAATCTACGAAAGGATAACGTTCTACGAGTCGGGGCGTGGAATGTCAGAAGCTTGAACGTGGCAGGGAAACTAGAAAATCTGAAAAGGGAAATGCAAAGGCTCAATCTAGATATAGTAGGGGTCAGTGAAGTGAAGTGGAAGGAAGACAAGGATTTCTGGTCAGATGAGTATCGGGTAATATCAACAGCAGCAGAAAATGGTATAACAGGTGTAGGATTCGCAATGAATAGGAAGGTAGGGCAGAAGGTGTGTTACTGTGAACAGTTCAGTGACCGGGTTGTTCTAATCAGAAGCGACAGCAGACCAGCCGGCCGCGGTGGCCGTGCGGTTCTGGCGCTGCAGTCCGGAACCGCGGGACCGCTACGGTGGCAGGTTCGAATCCTGCCTCGGGCATGGGTGTGTGTGATGTCCTTAGGTTAGTTAGGTTTAAGTAGTTCCAAGTTCTAGGGGACTTATGACCTAAGATGTTGAGTCCCATAGTGCTCAGAGCCATTTTTTTTTTTTTTTTTTTTTTGACAGCAGACCAACACCGACAACGATAGTTCAGGTATACATGCCGACGTCGCAAGCTGAAGATGAACAGACAGAGAAAGTGTATGAGGATACTGAAAGGGCAATGCAGTATGTAAATGGGTACGAAAATCTAATAGTCATGGCCGACTGGAATGCAGTTGTAGGGGAAGGAGTAGAAGAAAAGGTTACAGGAGAATATGGGCTTGGGACAAGGAATGAAAGAGGAGAAAGACCAATTGAGTTATGTAACAAGTTTCAGCTAGTAATAGCGAATACCCTGTTCAAGAATCACAAGAGGAGGAGGTATACTTGGAAAAGGCCGGGAGATACGGAAAGATTTCAATTAGATTACATCATGGTCAGACAGAGATTCCGAAATCAGATACTGGATTGTAAGGCGTACCCAGGAGCAGATATAGACTCAGATCACAATATAGTAGTGATGAAGAGTAGGCTGAAGTTCAAGACATTAGTCAGGAAGAACCAATACGCAAAGAAGTGGGATACGGAAGTACTAAGGAATGACGAGATACGTTTGAAGTTCTCTAACGCTATAGATACAGCAATAAGGAATAGCGCAGTAGGCAGTACAGTTGAAGAGGAATGGCCATCTCTAAAAAGGGCCATCACAGAAGTTGGGAAGGAAAACATAGGTACAAAGAAGGTAGCTGCGAAGAAACCATGGGTAACAGAAGAAATACTTCTGTTGATTGATGAAAGGAGGAAGTACAAACATGTTCCGGGAAAATCAGGAATACAGAAATACAAGTCGCTGAGGAATGAAATAAATAGGAAGTGCAGGGAAGCTAAGACGAAATGGCTGCAGGAAAAATGTGAAGACAACGAAAAAGATATGATTGTCGGAAGGACAGACTCAGCATACAGGAAAGTGAAAACAGCCTTTGGTGACATTAAAAGCAACGGTGGTAACATTAAGAGTGCATCGGGAATTCCTCTGTTAAATGCAGAGGAGAGAGCAGATAGGTGGAAAGAATACATTGAAAGCCTCTATGAGGGTGAAGATTCGTTTGATGTGATAGAAGAAGAAACAGGAGTCGATTTAGAAGAGATAGGGGATCCAGTATTAGAATCGGAATTTAAAAGAGCTTTGGAGGTCTAATGAGTACACAGTATGGTTTGAGAGTAAACCGGAGAAAGACGAAGGTAATGAGAAGTAGTAGAAATGAGAACAGCGAGAAACTTAACATCAGGATTGGTGGTCACGAAGTCAATGAAGTTAAGGAATTCTGCTACCTAGGCAGTAAAATAACCAATGACGGACGGAGCAAGGAGGATATCAAAAGCAGACTCGCTATGGCAAAAAAGGCATTTCTGGCCAAGAGAAGTCTACTAATATCAAATACCGGCCTTAATTTGAGGAAGAAATTTCTGAGGATGTACGTCTGGAGTACAGCATTGTATGGTAGTGAAACATGGACTGTGGGAAAACCGGAACAGAAGAGAATCGAAGCATTTGAGTTGTGGTGCTATAGACGAATGTTGAAAATTAGATGGACTGATAAGGTAAGGAATGAGGAGGCTCTATGCAGAATCGGAGAGGAAAGGAATATGTGGAAAACACTGATAAGGAGAAGGGACAGGATGATAGGACATCTGCTAAGACATGAGGGAATGACTTCCATGGTACTAGAGGGAGCTGTAGAGGGCAAAAACTGTATAGGAAGACAGAGATTGGAATACGTCAAGCAAATAATTGAGGACGTAGGTTGCAAGTGCTACTCTGAGATGAAGAGGTGAGCACAGGAAAGGAATTCGTGGCGGGCCGCATCAAACCAGTCAGTAGACTGATGACAAAAAAAAAAAAATTCACACTTAAAAATACCTTGTCCAGTTAACTTCTCGTTTCCATTTAAACAACTGCCATGAACCTCACGGTGGTTTTCAGAGTATAGACGTAGATGTAGATAGCTGCTATACTCAACACAATTAGAGGGACACGTTTCTTGAAACCCTGTCATTTTCTCTCTTCGCTCGAGGGAGCCCGCATCTACATCTACATCTACATACATACTCCGCAATCCATCATACGGTGCGTGGCGGAGGGTGCCTCCTACGACAACTAGCATCTTCTCTCCCTGTTCCACTCCAAAACAGAACGAGGGAAAAATGACTGCCTATATGCCTCTGTACCAGCCGTGGTCTATCCGCGAAATGTAAGTTGGCGGCAATAAAATTGTACTTCAGTCAGTCTCAAATGCTGGTTCTCTAAATTTCCTCAGTAGCGATTCACGAAAATAACGCCTCCTTTCCTCTAGAAACTCCCACTCGAGTACCTGAAGCATTTCTGTAACACTCGCGTGATGATCAAACCTACGAGTAACAAATCTAGCAGCCCGCCTCTGAATTGCTTCTACACTCCTGGAAATGGAAAAAAGAACACATTGACACCGGTGTGTCAGACCCACCATACTTGCTCCGGACACTGCGAGAGGGCTGTACAAGCAATGATCACACGCACGGCACAGCGGACACACCAGGAACCGCGGTGTTGGCCGTCGAATGGCGCTAGCTGCGCAGCATTTGTGCACCGCCGCCGTCAGTGTCAGCCAGTTTGCCGTGGCATACGGAGCTCCATCGCAGTCTTTAACACTGGTAGCATGCCGCGACAGCGTGGACGTGAACCGTATGTGCAGTTGACGGACTTTGAGCGAGGGCGTATAGTGGGCATGCGGGAGGCCGGGTGGACGTACCGCCGAATTGCTCAACACGTGGGGCGTGAGGTCTCCACAGTACATCGATGTTGTCGCCAGTGGTCGGCGGAAGGGGCACGTGCCCGTCGACCTGGGACCGGACCGCAGCGATGCACGGATGCACGCCAAGTCCGTAGGATCCTACGCAGTGCCGTAGGGGACCGCACCGCCACTTCCCAGCAAATTAGGGACACTGTTGCTCCTGGGGTATCGGCGAGGACCATTCGCAACCGTCTCCATGAAGCTGGACTACGGTCCCGCACACCGTTAGGCCGTCTTCCGCTCACGCCCCAACATCGTGCAGCCCGCCTCCAGTGGTGTCGCGACAGGCGTGAATGGAGGGACGAATGGAGACGTGTCGTCTTCAGCGATGAGAGTCGCTTCTGCCTTGGTGCCAATGATGGTCGTATGCGTGTTTGGCGCCGTGCAGGTGAGCGCCACAATCAGGACTGCATACGACCGAGGCACACACGGCCAACACCCGGCATCATGGTGTGGGGAGCGATCTCCTACACTGGCCGTACACCACTGGTGATCGTCGAGGGGACACTGAATAGTTCATGGTACATCCAAACCGTCATCGAACCCATCGTTCTACCATTCCTAGACCGGCAAGGGAACTTGCTGTTCCAACAGGACAATGCACGTCCGCATGTATCCCGTGCCACCCGACGTGCTCTAGAAGGTGTAAGTCAACTACCCTGGCCAGCAAGATCTCCGGATCTGTCCCCCATTGAGCATGTTTGGGACTGGATGAAGCGTCGTCTCACGCGGTCTGCACGTCCAGCACGAACGCTGGTCCAACTGAGGCGCCAGGTGGAAATGGCATGGCAAGCCGTTCCACAGGACTACATCCAGCATCTCTACGATCGTCTCCATGGGAGAATAGCAGCCTGCATTGCTGCGAAAGGTGGATATACACTGTACTAGTGCCGACATTGTGCATGCTCTGTTGCCTGTGTCTATGTGCCTGTGGTTCTGTCAGTGTGATCATGTGATGTATGTGACCCCAGGAATGTGTCAATAAAGTTTCCCCTTCCTGGGACAATGAATTCACGGTGTTCTTATTTCAATTTCCAGGAGTGTATGTCCTCCCTGAATCTCACCAGATAGGGATCCCAAACGCTCGAGCAGTACCCAAGAATACGTCGTATTAGTGTTTTATAAGCGGTCTCCTTTACAGATGAACCACATCTTCCCAAAATTCTACCAATGAACCGCAGACGACTATCCACCTTCCCCATAACTGCCATTACATGCTTGTCCCACTTCATGTCGCTGTGCAATGTTACGCCCAAATATTTAATCGACGTGACTGTGTCAAGCGCTACACTACTAATGGAGTATTCAGACATTACAGGATTCTTTTTCCTATTCATCTGCATTAATTTACATTTGTCTATATTTAGAGTTAGCTGCCATTCTTTACACCAATCACAAATCCTGTCCAAGTCATCTTGTATCCTCCTACAGTCGCTCAACGACAACACCTCCCCGTACAACACAGCATCATCAGCAAACAGCCGCACATTGCTATCCACCCTATCCAAAAGATCATTTATATAGATAGAAAACAACAGCGGACCTACCACACTTCCCTGGGGCACTCCAGATGATACCCTCACCTCCGATGAACATTCACCATCGAGGACAACGTACTGGGTTCTATTACTTAAGAAGTCTCCGAGCTACTCACTTACTTGGGAACGAATCCCATATGCTCGTACCTTAGTTGGGAGTCTGCAGTGGGGCACCGAGTCAAACGCTTTCCGGAAGTCAAGGAGTATGGCATCCGTCTGATACCCTTCATCCATGGTTCGCAAGATATCATTTGAAAAAAGGCCTAGTTGCGTTTCGCAGGAGCGATGTTTCTAAATCCGTGCTGATGCATGGATAGCAACTTCTCTGTCTCAAGGAAATTCATTATATTCGAACTGTGAATATGTTCGAGAATCCTGCAACAAACCGATGTTAAGGATATTGGTCCGTAATTTTGAGGATCCGTCCTTCTACCCTCCGGAATGGTGGAACAGCGTGGAGGCCACCGACATCTCCCTCGGGTTGAGAGATGCTTCAAACAGCAAAGTGTCGCACTTGCGAAAAAAAGGTCAGAGCTCAGGAGCAGGACTGCTGATATTTTTTAAAAATATCGGGAATCCTATATATCGATATTCAAAAGAATATCATTATCGGTCGTTGATACCTCTCAGAAAACTTTCCTTACATCGACGGAAAAATAGATGGTGGTCCATTGATCGTGACCGGGCCAAGTCGTCCAACTAAAATATTCATATTTCTCTACGTACTACACGCATATGTAATAAAAAATGGGGATTCCTATTTAAAAATAACGCAGTTGATATCCGTTTGACTTATGGCAGCGCCATCTAGCGAGCCAACCATAGCGCCAACTGGTTTCCCTCTTCAAGCTAGATGAGTTTCTTTCTTTGTAGTTTTTTCGTTTGATGCTTGTTTCGTGAGATATTTGGCCCGGTCACTATCAATGAATCACCCTGTATATCCCCGGACCGGTCAAAAAAAAAATCTGCTGAACATTGTAGATACACTGTCAGTGTTAGAGCTGCATATTTAAGTAATTATTTATTATTAGGAATTCTGTACATCAACAAGCTAGCAGCTTGCCTGTGCCCCTCAGAGAAAGAACTGAAAAGAAAACGATGCACCTTCACGCTTGGCAATAACCACTTTGCTAACAGTGGTTACTGCAAGTAAGTGGCACAATAAAAGGTGTCCGACGGGTTCGTTGTTCGGTTTCAAAACATATCGGAACTGTCTGGAACATTTCACATCGACTTCCCTGTTTTTTTTTTTTTTTTTTTTGTTTTTCTTATTTGTTTCTGTAAACGCCAGCGACCTAGCAGTTGTAGTGTCAAAAATGTTGTGGTGAAGTTAAGGGCTGTAGTTTCTGTTGGTAAAGCGATCGCCGACTACATCAACATTTCCCTTCATACGTCTCCGCCCACCGGAAAGATCAACCTTGTCATTTAGATTCTTGTTCATCAGCTTCAGCAACAGGTTTTGAAGAATGCCGATGTGAAGTAGTAGCTCACTAGTTGCGCTAAAAATTGTTTTTCAACGCAAATGGTGTGCTATTTCTTCACATCGGATATCTTGTTATTCCAAACACACCGCCACCCCCAGTGTACTTGGACTTCTTCTTTGTGCCATCTATATTTGCTTCAAACAGTCAAAGAGAATAACTGGAAATAATTAAGTAAATTATGTACTATGAAAATTGCAAAAAAAGTAATATAAAAGAATATCGGCAGTCAATATTGCCATTTCGATATCGATATATCGGTGAAAAATGTCTCGCGGAGCCGGCCGCTGGTGGCCGAGCGGTTCTGGCGCTACAGTCTGGAACCGCGCGACTGCTACGGTCGCAGGTTCGAATCCTGCCTCGGGCATGGATGTGTGTGTTGTCCTTAGGTTAGTTAGGTTTAAGTAGTTCTAAGTTCTAGGGGACTTATGACCTCAGCAGTTGAGTCTCATAGTGCTCAGAGCCATTTGACCATTTGTCTCGCGGATATATATCGTTATTTTTGGGGAAATATCAATATACCGCTGTCTCGATATTTTGCCAACAGCCCTACTCAGAAGTATATGCATGTGAGTCGTAAAGTGTGTTAATGATGTCACATAGGCACAAAATTTCACCACAGTTCTGTCCAGTGACACAATGGAAGTATCAGACCTTGGGAGAGTCTTCCCGCTTCCGCTCACATCCCACCCCTTCGTTTGAAGCCTTTGCGACAGGGGTCTTAACCGCGAAGCCCAGCGTTGAAATAACGCGTTTTTCCTCGTAGTGATCGAGGAAAGCATTTCTGTTCTTGAATCGACATCAGAAGGTCTCAGGAGATGTCATAAAAGGAGTGAATAAAACCACTCCCTCCGTTAGGGCGTTCATTTTCACACCTGTGGGGCTGAGAAACTACAGTTAACAGTGCGATGTAGAACAGGATGACGTTCTTGTCACCCCATGACTCAGCTGACATGCCCCATCTCTCCCCCCCCCCCCCCCCCGGACGATTTAGTCTTTCTTTAAGGCTGTCACGTGGCTACAACCCCATGTAACGTGACCTAAGTAATCCCTTTGGAGAGTAGTACTACGATATACGGGTTGGAATCACTGGGGAACATTGAAAACCATTCGACGAAATTTGAGAGTGATCCAAAGCAAAAAACAGGTGTTTGATTATTTGAAGGGCTTATTTCAATAGTCGTACAAGTCCACTTTTGTTCATTCTGAGATGCAGAGTCCTAAAAAATGAGCGCTGAAAAATCTGCAGTTGAGATACCAGAAATATTCAAGCATATGGCTTCTTGCTAGAGATGAACCTTTCTTTCTGTTTGTTTGAACCATTAATGTCAGAAGCATTATAGACAGAAAAGTGGAGGTAGTGGACTTGTACCACTATTGAAATAAGCTCTTCATTTCCATCCCTCTTTTTCTCGCGTTCCCTGTGGCGTGTGCACAGGCTGTGCTAGATTGACACACGCATGGAGAAAACGGCAAGGCGACCCTGTAAGACATCCCAGTTCGGCAACAACCTTCCTGCCATCCGCGCATCCTTGTTGGGCACTTTAAAAAGATCCCAGAACAGAGACAACTGTCCACCTGTCTCCACCCACCGGCAGGACAGGGAACCCTCCTATACTTGGGCGTCTGGAGTGTCGAAAGGGCTTCTTATTCCACCAGCGGGTAGGAATCGGCGGCTGGGTGTCATTGTACTAGGGTCATTCAGAAATACCCCACTTTTATTATTAAAAAAAGCCATTAATATACACAGACAAACGACCTTCTTGGTGCATCACGTTTGATGTTTGTTTTGTGCGCCGGTGAAGATTCGGACCGTTCTGGCAGATGGCAGAGCCGTAGCACAGCGTCAAAATGGCATCTACAAACGACTCTCGTTACAAGCAGCGTGCTGTTATTGAGTTCTTTTGTGCAGAAAAAGAAACCGTGATGAACATCCATAAACGTTTGTGTGCAGTGTATGGCGATACTGCAGTTGATACGAGTACTGTTGAGTGATGGGTAAAGAAAGATACAGCCGCAGGAAATACAGAAACAGAGCTCCATGATCAGCCACGCCCGGGACGTCCTATCACAGCCACTGTTCCAGACATGCTGAATCGTGTGGACGCCTTTGTTCGTGCCGACCGGCGCATCACAGCTCGACAATTGGCTCTGCAGTTGTCGGTCAGCATTGGAAGTGCGTCTCCAATGATCGAGACTCTCGGATATTCAAAGAGTCCAGACCTGGCATCCTCAGACTTCCATCTCTTTGGGCCGCTTAAAGATTCTCTACGGGGAACACACTTTGAAGACGACGAGAGTGAAAAAATGGCTACGCCTACAGGATAATAGCTTTTACCAGCAGGGAATGCATGCTCTTCCATAACGCTGGCGTACGGCCGTAGAACGCGACGGAGACTAATTACAAAAAGAGGACATGGACAAGACATGTTGATGTATATTGTCACCAAATTCTGAATCTTAACAACAAATATGTTCTGAGAAAAAAAAGTGGGTCGATATTAAATGAACGACGCTCACAAATAAACACTTTTTTTAAGTTCCCACACTGTTGAGCAGTTGGCACCGAGAATTGTACGAAACTTGCGTATGTGTGTGTGTGTGTGGGGGGGGGGGGGGGCTGAATCGTCCGAGTAGGTGTGAACAGTGTTAGAGGTTCTCAATTAAGTTGCCCAGTTGCATATAGGACTGCAAACGGTTGCTTTCGAGCGCAAAATGTGTGAAAACGAAAGCCGCAAGGGGAGGGATGTTTTCATTAACGCCCGCAGTCTTTTTCATGTCGATTCTGAGCAGCGGGGTATCCGAAATGTTTTTCTCCGCCATCCAAAAGAACACCGCTTGATTTCAGCGCTTGGTGTTGCGGTTCTGACCTCCGTTGCAGAAGTGGCAAGAGAAGGGTTGACATGTAGGTAATGGGAGACATAACAACCTTCCAATGGTCTAACACGACTACGGTGGCTTTAGGCATATGTGTTGAAATGTGGTGCCACTGTGAAACATTGAACCTGACCCGAACTTCTGGCTCTGACTTCTTTTTCCCAGTTCTCGGTAGCTTAGTGTCTACAACGCTGCCGAGCCGTAGGGTAAGGTTTCAGGGCGGCCCTGTTTTGCACCATTTCATAGTAAGGTTGTAGGCACCTTCCAGCCGAATTTCGACTTTCTAACTTCTGTAGCGCAATGGGAGAAAATGACGGGGTTTCAAAGAAGTCAGCAGTTCTAGGCGCCCAGTCCGGAACCGCGCGACTGCTACGGTCGCAGTTTCCAATCCTGCCTCGGGCATGGATGTGTGTGATGTCCTTAGGTTAGTTAGGTTTAAGCAGTTCTCAGTTCTAGGGGACTGATGACCACAGATGTTAAGTCCCATAGGGCTCAGAGCCATTTGAACCATTTTTTCAAAGAAGTGACCCTTTAATTTTGTTGCCCAGAGTAGTTCTACGGTGTTTCGAAAGCAGGCAACATCATTAGTTAGACAATACGTGAACGCTGTTGCGTTTTTATACACTCACAGCTTATGCTGCATGTGGCGTCAAAATGTTTTATAATTCTAATAATGTGATCGCACTGTGTATTTTTATGCCAGCTTATTTTTAAAATATTTTCGAGTATAACACTCAACGTTCTGTCTGCATACAGTGGCAGTTGGTCAGTAAAATGACCACAGCAGTCCTCCACCGTAAGACGTTATTTGCTGCAAATACAATGAAGAGCCAAAAAGAACTGGTACACCTGCCTAATATCGTGTAGGGCCCCCTCGAGCACGCAGAGGTGCCGCAACACGACGTTGCGTATACTCGGCTAATGTCTGAAGTAGTGCTGGAGGGAATTTAAATTGGTTCAAATGGCTATGAGCACTATGGGACTTAACATCTGAGGTCATCAGTCGCCTAGAACTTAGAACTACTTAAACCTAATTAACCTAAGGACATCACACACATCCACGCCCGAGGCAGGATTCGAACCTGCGACGGTAGCGGCCGACACGCTGGAGGGAATTGACACCATGAATCCTGCAGGGCTGTCCATGAATGCGCAAGAGTACGTGGGGGTCGAGATTTCTTCTGAACAGTACGTTCAAAGGCATCCCAGATATGCTCAATAATGTTCATGTCTGGGGAGTTTGGTAGCCAACGGAAGTATTTAAACTCAGAAGAGTGTTCATGGGGCCACTCTGTAGCAATTCTGGACGTGTGGGGGGTCGCATTGTCCTGCTGGAATTGCCCAAGTACGTCGGAGTGCACAGTGGACATGAATGTATGCAGGTGATCAGGCAGAATGCTTACGAACGTGTCACCTATCAGAGTCGTACCTAAACGTACCCCTCCAGCTGCACACGACCCACACCATTACAGAGCCTCCACCAGCTTGCACAGCCCGCTGCTGACAAGCAGGGAGAAGGGATTCATGAGGTTGTGTCCACAGCCGTACACGTCCATCTGCTCGATTCAGTTTGAAACGAGACTCGTCCGACCAGGCAGCATGTTTCCAGTCGTCAACAGTCCAATGTCGGTGTTAACGGGCCCACGCGAGGCGTAAATCTTTGTGTTGTGCAGTTATCAAGGGTACACGAGTGGGCCTTCGGTTCCCATCTCGATGATGTCCCGTTGAATAGTTCGCACGCCCACACTTGATGATGGCCCAGTACTGAAATCTGCAACAGTTTGCGGAAGTGTTGCACTTCTGTCACGTTGAGCGCTTCTCTTCAGTAGTCGTTCGTTCCGTTCTTGCAGGATCCTTTTCCGGCCGCAGCGATGCCTGGGATTTGATGTTTTACCGGATTCCTGATATTCACGGTACGATCGTGAAATGGTCGTACGGGAAAATTCCCATTTCATCGCTACCTCGGATATGCTGTGTCCCCTCGATCGTGTGTCGACTATAACACCACGTTCAAACTCACGTAAATCCTGATAACGTGCTGTTGTAGCAACAGTAACACATCTAACAACTGTTATATAGACGTTGCCGACCGCAGCGTCTTATTCTGCCGGTTTACATATCCCTGTACTTGAATACTCATGCCTATACCAGTTTCTTTGGCACTTCGGTGTATGAAGCTTACCTTTGACGTCTACCATGTAATTAGGAATGCTGTGATTTACACATAAATGGTTCAAATGGCTCTGAGCACTATGGGACTCAACTGCTGAGGTCATTAGTCCCCTAGAACTTAGAACCAGTTAAACCTAACTAACCTAAGAACATCACAAACATCCATGCCCGAAGCAGGATTCGAACCTGCGACCGTAGCGGTCTTGCGGTTCCAGACTGCAGCGCCTTTAACCGCACGGCCACTTCGGCCGGCGATTTGCACATATTGCTGTAGGAATATTGGTTTACCACGATGGTGAAATGTTACTCTGTTGGAAGCGTTATGCAGGTAACCAAAACGTCAGCGACATAGTAAAATTCATTTGGTTCTTACCTCTTATTATTTTTCATGAATTAAACAAAAAACCAACTCTTTGACCGAATTTGGGTCTTTAGGACACGTAAGTTGGAATAACTGCAATCTATGCATCAAAAGAACGACGTGAAAGTGTAGACATCTGATAAAAATGCCGACCTCACAATAATGAAGTGTGTTGACTTGCCACATCGTTTTTTTACCACTGAAAAATTGAAATGAAATAATTGCTGATAATGAAATTTTCTCAGGTTATCAGCAAAGTTTCGGCACCGCGTTGTCGCAACATTTTGGGGTGTTTGCTACTCCGCATCTTCAGGCGAAGCACCTGAAGATGACGAGTAGGAAACTCGTCGAAACGTTGCGCTACGACTCAGCGGATAATCCGAGAAGATTTGTCAATGGAATTCTCCAGAAATCCTACATTCCCAATAAGTTGATTGTCTAAGTAGAGTGAGCGAGAGACACAGCAAGTAAATGAGAGCTAGAACGTTTCTAAAACCATTGTTCTGTCCACCCTTACCTCTATGTGCTACAGTTACAGTTAGTGACTGCCAATAGCTATAGTAATATATTACTGTAAAATTTTATATACACGGAATGCGTGCCTATTAGCATTCAGAAATGCTAATTTGTAATTGATATGTGCAGATACTCAGGGATAAAAGGATTTTGGCGTTTCAGAGAATAGCTTCGGAAGACCACCTTTTTATACGGGGCTACTCTGACTCTTAAATAATTCAGTGTAAATGAGATTTTCACATCACATCACATCACACCACAAACAAAGTTCCCGCATGCTAAAAGCAACACACAGTACACTGTTCGGATGAAATCAAAATGGAAGACCAGAGATATCAACGTCACAGAACACAAAGCGCTGATACTTTTCTAATTTAACCGGGTTTGACAGCTGAACCTTTTGACATTGCGGGGTGTTCGGCAATATCTGTACTTCAAAGCGACGTATACAAAGCAACTACTGTCGCATTTTTACCAACGTGGCTTCATGTATTCGAGAAATGTGTTGCAATATTACGAGTATTGCCCATAAAGTAATGCACCGCACTTTTTTTTTCTCAGCCGAAAACAATGCTTCGAATGCAGAACGTTACGTATGTATTATTTGAAGTCTCCTGACTGAGCGCGGCAAGTTTCCGTCACTTCCGACAGATAGCGTAGCTGCAGGACAGTTTCAAAATGAGGTCTGTAGGTGGCGTACGGTACAAGCAACGTGCCGCCATTTAATTTCTCACTGCAGAGGAAGAAACTGTGGGGAATATTCACAAACGCTTGTGCAAAGTCTACGGAGCATCTGCTGTCGACAGAAGTATAGTTAGTCGCTGTGCACGGAGGTTGAGGTCATCAGAAGGCGGTTGGGCGGAGCTCCACGATTTGCAGCGGTCGGGGAGACCATCCAGGCTGTCACACCTGACACGTTGTAGCGAGCTGATGTTGTCGTTCGCGAAGACAGACACATTACGACTCGGCAGTTGACACTGCATCTATCAATCAGCAAAGGAAGTGTGGATGCAATTATCCGCACTCTTGGATATTCAAAAGTGTGTGCAAGATGGGTCCCGTGGTGTCTAAAGGTGGATTACAAATCGCAAAGAAAAAAAAAATTGTCTCGATTTGTTTCAACGTTTAGAAGTTGCGGAGGAGGCCTTTTTGTCCCGGATTGGGAAAGGTGATAAAACCTGTATTCACTATTTGAGCCGGAAACAAAACGACAGTCGATGGAATGGCACTATTGCCATTCCCCACAGAAGAAAAAAATCAAAGCAACTGCTTCCACCGGTAAGGTCATGATCACCGTGTTCTGGGACTGTGAAGATGTGATTCTCATTGATGTGATGCCAAGAGGAGATACCAATAATTCAGAAGCATATGTCAACACACTAACAAAGCTCAAGACGCGCATCCGGCGACTTCGGCGCCACTGCAACGCAGGAGATGTTTTGCTGCCACGCTCGGCCCCCACCTAGGGGCCATGAAAGGATGCCACTCATGGAAGACATTTTGAGGACGATGAGGAGGTAGGTGATTCACACAGTGAAGCACTGGCTCCGCCACCTGGACAAGGATTGGTACTGACTGGGCATACACGACCTTGTTTCGCGCTGGAGGGAGGCTATAGAATGGGATGGATGTACGTGGAAAAATAGGGTGTGTAGATAAAACACCATTCTTCCGTGTGTGTAATTCTCATTGCGTTCAATAAAGAAATGATGAAGAAAAAAATGCGGTGTATTACTTTCTGGGCAACCCTCGTACTTAGAGTTGCCTGCGTAATCCAGTGGGAATTTACAGTCGTCTCTCTTTCCTAGACTATTTTACGAAGATCATCGCAGCAGTTCCGCCGCTGCCGGCCGTTGTGGCCGAGCGGTTCTAGGCGCTTCAGTCTGGAACCGCGCGACCGCTACGGTCACGGGCTCGAATCCTGCCTCGGGCATGGATGTGTGTGATGTCCTTAGGTTAGTTAGGTTTGAGTAGTTCTAAGTTCTAAGGGACTGATGACCTCACCAGGAAAGTACTTGGGCTCGAACAAACACAAATACACCAAAATCGTGTGAGAAATAATGTAAAGGTCTCTTATTGCACTAGTGATACTCCCGCATCTGCAAAACTCTGCAGTCGTCCGTTGGAGGCCTCTGTGTATGCCATGCCGCATTGCACACTGACCTGCCAGTCGGGACCAGTAGGGACGGTGCAGTGTGCCTCTGAAGTTGCGTTTTGTGGCAGTATTTGTGTATTAAAGCGTCAGATGCCTCGGCGATTGGTAATCAATCCTGCTAATGTATTGCGATTGGTTGAGATGACGTTACGAAGAACCCTTCTTCGTGAAGATGGTATTGGTGTAGAAGACGAATCATTCGCATGCTTTCTGGTATTTATTATAGTGCAGAAATATGAGCATAAGTTACAAACAGATACTGTTGTAACATCAACACACAATGATGATGATAGGGATGATAATGACGAACAACTCATTGCAAACGCTAGTGCTACGGCAAGTGCGGGAAGAGGCGATGGAAGCAGTGACTGTGAACATCAACCGTCTCCCAAGAAGAAGGTTAAAGTTGCAAATATCATCACGCCGTTTGATGACAACACACTGGAGAACATGTACGATGATTATTACGTAAGAGGTTTCGACACATACGACAAGCTTCTGAAAAGATACCCTAAACTGAAGTCTAAAAGCAATATTAAAAACATATTGGATTACGTGGCAAAGAAAAGAGAAGGAAATACAGTTTTCAAAGGAAATCGTACACTGCTGTTCAAGACCATCAAGGAGCGTGTAATGGCGAAATTCGATGAAGCGCGAGAATGCGGTTCCGCCGTTCATTATTGGCATTTACAACATTGGGCATTGGAGGTAGCCAGAAATCTCGGGTGTACAAACTTTACAGCTTCACTAGGATTTATTACTAATTTGAAAAAGGAGTTTAGGATAACATCACGCCGTATCACTATGCTCCAAGCACGAAAAGATAAGGATGACGAAGAAGAGCTGATTGAAAGAGCTCAAACGTTTGTTGCTGACGTCAATGAGCGTATCACGAGAGAAAACATCGATATTAGTTCTATATGGAACTGTGATCAGAGTCAGTTCAGCTATGAACTTTCTTGCGACAGAACACTATCCATGAAAGGGGAGAGAAACACGGTCGCGATGTTGCAATCAGTTAACTGTGCAACACACAGTTACACGATCGATGTTGCTATATCAATGGACGGTCGATTGGCAGACAAACTCTATATTTGCTTCCAAGAATCCAGTGGAATGTTTGGACCCCGCGCGTCAAGGGAAATAGAAAGGCGGTGCCCTCCAAACGTCGTCGTCGATGCAAGTGTGAGTGGGAAGATGACGAAACAACATCTGAAGACGTTTCTTCTGTCAGTTTTGAATCCACATTTGTTGGGAAAGTCATTAGTACTTTGTGACTCCTGGTCTGGACATAAGGATGAACGAGTACTACTGGAAGCATCCGGTGGAAAACATGTAGATTTAAAAATCATTCCGCCTAAAACTACAAAATATGCACAACCTCTGGATGTGTATTTCTTCAGGCAATATAAAATATATGCCAAGAGAATAACAGACTTAATTAAACTACGTTCCAGTAATACGCAGCCGAAATTGCGCGACAGATTCTTTATAATGAATATGCATGCAGTCATTTACAATCAGTTATCTGCGGTAGAATACAGACCAATGCTTCGTTACGCGTGGCAGAACGCTCGCTACGATATTCGTGAACCAGTGAACAACTTCAAGAGTGTCATTGACGCGGCGTTCAACACTGATATTATAGAATGTGCAAATACGCCATGCGATCAACTTGCATTTCTTCACTGTGCGTTTTACAGTCAAGCATTTTATTGACATTCCGCATTTACATTTATAGTTAAGATTGCTGCATTGCATATGGCGTCTACAATTACATCTACAGTGATATCTAGAGCATGACTGCAGAGTTTTGCAGAAAAACGACACCCACCAGCACATTCAGAGGTACATAATGGCCCTGTGCCCAAACGTTCATACAGATCTGTTTGTTCGAGCCCAAGTACTTTCCTGGTCAGATGTTAAGTCCCATAGTGCTCAGAGCCATTTGAACCAAGTTCCGCCGCTGTGCAAGCAGAAGCTGCAGCAGGTCGTCCACCCCCGCGCACACTCAAGAGTAAGCTCGTTCCGCGATGTGGCCGAGTCGCAGTAGGACACGGCGCGACGTTTGCATTAAGGCTTAGGTGGCTGACAGTACTGGGTTCACGTCTGGCTTAGCTCGCACACAGCTCTCTCGGCCGTTAGCAACTGCTTTCGGAAGAGACGCCACTACTGCAGAACGGTCAAAATGAAGCTGTCCCAGAAAACATTTCATAATCGAGGTATGGGTAACCCATCTTACATCATCCGTCCCTGTCCTTTGGGGGTTACGTTGCCGAGCTTGTACTCCAGCAAGAAAAACTCCCTGACAGTCCTGAAGCGTCAGCCCATGTCCTTACCGGACTGTTTCACACGCTCACCTTCCGGTCTTTTTTTTCTTTTTCTTTTTTTTTTTTTTTGAGCCATCAGTCTTCTGACTGGTTTGATGTCACCCGTCACGATTTCCTCTCCTGTGCCAATCTCTTCATCTCAGAGTAGCACTTGCAACCTACGTCCTCAATTATCTGCCGGATGTATTTCAGTCTCCGTTTTCCTCAACAGTTTTTGCCCTCTACGGCTCCCTGTACTACTATGGAAATAATTCCCTCATGTCTTAACAGATGTCCTATCATCCTGTCCCTTTTCCTTGTCAGTGTTCTCCACATATTTCTTTCCTCTCCGATTCTGCGCAGAACTTCCTCATTCCCTACTTTATCAGTCCACATAATTTTCAACATTCGTCTGTAGCACCACATCTCAAATGATTCGATTCTCTTCTGTTGCTGTTTTCCCACAGTTCCTGTTTCACTACCATGCAATGCTGTGCTCCAAACGTATATTCTCAGAAATTTCTTCCTCAGATTAAGACCTATGTTTGATACTAGTAGACTTCTCTTGGCCAGGAATGCCTTGTTTGCCAATGCTAGTCTGCTTCTTCCTCCGTCCGTCATTGGTTATTTTGCTACCTAGGTAGCAGAATTCCTTAACTTCATCTACATCATGACGATCAGTCCGGATGTTAAGTTTCTGGCTGTCCTCTTTTCTGCTACTTCTCTTTACTTTCATCGATTTACTCTCAACCCACAGTCCGTACTCAGTAGACTATTCATTCCATTCAGCAGATCATGTAGTTCTTGCTCACTTTCACTCGGGATAGCAATGTCATCAGCGAATCGTATCATCGATACCCTTTCACCTTCAATTTAAATTACACTCCTGAACCTTTCTTTTATTTTCAACTTTGCTTTCTCGATGTACAAATTGAACAGAAAGGGTGAAAGATTACATCCCTGTCTCACATCTTTTTTAATCCGAACACTTCGTCCACTCTTATTATTCCCTCTTGGTTCTTGTACATATTGTATATTACCCGTCTCTCCCTGTAGCGTACCCCTATTTTTCTCAGAATTTCGAACAGTTTGCCCCATTTTACACTGTCGAACGCTTTTTATAGGTCGACAAATCCTTTGAATGTGTCTTGATTTTTCTTTAGTCTTGCTTCCATTATCAGCCGCAAAGTCAGAATTGCCTCTCTGGTGCCTTTTTCCTTTTCTAAAGCCAAACTGATGGCCATCTAGCACATCCTCAGTTTTCTTTTCCATTCTCCTGTATATTATTCTTATCAGTAACTTGGATGCATGAGCTGTTAAGCTGATTGTGCGATAATTCTGCTCTTGCAGTCTTCGGAATTATGTGGATGATATTTTTCCGAACGTCAGACGGTATACTGCCAGACTCATATATTATAAATACCAATGTGAATAGTCGTTTTGTTGCCACGTCCTGAAATGACTATAGAAATTCTGATAGAGTCTTATGTATCGCTTCTATCTTATTTAATCTTAATTCCTCCAACGCTCTTTTGCATTCCTATTCTAATGCCTTGTCCTCTATCTCCTCTAACTCTATACCTGCCTCTTCTTCTATAACGTGAGATAAAACTTCCCCCTCATAGAGGCCTTCAGTGTACTGTTTCCATTTATCTGCTCTCTCATCTTCATTTAACAGTGTAATTCCCTTTGTACTCTCAATGTTACCACCCTTGCTTTTAACTTCACCGAAGGTTGTTTTGGTTTTCCAATATGCTGAGTCAGTCCTTCCCAGCTTCTTCGCATTTTACATGCAGCCATTTCGTCTTAGCTTCCCTGGATCTCCTATTTATTTCATTCCTCAGCGACTTGTATTTCTGTGTTCCTGTATTTCACTAAATGTTTTTGTATTCCTTCTTTCATCGATCAGCTGAAGTATTTCTTTTGTTACCCGTGGTTTCTTTACAGTTACGTACTTTGTGCCTATGTTTTTGTTTCCAGCATCTGTGATTGTTCTTTTTAGAGATGTCCACTCCTCATCAACTGTACTGCCTACTGCAGTATTCTTTATCGTTGTATCTACAGCCTTAGAGAACTTCAAGCGTATCTCGGCATTCCTTTGTACTTCCGTATCCCACTTCTTTGCGTATTGATTCTTCCTGACTGATCTCTTAAACTTCAACCTACTCTTCATCACTCTTACATTGTGATATTAGCCTATATCTGCTCCTGGGTACGACTTACACTGCAGTATCTGATTTCGGAATCTCTGTCTGACCGTGATGAAATCTAATTGAAATCTTCCCGTATCACGCGGCTTTTTCCAAATATACCTTCTCCACATGTGGTTCTTGAACCGAGTATTCTCTATTAGTAGTTGAAATTTATTACAGAACTCAAATAGTATTTCTCCTCTCTCATTCCCTTTCCCTAGCCCATTTTTCGCACTTTTGATACAAAACTTTTATACGCCGATTTTCTTATTGACTGGATATAGTACAGTCCTTTCTTGCCTTTCAGCGTGTTCATGGATATTGACCTTTTTCATTTATGTATGCTACAGACAAAACAACATGACTAGCATGTGGAGATGGAGAGTATGTGCGTTTTAATAGAGTTAACGTTGGAATTTTACGCCCGTCCATTTCCTACATAGGGTGACTTACGAGCTAGATACAGCCGACAACTGCCGCTGGAGCACGATGCGATCGCGTATACCACGTCGGGGCACACGTACCGTCTGTACAAGTCGCATCATTTCTGAGCGCCGGGAACTCGCATGCTCAGCGTCGACCTTCAAAAGCACGCTCCCTGTGCCGACAGGTTTAGGTGGAAAAACTCGACGCGATGCCGGGCGTGGCTGCACCAGGAGGGGGCGGGATGGGGGAGGCGTTAATTATTGGAGCGGGCCCGCGGGACGCTACAGCTACAAGGCCCCTCAATTAGGCCGGTGACTGCCAACCTCTTGCTCCTGTGTGCACGGCGGCACCGTGCGGGGGCGGACGGCTGACGTGCGCTGTCCGGCCGGTGCGCTGCCAGCGTACCGAGAGTGCAGAGTCGCAAAGGGCCACGACGTGCGTCACGTTTTCTCTCCTACGGACGCGGCGTATTGCCTTTTGCAATTAAAGTGCACGCACACGAAGCTACATGTGTACGAGGAACAAGTACAAAGACTGTATGGCGGTCGATCACTGCATAGTGCCTCGCATTCTTTACAGGCCTTAATACGTGGAAGAAAACAACCTTTTAGGTAATCCTTCAGGCTTTGCTGGCGATCTGTTGACATGTAGGATAACCGTGATCTCTGCCGGATGTTCGCGTCGTTCTCCCACAATATTTCGACGTCGTAACTCGCTGTATTTTTCGGGTGGTACTCGAGAATATTCCTTGGTGCGTGCATGTTTGCATGATTACGTTTAAGCCCATATTTACTGAAGGTCCGGTGGACTTTTCCTAATGCCTTTTTTGTAAGTTAGGGGGTGTGAAGTGAGAGGTTTACCTACATGTGTGTGTGTCTCCTTGTAAGTGTGTAATTGTGCTGTGTTTAATGTGATATATGGTGTCGGCCGGCCGGTGTGGCCGTGCGGTTCTCGGAGCTTCAGTCTGGAACCGCGTGACCGCTACGGTCGCAGGTTCGAATCCTGCCTCGGGCATGCATGTGTGTGATGTCTTTAGGTTACTTAGGTTTAAGTGGTGCTAAGTTCTAGGGGACTGATGACCACAGCAGTTAAGTCCCATAGTGCTCAGAGACATTCTGAACGATTGGAGTGGCACGTGCCGAGCGCGGACCGCTGACGCAACACTCGATGCGGCGCGGACCGATTACGGAACGCCCAGCACCATCCAAGCACAAATGGTGGACTCGACCCACCCAACAAAACTCCCTTATTCCATCAAAACCGCAGACCTGTATCACTCCTAAGCATCCTAGGGAACATCTTGGAACGCTTAATCCTTACCTCACCGCACACCTTCCTCAGTGATAAGCAAATCATCATCTCATATAAATTCGGCTTTCGTGCCGAGCGTGGCACCACAACTCAGGCCACCCGGGTGGATGGGCAAATGTGCAAGGCCAGGGCAGAGCGACAGATGTGCAAGACCAGGGCAGAGGGACAGATGTGCAAGGCCAGGGCAGAGGGACAGATGTGCAAGGCCAGGGCAGAGGGACAGATGTGCAAGGCCAGGGCAGAGGGACAGATGTGCAAGGCCAGGGCAGAGGGACAGATGTGCAAGGCCAGGGCAGAGGGACAGATGTGCAAGGCCAGGGCAGAGGGACAGATGTGCAAGGCCAGGGCAGAGGGACAGATGTGCAAGGCCAGGGCAGAGGGACAGATGTGCAAGGCCAGGGCAGAGGGACAGATGTGCAAGGCCAGGGCAGACGGACAGATGTGCAAGGCCAGGGCAGAGGGACAGATGTGCAAGGCCAGGGCAGAGGGACAGATGTGCAAGGCCAGGGCAGAGGGACAGATGTGCAAGGCCAGGGCAGAGGGACAGATGTGCAAGGCCAGGGCAGAGGGACAGATGTGCAAGGCCAGGGCAGAGGGACAGATGTGCAAGACCAGGGCAGAGGGACAGATGTGCAAGGCCAGGGCAGAGGGACAGATGTGCAAGGCCAGGGCAGAGGGACAGATGTGCAAGACCAGGGCAGAGGGACAGATGTGCAAGACCAGGGCAGAGGGACAGATGTGCAAGGCCAGGGCAGAGGGACAGATGTGCAAGGCCAGGGCAGAGGGACAGATGTGCAAGACCAGGGCAGAGGGACAGATGTGCAAGACCAGGGCAGAGGGACAGATGTGCAAGGCCAGGGCAGAGGGACAGATGTGCAAGGCCAGGGCAGAGGGACAGATGTGCAAGGCCAGGGCAGAGGGACAGATGTGCAAGGCCAGGGCAGAGGGACAGATGTGCAAGGCCAGGGCAGAGGGACAGATGTGCAAGGCCAGGGCAGAGGGACAGATGTGCAAGGCCAGGGCAGAGGGACAGATGTGCAAGACCAGGGCAGAGGGACAGATGTGCAAGACCAGGGCAGAGGGACAGATGTGCAAGACCAGGGCAGAGGGACAGATGTGCAAGGCCAGGGCAGAGGGACAGATGTGCAAGGCCAGGGCAGACGGACAGATGTGCAAGGCCAGGGCAGAGGGACAGATGTGCAAGGCCAGGGCAGAGGGACAGATGTGCAAGGCCAGGGCAGAGGGACAGATGTGCAAGGCCAGGGCAGAGGGACAGATGTGCAAGGCCAGGGCAGAGGGACAGATGTGCAAGGCCAGGGCAGAGGGACAGATGTGCAAGACCAGGGCAGAGGGACAGATGTGCAAGGCCAGGGCAGAGGGACAGATGTGCAAGGCCAGGGCAGAGGGACAGATGTGCAAGACCAGGGCAGAGGGACAGATGTGCAAGACCAGGGCAGAGGGACAGATGTGCAAGGCCGGGGCAGAGGGACAGATGTGCAAGGCCAGGGCAGAGGGACAGATGTGCAAGGCCAGGGCAGAGGGACAGATGTGCAAGGCCAGGGCAGAGGGACAGATGTGCAAGTCCAGGGCAGAGGGACAGATGTGCAAGGCCAGGGCAGAGGGACAGATGTGCAAGGCCAGGGCAGAGGGACAGATGTGCAAGGCCAGGGCAGAGGGACAGATGTGCAAGGCCAGGGCAGAGGGACAGATGTGCAAGGCCAGGGCAGAGGGACAGATGTGCAAGGCCAGGGCAGAGGGACAGATGTGCAAGGCCAGGGCAGAGGGACAGATGTGCAAGGCCAGGGCAGAGGGACAGATGTGCAAGGCCAGGGCAGAGGGACAGATGTGCAAGGCCAGGGCAGAGGTACAGATAGATGTGCAATGCCAGGGCAGAGGGACAGATGTGCAAGGCCAGGGCAGAGGGACAGATGTGCAAGACCAGGGCAGAGGGACAGATGTGCAAGGCCAGGGCAGAGGGACAGATGTGCAAGGCCAGGGCAGAGGGACAGATGTGCAAGGCCAGGGCAGAGGGACAGATGTGCAAGGCCAGGGCAGAGGGACAGATGTGCAAGGCCAGGGCAGAGGGACAGATGTGCAAGGCCAGGGCAGAGGGACAGATGTGCAAGGCCAGGGCAGAGGGACAGATGTGCAAGACCAGGGCAGAGGGACAGATGTGCAAGGCCAAGGCAGAGGGACAGATGTGCAAGGCCAGGGCAGAGGGACAGATGTGCAAGGCCAGGGCAGAGGGACAGATGTGCAAGGCCAGGGCAGAGGGACAGATGTGCAAGACCAGGGCAGAGGGACAGATGTGCAAGGCCAAGGCAGAGGGACAGATGTGCAAGGCCAGGGCAGAGGGACAGATGTGCAAGGCCAGGGCAGAGGGACAGATGTGCAAGGCCAGGGCAGAGGGACAGATGTGCAAGACCAGGGCAGAGGGACAGATGTGCAAGGCCAGGGCAGAGGGACAGATGTGCAAGGCCAGAGCAGAGGGACAGATGTGCAAGGCCAGAGCAGAGGGACAGATGTGCAAGGCCAGAGCAGAGGGACAGATGTGCAAGGCCAGGGCAGAGGGACAGATGTGCAAGGCCAGGGCAGAGGGACAGATGTGCAAGGCCAGGGCAGAGGGACAGATGTGCAAGGCCAGGGCAGAGGGACAGATGTGCAAGACCAGGGCAGAGGGACAGATGTGCAAGGCCAGGGCAGAGGGACGGATGTGCAAGGCCAGGGCAGAGGGACAGATGTGCAAGGCCAGGGCAGAGGGACACAGCACCGGCGCAGTATTTTTGGACATCGAAAAGCTCTTTGACCGTGTCTGACACGACGGCATTCTATTCAAGCTCCAGCAGTATGAATGCCCCCTCCACATCGTTAAGATGATAGCTTCCTTTTTGGTTAATAGGAACTCCTTTGTTAGGCTAGACAAATGTGACAGTAGCATTAAGCAAACAGAGCCAGGGGTCCTGCAAGGCTCAGTACTGAGCCCCATACTCTACAGTATTTACACTAACGACTTACCAAAGCGTGACAGCACTCGTCTTCCTCTCTTCGCAGATGACACTGCTGTCTACGCTAGCCACCCAAACCCCAGTGACATCGCCATGGACTCCAACGGCACCTTGGGAAAATCACTCAGTGGTGCATCACTTAGAAGATATAAATTAACTCCGACAAGCGTAATGGAATTACGTTCAATACTAGAAGCAGAACTCCCAATCGCCAACCCTCACAGAAGGGCGGAACTCCCCCTGGTGTGACACGGCAACCTACTCAGGCTGAAATTCCATCACAAGTTACAGTGGAAACAGCACATTACCTGGGTTCAGCTACAATTTATCAGTTGTATACTTTGTTCAACGGCAATGGCCTAACCACCAATGCAAAGCTATTAACCTGGGAGATGGGGGTACTTCCGGCTATACAGGGTTATTACAAATGATTGAACCGATTTCACAGCTCTAGAATAACTTTATTATTTGAGATATTTTCACAATGCTTTGCAAACACATACAAAAACTCAAAAAGTTTTTTTAGGCATTCAAAAATGTTCGATATGTGCCCCTTTAGTGATTCGGCAGACATCAAGCCGATAATCAAGTTCCTCCCACACTCGGCGCAGCATGTCCCCATCAATGATGAGCTCGAAAGAATCGTTGATGCGAGCTCGCAATTCTGGCACGTTTCTTGGTAGAGGAGGTTTAAACACTGAATCTTTCACATAACCCCACAGAAAGAAATCGCATGGGGTTAAGCCGGGAGAGCGTGGAGGCCATGACATGAATTGCTGATCATGATCTCCACCACGACCGATCCATCGGTTTTCCAATCTCCTGTTTAAGAAATGCCGAACATCATGATGGAAGTGCGGTGGAGCACCATCCTGTTGAAAGATGAAGTCGGCGCTGTCGGTCTCCAGTTGTGGCATGAGGCAATTTTCCAGCATGTCCAGATACACGTGTCCTGTAACGTTTTTTTTCGCAGAAGGAAAAGGGGCCGTAAACTTTAAACCGTGAGATTGCACAAAACACGTAAACTTTTGGTGAATTGCGAATTTGCTGCACGAATGCGTGAGGATTATCTACCGCCCAGATTCGCACATTGTGTCTGTTCACTTCACCATTAAGAAAAAATGTTGCTTCATCACTGAAAACAAGTTTCGCACTGAACGCATCCTCTTCCATGAGCTGTTGCAACCGCGCCGAAAATTCAAAGCATTTGACTTTGTCATCGGGTGTCAGGGCTTGTAGCAATTGTAAACGGTAAGGCTTCTGCTTTAGCCTTTTCCGTAAGATTTTCCAAACCGTCGGCTGTGGTACGTTTAGCCCCCTGCTTGCTTTATTCGTCGACTTCCGCGGGCTACGCGTGAAACTTGCCCGCACGCGTTCAACCGTTTCTTCGCTCACTGCAGGCCGACCCGTTGATTTCCCCTTACAGAGGCATCCAGAAGCTTTAAACTGCGCATACCGAATGGAGTTAGTAGTTGGTGGATCTTTGTTGAACTTCGTCCTGAAGTGTCGTTGCACTGTTATGACTGACTGATGTGAGTACATTTCAAGCACGACATACGTTTTCTCGGCACCTGTCGCCATTTTGTCTCACTGAGTTCTCGAGCGCTCTGGCGGCAGAAACCTGAAGTGCGGCTTCAGCCGAACAAAACTTTATGAGTTTTTGTACGTATCTGTAGTGTGTCGTGACCATATGTCAATGAATGGAGCTACAGTGAGTTTATGAAATCGCTTCAATCATTTGTAATAGCCCTGTACTTTATGGATGTGAGATCTCAGGCATAGCCGCAGACACTCACCTTCACAAAGTACAAGTTGTACAAAATAGAGCTTTAAGGATCATTACTGACGGACCCCGGTTCGTCCCCAACACACATACAAACAACGACACATACATGCCAACCATCACCACCATCATTCAGAACAGAACGCAATCGCTTTACACCAAAACAGAAAACTCACCATTCCACCTGATCGCTAGGTGCAGATCCCCTTCATGTAAATTACAAACACCCAAAGAACATAACTACTTGACATTTCACAGCATAAAACACGGCACCATATATCAAATGGCTCTGAGCACTATGGGGCTTAACATCTGTGACCATCAGTCCCCTAGAACTTAGAACTACTTAAACCTAACTAACCTAAGGACATCACACACATCCATGCCCGAGGCAGGATTCGAACCTGCGACCGTAGCGGTCACGCGGTTCCAGACTGCGCCTAGAACCGTACGGCCAGTCCGGCCGGCGCTCCAATCGTCCTCGCAAAATGAAAACACCGTCACACAGTCAGTCGCAGAAATCAGAAACACTCCACCCACAACTCCAGCAGAACTAACCACTCCCTCCGAAATTAAAAACATCATTAGGAAAAGAAAAGGAAAGTCAGCACCCGGACTAGACATGTTCACCCACAGCCACGTAAAACAACTGCTCAGGAAACCACTAGTGCTCCTCAAACGCATCATAAACAGTTGCATGATGCACTGCCATTTCCCGGACATGTGGAAAGAGACGAAAATCATTACAATACCCAAAGCAGGAAAAGACCAAAAAATACCGACAAACCGTCGACCCATAACCCTGATCAAAACGATGGGTAAAATCTACGAACGAATCTTACTCCAAAGAATTGACAGATCGCTCCATGAAGACCGAACCATTAGAGCAGAGCAATTCCGTTTCCAAAGAAAGGTGACAGCGGAGCTTCAAGTACTGCGACTGACAGAGCACATTGCAAAAAAAAACATGAATTTTTCAAAATAGACGGCTACTGTGTTCCTCGACTGGGAGAAGGCCTACGACAAGGTGTGGCACGGAAATCTGGTCCACAAGCTAAAAGAGAAAACCACAATACCAGACAGGTGCGTCAAGATAGTTGACAATTTCCTAACGAGGCGTACTTTCGTAGTAGTAGTGGATGGGAAAAAGTCTTCCACGAGGGTAATGCAAGCGGGCATACCCCAACGGTCTGTTATATCTCCAACACTATTTAATATTTATGCGAATGACATACCACTTGCACCACACGTTGACATCGCCCAGTTCGCCGACGATACCGCCTTCTTCAGCAGCGGGAGGCGGCGTGAAACAAACATGCGGCGTGTACAGAGGCAACTGGACTTAGTCGAAAAGTGGTGCAAAACAAAATGACACTGAACTCCACAAAAACATCGGCACTGTATTTTACGAGGAAACGCCGGGACCTAGAAGAACGACTAATGCTAAATGCACGAGAGCTGCCATGGAGACAGGAAGTCAAATATGTAGGAGTGCACCTGGACACCAAGTTACTTTTCGGCCTTCACATGAACGAAAAAAGAAACAAAGGACTTGCGCAATAGCCAAAGCTTTAATACCTTTCTTCATAACCAAAGACCTAGTGATAGAAACGAAAAGAACATTATATAAAACTACGGTGCTACCAGTGATGACCTGCGGTTGCACATCGTTGGGTACCGCAAGTATGAGCTACATAAAGAAACTATAAGTAATACAAAATAAAGTCCTGAGATGGATATTAGATGCAGCGCCATGGACGTGAATAGCACAGCTACATGAAGCCCTACGGATGGACACCATTCATGAAACTATTAAGAAATTCGCCACCACTACCTACACAAAAGTCGACCTCGTCAGAGAAAATATCAGACACCTGTCAAACGTAGGAACGACACACCCACAAACCTGGCACAAACAGAAGGTGCCAAGATTGCTAATATAAGATAGCCAGTAGGATAAAGAACAACGACCAAACAAACGAGAACCAACCACCAAAGAACAGACAACATAACAGCTTCGAAGAGTGAAAGACCTATTGAAACCTAGGTGATGACGACACCAAAGGCGGAGGATTGGAAACCACAGGGTTCAAATAAACTCAGATCCCGCCCTTCAAAGTGAATAAAGGGAGCAAAAACAGAAAACCCATACACACACATGACAAAAATACACGTCAAACTGGCAAATAAGCTAGTGGCACTGTCAACAACAATGAGACACAAAAAAAAAAAAAAAAAAATCTGGTCGCCGGTGTTCCGACTGCCGTCCGCGCCAGGCTCGACCGTCCTCTGGGGTCGTGGGTCGTTACCTGAGGTGTGTCAAAGCCGATGTGTAATGTCTCGTGCTCTGTCACGTGGCTGTTTGCTCGGTCCCCACAGAAGTAGAGCCTTAGTGAACCATCAAAACGGCGTCTCCGCGAGAAACTCGTTACAACAACGCGCTTTAATTGAATTCTTGGTTGGAAAGAAAACCGAGACGCACATCCATAAATCTTGTGTCCAGTGTATGGTAATGCGGCAGTTGACAGGAGTAATATTGCGCGACGCTTAAAGAGAGTTAAAGCGTCAGGAAGTGCGGAAACTGAGCTCTACTATCGGCCACATTCGGGACGTCCTATCACAGCCACTGCTCCTGGATGTCATTATTCTTGCAGAGACACGCATCACAACTCGGTAATTGGTACTGCAGCTATCGCTGACAATTGGAAGTGCGAGTGCAATGACTGAGAGTTTCGGACATTCACAGATGTGCTTGTATAGGTTCCACGAATGCTCTCAACAAACCACAAGATTTAAATAAAAGCCATTTCGTCGGAAATGTCGGAGCAGTTTCAGGTGCGTGGAGAGTTCTTTCTGTAATGCATCTTTAAAGACAACAACACATGGGAGCAGCCTAAACAAAAAGACGGTCACTGTAGTGTCACCACCCGCAGTCACCAAAAATGAAGAAATTTGTGGCAGCTCCCTCTGCTGGCAAATTCATTACGACACTCTTCTGGGATAGTGATAATGTCACTCTCGTGGATGTGTTTCTGAAAGGGTCGACTATCAGTGAAGAGGCAAACTCAAGAACCGTCTTCGACATGCCCACGCTCCGACAGGAATCCAAAAGGAATCTCTCTCCAGCACGACAATGCGCACCCACACACGAGTCTCAGAATGCGGAAACACGACGCCAAACTGGGTTCTAGGCCACTGTGTCATTCACCCTGCAGCCCAGACCTGGCACCGCCGGACTTCAATCTGTGCTCTTGAGGATATTCCAAGCGAGACACGCTTTGTAAGACGACGAGAGTGTTCTTGCAGTGAAAACATGGCTACGAGCACAGCTCAAGAGATTTTACCAACATGGACCACATGCTCTTACACAACTCAGGTGTAAGGCCATAGAACGTGGTGGAATGTAGAAAAATAATAGATGTAAAAGACTGATATTGCCACCAAATTCTAACTCGTAATAGTAAGTGTGTTCTGAGGTAAAAATTGTGGGGCCTCATTTACTGACAGACTCTCGTATGTGCAAAGCTTTCCAGGTGGTTCGTCGCTTACATACGTTGAGTATTAAGAATATAATTTCCTTCTTGTGATTTTAAGTAGAGAGTAAGGCTAATGGTATATCTAGGGTCTGTACATAAACTGCACGCTCTTTCACATAATGTACCGCCAACATCTACGTTAATTATTCTACGGGAGCAGCTGACATTAACCTGTTATAAACCATTCACAGGGAACGGAGATAAATATTTTCTCATACAAGCAAGACATCGATAAAAAACAAAGGCGCTTTACGTTGCTGCAGATTCTTGTGACGAAATTTCAATCACCAATTTTCTCCTCCGGATGCGAAAATGTTTTGTTCACGCTGACCTACGTAGGGAGAAACTACCATCATAATAAAATAAGGGAAATCAGAGCTCACACGGAGAGATATATGTGTTCGTTTTTTCCGCGCCCTGTACGGTATTGGAATAACGGAGAATTATAGTGAAGATGGTTCGATGAACCCTCTGCTAGGCATCTAAATGTGGTGTCACCGCCGGACACCACACTTGCTAGGTGGTAGCCTTTAAATCGGCCGCGGTCCATTGGTATACGCCGGACCCGCGTGTCACCACTGTCAGTGATAGCAGACCAAGCGCCACCACACGGCAGGTCTAGAGAGACGTCCTGGCACTCGCCCCAGTTGTACAGCCGACGTTGATAGCCATGGTTCACTGACAAATACGCTCTCATTTGCCGAGACGATAGTTAGCATAGCCTTCAGCTACGTAAATTGCTACGACCTAGCAAGGCGCCGTATTCATTTGATATTATTTTATGAAGCATGTTCAATAAAGAGCGATGTACACCGATTATGGATCAAAGTTAAGTATTACAACATTTTCGTACTTTATTGCAATTCTGAAGACATTGTCCTGTTCCAGACCTCACGCCAGTCAGCGTGTAATTAAACGCGTGCATTTCGCCCTCCTCTAGAAAAACAGTGTTGGCTTTTCTGCCAACACTACACTAAATGTGATTTGTAGAGTATCGTATCCATGTAGATGTAGATGAAAACTATAAATATTGTTCAACCTTGAAAAAATAGACAAAAATTAGTTTCTGCTAAGAGTGAGACATCTACAGTATTTCCAGAAAAATAATACACACTAAACGTATCATCATCATCGGATAATTGACGTCCTCGCCGGATAAAGGCTTCCTTCAGACTTTTTTGCACATTACTGTCTTTTTTCTGTACGGAACTGTGTTGCTGTTGCATGTTTTATGAGAATATCTACTCGCATCCATTAGGCTATCGTCATGCCATTTTCGTATTTCTTACGATGCACCAAGTTTCCAGGCCCACCTATCATCCATTAATCTGGCTACATGTCCTATCTGCATTTCATATTTACAATACTGAGCATTAAAATTGCTACACCAAGAAGAAATGCAGATGATAAACGGGTATTCATTAGACAAATGTATTATACTAGAACTGACATGTGATTACATTTTCATGCAATTTGGGTGCATAGAACCTGAGAAATCAGTACCCAGAGCAACCACCTCTGGCCGTAATAACGGCCTTGATAGCCTGGGCATTGAGTCAAACAGAGCTAGGATGGCGTGTACAGGTACAGCTGCCCATGCAGCTTCAACACGATACCACAGTTCATCAACAGTAGTGACTGGCGTATTGTGACGAGCCGGTTGCTCGGCCACCATTGACCTGACGTTTTCAATTCGTGAGAGATCTGGAGAATGTGCTGGCCAGGGCAGCAGTCGAACATTTTCTGTATCCAGAAAGGCCCGTACAGGACCTGCAACATGCGGTCGTGCATTATCCTGTTGAAATGTAGGGTTTCGCAGGGATCGAATGAAGGGTACGGCCACGGGTCGTAACACATCTGAAATGTAACGTCCAGTGTTCAAAGTGCCGTCAATGCGAACAAGAGGTGACCGAGACGTGTAACCAATGGCACCCCATATCATCATGCCGGGTGATACGCCAGTATGGCGATGACGAATACACGCTTCCAATGTGCGTTCACCGCGATGTCGCCAAACACCGATGCGACCATCATGATGCTGTAAACAAAACCTGGATTCATTCGGAAAAATGACGTTTTGCCATTCGTGCATCCAGGTTCGTCGTTGAGTACACCATCGCAGGCGCTCCTGTCTGTGATGCAACGTCAAGGGTAACTGCGGCCACGGTCTCCGAGCAGATAGTCCATACTGCTGCAAACGTCGTCGAACTGTTCGTGGAGATGGTTGTTGTCTTGCAAACGTCCCCATCTGTTGACTCAGGGATCGAGACGTGGCTGCACTATCTGTTACAGCCACGCGGATAAGATGCCTGCCATCTCGACCGCTAGTGATACGAGGCCGTTAGGATCCAGCACGGCGTTCCGTATTACCATCCTGCACCCACCGATTCCATATTCTGTTAACAGTCATTGGATCTCGACCAATGCCGCGATACGATAAACCGCAATCGCCATAGGCTACAATCCGATCTTTATCAAAGTCGGAAACGTGATGGTACGCATTTCTCCTCCTTACACGAGGAATCACAACAACGTTTTACCAGGCAACGCCGGTCAACTGCTGCTTGTGTATGAGAAATCGGTTGGAAACTTTCCTCATGTCAGCACGTTCTATGTGTCGCCACCGGCGCCAACCTTGTGTGAATGCTCTGAAAAGCTAATCATTTGCATACCACAGCATCTTCTTTCTGTCGGTCAAATTTCACGTCGGTAGCACGTCATCTTCGTGGTGTAGCAATTTTAATGGCCAGTAGTGTATTACAGTCACAATTATGTCTTGCACTGCAGTTAGTTTTTTGATGCACATAATGAAAAATCATATTGACCTTAGTCTTATCACGAACGTTATTCATATTAAGTATCTGTGATCTCAATTAAAAACTTGGAGAGATGCCCTATCCAGTGAAACACGTAACTTTTTTGTGTGTACTTTGTGCAAGGGTCATTTTTAAAGTAAGAACCGATCGCGCATCGTGTCCGCGCATCCTATCACATGACGTCCGTTCACGGTCGCCACTTTTGGCCAATCTCTCACAACGCCACCATTACGCTTCATGTATCTGCCGGTGTTGGTTGTATGGCTACACTGCTTCGTTTGTCGCCATGTCAGTCAGTAATTATAAACTCAGGCCCGCGGCACAGGCAGAAGAGAGCGCGACGAGGTTCAACTGCGTTAACGGAGCTCCGGCAGCCGGGTCGCCCGCAGTTGGGCCGCCTCGCCGTTCCCGGCGCTACCGCGGTACAGGAGCACGGAGCACTGCGCTGCGCTACGACGCGGTACTCCGGCAGCAGAGAGACGTACAAAGCGCCCGGAGACCCGGAGCGTTGCAGCGCGAATATGAATAATTCAGAGCGGCGGCGGTCGCGCGTCGCCGTGGTGCAGCGGCTCCTCTGCTGATTCAGTTTCGCGGTCTCCTCTGCGCGCCGCTCTCTCCTGGAACGCACAGACGGCGGCGTCGCGCGTATTTGCGCAGGCCGCGAAACGACAGTTCAACTGGTGCAGCTTAACAGGAAAACCCCAACAGATTCAGCTCATCCCCCACTGGAGAGAACGTGGTGCCGTTGAGGCATCTACACGGACGGGAAAAAATGTCAACACCAAAAAGTAATCAACGTAATGATATTCTGGTGATACGTTTGCCTAAGTAACATACTATGAAACGTCCCCTTAGAAAAATTTATGAATTACTGTGCTGATAAACCTCTACGTTATTTGATTTTCAAACAGCTGAGCAGAACTGAACATACTCAGACATTTCTCTCTTTAATTATTCTGATCAACACTAAACTGACACACAATATTTTTAGCGCAACGCAATCTGACTTTCAATAATCCCTACAAAAGAATGGTCCTGACTAACAATAACCTATACTTGAAAAAAAGAGACAGACTCTATGTGATTGCCGTAAGCTTAGTGACAACAGTGCATCCCAATTTAAGTTATACAATATAGCACTGAAGATGGTCACTCAGTGACAGAAAATCGATTTTGCAATAGTAAAAAAATATACGACCAATGCTGTCTCTTTTTTTCAAGTATACCTGTTATCTGGTCGTAGTGCACAAGACAACATGGAGTCGCCAATCAATAACCTATACCTTTCATGAATCACTTACCTCACAAAAATCTCAGTTACTCGAACTACTGCAATAAAGCCAGCGCCAGTACTGCCATCTAAATAAAAGATTCTAACTACTGAAGGCACAAACTACTGATAGGCATAGTTAGCAAATGAAAGAGTTTGATAGAGAACAAACAATGTATTTACCTTAATAATATTCAAAAGTCATCATATATATATGTATATTTGTAATACTGTATATCATGAAGTGGTATACAGTATTAGAAATTTCCTCTCTATGATGGAAACACGTCTCCAGATCGTTCGCTCTCAAAATTCTGCCGTCCCTATCCACACATCCACCACTGCTGGCGGCTCACCTCCAACTGCGCAACGCTATGTGCTGTTCACATTCAACTGCCCAACACTACAATAGCAAATATTCCATCAATGCAAACCAGCCACAGACTTCACACAGCACAGTCAGTGATTTTCATATAGAGCGCTACGTGGCTACCAACATAAAAACCTAAACACCCTACTTACAATACTTGGGCGTTAAACATTCTAGCATCACAGGTTAATGTAAGATCGATATAAGTCATTGCAGGCGTGACATGTTTGTACACTAATAATTGGTGTAACCCCTAGAATGTTGAATACAAGCATGCATAGTGTCGTACAGGTGCAGGATGTCAATTTATAGGATGGAATTTCATGCCTGTCGCTCTTGATAAGTCAATATAGGTATGGTTAATGCTCGTTGTGGATCACTCGAGAGCCGTTGTCCAATGATGTCCCGTATGTGCTCCATTGGAGACAGATTTAGTGATTGAGCAGGGCAAGGCAACGTGCCGACACACTGTTCAGCATATTGGTTTAGAACAGTGGTATGTGGAGAGCATTATCCTGTTGGAAAGCACCCGCCAGGCGTTATCTTGTTAGAAAGCGCCCCCTGGTATTCAACTCATGAACTGGTCGAATCACAAGACTGATGTACAAATTCTCAGTTCGGTAGCGTGGGATAACCAAGAGAGACTTATTGCTTTCTCGCACCCCAGACCTCAACTCCAGGTGTAGGTCCAGTCCAGTGTGTCTAGCTGCAGATGGGTTGGTTGCAAGCCCTCAATTGGTCTCCTTCCAACCAACATACGGCCATCAAGGGCACCGAGACGGAACCAGCTTTCACTAGAAAACGCAACAGACCATAACTTTGCTGTCCAATGACCTCTCACCTCACACCGCTGAAGTTGCAAACGGCGGTGATTTGGGGTCAGTGGAACGCACGCTACAGGGCATCTAGCTCGCAGGTGCCCTCGGAGTAACTGGTTTGTAACAGTTCGTTGTGTCGCTGTGGTGCCAACCGCTGCTCAGACTGCTGTTGCAGGTGCAGTACCATGAGTCAGAGCAATAGGTCGAACTCGATTGTCGATCCTTCCGTAGTGGCGCGTGACCGTCCAGAGCCCGGCCTTCTTGCGACCGTACACTCTCGTGACCACTTGTGCCACTACAGTGGCTATGTTTCTGCAAGTCTTTCTGGTACAACGCCGAAAGACATTCAGCTTCTTGTACCCCTATTACCCGACCCCGTTCAAACTTAACTAACGCTCAGGATGTATTTACAGCAAGCCTGGTTTGCATCATCTTAGTGGCACTACTAGCGCCACTCGTATTCGACTGTCTCGAAATTTGGACAGACGTCATCTTTCAGAAGTAGAAAAACACCCACCAGCTTTCGTTTATATCGCACAACTTCATCTTGGTGTTGCGATTTTTTTTTCCTGTCAATCTTCATTACTAAATGGCTGCAGTCACCCAATGCCACTTGCAGGTTGGCTGTGTAACACCTACTAGGGCGCGAAATTTTTTTTAATATTTTCATATAATCGTTGACCGAATTTAAAAACGCAAACTACTGTCGTGATTTACTCAATAACAGGTTCAATCGTACATTAAGGCACTAATACGTGGGGGAGTTGGAAAATAAGACTCCCCTGTCGGCTGTGAACAGAGTTGTGTGTGAAAGGAAAAAAAAGAGAATGAGACATTAAAGATAAGACATGTCTTTATTTTTCTACATAATTTCCAAGTACATTGAGACATTTGTCATACCCCTTTATAAGCTTCCAAAAGCCTTCCAGGAAAAAATCAGGGCGCTGCATACGGAAGAAGCGTTGAACGGCTTGTTTGACGTCAGCACTGCTGCCAAAGCGCCTTCCGCCGAGAGTCTTCTTCAAAGCAGGAAACAGATGGAAGTCACTTGGTGCGAGATCCGGACTGTAAGGATTTTGCGTTGTCCTCACCGTGTGTGGTCTCACATTGTCATCCAACAGCAGAACGCCAGATCTGAAAAGGCTAGGCCACGTTTTCCGAATCACCTCTTTCAATTTCGACAGAGTGGCTCAGTACCGCGCAGCATTGATGGTTGCATCCTCCAGAAAATCCAGCAGCAAAACTCCTTTGGCGTCCCAGGTGAAGACGCATGTTTGCACTCCATGGATGCGACCTTCGAATCGAGCGTGTAATGGTGGACCCACGTTTTATCCCCCGTCACAATCCGAAACACAAGGTCATTGCCAGATACATGGTAACGCACGAACTGTTCCAGTCTGAACGCCATGCGTTGTTCCATGTACAGGGTTATTACAAATGATTGAAGCGATTTCACAGCTGTACAATAACTTTATTATTTGAGATATTTTCACAATGCTTTGCACACACATACAAAAACTCAAAAAGTTTTTTTAGGCATTCACAAATGTTGGATATGTGCCCCTTTAGTGATTCGGCGGACATCGAGCCGATAATCAAGTTCCTCCCACACTCGGCGCAGCATGTCCCCATCAATGATGAGCTCGAAAGCATCGTTGATGCGAGCTCGCAGTTCTGGCACGTATCTTGGTAGAGGAGGTTTAAACACTGAATCTTTCACATAACCCCACAGAAATAAATCGCATGGGGTTAAGTCGGGAGAGCGTGGAGGCCATGACATGAATTGCTGATCATGATCTCCATCACAACCGATCCATCGGTTTTCCAATCTTCTGTTTAAGAAATGCCGAACATCATGATGGAAGTGCGGTGGAGCACCATCCTGTTGAAAGATGAAGTCGGCGCTGTCGGTCTCCAGTTGTGGCATGAGCCAATTTTCCAGCATGTCCAGATACACGTGTCCTGTAACGTTTTTTTCGCAGAAGAAAAAGGGGCCGTAAACTTTAAACCGTGAGATTGCACAAAACACGAACTTTTGGTGAATTGCGAATTTGCTGCACGAATGCGTGAGGATTCTCTACCGCCCACATTCGCACATTGTGTCTGTTCACTTCACCATTAAGAAAAAATGTTGCTTCATCACTGAAAACAAGTTTCGCACTGAACGCATCCTCTTCCATGAGCTGTTGCAACCGCACCGAAAATTCAAAGCGTTTGACTTTGTCATCGGGTGTCAGGGCTTGTAGCAATTGTAAACGGTAAGGCTTCTGCTTTAGCCTTTTCCGTAAGATTTTCCAAACCGTCGGCTGTGGTACGTTTAGCTCCCTGCTTGCTTTATTCGTCGACTTCCGCGGGCTACGCGTGAAACTTGCCCGCACGCGTTCAATCGTTTCTTCGCTCACTGCAGGCCGACCCGTTGATTTCCCCTTACAGAGGCATCAAGAAGCTTTAAACTGCGCATACCATCGCCGAATGGAGTTAGCAGTTGGTGGATCTTTGTTGAACTTCGTCCTGAAGTGTCGTTGCACTGTTATGACTGACTGATGTGAGTGCATTTCAAGCACGACGTACGCTTTCTCGGCTCCTGTCGCCATTTTGTCTCACTGCGCTCTCGAGCGCTCTGGCGGCAGAAACCTGAAGTGCGGCTTCAGCCGAACAAAACTTTATGAGTTTTTCTACGAATCTCTAGTGTGTCGTGACCATATGTCAATGAATGGAGCTACAGTGAATTTATGAAATCGCTTCAATCATTTGTAATAGCCCTGTATTTAGGGGTCAATTGGTGGGACACCCGTCGTGCTGACACCTTCCTGTATCGAAGAATGTCGTGGATGATCTTGTGAGCCCGCTCATGTCCGATTCCCAGGTCTGCCGCTACTCCATCGATGGTGATACGCCGGTTCGCTTTAATCGTGTCATCCACCTTCCTGAAATTTGCATATGTAGTGGCCGTGCGCGTCCGTCCAGGTCTTGGTATGTCCTGCACTTGCTGACGTCCATCACTGAACTGCTGGCACCATCTCCGCACCATTTGCCTCGACATCACACCTGACCCATACACCTCAGCAAGGCGGTTATGAATTTCTGCGCCTGATACTCCAGCTCTCACTTCCGCCTTTGACCACGACTCCACCTTCTCTCCGTAGCTCCGGGAAAAGACTGAGCGGCTGGCCTCCGCTTTGCGCAGGCACTGCGACAGCGCCATCTATTTGATCGTGGTCGACCCCCACCCAGTGGTGTATCGGTGTCTTACAGGCGCGCGTTCACCTGCCGTGTCGTCTTTCGCCCATGTCACACAACTCTGCCCACAGTCGACAGGGGAAACATTTTCCAACTCCCCCTCGTACAATGACTCAGGTATTTAAATTAGAAACTTTTGTACATGTCTTGAGACAACGTAATTGCTTCGGGCATGACATGTTAATTTATAGCTTCTTTACTACTGACTGTATTCGTAGCACATTTTGCAGATGGCGTCAACAGATACCACTGAATGCACGTGCAAAATAATGTCCTTGTACACGCAAAGTTCAGGAGATACGAGGTCATAATCATTCAGATGCATGAAAAACCAGATTTTCTGAAAATATGGGAGTTCGATTCTTTAAGCAGTTGTGGTATTCAATAACAGAGATTTGAACGCATGTATGCAGTTGGAAGACGAAAGCTTTTATATTATCACAATCATCGTCAGACACTGAAGGGAACCGTCTTGTTGATATAACCGACCTTTTCTGCCCGTCGCTGTTTTTATCACGTTGTTGCAGTTCCTGAAGTTCATTTCCCTGACAACACTTTCTACCGTCGATGTTACCGACCTGCTTCTTTATTTATTTATATATTTTTTACCAGGATTTTTCCTTCTAAGATGTTTTCTATGGGGCTGTTACTGAGCCGTGCGTGGCTCGTGTTCGCGCCATCATGTATTTTACACCCTGTTTTTAACGTACTTCCACCTCACTAAGTTAATTTAATTTGCTACTGTCACTGAGTTGCTGCTTTGCCTGACCGTGAGCGGCGCTAGCAGCGCGTATCGATACATCCCCTCTCGTAGTATCTTTGCTCGACTGCTATTACTTCCCGGTCGTTGTCTGTCGTAAGCAAGTTCGGGTCGGGAGTTCGGGCGGCCAGTCAGTGGAACGTGTCTGGAGCGCAGTCCGGACCTGCCAGTCGGGGAGTTGCAATGGGGCACTAGCGCAGTGGGGTTGGAGCAGCAGTGAGGTCTGCGTCGACATGGCTCGCCCGACCATCGCCGCCGCGCATCACTTGGGCCGGGCCACGGCCTTGGTGGATCGTCGGTCGGTCGTCCTACCGAACGACGCTTTTTGGCTCGCCGATCGTTCATGAGCCGGCTGTGTGTGTGTGTGCATCGACTCCCGACTTGTCTTCGTGCATGCTTAGTTATTGTTGAGTGTTGTGAAGTTGTGTGTGTATTTGGCGTTATTTCCCTTGACAAGTTATTTTAAATGTTGTCGGCGTACTGCCCCTGAGAGGTTGGTCGTCTCATTGGGCGACGTGTAACTGGTTCTCCGAGCGCTTCTGGGCCCCTTCAGTTACCATCTTGTGGAACTTCGGTCGTTCCTTTCCTGGTGAAGGGATGTCGTTTTGTCAGTGGGCGTGTTTCCTCTGCATGTTGGGTCCGAGCCAGTATTTCCGCCGTCGTGTGTCTGGAAGTGAGTGGGAGACGCACCAACAGTGCAGTACCGACGGGGCATCAGTCGCGGACGGACCAGCAGGCAGTGGTCGGTTGATGCGGACCAGGGAAGTTATCTCCGCGCGGTGCAGTCGGCTGGGGCCGCTGGCGGTCCCTGCGCAGTGTCGGAGAGCGTGTGGAGCTGCCCGATCGCTACGAGCTTCGTGGTTCACTGACCCAGGACGTCAAAGTTGAGTAGTGGTTTCAACTACCCAAGCCACGTCCATTCATGTTGTGGTCCGTTTGGGTAGTTCGCTGTTGGGGAGGTTTTCCTGTGAGCAACGCCGAGTGTTTGTATTGCTCAAATTTAGTTTAGCCGCCATGCGGTGGAATTAACTATATTGGTTGACTACAATTCAAGTGCACGAGCGCCGGCCGCGGTGGTCTCGCGGTTCTAGGCGCGCAGTCCGGAACCGTGCGACTGCTGCGGTCGCAGGTTCGAATCCTGCCTCGGCCATGGACGTGTGTGATGTCCTTAGGTTAGTTAGGTTTAAGTAGTTCTAAGTTCTAGGGGACTGATGACCACAGAAGTTAAGTCCCATAGTGCTCAGAGCCATTTGAACCATTTGAACCATTTGTACTTATTTTACTTTTTTAACTGTAGAGAGGTCATACCTCGTAACAGGATGTCTGCAACCTGTATACGTGCTGTACCCGCCAGGCCAGCAATGCCCCGGCAGCAGGGATGTTGAGGTAGCTGCTGCGCACGCGTCTTTCCGGGACGTCGCGCATGCGTCCTCGGTGCCTGGCCAGCAGAATGTCAGCTAACCGTGCTGGACTGGAAAAAGCGAACGACCTTTTGCAAATACGTGCAGAATCTTCCACACCGGCAGCCCGGCGAAATTGCACAACCGGCCGTACTTTTTACGCTCGCTGGCGACTGGCCTCAAACGTCCATAGCACAGTGCTGCGTAGAAACACCAGCGTCGACTATTAACCTCGGTTTAAAATTTGTTCTAGGTAGTGACAATGTTTTTTGTTCTGGTATTACGCTACACATGCGGTGTTTATAACTACACCAGTAACCCCGTCGCCTTGAATCTGTAAAGCATCGAACGCTAATGTGTAAAACAGCTCAGTTTTAATAAAAGTCACTTTTTCAGGCACTCTCAATGTTCATAACGCCATAAGTCCTCAGACGTGTATCGTGCAATGGTATAATGATGCAGATATTATTCTCGTCACAAGTAACGACACAGGATAGGAATCGTCTGCGTTGTTCACGAGCCGATTATTGACTAGCAAGTAGAGATGTATATATGGCCATCAATTGGTTTCACTGATTTTGGCTTAGAACATGCGATTCCCCTACACCCGATTTTTGAGCCTTTCCCATTGCATGCAAATGTCGCACGATTGTGGAATGATCACAGTTCATCACACTTGCCAGCTCCCCAGTACACTGACGTTGATCATTGTGGATTATTGCGTTTAAAAGATTTTCATCAAACCCCGTATGTCTTTCTGAACGCGGACTCACTAATGGCAAAACGACCATCCATAAAACGAGAAAACCATTTTCTTGCCGAGGTCTGCCCATTGACATTATTCCCATACACGGCGCTAACATATCTGGTTGCCTACACTGCAGTCACCCCTCCACTTAAATCAAACAGAAGAATATGTGGGAAATGTTACAATTTTTCCAATTTCACTACCGTTTTCTAGCCCCCACAGGTCCACTCAGTATCTAAAAATGACAAAGTGACAACATGTAAAAACAGGTATCAACAATGGACTATGAATAAAAAAGACAATCGATAAGTAAACGTCCATAGCAACCGGAATGGCAAGACGCAAGATAACAATACTACGAATTGTAGTAACCTATTAATTAAGATGCGAGAAGGAACGAAATGATTGGAAGACTAAGAACGATGAGCTCAGATTAAAAAGGATGTAGACGAGAATGCAGCCATTCTTCCACACTGTTCAATCTGTACATCGAAAAAGCAATGGCAGAAATAAAAGATAGGATCATGTATGAATTAAAATTTACGATGGAAGAGTGTCAACGATAAGATTCACTGACGACATTGCTATCCTCAGTTAAAGCGACTACAAATTACAAGGTGTACTGAACGAAATGAATTCAGCACAAAATATGGACTAATGACGAGTAGCAAAAACGAGAATGATGATAAACTTAAGATCAAAAGTGATTTAGAAAATAACGTATGACGGACGAAGGAAAGAGTACATATAAACCAGACAGCCTAAGAGGGCATTCCTGGGCAGCCTTAACCTTAATTTGAGGAACAAATTTCTGGAAATGTACGTCCGGAGCACACTATTCAATGGAGTGAATCATGGACTGTGGGGGAACCGGAACAGAAGATAATCGAAGAGTTTCACATTTGGTACTATAGAACGCTGACATCAATTAGGTGGCCTGATAAGGTAAGAAATGAAGTGGTTTTCCGCAGAATAGACGAAATATCTAGAGAACATTGGCAAGAAAGAGGGACAGGACGATAGGCCATGGGCTAAAACATTAGGGAAAAAGTTCCATGCTACCAGAGGGAACTGTGGAGGCTAGAAACTGTACAGGTAGACAGATATTGGGATATATACCCAAAAACCAATTGAGGATGTAGCGTACAAGTGCTACTCTTTGATAAAGATGTTGACACAGGAGGGTAAATAATGGCGGTCACGTCAAACCAGCCAGATAGCTGATGAGATTCCTTCTCCTCAAAAAAATGACTGTAAGCACACATTTTGTATCCGACGGCCTGCAACTAGTCGGTAATGAAATGAAGCATTCCGTCTCACGAAACTTGTTTGCGTGCAATCTCTGGTGATCTTGATTGTGCGTAGTGCTAACATTTTGATGAATTAGAGTCGACGTCTGCTCGCGTGAACAGAATTGCAGTAATGACACCATAGTTTGGAAACACGTGAGCTTTTCGCCCTTGTCCAGAGGCGAGTGTCGGAACGCTGCTGGTCACGCGAGGAAATTCTTATCGCACGAGGTTCAGCGTAATTAGGGTTGCACACTACTTGCTGGCGACTTTCGCGACATTTCTTATTACGTCTGTAGCCGAAGTACGCGGAAGAGATGTTTTCATATTACCTACCATTACTTCCTGTTTTGTATCTGCGGAAAGTCAATGATGTTATGATTTGCATAAGAACAAGATACTTTTCGTACGGACAAAAACAAAAATGAACTAAAAGTGGTCATGTGAAATTATCTGTACACTCATTTCAATTCTCTAGAGTTGAATGAAATTTGACAATGTTTCCACCTGCAGAAGTGGGAGGATAAAAAGGGATTCACCGCTGCGCAAAAAAATACGAATAGGTCACGACCAACGCCCAGAATTAATGATATAAATGATTGAAATAGATACAGAATGGCTAGAGGATGGGGGAGAGGAGGGGTCGCCATAGGGGCCGGCTGCAGTGGGGCACCGAAGGCTGAGTGCTCCATCCATCACCAAGTTGATCACAAATTTGTCCTCAGAGCTACTAATTTCATTTTACATATAAACATGGACAACAAACTCAGCTAAATATAGGCGATACGCATGGTCTTCCGCAGAACTTCATCAAAGAGGGGGCTAGAAACGAATGTTGCTATTTATTATGTAACTTATTTGGTGAGTCTGAGAACGAATGGAACCCCGAAAATAAATCTGACAACGATGATATTAAACTTATTTTATTTGTTTATACACTACTGACCATTAAAATTGCTACACCAAGAAGAAATGCAGATGATAAACGGGTATTCATGGGACAAATATATTATACTAGAACTGACATGTGATTACGTTTTCACACAATTTGGGCACATAGATCCTGAGAAATCAGTAAGCAGAACTACCACCTCTGGCCGTAATAACGGCCTTGATACGCCTGAGCATTGAGTCAGACAGAGCTTGGATGGCGTGTACGGTACAGCTGCCCATGCAGCTTCAACACGATGCCACAGTTCATCAAGAGTAGTAACTGGCGTATTGTGACGAGCCAGTTGCTCGGCCACCATTGACCAGACGTTTTCAATTCGTGGGAGATCTGGAGAATGTGCTGGCCAGGGCAGCAGTCGAACATTTTCTGTATCCAGAAAGGCCCGTACAAGACCTGCAACATGTCATCGTGCATTATCCTGCTGAAATGTGGGGTTTCGCTGGGATCGAATGAAGGGTAGAGGCACGGGTCGTAACACATCTGAAATGTAACGTCCACTGTTCAAAGTGCCGTCAATCCGAACAAGAGGTGACCGAGACGTGTAACCAATGGCACCCCATACCATCACGCCGGGTGATACGCAAGTATGGCGATACGATTACACGCTTCCAATGTGCGTTCACAGCGATGTCGCCAAACACGGATGCGACCATCATGATGCTGTAAACAGAACCTGGAATCATCCGAAAAAATGACGTTTTGCCATTCGTGCATCCAGGTTCGTCGTTGAGTACACCATCGCAGGCGCTCCTGTCTGTGATGCAGCGTCAAGGGTAACTGCAGCCACGGCCTCCGAGCTCATAGTCCATGCTGCTGCAAACGTCGTCGAACTGTTCGTGCAGATGGTTGTTGTCTTGCAAACGTCCCCATTTGTTGACTCAGGGATCGAGACGTGGCTGCACGATCCATGCGGATCACTCTCCATGTTTCATACCTCTTGATGCAGCCTTGCCTAGTACTAATTTTATCTTATTTCAATAGTTTTGTTTATCAATAGAAACTGTTATGTAGGCATGCTATTCTTATTTTGTGCTAAAGGTTTTCCTGTCAACTCCATTGTTATTTATGTACTGTTCAGTTTTTACTATTTCATTGCAAAGATGTTACTCACTGTATGTTTCTATTTCGCTCTAGATGTGTTACTTCTCTTCCAATGTTGTCTGCTAACATTTAACTTCTTTGGTGATAATACTCAGTAAATGCCTGAAGATGGCCTTGTAAGCCGAAAACCGGTTAGCAATAAAAATAATATTGTAGAACAAAAGCAAACTGGTGCTTTTCATTTATTATTATAATGTTGTTCTACCAAGAACCGACGGAAGATTCTGTTAATATAATTAAGAAATATGTGAAGTTACAGAAGTCACCATAATTGCGTCACTTATATTATCGTTAGTCACACCTACTGAACATTGATTTTCGTTAACAAGTGCGGTGTTTACGTTCTCAACACTGTATTTTTTACTTGTAGTTTCTCTTTCTCTTCTGTGGTTGGTATTTTCTTCGGCCAATAGATCTTGGTTCAAATGGCTCTCAGCACTATGGGACTTAACATCTGAGGTCATCAGTCCCCTAGAACTTAGAACTACTGAAACCTAACTAACCTAAGGCCATCACACACATCCATGCCCGAGGTAGGATTCGAACCTGCGACCGTAGCGGTCGCGCGGTTACAGACTGAAGCGCCTAGAGCCACAACGGCCGCCCCAATAGATATAACTCATGCTGGTAAAAGAATAGTAAAGTTAATTATTCTTTAAGCAACACATGGACCACTTCGCAAATGAAGGTACTAATTCCGTTTACGCCCTCCACCGAAAATTAACACTTGTGTGACTTGTGTCGCTCTAATGTAGCTGTTGACTGTGGTCGTGGGAGGAGAGATGTTTGCCTGCACTCAACGAATTTCTCGAGTGTTCGTTATAATGAAACTGATACAGGGTGTAATCATATAAGTGCAGACGTTTTTATACGCCGAAGAGCCAAGAAACTGATACACCTGCCTCTTATCACTTAGGCCCCCGCGAGCACGCAGAAGTGCCGCAACACGATGTGACATTGATTCGACTATCTTAAATAGTGCTGGAGGGAATGAATCCTGCAGCGCTGTCCATAAATCCGTAAGAGTAAGAGAGGGTGGAAATATCTTCTGAATAGCACGTTGCCAGGTGTCTCAGATATGTGCTCAATAATGTTCATGATTGAGGAGTTTGGCGGCCAGTGGAAGTGTTAAAACTCAGAAGAGGCACTCTGTAGCAATTCTGGGCGTGTCGGGTGTCGCATTGTCCTGCTGGAATGGAATCCATAATGGACATGAATGGATGCAGGTGACCAGACAGGATCCCTACATATGTGTCACCTGTCAGAGCCGTTTCTAGACGTATCAGTGGTCCCATAGCACTCCAACGACACACGCTTCACACCATTAGAGAGCCTCCACCAGCTTGAACAATCCCCTGCCGACATGCAGGGTCCATGGATTCATGAGGTGTCTCCATACCCGTACACGCATGTATACATCAGTGTCTCCATACGCTCGATACAGCTTGAAACGAGTCTCGTCCGACCTGACAACATGTTTTCAGTCATTAACAGTCCAATGTCGGTGTTGACGGCCCAGGGCGAGGCGTAAAGCTTTGTGTCGTGCAGTCATCATTCAGACTTGAAAGCCCATGACGATGATGTTTCGCTGAATGGTTCGCACGATGACACTTTTTGATGGCCCAGCACTGAAATCTGCAGCAATTTGCGGAAGGGGTACACTAGTGTGACGTTGAGCGATTCTCTTCAGTCGTCGTTGGTCCCGGTCTTGTAAGATCTCTTTACGACCGTAGCTATGTCGGAGATTCAATGTTTTACCGGGTTCCTCATATTTATGGTACACTCGTGAAACGGTCGTACGGGAAAATCTCCACTTGATCGCTACCTCTGAGATGCTGTGTCCCATCGCTCGTGCACCGATTACAACACCACGCTCAAACTCACTTCATCCTTGATAACCTGCCATTGCAGCAGCAGTAACCGATCGAGCAACTGCGCCAGACACTTGTTGTCTCATATGGGCGTTGCCGACCGCAGTGACGTTTTCACCTGTTTACGTATCTCTGTATTGGAATACACATACCTATAACGGTTTTTTTGGCGCTTCAGTGTTTGTGGTGCATGCATAAATCAGTGTGTTGGTTGCTTTTTCTCTGCGTCTAAAAGTCTTTCCGAAAGCGCGTCACATATTTTACTATCAGATATTTTCTGCACGGTCGTAACTGCACTACCAAGTGGACTACCCCTGTCATTGTAGACTACCCGTTTTACGTCCACGCGTCTACATCTCAACACCTGACCTACGGCCGAGGGGAGAATAAGCTTTAATTGCTCGTTTCTGCTATGTATACTTGGAGATACTAATCAATAGCCCGCATCTCGTGGTCGTGCGGTAGCGTTCTCGCTTCCCACGCCCGGGTTCCCGGGTTCGATTCCCGGCGGGGTCAGGGATTTTCTCTGCCTCGTGATGGCTGGGTGTTGTGTGATGTCCTTAGGTTAGTTAGGTTTAAGTAGTTCTAAGTTATAGGGGACTGATGATCATAGAAGTTAAGCCCCATAGTGCTCAGAGCCATTTGAACCATTTTTGAACTGATCAATACAAAAATATACTACTCCTAAGCACTGCAATTATAGGTCTGCAAATTAAGCAGATGCTGATGTAATGTTGTTCAGTACAGCATCCTCAGACACAAATAGAAATATCTGCACTTACACACTGTACAGACATGGCCCGGAATAAATCTTTCTGTGAACGCCTTTCCCATCGGTCTGCACCCAACTAAAGCACTGTTGCTATGGAAAAGGGATGACCAGGGCGGGGCCATCCACTTCAGTTGTGCAGAAAGAGAGAGCAGTTGCGATGCGTGTTGTGGTGAATAAATAAATGTCGTGTGACTAGGGCCTCCTGTGGGGTGCAAGTTTTTCGAGTTGACGCCACTTCGGCGACTTGCGCGTCGATAGCGATGAAATGATGATGATTAGGACAACACAACAACCAGTCCCTGAGCAGAGAAAAATCTCCGACCCAACCGGGAATCGAACCCGGGCCCGTGGTATTGACATTCTGTCGTGGTGACCACTTTTTTTCCTTTTTTTTTCTTTATTAAACAATCATAGAACCACATAAGCACAAAAACAAAATAATGGAGTACTGGAACTGTGTCAAAACAAATTGTATCCTACAATAGACTGAAGAACACATTTCAATATACTTAGTGCCATTTTTAAGCTTACGAAACATAACAAAAATTTTAATCTGACACTTCCATCTTCAGTCCAGACAGAGACATAGAACCAAAACGCAAACACATTAATGAGAATTATAATTGGCTGTCTTAACTAGAATTGAAGTTCAATTGATTCACAACCGTCCAAACTCTTCACAGAAAGTCATTTGGAGCATACAAACGAATAACAAAGACATGCACAGGCAACATAAATTAAGGAAAACTTCAAATGAAGTTAATAACACCGTTGAGAAGTCGGGAGCAGTCTGGGGAACAGGTGTAACCCCCTTACTCGTTGTATATTTTGTCCGCTAAATCGTCGTGCATTTGATTTGTGTCCTTACCGACGTCGAGAATTACACTACGCCTTGATTTTCAAAAATTATGTCCAACGTGCTACCAAACATCGTCCTGAAATTTCGGTAACGTTTCATCTTCCAACGTGCCGTTCTCATATAAGCTTCGAATCTAATGAGATTATCTTCACTATTGTGGATGGTGGTATATGTCACACACTGTCCTAACAGCCACATCACGGTGTTGTTCTTGGTAGCGGGAAAATGCTTCGTGTCCAGCCAGAGCAGTATGTCGGTGCAGTGGCTGGCTGGGGTGCTGCGGGTAATCAGGCCCAGCCTCTGCTGCACCCATTTCTAGTTAATGAGAGGGCCGCCACAAGTGAAGCGATGGCGTAAGGTGTCGACCAGACCACAGCGGACGCATTTATCACTGTCACATAAGCCGATTTTATGCAACCTTTCCACTCAGCTGCCGTGGGTGGATCGTGGTGTGGTAAGGTGAAGATTAGATTAGATTAGTACTTGTTCCATAGATCATGAATACGACACATCGTAATGATGTGGGACGTGTCAGGTTAATAAAAGGTGTCAATACAAGATAATAAATTACACAAAATATTACATGACACTTAATATTTTTAACTTTTTTGTGGGTGTTGGGGAAATTACCCACTTACTACATCCAAAAATTCATCTAATGAGTAGAAGGAGTTGCCACTAAGAAATTCTTTTAATTTCCTTTTAAATGCTATATGGCTATCTGTCAGACTTTTGATGCTATTAGGTAAGTGACCAAAGACTTTTGTGGCAGCATAATTTACCCCCTTCTGAGCCAAAGTTAGATTTAACCTTGAGTAGTGAAGATCATCCTTTCTCCTAGTGTTGTAGCCATGTACACTGCTATTACTTTTGAATTCGTTCGGATTATTAATAACAAATTTCATAGGTGAATATATATATTGTCAGGCTACAGTGAAGATCTCTAGCTCTTTAAATAAGTATCTGCAGGATGATATTGGATGAGCTCCAGCAATTATTCTGATTACACGCTTTTGTGCAATGAACACTCTTTTACTCAATGATGAGTTACCCCAGAATATGGTGCCATACGAAAGCAGAGAATGAAAATAGGCGTCGTAAGCTAATTTACTCAGATGTATATCGCCAGAATTTGCAATGACCCTAATAGCGTAAGTAGCTGATCTCAAACGTTTCAGCAGATCCTCAGTGTGTTTTTCCCAGTTCAACCCCATATCAATGCATATACCTAGAAATTTTGAATATTCTACCTTAGGTACCGATTTCTGATCGAAGTCTATATTTATTAATGGTGTTATTCCATTTACTGTGTGGAACTGTATATACTGTGTTTTGTCAAAGTTTAATGAGAGCCCATTTGCAGAGAACCATTGTTTACAATTTCACCAGTTAATGCTTGTTTGTTGGGTGTGATAGCTATACTTGTATCATCGGCAAAAAGTACCAGCTTTGCATCTTCGTTGGTATAGAATGGCAAGTCATTAATTTATATTAAGAACAGCATAGGACTCAAGACCGAACCTTGCGGCACCCCATTCTTGATTGTTCCCCAGCACAAAAAATCCCAACGGGTGACTTCCGTTACTCAGAGCATTTAATATTTCATTAGTGAAAGTATATATAGCATTTTCCGTTGAAAAACCCTTCGGGAAACCAAACTGACATTTTGTTAAAACTTTATTTTTACAAAGGTGTGAAGCTACTCTACAATACATTACTTTTTCAAGAATTTTGGATAAGGCAGTCAGAAGAGAGATTGGGCGGTAGTTGTTGACATCAGGCATATCCCCTTTTTTATACAGTGGTTTAACAATGGCATACTTCAGTCTATCTGCTTCAGAGAGCTATTACATATGTGGCTATGAATCCCACTTATTTCTTGGGAACAAGCTTTTATTATCCTGCTGGAAATGAAACTTATAAAGTGAGCAGTGCTTTGTGTGTGTGTGGGGGGGGGGGGGGGGAGGGGGTGGGTGGGTGTGTGGGTGTGGGCTGTGTTCCGGCCTCCGCAGTGTGTACAGCATTGTGACAGAAGTGGGGTGTGGCATGTTGCAGGCCCCCAGGAGGACAAGCTGCTGGGTTCGATCCTGCTGCCGTCGTACAAGGTGTCGCCGTGCTCGGCGGACGACAAGGTGTACCGGAAGTTCTCGTTCAAGGCGGAGCACGCCAACATGCGGACGTACTACTTCGCGGCCGACTCGCGGGAGCTGATGGTGCAGTGGATGAACGCGCTCAGCCTCGCCTCCATCCTGCAGGACACCTCCAGGTACGCCGACGCAGCGTGGCGGCGGCACGTAGCTGGATTAAAACGCCACTGTGACTGACGTTCCGTAACACACCGCTCCACGAAGGAACTGTCTGAATTGGGCGGGAGTCATTGGATGTGATGCACAAGTACAGACAAACAAGTGGTTACAATTTCAGAAAAATTAGCTGATTTATTCGAGAGAAAGAACTTCACAAATTGAGCTCCTCTGGCCGTTATGAAAGCAGTTATTCGATTTCGAATTAATTAACAGAGTTGTTGGGTGTGCTCCTGAGAGGTATCGTACCAAATTCTGTCCATCTGGTGTCTTAGATCACCAAACTCCCGACCTGGTTTGAGGGTCCTACCGTGGTCGCCAGGGAGAAGGGATTTTTGTTCTGTCCCAAGATGAAGCGCCAGGTTCTCACTAATCCTCATAAACGGGTAGTGGATCTACTGCCGATCTGAGACCCAAGCGACGAAAGCGGCCGCATGCAGAGCCGAGTGCAGAATTTGCATACAAGGGTATCATATAACAGCCCTTCCAAGCCCTTTGCTGTCTCTGACAGAATTACAATGTCTCGGCGAACCTCAAAGTTTTTATTTCTTCCCCACGGATTTTAATACCCACTCCAAACCTTTCTTTTGTTTCCTTTACTGCCTGCTCATTATACAGATTGAATAGCATCGGGGAGAGGCTACAACCCTGTCTCACTCCCTTCCCAACCACTGCTTCCCTTTCATGTCCGTCGATTCTTATTACTGCCATCTGGTTGCTGTACAAATTGTAAATAGCCCTTCGCTCCCTGTATTTTACCCCTGCCACCTTCAGAATTTGAAAGAGAGTATCCCAGTCAACATTGTCAAAAGCTTTCGCTAAGTCTACAAATGCTAGAAACGTAGGTTTCCATTTCCTTAATCTTTCTTCTAAGATAAGTCGTAGGGTCAGTATTGCTTCACGTGTTCCAACATTTCTACGGAATCCAAACTGATCTTCCCCGTGGTCAGCTTCTACCAGTTTTTCCATTCGTCTGTAAAGAATTAGCGTTAGTATTTTGCAGCTGTGACATATTAAACTGATAGTTCGTGTAGAGTTTTGTCAGTATTCTTTTTATTTACTTATATTTTTTTATATAAAGGGTCCACTATACAGGATGAAGAAAAATTCACGCACTCCGATTTCGCAGCGCAGTTCCTCACACACTAGCAATACAAAAATTTCTGTCACAAAATTTCATCCTGTGCTTACTGCCAGCAGTAGATGGACGTTAAAAATAGGCTATTGGCAAGACTGTAATCATATGTACGGTAATACCTCTCTCAGCATGTAACGGAGGTGCTGTGCAGTTGGTAAAGTGGATAGTGTTTTGGGTCAGAACGCAGGAGGTTGAAGGTTCGATTCTGCTATATTATACTGTAGTACGACGGTTGTCCAGAAACTAAGTTCCGATGGATCGTGAAGTGGAAACCACTGGGAAGACCCGCTAAAGCTTTGCACAGATGTGTTGGGCAGTGTCTCTAGTATGCCCGCCTATTGTGTCGCGTCGGTCTTTTCAGTTTTGAGTGAACAATGAGTTCGTAAAGATGGGAAGGGAATAGCGTCTCCCACAAAGTATGAAGGCCTGGTTAGAGGTGTCGCATCCCACACAACACAAATGTCGAGCAGATCCTTCTTCATGCCAATTCTCGGCCGCACACTGCAGGGGCAATGAAGACGCTCCTTCAGCGTTTCTGATGAGAAGTGTTTGATCACCCACAATACAGTCCGTAATTGGCTTCCCATGAGTCTTATCTCTGCTCGCAAGAACCGCTGTCTATGAGGACAAAATTTTTTCCACAGACAACTAGCTGCAGACCAGTGCAGACAACTGGCCGAAAGCACAGGCGGCTGCTTTCTATGATGAGGATATTGGAAAGATGATACAACACTACGACAAAACTCGAACTTGGAGCGGCGGCTATGTAGAGAAGTAGGTGGAAGGTGTACCTAACTGTTGCAAATAAAACGTTTCTGGTTTTCACTGTGGTTTCCATTTTGCGACCGATCGGTACTTATTTTCTGGACAACCTTCGTACAACCGTTTCTTACGCCTCATGTTTCCGACATTTAGGTATTTGGTAATTATTTGCAAAATTACGTCGTTGGCCTTTCTGGTGACGTAAGGTGCATCCGAACGCAGCAAGAATAATAGTTGATACTAATCTATGGGTCCACTGGAATCTAGTAGATGCAGTGGTGTGAAACAATTTGCGTCCGCTACGTGCAACGGTCCGTTTAAAAGCTGGTCAGTGAAAACGATTGTACTTCCATTTCCGTGTTCGTAGTATGTAAGGGCAAATGTTTTATGGAAGAACCACTGTAATCGTTGTTCGACGTTTAAGACAGCAGATGCCGTACCACGCAGACAACATTCAGCAAATATAAACACTCTCGCCTCGACTCAGAATCGAACCCTCGACCACCTGCATGCTAACTCAAAACACTATCAACTGCACCAACGGCACAGCACTACTCCTATATGCTCAGAGGTAGTTACCGTACATGTGATTACAGTGGTGCAAGATTGCCAATCTTTAACATCCACTTACTGCCGGAAATATGCGAGGAACGAAATTTTGTGGGGGGACATTTACGTATTGCTAGTGTGTGAGGAATCGCGCAGCGAAGTCCGAGTGTGCTAATTTTTCTTTACCCTGTATTTCGCCATTCATTCCTGTTGTGTACATGCAATTGCGCTTCAATTGGAAAGCGTAACTCCTCTTGAATATTGAGGATTCTGTATAGGACGGGCTGTGTGAGGCTCCACGAACAACAAGATACACGCTCGTAATTACAAACCCCCGCAAACAGCTCGTCGGCGAATCCATGTTTATCGCAGTGCTTTTTCCTCAATTATCGTATTTCCGCATGTCAGTTTTCCCTATTAACTGTGATCCACCTTGCAGCAAGGTGATTTTGCTAACTGACAACAAACTACAGGAAACGATCTCTGAGACGATAAGCAGCAAAACATGTCATATAGACATATGGCCGGAAATGCGTTCCAGGCGTGGTACACCCACTTGAATGTGCAGATCGATCTTTGAGAGTGCAACTTTCAGTGATGGAGAGCAGACGTGAGAACACATTAGGCAAGGGGTAATGTTGTATCTGTACTAGTGTTTTAGCTGCACACAGGGCAGTGAGGACCACCATACAGTAGCCACGTTACCCTTCGTACCACCAAACGCACGACTTCCAGCAGCGGAGGCAGCATCACCAGCAGGAAGTGAAGGGCTGCCTCGCCTGTGAGGCTTTGTGGAAGGATGTCTGGTCCCACGAGGCGCTCGCCAGTGGTCCCCGTTCACACATTGAGGCTGAACCGGTCTGACGATTCTCTGTTTCCCATACTCCACAGGTGGGTACTGTGAAGGTTGATAACACCGCCCCTTACATACGTAGTCTCATCTGTGAGTAGGATGGCTGACAGAAACACCAACACCGTGGTGGCCGTTTCTACGAATCAGAGACAGGACTCTCGCCACAGTCCGTGGGCAACAAGGCCAGCACTGGTTTTAAGTGATACGGGAAATGGGAGTTCTGGAGAATATTTTACATAAGTGGTCGTCAAACATTGTTCCTCAAGAGGGAATACTGACACTGTGGGGATGATGATGTTTGGTTTGTCGGGCGCTCAACTGCGCTGTCATCAGCGCCCGTACAAAGTCCGAATTTTTTACAGAGTCAAATTATTTTACACAGTCCAATCTAGCCACTGTCACGAATGATGATGATGAAATAATAAGGGCAACACAAACACCCAGTCCCAGGGCAGAGAAAATCCCCAACCCGGCCGGGAATCGAACCCAGGACCCCGTGATCCTGAGGCAGCAACGCTGGCCACTAGACCAGGAACTGCGTACACGTTGTGCAGAGGCACCTTTGGCCACATATGTACTGGACCCTATTATTAACTGGTATGTTGTGAACCCCAAAAGACTAGCTAAGGTAATGGCGTGGCAAGTTGACTGGCAGCCTCAAAGTAGATATCGTTGCATATTGGCTCAATTCGGAACACTTTGTGACGACTGTAATCTGTTTCAGATTGCTCCCAACCGCAGCAACCTAATAGAGGTAACATTGTAGTTGCGTATTTTATCTAAATTCAGCAACTGTAGTTGTTTACCTCTAAATAATCATCAACCAGTAGCATAAAACACATTTAAATTCGTGACCGGCTTCAGGCACTTAGTGCCCTTCTTCGGACGGTTATAACGATCGCATTATTTGCGAGTGTTAACAATAAGACGCATGCAGCGTATTGCTATGACATGTGGTTCACAATGCCTCTACATAAATGGTATAAAGAAGCTAGACAACAAGACAGATATCGTGCTGGAACTGGCATGATGTCTGCGCTTGTTGTCTGGCTTCTTTATACCATTTTTGTACAGGCACTATGAACCACACGACCACAGCAATATGCCAGAGGAGGAGGAGATTAGAGTTTAACGTCCCGTCGACGACGAGGTCGTTGGAAACGGAGCACGAGTTCGGATTAGGGAAGGACGCAGAAGGAAATCAGCCGTGCCCTTTCAAAGGAACGATCCCGGATTTGCATGAAGCTATTTAGGGATATCACAGAAAATAAAATAAGGATGATCTGACGCCAGTTTGAACCGTCGTTCTTCCGAATGGAAGTCGAGTGTGCTAAGCACTGCGCCACCTCGCTCGGTAGCAGTGTACTGCATGCATCTTATTGTTGACAATCGGAAATAATGTGATACCTATAACCTTCTGAAGAAGGGCGCGAAATGCCTGAAAATTAAATTTGTTTTATGTGGTGTCACCGCCAGACACCACACTTGCTAGGTGGTAGCCTTTAAATCGGCCGCGGTTCGTTAGTATACGTCGGACCCGCGTGTCGCCACTATCAGTGATTGCAGACCGAGCGCCGCCACACGGCAGATCTAGTCTAGAGACTCCCTAGCACTCGCCCCAGTTGGACAGCCGACATTACTAGCGATGGTTCATTGCCTACTTACGTTATCATTTGCCGAGGCGATAGTTTAGCATAGCCTTCAGCTGCGTCATTTGCTACGACCTAGCAAGGCGCCATTATCAGTTACTATTGATATTGTGAATCATGTACCGTCAAGAGCGACGTTCATCATTAATGGATTAAAGTTAAGTATTCCACCAGCTACGTCCGTTTTTTCTAAATTCTAATTTCCTTGTCCTGTTCCAGACCTCACGCCAGCCTGCGTGAGCTAAAACGCGTGCATTTCGGCCTCCTCTAGTATCACGGTGTTGGCTCTCCTGCGAACCACAACATTTTATGCAACTGATTGCCAATTATTTAGAGACATACACTGTAGCTGCATGATGAGGAGTTCTTGATTTCACTACGTGTGCGAATGACTGATTAATTTTACTGTTTGTACTTATATTTAAATGCGCTATTGAATATGGGACACTATCACCAAGGTGTGCTCAATTATTTAAATTACAATTTTCTTATGTGTGGCTGTAGGCTTTCCTGGCGTAATCTATTGATGAAGGTTTCTCGGGTCTCCAGCCGGGTGGTAGCGTTGATATCTCGCGACTACCCATCTTCTGGCGAAGATGGGTAGTATGACACTTCGCCGGCCGGTGTGGCCGGCGGTTCTAGGCTCTTCAGTCTGGAACCGCGCGATCGCTACCGTCGCAGGTTCGAATCCTGCCTCGGGCATGGATGTGTGTGATATCCTTAGGTTAGTTGGGTTTAAGTAGTTCTAACTTCTAGGGGACTGATGACCTAATAATTTAAGTCCCAAAGTGCTCAGAGCCATTTGCACCATTTAGTATGACACTTCCCGAAACGTCGCAAGATATCAACGCTACCACCCGGCTGGAGACCCGGGAAACCTTCATCTACAATTTTCTTGTATACACAGCGTTGTATTGCTATTCCTTGCTGCACACAAGTGCGCATTTGAAGATGCTCTTGTCTGTAATGCTCATTCACGAATCCACGTTACTCCTGTGTCACAGTTTATGCTATAGCAGCTGATCGGTACGAGTTGCGAAGGCCCCTGAGTTGTCAGTACTGGAAGATAATCAAGAAAACATTGCCACTTTACACCTTCTGCTCTTGGTCAAATTCACCAGCGCCACTTGAAAAAAAAAAAAAAAAATGGTTCAAATGGCTCTGAGCACTATGGGACTCAACATCTTAGGTCATAAGTCCCCTATAACTTAGAACTACTTAAACCTAACTAACCTAATGACATCACACACACCCATGCCCGAGGCAGGATTCGAACGGCGACCGTAGCAGTCCCGCGGTTCCGGACTGCAGCGCCAGAACCGCACGGCCACCGCGGCCTGCAGCGCCACTTGAAATTAAGAACATCTTAAAATATTACTGTGTAGGCATTTTTGTCGGTTACTGAGCAGGAAAGCTGTTAACGTTAGTTAACGTTTTTGGGCTCAGTTGTTACTTCCTAGATGCATATTATTATGAAACAGGGCTGAGAACCGCAGGCCGCACGAATACTTTATTCGCGCCGCAGTTTGACGACCCATGTTCTGCACAGTCTTCTGTCCTACCACATGCTGACAGACTGCCTGCCAGGAGGTGCAGCTCGTACTGGCACCACTGTCGCAACTGTTATCTCCACCTTCGAGTCATTGCAACGCAGTCATTGGAACGCATTTCTGGCTATGTGTCCGGATCATCTTTCCTGCTCCTACCCCCTCATCATTTCCTGCAGTTTGTGACCATTTAGCAGGATCCTCGTGTATATAATAACAACAATTTTGTCATAATGTTTATCGTTAAATAATAATAATAGTAATATCAACAATATGGTAATTGCGGGTCCGCCTTGATGCAAAAACTTTTGTCATTGATTTATTCCCCAAACTATTTTCTGTGACAAATATCGCTTACGTATGTCAATTGTATAACGCTGACATACGTAACTTCACGTTTTTGTATTTATTAACTAACAGCCGCTTACACAACTGCAGATGACGTGATGTATGCCGAGAAAAACGGCAACAGAAACACACAGCAAATATGCCAGCGACAACAATTTAAAACCATACTGTAACGTACAATAAATACGGTATTATGAAAGCTTATACAATATTTAAAAAACAAACAGTACACATGTAATAATGTTTTACAGCGTTTTATAACTATGCTATTTTCTCCATGTCTTAGAATTAATGAAGCCGCTGATGATAGCGATATTTGTCACTGAAACTAGTTTGGGGAATAAATAAATTACTAAGAAAAGTGTTTTGCACCAAGGCGGACCCATACTGTATGTAAACACGTCCAATGGAAGAGTTCCAAGATCAGATAATAATATCGTGCGGCTCATACCGTGTTACAGTTATTTTTATATGACCCCCTTTCGGTTAGAGGCGTGTCATTTTAAATCATTGAGTCACCGGTGATCGAACCCAGTTCCATCGCTTGAAAAGCGTGAACGCTACCTTTTGACTACTGACAGGGATAATTATATTTCTGACGCTAGTAAAATGAGAAAAAGCCGAAGGAAGGCAGCTGGTGTCTCTGGTAGAATACAGAGTGGTAAGAAGGTAACAAATGATGTGTCGGTTGTGTGGAAAAAATGTTCTGGAAGCAGTGCTGGCTGGAGCAGAGCTGAGAGGCTGGCAGGACGGCAGCTGCTTCCTCAGCACGTGCTGGAAACGAACGTTTGCAGGAGTCCTGGCAGGGACCAGTAATTTGGAGCGCTCATTGGCGCGAGCGAGAAATAACTAAGGGAACTGCCTACGTGCGGCTATTAAGTCTGGCTAAAAGGCAGGCGTGTTAAAACAGACGCGGGGAGAGCAGTGGACCTCACGAAGTCGAGGAGTCAGCTGGCAGCTCTCGCGGTTTTAGAACGGGAGTAATGAGGCCCGTGGGACCCAAATGTGGTTGTGGAGGTGCGTATATGAAGTAGGGAGTGGGTGATATTCAGTGATCAATAAATTTGGTGGAGGAAGCCAGAAAGGACCCATACTTAGCACTGAGGCCACGAAAGGCTCAGAGCAGTGGACAAATAGATATAACGCTTTGGGAAGAACAAAATGTTTCAAATGGCTCTGAGCACTATGGGACTTAACAGTTGAGGTCATCAGTCCCCTAGAACTTAGAACCACTTAAACCTAACTAACCTGAGGACATCACACACATCCATGCCCGAAGCAGGATTCGAACCTGCGACCGTAGCAGTCGCGCGGTTCCGGACTGAAGCGCCTAGAACCGCTCGGCCACCGCGGCCGGCTGGGAAGAACAGTTCTGCAACATGCTCAACATAGATAACATCGACACTCCATACGAACCGGTCACCATGGAGACAGAACTAACCCCTTCACGACGGAAGAGGCTCACGAGATAACAACGCCTCTAAAACACAATAAGGCTCCAGGTCCCGACGCAATATGTAATGAACATATCAAAGGTTCAACTATCCTACTACATCAGTGACAGATATATTAAACTTCTGTCTACAAGAGGGCAACAAACCAGAAATATGGAGGACGTCGACAATTAAGATGCTATATAAGGGGAAAGGCAACCAAATGGATCGAACAGCGGAGGAGTGGTACTCAAGCGTCAACTTTAGGTTACAATATCTCCGGATGTAGTTAACATTTTAAAATGCAACAAACGGCACTGATTACGTATTTGTTTATATGTTCCGATGTGTTAACAAAACTAACGGGGTTCCATTTAAAAAAACGTAGGTTTGTGTTAAAAAACATACTTTCGAGCATTTTTTTATCGTTTGTATTAACCAATTACACTAGCCCCTCTCCTCACGTTCGGTCTGTGGAATCGGTTCGTCAGTATTTGATGTGGTTTACGAAATATATCCAGCGGTAACGTTAGGTGACTCACCCTGTATATGTTCTAGTCCTACGGGAATCTGAAACAGTTGATAAATTCTTTTACTGTCCATGTGTCTGAAGGGCTCACCAGCTTTCCTGCTTTTGAGTGAAAGGGTGCGTCTTAATTAACGAGCACTTGCCCATATAGAAACGTGGCGATGTCAGCTAGCTTGGGGGCAGTCATAGATAACAGCGAGACGGGCTTGGTAAGGTGTTATAGAAGACAATACAGTCCCTTTGTTCCTGTGCAAGCGTGTTTTTGTGTGCGTGTACTTCTCCCTTTTAACTTAAGACTCGTATCCTGTCTCGATTATTGGGGATATTGTCGGTTGGAGACATTAGAAACCAGTTTAAGACCGTGATGTGACTATTACTGCTGGCCATATCCAATCCCATGGTCGGACCTGAGAGTATTTTTAATGTAGTCGGATTTCTGCAGGACACTGATTAGCGTATTGGGTAACAATAATGAGAACTTTAACGTTGCCTTGCGGGTAAAATACTGATGACCCTTACTCATACTGTTACTATACGTGTAGCAGTGCAGATAACTAATGCGGATCCGCCAACATGCGTTTCCGGATAAGTCTGCAGAGCAGTTCGTTGCGTCAATTTTTCCCGCGCACATTGCGAAGAGATCACGGATTCTGGTCTCGGTGGCTTATCACGGGGCCAACGGTGCTCCGTCGGCTAGACGGAAGGGACGTTTCACTTTCAGCGGCCGAGTTCATTCAGTCAGCCGACAACCAGTCACATATTTTTCTTTGAACGCCACAAGCAGAGCCTCGTCAAGAGTGACTTGTTACATGGCAGCAACACTGCAATCCGTCAGTCACAAAATTATTGTATTCCATCGAAGACTGATAGCATTATTCACGATAACTACTTCTTTATCCAAAAACGCAAGCATTTTCGCGTTTCTGTGACCAATGGACATCACCAATATTACATAACTTATTCATAATGTGGCTCAGTAACTAATGTAAAGTGCGACAGACCAAAGTATTGAGACGTCCACAGATATCGACATTCCAACAACAATCACGTAGTCCGACAAAGAATACTTTCGCGGTACGCATTCATTTCACAGACACCGGTAATGTGTTTTTAGCGCAGTCCGTAGGTACGTTGGACCTTCGAAATCAGCAAATTTTGTGAACTTTTATCACGTAGTATGTAGGCGGCATGTAGTGTAGAATCCAAATTTAACCCTCTGCTCTAACTTACTGGGAGCCCAAAAGCCGAGAAAATGTGTCGGTTTTATCATTTTTTCTATATAATTTTTTTTCTTGCATCCAACAACTAAAGCTTAAGACACTTCTTGTAGAGAGAACAATTTCTAACGGTTTGCATTCGTTAAATTTGTATTTACGCCACATACTTACAAAGATACAAAGTTTCAAGCAAACAATAAGGATCGAGTACTATTGAAGAAAAAAGCAGTAAGAATAGATTTTAACATTATAATTTTAATATTTCAGTTCTTTTAAAAAGTTATTACTAGTATGCCTCCGAACCAAATGGTACACATTTGTAGTGTCTCCTCTCGCTCAACCTTGAAAAGTGTCGTCGTCAGTGTTGTCATCATTCTTATCAGTAATGGCACACATGATGTCATCGATGACACGGAGTTCATGACATCATCCATCAATAAAATCAGTCTACGGTACATAAATGAAAATTAATAACCTCTCCCTTCTTATCTCCAGCCAATCATAATGCAGTATTGAAAAGCCAAGATGGCGGAAATAGCCCAGTGTGATTGTGGAAAATTAAAAAAACCCTCCCCTCCCCTACCTCAAGCAAATCATAGTTCAGCAAGCAGTCCTCACCTCCAGCTAACAAAATGCGTATTAAAAGTCCAGAATGGTTAAACTAACCCAATTGAAATCAAGGAAAATTAAAAACACTTACTCCCCCCGCCCCCCATCTCCTACATCCAACCAATCGTAGAGCAGTATTATGCTTTAAAAAAGAATCTGAAATTGAGGAAATAGTCCAGTGGAAAACTTAAAATCCCAAATAGACAGAGTCCTTCCTTGTCTCCAGCCAATCAGAACGTTGTATTAAACACGCAAGATGATGTAAACAGGGTAACTGTGCTTTCTACCTCATCCCTCCTCTTTCCAAAGAATCTGAGCTTAGTATTAGGCAATGAACCAGGTTATGTAGTAAAAAAATTACGTAATATCAATTTGAAAAGCAAAAAATATATTTGCAATCACAACCTAGTATTCCTGTGAACATTATAGCCCCATCTCGGCTGCGCTCAAAAGTGTCCTAAAAATTTATAAAAAAACATATATCTGAACTGCATAAAAAATGACGAACTATGTTTTCATTACTAACTTCCAAACGGTCGTTTACGCATTGTCTCATCAGTCATATCGGTAAATTTCATTTGAAGCTCTATGTATCACTCGCTGTGGAATATGCGAATGAGCATATAACATACTATTTATAAATAATTAAAAACTAACATTTCATTATAAAATGTAAATAAAGAATTAATAATTTGCAGTTATCGGACGTGAGTGTTGCCTTAAATACTCTGCCATAAACTCTGAAAAAGCGAAATAAAATCAACACCTGTTTTATATCATACATTTATACAGTCATCAACAGAAGACTGCAGTGTTAGTCATATGTTCGATTTCTATATCACAAGTTGTTCACTGTTGCCAACAGATGTCTACACTGGTGAAAACATTCGAAGTTCGACCTATGGACAACACTAAGCCTTAAATTAATTATTTACCATATCTTTGATGCCTGTAAAATGTCATAATATTCTAAAATGTCTGCAAACTACGTCATCAACGCACCAAGTACTATGTTTATGTTGATTATCACATTGTTTACATCAAGTTAATGTTCTAATGTGTGAATTCCTATGGGAACAAGCTGCTGAGGTTATCGGTCCCTAGACTTACACACTACTTAAACTAACTTATACTAAGAACAGCACACACACCCATGCCCGAGGGAGGACGCGAACCTCCGGCGGGAGGGGCCACGGAAGTGCTTTGTTTATACACACTCACTAAATGATCAAAGACGGTAACAGAAAATTTTAAAATCTCCAAAGAAAATGTGAGAGCAAATATCTTGAAAATAAATGAAATTATTTGTCATTTATTGTAATATCTTACACACTTTGCAAGCAAACTAAATATTTCTGCACCTTAATTCTGTCTAAATTATCAAGAATTTTTAAAATGCACAAAGCTAGTATATTAGCGCTATTGCATTAGGCTCAGGCGTTAGACACATCCCTCAGCCCCGGGTTTGAACCTAAGGTCCTGTGTTCATGTTGAGTGACAGCCTTTTTGCTATGATGTAATCATTAACCCTGTAGCCTGGTAACATCACGTAAAACCAATGACCTCGAGTGCGTGACTTCATCAAAATGATGGATAATTTAAAAAAGCTAAAGATGGAGATACGAGAAATTGTGCCTCAACATGAGTAAACACATCAACTTAACTCAAAAATGAGAGAAATCAAATATCACATACCGTATTATATGCTTGTGGTGACACATGAAGCAATACCCCTCTACACTACATGGTGGAGCACAAAATTGTGAGATCTCACTTAACTCAAAAATTCCATACAACTCGCTCTGGACGCTACTGTTCTTTAGCGAGATATCAAGACTCAGCGACTTAGATCTTTGTATCTGCAGTCCATATTTCCCTAAAAAAACGCTTTCATATATCTAGTGTAGGCAAGTGATCGTTCTCAGTCAAAACACACGGCATAATGTCTCTAAGAGAATGTAGTGCTTTTGTGTCGAAAACTAATGCGGTGACACAGAACTCGAAGCTGAATTTAGTGAGGATTTTGCCTGTTCTTTTTCACTGTAAATTCAAAGTTTGAGATATAGCTAAAACATTTCATCAGTAGCTGCATGTATTTTAATAAGTAATACAGAAAATTTACATGTTGAACTATTTAATTTAGAGGTTTATTGTACCTGCAGAGTGTACGAAATCTTACATACAATACAATTTCATTTTGCTCGAGTTTTCGTACAAATCTTGCGATTATGATAAGTCTGCAAGCTGTGTGTATTTTAATTTATTTATTTAGCGTATGTGGTTTTCAAGTACAAATGGTTTCATGTTTAAATACATACAGACAGATAAAGATAAAATCAACATACATTATAACACATAAATAATGTCTCGTCTATGGACATTCAATTAAGGATAAAGTAGGCATACACAGGTTGTTACAATAAGGTATCTTGTCATAGGTAAGATAAAATTGTCATATAGAAATTGTTGCTATAAGGTCATTCAGCAATCACATATATGGAATCTATAGAGTCTCTTTAAAGTTCTATGTCTAAGTTTTCCATCCACTCGACGGCTGCAGGGGAGGCCGCATAAAGTTCTCGAATGGATCCTTTAAACGCACGTTTAGGGCATTCCTGAATGATGTGCTGGATCGTTTGCTCTGGATATCCACAATCGCACTGTGGTGAATCTCGTATGCCCCATCTACAGAGCATCTCGCCACTTCTGCCATGAGCAGTTATGAGTCTATTGAGTATAACCCAAGTTCTTCTTGGCAGGTCTGTACCAGGTAGGTTTCCATCAGGTGATATTTCATTGCAGTTCTTGGATAGTCCAGTCTGAGACCATTCATTTTTCCATGAATCCATAGCATCGTAAGACGTAGCCATAAGGTTATGAGCTGTTCTCCATGGTGGTCTTTTAGATCTTAGTCGGGAAAGATTTGGAGCAATGCCCTGATGGATTGGAAGGTTGGTATTGGAGGAGATTTTACGCCATTCATTAACTAAGGCGGTTTGCCACCTAAGATGTGGTGGAGCTATACTGCAGAGAACAGGAAGCCAAAGTAGTGGGGTGGATTTAATGGTCCTAGTTATGGTTCTCATGGTATTGTTTAGTTGAGTATCCACTTTAGACGTGTGGCTGCTGTTAAGCCAAACAGGGCTGCAATATTCCGCAACAGAATATTCCAGTGCTACAGAAGAAATCTTCAGAGTATGTACATCAGCTCCCCAGCTAGTATTGGCGAGCTTTTGAATAATATTATTTCTTGTACGTATCTTAGCAGCAGTATCTATTAGGTGTGGTTTGAATGTAAGCGATCTATCCAATTTAATACCAAGATACTTTGGGTTTTGGTTATGCTTTAACTTTCTACCAGCAAAGGTAACGTCAAGGGATCGGGTTGCCTGTTGGTTGTTTAAATGAAACACTGTAACTTCTGACTTTATTGGGTTAGGAATTAATCTCCAAGATCTGAAATATTTACCTATTACTCCGAGGTCTTGGTTAAGAGAGTTTTCACACTGTTCAAAACTTTCATGATGCACAGCCAGGGCCATGTCATCTGCGTAACAGAACTTCCGCGCATTTGTTGTTGGTATGTCGCTTATGTACACAATGAAAAGTAATGGTGCCAATACAGAACTTTGTGGTAAGCCGTTGTTTGAAACAATGGTTCGACTCTTCTTTCCTTCTAGATGAACTTCAAGGGTTCTATTGCTGAGCATATCACTTAGTAATTTGTACAAGGTCTGGCAAGGGATAATCTCAAGTATCTTGCTAAGAAGACCATGTCTCCACACAGTATCGTATACAGCGGTTAAATCTACAAATGCAACAGCTGTTTTAAGTTTACGTTCATACCGTTCTCGATATGTGTTGTTAAAGCCAATAGTTGGTCGCAACAGTTACGTTGTGGTCGAAAACCAACCTGCTCTATGGGGATTCTTTCACTCAAAGTCGTCCCAATACGATTATACAAGAGTCTCTCCAAGAGTTTGAAGCAGATGCTCAGGAGAGAGATTGGTCTAAAATGTTCAGGCTTGTCTGGTGTTTTCCCAGGTTTTAATATTGGCAATACTTTAGATCTTTTGAATATCTTAGGCACTCGGCCTTCTTCAAGGATGTTATTATAGAAGTTCACGAGCCAGTTGATAACATTTTTCCCACTATACTTAATAAATTCTGGGTATAACTCATCTGGCCCAGCTGCCTTCCTAGTTTTGATGTTCGAGATAGCCGTTTTCAGTTCTTCCACTGTGAAAGGTGCTGCAGGACGTGATCTTTCAGTAGCTTGTCTCCACCGTGTTTTAATTAGTTTCTTAATGTTTCTGGCGGTTTCTTTGTCAAGAGGTGCCCTGGACATACTGGCTACACGGCCTGCGATTGCATTGGGAGTGGCTTTTGCTCTTTCACAGGGATAGTATGCACCAGATCCTAGTCATGCGGACACTTTAGAAGAGGAAAAATATTTATCTCAAAGATCCATAGAACTGGCAAGTATATTATGCATAATCGACTGCTGCTCAACCTATACATTCTTATCATTAGTACGAATATGCTAGCTGCGTACGTTTTAATAATTAATAGAGACAACTTATATGCATCAATATGTCATTGGGTTGCAAACTATGCGGAATCTTGCAATAAATTATAAATCGTTTCATTTGTTTTCGAGATATCGAATCTGACATTGTCTTTGAAATGTCAGACACACTGTTACTGTCTTTGATCATCATGTGAGTGTGTATTAACAGTGAATGCCGTACTGCAGTTTACGTGATATATCGTGACTCTTAAAACTGCTTATTCCTCCTTTAAAATTAACACCTTCTTCTCTCCTTCCTTCCTTGAAAATCGAGCTGTTCATTAGATGTTGGTGTAGTTGATGACAAGTTTTCAGCGAGTCATAATTGTGAATGCACCAGTTTGTATATTACTTGTCATCGACAATATTTTTTCAGTTGATGCGTTATCTTCGCTCCCCTGCCAAACTCGCTATAAGGAAATGTTAGGTGATTACTGTACACATTATCATACTGAATACACTTTGTGTGTTTGGATACTGTTGAAATGTAAATATTTCATTCTATTTGATTGCTGATACGTTTTAGAATATTGTGGCATTCGACAAGCATTGTACATGAGGTAAAAGCCTTACAATGGCTTTTCTTTAACCTTAACTAGCCCCAGAACATTTGCAATAATTATATATATCGACTACATTTTTCTAGTGATATATTATTTTCACTCCCACCGCCCCCTCCGCCCCCCCCCCTCCCTCAACGCCTCTTGCTGGCACATAGTATAGAGTTCACAGTCAGATTTATAGACTTTTCTTTTTTTGTTTCCTTTATTGAATTTAGATTCCCCCAGTGAGTGAGGGGGGGGGGGGCTATCAACATCTGCAAATGCCGCTCTGCAGCCTACAGAAGAGTTAAAAACGTAGTAAGAAGACAATAAACAATAAAAACAGGCGATAAAACGGTGACTTTTTAAAACTGTAACATGGCGAAAAGTTGTGGAAGTGAGAATATAAAAACAAAGCGTTGGTGATGCTGAGTAAAACACATAGTAATTACGCAGGCACAATTAAGAATCACGGCGACAGTCTGGTTTCTGTTTGCAAGAGATAAAAAACTCACCTAGCGACAATATGGTGTCTGTTCGCAACACTTAAAAAAGGGGACACAGAACACTGGAAAGATTTATAGACGGATATGTATGGAATATAACCAGGTGCAAACACTGTGATAAGCGCACCTTTTTGCAATGCTGATACAATGTGCAGACATTTTAGAGTATTATGACTTTTGACAAACACCATAGATGTGGTAAATAATTAATTTAAGGGCCTGTTGTGTCTTAAAATAAGTGTTGTCCATGGATCGAACTTTAAATGTTTTTACCCCTGCAGATACCTTTTCATGAAGTGATACAGAGTTCGAACATTTGACAATTTCAACAGAGCCGCTATCTATTGTTGACAGTCAGCAACTGGGATATACAACAGCAGTTGATTTTATTTCGCGTTTTCGAGGGTTACAGAATGATATTTGTAATAAAATTGTTGTTAGACAGCTACATGTTACCAATTCGTTATTTATATTTTAGAAGCAAATGTTAATTTTTAATTATTAATAAATAGTTTGTTATTTACTCGTTCTAATATTGGTTAGCAAATGGTACATAGCTTCGAATGAAATTCACTGATGTGAGGACGAATGCAGATCCTATACGTCTCTCACAAACTGGATGCCCCCTTCCCCCCCCCCCCCCCCCCATCCTTTGGTTTCCCCCATCCTCTCCCACCTTAGCCCGCTGCCGCACCTGTCCCACAGTGTCCCGCCTGGTCTCCATCTCCACACGCTCCAGACCCTCGCCCAAGGAGGCTTCCGCCAACTCCCCCTCCCGGATGATGTTCTAGTGCCTTCCGTCTACCCCTCCTACCAGATCTAATCCCTCCTTCTTCCCCCCCCTCCTCCTGGCTCCCTCTCCCCCTTCCCATCCTCCCTTTTCCCCTGCTGAACACCTTCTTTACCCTTTTCACCCCCTCCCCCCTGGGCTTCCAGCACCTTTCCTTCTCCCCTCCACTTCCCCACTTCCCCCCTCCTACCCCCCTCCTGGTTTCCCCCTACCATCTCTCCCCCCCTTTTTCTTCCCCCACTCCTCCCATCACCCAGTGGTAGGTCCCCTTCGGTGCAGTGATTTTTAACATTTTCGTTGTGGTGCCAGTGTTACTCCAGTGCCATTTGCAGTGCGACGTTCCACCAGCACCGGCAGTGTTGCCAGCATCATTCATTTGTGTTCCCACTGTGGTGTTCCTTTGTTTTCGTGTAGACTCACAGTGTTCATTCCCCGCATGTGTGTATGACTCTCGTCTATGTTATTTTTAAATCTACCGTTTCTACTCATCTGTTTTTGTTCTTTTTAATTGATCACTTTATACCATTCTGTGTTATGTGTTATTTTCTCATTTGCCTATGTTTCCTCTGTAACTCTCTTGGCTGAAGAGTGGTGTACTGTGCCACTGCCAGCCTGCCCCTGTTTGGGGAGTGAAATAACAACAAAGAAAAAGAAATCGCTGATGACACTGCTCAGATTTGTTGGAAGTCAGTAATGAAAACGTAAGTCATCATATGTAATTCAGGTACATTAACATATTTTTATAAACATTTCAGATACCTTTGAATGCAGCGTAGATGGGACTTACACCAGTTGACTTTTGCATTAAACAGAGACCATTTGGGGCTACCCTGTAATTGGCTCTTATTTTTTAATGTTATTGGTTCCAAACTACAAAAGACAGATACAAAATTACCACATTTCTGAACAGAGAGAAGTTCAGATTTTTATGTATACAATGTGAGCAGCATGTGTTACGCGACAAATATCAAAACGTTGGCTCGTTTCCTGCCACACACGAAACAGCTGGTCTCTCGTTATCGAATTCACAGCTTCAAGAATGCGATGTTGCAGACTTTCAAGAGCGTCAGGCATAGAGGGACTAAAACCGAGGTCTTTTGCGTAACCCTACAGATAAAAGTCACAAGGTGTGAGGTCTAGAGACCTGGGAGGCCGCCGGCGATCAAGTTCATATTCTGCTCCTGCTGGGAGGACGAGCCTGCGAGAGCTAAACAACGCGTCTAATACAGCACTCCCATTGACAGGCAAATACAATATTTATGACGAAAAGAGACTTTTGAAGCATGTAATTCAAATTATGAATATGACAAGTATGATATTTGCTATTCAAAACAGAGCAGATTTGAAGACCGAATTGCAGACAAGAGATGACCTGGAATCTCCCAGGATGGAGACAGGGAGGGGAAATTAAGCTCTTGGAAAGTACGCATAAAATGTGTGATGGTATTCATGGAGGTGTTAAGTGAGGCAGAACGGAAATACTGCAGCGCCTGCAGAACAGAATGCAGCGCCAGGATTTACGAGGGACTCACGTGCACTAACGTTGCGAGCCGGATGATTGATGACGGTGGCAATAAATGACGGCCTTCCGCGACTGTTCCAGCGCTCGCCATCGTCTGCACTAGAATTAATCCTCCTTATTCATTAGGCCGCCCAGTTCCTTGCTCGTGTCTACCTCTCGCTCCAACTCAGACACTGATTTCTTTCTCTGTTGCATGTTGCAGTTGATAATCGTGTGGTTTAGTTTGGAAAGTACCAGTGCCTCATTTGACCCTTCCTGTCGAGAGAGTCCTACATTCATCCAAGTTTTTGTCCATATACTTAGTTTTATCTCTCTTTTTATGTAGTTGCTTACGTCTTCATATTCCGTGAAAGGTGTTTTATCACGCACAGCTAATCTTTCTGTTCGTTGACTCCAAGATACTATCACAGGCAATTAAGAATTCGGATGTTGCATGGAAACGTCGTGCTTCTAAAGCTACTGCACTCCTCACAGAATTGAACTAGACTGATCCAGAAGAGGTGTCTTCATCTGGAGTAACAGCGACTGAGAGGTGAACGTGGGATGTGTATTTGTGAACTCTAATCTTGTCAAGCTGACTGACAGCTTAAGTTCACACTCGTCGTGCCGCAGCGAAATAAGTGAGATGGTGTTTTGATGAGCTTCTGCCGTAAAATTCAAACAGCAAACTCCTGAGCTAGAAAGTTATACTGAAAAAAAATTACAAAAGATGAGTAATTCTGAAGCTACAAGAAACGTAAGGGAAATAAGTAAGTAAGGGAACATATTCTATAAAAAATATCAGACTCCAAGAAATGGAAACCATGTTGCTGTGTACAGAAAGATTGAATCATGGAAGCCCGGTGATCTAGCAGTCATTTTCTTTAATAAAACGATACGAACCCAGGTATCCTGCATTACAGACGTTAGTAATATCAAGAAAAGTCCAGGAAACACTAGTAGAACCAAATCATTGTAAGAATCCAAGATGTAGGATCGAACGTACATGGTTTTACGACGACGTTTATTAGTTCTTGTAACATCGAACACATTTGTCTATTACGAATATTTGTTACGTTCGTGTCCTTAACCCACGCAGTACCAGTGCAATTACCATAACGCGCATTACCGTGGGAGGGGGGGGAGGGGGTCGGGAGGTGCTTTACGTCCACCCTAAAAAAAGGTTTAAAAATTCATTAACTGTTGTTGACTTACATCAACAATATACATTTTAAAGAGTTAGGGTCCAGAACCTGAAAATATCTTTGAGCACACTTTTAGTAATGTCAACACACTTTTAGTAACGTGTACTACCAAGCTGGAGCTACTTTATGACTATCACAAACAACCTTAAAAAATGCAAATGTCTTTAATTTTTATTCACCATATAAGTTTGGAAGAGATACTGATGTGTAAGTAAGGTCCTGAACCTGAAATTATTGAATATGACATTCATTATGTAAAGTGCTATCTACTACGAAGATTTAAATTTTTGGGTTAAGCTTAACTAAAAAATTTGAAACATTTATGAAATGTGGTAGACGAATTCATTAAAAACAATAAATATCTTTTTCAAAATTTTAAAATATAAAGTAACCAACTAGATAACAATATATTCAGAAAACGAGCACAAAGTACCCCTCCCTTGTTATTGTGAGGGTTAATGTACTGAAGGGGCTGCAGTGGCATTATGGCTCAATTGCTCAACGGTGTTAGGAAGTGAATCTCTCAGGACAAAATAATAGCCGCCCCCTTAAAATAGCACAGCGATCACTTTGGACTGCTGTGGGAAGTGCATGTGGTATGGGTTCAGGGCGCTCAAGTGGCTGTCCACGGCTGACGTAAATCGTGGTAGTGAGCTTGCCTGTATGTGCCAGCGGCGACTCGTAGTGACATGGAAGCAATGAGGCCTTGATAGGTCGCTGATGGAAGCTGGCGCCACATCTGCACACACAAGCCACTCAATTCCCATAAATTCACGGCGACGTGCTCTGACGCCCCGTTCAATCACATCCCAAATGTGTTGGCTTGGGTTCAGATCGGGCGAGGTAGGAGGGCCAGCACATCAGCTGGAACACGCCACTATCTTCCTCGAACCACTCCATCACACTCATGGCCTTCTGACATGATGCGTAATCTTGCTGCAAAATGCCGCTGCAATCAGGAAACATGATCGTCATGAAGGAGTGTACGTGGTCTATAACCAGTGGACGATGCTCCTTGACCCTCATGGTGCCTTGCACGAGCTCCGCTGGACCTATGGATGCCCACCTGAATATTCCACAAATGCAGCCGCCGTCAGATTGTTTCCGTCCCGCAATACAGGTGTCAAGGAGATCTTCCCCTGGAAGACGACGGGCTCTCGTCCTCCCATTGCCCTCATGAACAAGGTATCGGGATTCATCAGACCGTGCAACGCTCTGCCACTGCGCCAATGCCCAGTGCCGATGGTCACATGCCCATTTCAGTCGCAGTTGCCGATGTCGTGGTGTTAACATTGGCACATGCATGGGTCGTCGGCTGCGAAGGCCTGTCGTTAGGAGTGTTCAGTGCACTGTGTCTTCAGACACACTTGTACTCTGCCCAGCAATAAAGTCTGATGTTAGTTCCGCCAAAGTTGGTCACCTGTCCTGTTTTACCAGTGCCCAGCCTACGACGTCCGACACCTGTAATGAGAGTGACCACCCAACACCACGATCTCTGGACGTGCCTTCACCGTGGTTTTGCCACTTATTGAAGACACTCAACACAGCACTCCTCGAACAGCCGACGAGCCATGCTGTTTCCGAAATGCTCGTGCCGAGCCTCCAGGTCATCATAACTTGCCGTCGGTCAAACTCAAATAGATGGCGCGCCTTCGCCATTGTACACACGGACAGTACGCTCACTGATACCACATGCACCGTGCGTGTGTCTGACTGCCAGTCATTCCTCGCCAGGTGACGCTGCTATCGTCCAGACTGGTTTGTGTCGACAGCAGGTCGGTGGTCATACTGTCTGGCTGATCAGTGTACTTTTCAAGACACGCAGAGTCAAAAAAGTCAAATAAAATTCGTAAATAGAAGAAACTTCATCCGTCTACTGTTCGCTGCTTTTCACGAAAAGTGACAAGAAGCTGAATACTACAAAAAATCACCAGTATGCTCCTACTGACTCCGATATTTGGAAAGTTTGCTCAATGAACATGTCGTAGTCGAGAACCGTACCACTATTTGGGCATTACGAATACTCGGTGAAAAAGGCTGAAAACTGAGTTTGCATAAATCTGTTTTTCTTGTCAAGTTGTCCGATTCCAAGGGCTGCAAGCAGATAAAGGCATATTATGTACACACAGGCCACAGACCAGCTACATTCTGTTTTTATTATAAAATGTGAAATTATTGTTAAGTTTCTAATTTATTATTATCGCCTTAATTTCCTTTCGCTTTTTTCATTTCATAGAATTGGCAGGCAAATAATAAGATCTGTCTAAGAAAATTTAGCGTTCTTTTTCTTTAATTATTTTGAATGAAAACCCCGTTTCGTAATCAAATATATTTATTTGGTTTTAACAGCAGTATTAATGTAATTGATTTTTTGCTGACAAAACTGAAAAGGCTCTCAAAACATTCAGCACGAGAATTTAGGTAGTAAACGAAGTAGAACATTTACCAGGAACAATTACACGATAATAGTTAACATTTCGGTAAGGGATTAATTCAATGGCCAATATGTGTTGTCCAGTCTGTTGTTAAATACTCATCCTATAATGTGTTGATCTATAAAACGACTGCGTTCACCAGAAACAACATCACTCAAAGTTGATAGCAGTCTTGTCGACGTTGTTATTGAAACAGCACGGATAGCTTTTTGCATTTTGTGTAACAACCTATATTTCAAAGCAATAGAAATTTTATGAATTAGCAGTACTCGTTTAAAGAAGTTTTACTTAAAAATTAAAAATATTACTATCGCTGCTGTTGTAAACTGATATACCAGTTGTTTTACCCGTGTTTTAGTAAAAAATAAAAAATGATTGTTATAACCGAGACCAGTCAAACACTCCAAAATACCGGTTGTTCGGAACTAACATGCTGGTATCGGTCGACGGAGAGACGTGACAGAGTGGCAGAGGAGCTGTGGTATCTGGTCGCGCCCACGACCACACCAGGGATGAAGTTGCCCGACTTGTCGATGTATAAGAAACCTAACTAATCCAGAGTGATCTTAGACACTTGTTACAAAACGTACTTCTCCTGCATCACTCTTCTCCACTGCGACACTTGCTTGTCCTGCACACTGCAACCCCATTTAAAATCAATCAGATTCACAAATGTGCACTAAACTTACTGTTTGTAAATCACTTGAATGCTGCATTCCTTACTTCTGAACTGGCAGAAACTGGACGACTTCAGGCTTTTAATGCTTTGTGCCTAACCACTCTAATAATAATAACAACAACACTGTGTGTAGCAGCCCTTATGGAGTTACTGCTGTGCTGTGCTCTCAGTTAATTCGTTTATCTGTCTCGAAGCGAGTAATGAAGCAATTTATGGACTACTTCAGTTACTCTCAGCAACTGGGACAAGACATTTCCTTGAGATATTTAGCACTTTTTACCTATATGCCTCTCTGTTATAATCAGCGATGTACGAGACAAAGCACAACATATATGTGGACTAGGTGAGGAACTTGTAACCTCCATATTCATGCTGCTAATTGAGAAAAAGTAATTATTGATAACGTATACAATCAGTATTACAGTATTACAAAATTGTGGTAATAATAATGATCTTTTGAATGATTTACTTTCGTGACTGAAACAGAACCGAATCGTTTGGTTTTTCCCCTCAGAAAATTTCATTTTGCTCCTCAGGGGGTAATTACCCCCAGGTTGGGAACAACTGAAATAGATAGCAACGAATAGTATGGTATGAAACTTCGCGATTTCACCTCTTTTCAAGGGACACAAGACATCGAGTGCTCCGAGGATCCAGTGAGGCAGTGTGTGGAGAGGGTAATTCTGCCCGATGGTGATTATGTGATGCTTTGCGAGCGTCCTTCGTACCATGTCACAGTTCCACTCATACAGATTACCGTGAACATGAACCACGATGTTTATTTGTTTCTGATGGCCTCAGCTGGTCATGAATACCTCAATAAACCAGTGGTGCTCATCCTCGCTGAACTGAAGTCAGCAAGGGTAAAGGCGGTGTTGCTGGGTACTAGCGTTATGTCTCCTGCGGTGAATTAATTTTTATTCGGTGTGCTTACTTGTCAAGGCATTTGAAACTGATGAAGAGAAATAATGTAAAGTGGACCTCAGCAATATGGGAGATACGTAAAACCATTCACATATATACGAGGGCTATTCGGAAAGTAAGGAACGATAGGTCGCGAAATAGAAACCACAGTGAAAGTCAAAACTGTTTTATTTGGAACGGTTAGCTACACTTTCCAGCTACTTCTCTACACAGTCGCCGCTCAGGATTAGACATCTGTCGTAGCGTTGTACCAACTTTTCAATTCCCTCGTTATAGACGACAGCCGCCAGTGATTTCCAACAACTTTCTACTCTGAACTGCAGCTCGTTGTCTGTGTCAAAATATTGTCTTCATAGCCTGCGGTTCATTTCAGCAGAGATGAACCTCAGGGGTAGCGAATTACGGGCTGTATTGCGGGTGATCAAACACTTCACATCGAAAACTCTGCAGGAGCATCTTCATTGCCCCTGCAGAGTGCGGCCTAGCATTTTCGTGTAGAACGAACCGCTTGACAGCTATGTTATATGGATTGCATAGCTCCAGGTGAAATATTTCGCCAGACCCTCATACTTGGCGGGAGACGCTGATTTCTAGCCATCTTTACGTTCTCACTGTCAGCTTAGAACTGAAAAGAGCGACATGATGCGATCGGCGAGCGTACTAGACACAGTGCCCAACGCATCTGTGCAAAGCTTGACCAGATTTTCACTGTCTTTTCCATTTCGCGACCGATCATTCCTTACTTTCCGAATAACCCTCGTAACATACAGCACAGTTTCTTCCAACTCAGCGTAAACGTAAGCTGTATGCCGATTCTGTTTTTGAAAACAGCCACATTTTCATTTGTTCATTAGCATTTCGCAACGAACTGAGATAGAACATTACAGATGCTTCATCTTCATGCTATTTTCTAGAGTCTCATGAAGAGAAAAGTCACAAGAGACACGCAGTAACCTCGAATCTGAAAATGATAACCTAGGAAACTACTACAGATTCGTTGAAGTATATCCGTTTTGTATTTCCGCCAGACAACGATACTGATATGGCTTCTCTGGTTGTGTATACTCCGTGGCTGTATTGTCCCATCTAGGTAGTACCCGTCCCACCACCAGGACCATTACAGGCGCGTGAATTGGGACGAACCAGTGCAGTTAAAAACCAGGCCGTCGTGGTGGTCTGGTCAGATCGCTTAATAATTAGCACCACAACTGTCTACCAGTAACTAAACTGCTTGTGTATTTGGGTTTCGCATTGGATGTTATTCACCATTTTATCTTAGCTCAAGAAAACCTCGGCATTCCCACACTTGTTTTGAAAGTACGAGGTCTGCACATGGATACACTATAGCTGCGCTCACCTGCAAAGTTTTCTGTTCCTACTGAGAAACAAAACTCTCCTGAAATCCGCTTGGAGCACCGTACAGACACCACACAGCCGACCGGCTGGGATGGGATTCTCGCGTAAAGAGCTAACTTATCTCCTCTTAGCATCGTCCATGTGCAGAGTCTGTAAACAATTTGTGTATGTCGGCCGTTCACAACCTCGTGCACGCAAATTTGCCATGAAACGATTTGTCGCTGGAGTAAAGCAACCGACTCGTGTTCAGATAATCGCTCTGTCGTTCAAACTTTAGATTTCTCCGAACCTTCTCAGGCGGATGCTTGGCGCCAGCTGGAGCCCCTGCGCTTTAGGCAACCTGCGGTACTCAAGCGTGCCGCGGTGTTGAAGTCCACCAGGCGCCTCTCACTTAGCAACGTAACAGCAGTGGGCAGCTGCCGAACAGAGGCACTCTGCTAACGATAACGTCTCGTTTTTTTTTTTTTTTTCGAAAATGTTGGGACTTCTGGGTTATTTGTCAATAAAGAAGTCGATCTTGGTATATATCCAAGTGGCCCCAGAGCATTAAGAAATATTGCAAATTTTACATACAAAAGTAGTTTCTTACATCACTATAATACCATAGCATTAATAAGCTTAACGAAGATTATGGGGATATAAGCGAGCAGCATCTAGGTTAGAAGCTGTGTTAGCAGCAGTGGACACCAGGTGCTCTCAAACCACAAAAACAAACAGAGTAATGTTGATATTGAATAAGACAGGGTGACCTGTAACTCCATTCATAAATTTTCAGATGTTGTTCAATGACATTTTACAAGTATTTTGGTGTAAGGGACCCGTGGCCTCGAGTGAATTGCTACGAAGTAATAATCTAATTTTTATTTATGCACTCCGTTAATCTAGTTGTTTTTGTTTCTGTGAAAACACTTTCGCAATCGAGGAAAACCTTGAAATATTGTACCATGAAAGCATACAGCACAAAAGACAGAGTGTGTAATAACAACCGCGACCATTAATAATAGAAAGTGATTTAATGCACGACCGGTCTCGGCATTCATATAAATGTTTTCATGTCCATTGTGCTCCGGTCTTGGAAATTGACATACGGCCGGGAGAGCAGTGTGCTGACCACGTGCCCCTCCACATCCGTATCCAGTGAGGCCTATGAGCTGAAGGTGACACGGCGGCCGTTCGGTACCGTTGGGCCTCCATGACCTGTTCGGGAGGACTTTAGTTTAGTTTTTTGTATTCATTGTGGGAGATCACTATTTAAATAAAAAACAACTGATAAAACTGGAACTTTCTAAGCGGTATGTGTTATAAAATATTATAGTACAGTTCTTACATATAGCTGGAGTACCCATGTCGTTTTCACGTTACATTTATCACAGTTTTTACAAAAATATCTTGATGTATACACGTTAACTGTATGTTGTTCACATGGTAAGACTGGTACTTCCACATTACACCTCTGCTACGCTAGATGTTAGGAACTTGAGAAGTACCTGCACTCACAACATCCAACGTGTTGACATACCAAAACACAGGTTATAGTCAAAGAGTTAGGATTTAACAAGTGCATCAGTGTTAAATGTTACACACACACACACATACACACGCACACACACACATACACACACAAATATATACATTAACACAACAGGTATTACAGATTGTAAAAATGAAATCTTTACACCATTACGGAACCCCATACTGCCATTTGTCATTTATAATACTTAGAATGGTTATGTTGAAATTTATAGTTAAATTATCATTCCCATTCTTTTTTAGGTAGTAAGTTGCAGTTTATGTTTTTTTTAACTTCATTAGAGAAGTGACTTGCTTACCATGTCTTCTAGTTCATTGACCTGTGCTGCTGTAATCAGTGGGTTTTGCAGGGTTCCTGACTACAATTGTCCGTTGCTCCTCGCAGTGTTCTCTCGGAAAATGGTACAGATGGGCTCGAATCCACCGACACCAGCAATTCCTGCCCGGTTTCAAACCGATATGACGAGGCGTGACACTCTTCGCTTAGGATATTTTTGTGATCACTGTTCTTACGCCGTGTTCCATGGCTGCCAGTGGCACACCATTCCTTATAGACACTTTCTATAGACACAACTACAGGGCTATTACAAATGATTGAAGCGATTTCATAAATTCACTGTAGCTCCATTCATTCACATATGGTCACGACACACTACAAATACGTAGAAAAACTCATAAAGTTTTGTTCGGCTGAAGCCGCACTTCAGGTTTCTGCCGCCAGAGCGCTCGAGAGCGCAGTGAGACAAAATGGCGACAGGAGCCGAGAAAGCGTATGTCGTGCTTGAAATGCACTCACATCAGTCAGTCATAACAGTGCAACGACACTGCAGGACGAAGTTCAACAGAGATCCACCAACTGCTAACTCCATTCGGCGATGGTATGCGCAGTTTAAAGCTTCTGGATGCCTCTGTAAGGGGAAATCAACGGGTCGGCCTGCAGTGAGCGAAGAATCGGTTGAACGCGTGCGGGCAAGTTTCACGCGTAGCCCGCGGAAGTCGACGAATAAAGCAAGCAGGGAGCTAAACGTACCACAGCCGACGGTTTGGAAAATCTTACGGAAAAGGCTAAAGCAGAAGCCTTACCGTTTACAATTGATACAAGCCCTGACACCCGATGACAAAGTCAAACGCTTTGAATTTTCGGCGCGGTTGCAACAGCTCATGGAAGAGGATGCGTTCAGTGCGAAACTTGTTTTCAGTGATGAAGCAACATTTTTCCTTAATGGTGAAGTGAACAGACACAATGTGCGAATCTGGGCGGTAGAGAATCCTCACGCATTCGTGCAGCAAATTCGCAATTCACCAAAAGTTAACGTGTTTTGTGCAATCTCACGGTTTAAAGCTTACAGCCCCTTTTTCTTCTGCGAAAAAAACGTTACAGGACACGTGTATCTGGACATGCTGGAAAATTGGCTCATGCCACAACTGGAGACCGACAGCGCCGACTTCATCCTTCAACAGGATGGTGCTCCACCGCACTTCCATCATGATGTTCGGCATTTCTTAAACAGGAGATTGGAAAACCGATGGATCGGTCGTGATGGAGATCATGATCAGCAATTCATGTCATGGCTTCCACGCTCTCCCGACTTAACCCCATGCGATTTCTTTCTGTGGGGTTATGTGAAAGATTCAGTGTTCAAACCTCCTCTACCAAGAAACGTGCCATAACTGCGAGCTCGCATCAACGATGCTTTCGAACTCATTGATGGGGACATGCTGCGCCGAGTGTGGGAGGAACTTGATGATCGGCTTGATGTCTGCCGAATCACTAAAGGGGCACATATCGAACATTTGTGAATGCCTAAAAAAACTTTTTGAGTTTTTGTATGTGTGTGCAAAGCATTGTGAAAATATCTCAAATAATAAAGTTATTGTAGAGCTGTGAAATCGCTTCAATCATTTGTAATAACCCTGTATTGTAGATGTCCGTAATTGTTACGGGTTTATCACCTTAATTACGGAGTTACGGGGTGTTACTAAAAATTACATAAATAACAATTTTATAATTTGGTGTTTTTCAAAAATCGAGAAAGTACTGTTTACATTCAGCTGATCATATGCTACTAAAATGTTTTATAGACTGTAATGATTTTCTTACTGCGTACGCAGTAAACCTATCTACGAATGCATTCGTCACCATGCTTACTAAAAGCGCGTTTACACCGAATTCGAAACGTGGACTGAAACATTATTCGGGTCTAGTACGGGACTACCGATGTTCGCAACATTTTTTCATGATCTTGGCAACACAAAACCAGCGTTCAAGGGTTGTGTCGGTACAGACCGAAGAAACAACGCCCATGATCTACAGATTCTCATGTCTCATTCATTGGAAGTGCAGTGACATTCATCTAAAGAATTGTTTTTTGCTGAAAGTGATAATTTGGACTAATTTTAATTTGAAAATAAAAATAAATACTTCGGCGATTAAACGTATTTTTTAGGATCCGAAAAGTCTGAAATATTGCATTTAAAGACCTAACGCAAGATTCTAATTTTTAAAATTTTCTCTTTTTGGGGAGGTAGGGGAAGGATCACCTCTCCATATTTGCCATGTGCTTACTAATAGCCTCTTGTCAACGTTGAAAGGAACAAATCGAGCAACTTCATCCAGTGGCGCGTCCAATCACGACAGCTCCTTTTCGCTAGTCTGTCACGTCTTGTCGTCAAGAAATCCTACTGTAGTGATTTCACACAACCGGATGACGCATACACAAGGCTTTACTGCGACGGCTTATGTCAGAGCTGGAGGGTCATGCAGTCGCCCGTTAACAGTTCTACACCGCCCACAGCGCTCCAAAGCGAAAAGTGTGGTTTTTTTAAAGACTGGCACCAAATTTTTGCTCGGTTAGCTTACAGCCTGAGAAACTTAAGGATTCTTGTACGTCTGCGTTATAGTGGAATAGCACTGAAAGATAACGTGCGAATTCTGACAGCCATTGCCGGAACATCTGCCTAACGGAAATAACGTCCGGCAATGTACTGCGTAGCTTTAGGGTTTTGAACGGGTTACGACAGACCAAGAAAAGCCAAGAAGTAGGGAGTACCACGACGGAAAACTTGCGACCATTAAATGCCCTAGGCCTCACCAGATTTAACAATGAGTGAGCTTATTTCCTGTAGTGGAAAAGTCCTGGAAATATCACATAATTAAACGAAGTTTAATTGTAAATATAGGTTTTCGCACTGTACTGCAACATTTGAATCTTGCATGTTGCTAGGAGGCTACAAACTTAAAGGCCTCCCACCCCCACCCTACAGTGGCAGTGTGATTTCTGTTGAGCGTCTGGTTTAGTCCGCACGAAGCACCGAGCATAATAGAACACGCCCGGTACCCAGCTAATTTATTTAAAGCGTTTGTCTTCTTTTTAACATACGTCCTGAAGATATTTTTGTGAATGACCATCGGGGACCACTTTTGCTTCGAGATTCAGTAAATTCAGTGCGTGACAGTACTGCGGATAATTTTCGCCTTAGAAGTGAGGCTTTGCGCTCCCTACTTCAGTTGAAAGCGATCTTGACCGTAAAAGACACCTGCCGGTCGAGGCACAGTGGTGTCGAGTGTGGAGATTGTCTAACATTCATGACGTCGTAAGAAAGGCGAATTGGTCGTTTAGTAGGAACTGATACATGTCTCTGCAGTGTTTGCAGTTTACTGATTTAAATGTTTCCCTTCGTAGTGGTAATATTCAAAACAGATTTCGTGGGGAAGCGTACAGTGAGTTTACGATATTTTCAAAGGAGTGTCGCTTACTAAATGGATCCAAGGAACTTATGCTTGCTACCGGAGAATCAGTTGTCGAAAAAGTTTCAGTGATGCAGGTGACGTGTAGCGTCATGTTTCTTCAATGCATAAGAAAGAGAACGCGTGTGAAAGAATCGCTACGCATAGTTTGTGGATGCCAATTAACAAGTAAAGCTTTCCGTAACAGAACCAGTAACATGGGATTACTGTGCAGACAAAGATTTTGAGATTAGACATTGCACCCTTCAAAAAAATGGAAGACTCCAGATTGAAAAAGAAAGTAATTAAAGATCTGTAAAGCAGCTTACTCCAAGAACAATTAAAGAAGACGTTTATAAACACACATGTACGAGGACTACCCAGAAACCAATGCAAGTCATTTTTTAAATTAACTATTCCTTACTGAGCATAATGAGAAATTCACACACGAAAGAATGGTGTTTTATCTACAAATATTATTTTTCCATATAATCTCCATCACGTTCTATGGCCCTCCTCCAGCGCAAAACAAGAGCGTGTATTCCCAGTCGGTACGAATTCCTGTCCTGATGGCGGATCAAGTGCTTTACTGTGTAAATCACTTCCTCATCGTCCTCAAAATGTCTTGCACGAATGGCGTCCTTTAATGGCCCAAACAAGTGGAAGTTCGACGGGGCTAGGTCAGGGGTGTCAGGTGTGACAACCGTGGATGGTCTCCCCAACCGCTGCAAATTGTGGAGCTACGCCAAACCACCTTCTGATAACCTAACCCCCGTACCCAGCGACTAATTGTACTTCTGTCGACAGCTCCTTAGATTTTGCACAGGCGTTTATGAATATTCCCCATAGTTTCAAAAAAAAATATGGTTCAAATGGCTCTGAGCACTATGGGACTTAACATCTGAGGCCATCAGTCCCCTAGAACTTAGAACTACTTAAACCTAACTAACCTAAGGACATCACACACATCCATGCCAGAGGCAGGATTCGAACCTGCGACCGTAGCGGTCGCACGGTTCCAGACTATAGCGCCTAGAACCGCTCGGCCACAAGGGCCGGCCCCCACAGTTTCCTTCTCTGCAGTGAGAAATTCAATAACGGCACGTTGACTGTAACGTACATCACCTACAGACGCCATTTTGAAACTGTCCTGCAGCCACGCTATCTGTCGGAAGTGACGGAAACTTGGCGCGCTCACTCAGGAGGCTTCAGATAATACACACGTCACGTTTCGCATTCGTAGCATTGTTTTCGGCTGAGAAAAAAACCACAGGTAACCCACGTATCTCTGTATATTTATCAAGTACATGGTAACTGTACGAAACAGGACTATCACCGGATATGAACCTGACATCAGAACTATCTTATCCAGTTTAGTGTGGACTTCATGCCCTCCTGCAGAGTGGCATTTTCCACGTAATGAATAGTTGCCAGTGGTGAAAGAACCGACATATCCGCATACTCTACACCTCCTGACACCTTGATCCCCCTCACCCCCTGGTTGCTCCTTTCGTCTCCCATCCCTGTCCCCTGCCACCTCTTCACTGTTGTGTCCCGCCTACTCTCCCCATCTCTACACCCTTCATCTCCTTCCCCAAGGTGGCTTCCGTCAACTTCCCCTCCTGGATGATGCCCTCTCTCCGTCCATTTATCCCTCCTATCAACTCTGATCCTCACCCCCTCCTTTCCTCTTTCCTTTCCCTGGGCTCCCTCTTCCCTCCCTCCCCCCCCCCCCCTTCCATCCTGTTTTCTCCCCACCTCCCTTTTCCCTCCTGCCACGTCTGCCCAGCACCCCCCTCTCCCCCCTCTTATGGGTCCTTGTCCTCCATCGGTTCCTTCCCCCCCTTCGCCCCCTTCGTTTTTCCACTCCTTCCCCCCTTTTTATTTCCCATCATCTGTCCAGGTTGCCCCCACCTGCCCTCGGCTGAGGTATGTCATATTTGCCACCTTTTTAATGCAGTGTTGTTCACTGTTGTTCGTGTTTCCAAAGTGTTGCGAACAGAAATCATGCTGTCGCTGGGTGTGAATTTTATGTCTCTTGCGAACAGAAAGCAGACTGTCGCCGTGTTTCTTGTCTGTCTATTATTTTTCCTGTTTGCTTCATATGTACTCTATTAGCATCATCATCCCTTTGTTCTCTGTTTTACGTTCCACGATTTTTCCGCCATGTTACCATTTAAGTCTCCGATTTTATCGCCTATTATTATTATTTATTATTTCCATTTTTTAAAAACAAATTCTGTAGGCTGAAGAACGACATGCTAAGCTGTTGCCAGCCAGCTCCCTTCGGGGGTAATCGAAACACAATAAAGAAAGAAAAAACAATAAAAAATAATAGGGGCAATGTGGGACTGATCCGAAAACCTTCCTCTAAATCGTGGGAATGAAATCGACGGGTTCTCAGCTACAAAGTAACAGAATTGCAATTAAAGTTTTATTCGAAGATCTATAGAGCTGTTGCGCTACTTGGTCTGTTAGAATCACTTCCGCTTTGTACGATCGCGATACCGTGAAGGCAGAGACATGAGTCGTTCATGCTTAACGATCCAGCTAGCTCACGTGTGGCATTGCGAATGTTAGCCAATCAGCACACCCGATGCTGGTGAGTCCCGAAACAGATCTGCGGGAGAGAGTGGACGCAGGAGAGGGCAGTCACACTGACCGTCGTTGTATGAATGAGTGCGCCGGCCGCGGAGCAGCTCACGGGCCATCCGCCAGGTGGCAGGGCGGAGCAGCCGCAGCCTCAGCTGAGCTGATAACACGGGCGCCAGCCACTGAGCGCTCCACCGCGTCACGCCTCGCAGGCTACTGTGTAGACCTCTCCTTTGATGCTGACGCGGGCTACCGCCGAAGTTCGACTCGCCAATCTTTGTTCTGCTGCAAAGTTTCTCCGCTGTATCATGCATTTCATAAGTTTTGCCATCACCGGATTCGGTTGAAAACTCTTAGAAGGAACCTCCAACTTGAGGAAAGAATCCTTTCTCTGTAACATGGCGACAGCATAGTGTTAAGGCGAAGGCCACAAAACAAAAACTAAAACTCATTCACTGAAATTGGATGTGGAGTGCATTCAATAAAGTTGGAATGTTGCCTTCTAATAGGCACACACTCAACATGGATTTAGAAAACATCGTTCTTGTGAAACACAACTAGCTCTTTATTCACATGAAGTGTTGAGTGCTATTGACAAGGGATTTCAGATTGACTCAGTATTTCTGGATTTCCGGAAGGCTTTTGACAATGTACCACACAAGCGGCTCGTAGTGAAACTGCCTGCGTATGGAGTGTCGTCACGATTATGTTACTGGATTTGTGATTTCCTGTCAGAGAGGTCACAGTTCTTAGTAACTGACGGAAAGTCATCGAGTAAAACAGAAGTGATTTTTGGCGTTCCCCAAGGTAGTGTTATAGGCCCTTTGCTGTTCCTCATTTATATAAACAATTTGGGAGACAATCTGAGCAGGCGTCTTCGGTTGTTTGCAGATGAAGCTGTCGTTTATCTACTAATAAAGTCATCAGAAGATCAAAACAAACTGCAAAACGATTTAGAAAAAATATCTGAATGGTGCGAAAATTGGCAGTTCACCTAAATTACGAAAAGTGTGAGGTCGTCCACATGAGTGCTAATAGGAACCCGTTAAACTTCGGTTTCTCGATAAATCAGTCAAATCTAAAGGCCGTAAATTCAACTAAATACCTAGTATTACAATTACGAACAACTTAAATTGGAAGGAACATACAGAAAATGTTGTGGGGAAGGCTAACCAATGACTGCGTTTTATTGGCAGGACATTTGGAAAATGCAACAGACCTACTAAGGAGATTGCCTACACTGCGCTTGTCTGTCCTCTTTTAGAATACTGCTGCGAGGTGTGGGCTCCTTACCAGGTAGGACTGACGGAGTACATCGAAAAAGTTCAAAAAAGGGCAGCACGTTTTGTATTATCGCGAAATAGGGGAGAGAGTGTCACTGAAAGTAAACAGGATTTGGGATGGACATCATTAAAACAAAGCCGTTTTTTCGTTGCGATGGAATCTTCTCACGAAATTCCAATCACCAACTTTCTTCTCCAAATGCGAAAATATTTTGTTGTCACCGACCTACACAGGGAGACACGAGCACCATGATAAAATAAGGGAAATGAGAGCTCGTACGGAAAGATATAGGTGTTCGTTCTTTTCGCGTCGAGATTGGAATAATAAAGAATTGTGAAGGTGGTGCGATAAACCCTCTGTCAGGCACTTAAATGTGATTTGCAGAATATCCATGCAGACATGAATTGCGCGGCTCCTGGGCACCTGATTCGTTGATAAAGCTCTCAGAAGAGGTGCTACAAAACTTCTCCACCTAAGGAGAGCCGCTTCACTTGGCTATGAGCATCCAGCGGAACTCACCCTATCCATCCCCTCTCACTGTTATCAACAACACAAACAGGCTACGTTACCGTACTCTGCACACATTCTCACACCTGTACTCTACACATATTCTCACACCTGTACTCTGCACACATTCTCACACCTGTACTCTACACATATTCTCACACCTGTACTCTGCACACATTCTCACACCTGTACTCTACACATATTCTCACACCTGTACTCTGCACACATTCTCACACCTGTACTCTGCACACATTCTCACACCTGTACTCTACACACATTCTCACACCTGTACTCTGCACACATTCTCACACCTGTACTCTACACATATTCTCACACCTGTACTCTGCACACATTCTCACACCTGTACTCTACACATATTCTCACACCTGTACTCTGCACACATTCTCACACCTGTACTCTACACACATTCTCACACCTGTACTCTGCACACATTCTCACACCTGTACTCTACACATATTCTCACACCTGTACTCTACACACATTCTCACACCTGTACTCTACACACATTCTCACACCTGTACTCTACACACATTCTCACACCTGTACTCTGCACACATTCTCACACCTGTACTCTACACATATTCTCACACCTGTACTCTGCACACATTCTCACACCTGTACTCTACACACATTCTCACACCTGTACTCTACACATTCTCACACCTGTACTCTACACACATTCTCACACCTGTACTCTACACATATTCTCACACCTGTACTCTGCACACATTCTCACACCTGTACTCTACACATATTCTCACACCTGTACTCTGCACACATTCTCACACCTGTACTCTACACACATTCTCACACCTGTACTCTGCACACATTCTCACACCTGTACTCTACACATATTCTCACACCTGTACTCTGCACACATTCTCACACCTGTACTCTACACACATTCTCACACCTGTACTCTGCACACATTCTCACACATGTACTCTACACATATTCTCACACCTGTACTCTGCACACATTCTCACACCTGTACTCTACACATATTCTCACACCTGTACTCTGCACACATTCTCACACCTGTACTCTACACACATTCTCACACCTGTACTCTGCACACATTCTCACACCTGTACTCTACACACATTCTCACACCTGTACTCTGCACACATTCTCACACCTGTACTCTACACATATTCTCACACCTGTACTCTGCACACATTCTCACACCTGTACTCTACACATATTCTCACACCTGTACTCTGCACACATTCTCACACCTGTACTCTACACACATTCTCACACCTGTACTCTGCACACATTCTCACACCTGTACTCTACACACATTCTCACACCTGTACTCTGCACACATTCTCACACCTGTACTCTACACATATTCTCACACCTGTACTCTACACACATTCTCACACCTGTACTCTACACACATTCTCACACCTGTACTCTACACACATTCTCACAACTGTACTCTGCACACATTCTCACACCTGTACTCTACACACATTCTCACACCTGTACTCTGCACACATTCTCACACCTGTACTCTGCACACATTCTCACACCTGTACTCTACACATATTCTCACACCTGTACTCTGCACACATTCTCACACCTGTACTCTACACACATTCTCACACCTGTACTCTACACACATTCTCACACCTGTACTCTGCACACATTCTCACACCTGTACTCTACACACATTCTCACACCTGTACTCTGCACACATTCTCACACCTGTACTCTGCACACATTCTCACACCTGTACTCTACACATATTCTCACACCTGTACTCTGCACACATTCTCACACCTGTACTCTACACACATTCTCACACCTGTACTCTACACATTCTCACACCTGTACTCTACACACATTCTCACACCTGTACTCTGCACATATTCTCACACCTGTACTCTGCACACATTCTCACACCTGTACTCTACACACATTCTCACACCTGTACTCTACACATTCTCACACCTGTACTCTACACACATTCTCACACCTGTACTCTACACATATTCTCACACCTGTACTCTGCACACATTCTCACACCTGTACTCTGCACACATTCTCACACCTGTACTCTACACATATTCTCACACCTGTACTCTGCACACATTCTCACACCTGTACTCTACACACATTCTCACACCTGTACTCTACACATTCTCACACCTGTACTCTACACACATTCTCACACCTGTACTCTGCACACATTCTCACACCTGTACTCTGCACACATTCTCACACCTGTACTCTACACATATTCTCACACCTGTACTCTGCACACATTCTCACACCTGTACTCTACACATATTCTCACACCTGTACTCTGCACACATTCTCACACCTGTACTCTACACACATTCTCACACCTGTACTCTGCACACATTCTCACACCTGTACTCTACACACATTCTCACACCTGTACTCTGCACACATTCTCACACCTGTACTCTACACATATTCTCACACCTGTACTCTGCACACATTCTCACACCTGTACTCTGCACACATTCTCACACCTGTACTCTACACACATTCTCACACCTGTACTCTACACATATTCTCACACCTGTACTCTGCACACATTCTCACACCTGTACTCTACACACATTCTCACACCTGTACTCTGCACACATTCTCACACCTGTACTCTACACATATTCTCACACCTGTACTCTACACACATTCTCACACCTGTACTCTACACATATTCTCACACCTGTACTCTGCACACATTCTCACACCTGTACTCTACACACATTCTCACACCTGTACTCTACACATATTCTCACACCTGTACTCTGCACACATTCTCACACCTGTAGTCTGCACACATTCTCACACCTGTACTCTACACACATTCTCACACCTGTACTCTACACATATTCTCACACCTGTACTCTGCACACATTCTCACACCTGTACTCTACACACATTCTCACACCTGTACTCTGCACACATTCTCACACCTGTACTCTACACACATTCTCACACCTGTACTCTACACACATTCTCACACCTGTACTCTACACACATTCTCACACCTGTACCCTACACACATTCTCACACCTGTACTCTGCACACATTCTCACACCTGTACTCTGCACACATTCTCACACCTGTACTCTACACACATTCTCACACCTGTACTCTGCACACATTCTCACACCTGTACTCTACACATATTCTCACACCTGTACTCTGCACACATTCTCACACCTGTACTCTACACACATTCTCACACCTGTACTCTGCACACATTCTCACACCTGTACTCTGCACACATTCTCACACCTGTACTCTACACATATTCTCACACCTGTACTCTGCACACATTCTCACACCTGTACTCTACACATATTCTCACACCTGTACTCTGCACACATTCTCACACCTGTACTCTACACACATTCTCACACCTGTACTCTGCACACATTCTCACACCTGTACTCTACACACATTCTCACACCTGTACTCTACACACATTCTCACACCTGTACTCTACACATATTCTCACACCTGTACTCTACACACATTCTCACACCTGTACTCTACACACATTCTCACACCTGTACTCTGCACACATTCTCACACCAGTACTCTGCACACATTCTCACACCTGTACTCTACACACATTCTCACACCTGTACTCTACACATATTCTCACACCTGTACTCTGCACACATTCTCACACCTGTACTCTGCACACATTCTCACACCTGTACTCTACACACATTCTCACACCTGTACTCTGCACACATTCTCACACCTGTACTCTACACACATTCTCACACCTGTACTCTGCACACATTCTCACACCTGTACTCTACACATATTCTCACACCTGTACTCTACACACATTCTCACACCTGTACTCTACACACATTCTCACACCTGTACTCTGCACACATTCTCACACCTGTACTCTACACACATTCTCACACCTGTACTCTACACATATTCTCACACCTGTACTCTGCACACATTCTCACACCTGTACTCTGCACACATTCTCACACCTGTACTCTACACACATTCTCACACCTGTACTCTACACATATTCTCACACCTGTACTCTGCACACATTCTCACACCTGTACTCTACACACATTCTCACACCTGTACTCTGCACACATTCTCACACCTGTACTCTACACACATTCTCACACCTGTACTCTACACACATTCTCACACCTGTACTCTACACACATTCTCACACCTGTACTCTACACACATTCTCACACCTGTACTCTGCACATATTCTCACACCTGTACTCTGCACACATTCTCACACCTGTACTCTGCACACATTCTCACACCTGTACTCTGCACACATTCTCACACCTGTACTCTACACACATTCTCACACCTGTACTCTACACATATTCTCACACCTGTACTCTACACACATTCTCACACCTGTACTCTACACATATTCTCACACCTGTACTCTGCACACATTCTCACACCTGTACTCTGCACACATTCTCACACCTGTACTCTACACACATTCTCACACCTGTACTCTGCACACATTCTCACACCTGTACTCTACACATATTCTCACACCTGTACTCTGCACACATTCTCACACCTGTACTCTACAAACATTCTCACACCTGTACTCTACACATATTCTCACACCTGTACTCTGCACACATTCTCACACCTGTACTCTGCACACATTCTCACACCTGTACTCTACACACATTCTCACACCTGTACTCTACACACATTCTCACACCTGTACTCTGCACACATTCTCACACCTGTACTCTACACACATTCTCACACCTGTACTCTACACATATTCTCACACCTGTACTCTGCACACATTCTCACACCTGTACTCTGCACACATTCTCACACCTGTACTCTACACACATTCTCACACCTGTACTCTGCACACATTCTCACACCTGTACTCTACACACATTCTCACACCTGTACTCTACACACATTCTCACACCTGTACTCTGCACACATTCTCACACCTGTACTCTGCACATATTCTCACACCTGTACTCTGCACACATTCTCACACCTGTACTCTACACATATTCTCACACCTGTACTCTGCACACATTCTCACACCTGTACTCTGCACACATTCTCACACCTGTACTCTACACACATTCCCACACCTGTACTCTGCACACATTCTCACACCTGTACTCTACACATATTCTCACACCTGTACTCTACACACATTCTCACACCTGTACTCTACACACATTCTCACACCTGTACTCTGCACACATTCTCACACCTGTACTCTACACACATTCTCACACCTGTACTCTGCACACATTCTCACACCTGTACTCTACACATATTCTCACACCTGTACTCTACACATATTTTCACACCTGTACTCTACACACATTCTCACACCTGTACTCTACACATATTCTCACACCTGTACTCTGCACACATTCTCACACCTGTACTCTGCACACATTCTCACACCTGTACTCTACACACATTCTCACACCTGTACTCTACACATATTCTCAGACAGCCACGCGAAATAATTAAGCTTCAGGTATAACAGATGTAATTCATAATTGGCGAGGAGGTACAAATTGAAAAAAAACATCTTATCAGCTTTGGTAGCCGTTATCGAGTGGGACATCCCAGATGATCGTACATTATCCTCATACATCGCAACATAAAAAGGGGATGTATTCAAATTTTGGGAAAACATTTTTGAAATATTTTTGTAAAAAAAATTAATTATTTTTTTATACTTTGGCAACAACATCGTGTATGGATCATAAAAAGAAATCGAGAATCAGCTAGATGCTATTAATTAATCTAGCAAAACTGCACGACGAACACTGGGTGAAATGTTCACAAAAAATCCCTACTGTATTTTTTCTGAGGCTGTCTGTTTGGTCATGGAGGGCAGCGAGAAATAAAAACTGCATAGCGAGATCGAGGCTTCACTACAGTAAGCAGATTCAAATTGATGAAGGTTCAGCAGTTGCGGAAAGACGGAGAGACTTGCTGTGGTTAAACTGACTTCAGGAGCTGCATGAAAGTAGTCGTTGGGCTGGAGAGTTCAGCAACAACAATAACAACAACAATAAAGTAATACCAGACGTAGCGGAAAAACCATTTAAATCGAACTGAGGAACCAGAATAAGTAAAAGCAAAAGTCCACAGGTATCAAATGAAAACTATCATTGAGAAAACAGGTTATGAGATCAATAGTAAGTAGGCACGGTAGGCTAAATTCAGAAGTAGATCGTGATGTTTTTCCAACATATTCCAATATTGAACACACATATGCTGGAGCACAGGGTGATTTGTAAAGTAAATTGCTCTTCAAAACAACTGTTTTATTCATATGGGTTATTTAGTCTCTGACACATTACACCTACACAGTTTGTGGGAACTTGTGCAATTCATAAGTTCAAAAAGTGTATCTTTCATCTGCTAGTGCGACGTAAAAATCGAACTGGTGCAAACTTTCATTCTTTAAAACGAAGGCAACATGTCCATGTTATGTCTGTTCTTATCGGAGTTTTTGATGTTGGGTATTTCATGGCCATCTTGACTTCGTTCTAAGGAACGAAAATTTGTGGCAATACATCTCAAACTCCTTCCGACTCGCAGTAATATCAGAAAATACCTTACTGGAGAAACAAATTGGGTTCATCAAGGGCAGGTCCCGTTCAGACATTACATTTATCAACAGACAGATAAGTGAAAAGCATCTAGAATTTTATCTGCTGTTTATTGATTATGTGAAAGCTTTTTACAACGTAGACAGAATATTCTGGGAAATACCAGACAGGACAGGCAAACCACACTACTCATTAAGAGTAATCCACAAAATATATGAGACCGGAGAACGAATAACAGTGCCTCCAACGCATTTACCATGTGACTGATGTACAGGCCTGACTCTGCCTTGTATCCGCTTGTTACCGGGTGTTACGATTGTAACATATGACGTGAGCACATAGTTGCTTCGATGTATTTTACCATATATGACGAAGGCAGTCAGTTTTGCCGTAGCACCCAAAAGCCAATTACCACCACCGCACGGGTCATTAGATGAAAAGCGTGTCATGAATAAATAAAGCAATAAAATCAACTCTGTAACCAAGACTTGTTTTCATCACGTCTGTACACTGGTTCCTGTACCAACAGGCCCTGATATGGACATCCTCTTACGGTAAGTATTAGCATTTAACTTAGCTTGTAGATTTATCGTTTGTTTAAAAATAAAAAAAAAAAGACGAATGACATTACGGCAAAGATACATAAACGATACTCTCAGAAGAAAAAATGGTGGACATATGTTATGGGTCATCTGTGCTTTATTGCAACGAGGCTTAAAAAATAACGGCTGGAAATGAACGAAGAATACAAGCTGTGAAAATGGGGTTCTTAAGATGAGCAACTGGCTATGGTGTATCTGACGTGGTAACGAGTGCAACTGTCAGAGAAGAACTAGGTCCTAGTTCGTGAACAGATCAAGAAGTGTACAAATATATGGTGGCATCATGTCACAATAATGAATAAAAATAGACTACCTAAAATGCTCATGAATTATCGACCAGTAGGGGAAAGATCAGTGGGTAGGACAGAAAAAGGTGGAGAGATCAAATAGGAACTCACGACGACGAATAGAGGCACTGGAGAATATGACGTGACAGGCATATGCTTAACACTCGAAGAAATAAAATAATAACAGCGAAGAAGAATAAAAAAAAGAAGAAATTCCTTTGACTGAAACAGACGCCCTCTTTGGCGTGATTGCCTCCCCGCATGTCATATCGATATTGAGGAGTATTTAAGGCCCAGAGCTGAAGGCAAAGCTGGTTGTAAAACGATGACCTGGTTTCTCAGAGCATTACGCTGTCTCGCCACTAGTTTGACGTAATGTGAACCTAGTCAGTGTGGAATATGACTCGTGGCTGCCACCGAGAGGTGATAGTTCATGTGAGGGCACAACACAGCACTTCCAGCGATTGCCGCATTTGTGCTGGCGTACCAGAGAAGCCGGTTCTCGGACCCATCCTGTCCACTTGTATACTACCGACTCACCGAGGACGGACCACGTACACTTAGCGCCGTAATCAAATAGTACGGCGGTGTTTGCCCGCAGCCAGGAGCCGCGCATTCTCCAACGTCGACTGCAGAACGCCTGTGATTATCTCGCTGCCTTGGCAGTCGAGTGGTGGTTCAGTTACAATGTGGCCAAAACTCATCCGTCGTCATCACCCGCCGATGAGTTCCAGCAAACCTTCAGTAGATCAACATCATCGACAGGAAGTTCCCCGGAGTGATACGGCACGAAAACTTTTGGTCGCACTGGACAAGAGTCTAACGTGGTGTGAGGACATCGCCGACATCAGCGGAAAGTCTACTAGAAGACTCATCACATTTTACCTGGTGATGAATTCAGACTGTACACTTCGGTGTGGTGCTGATCTGCCTTGCGCTTGAGTATGCTGTGGCAGTATGTGAAAACGTCGCTGAAAAGCACCTCGAGCGGCTACAACCTGTGCAGAATCGATCTCCAAGAGCAACGCTTCCCGATCTCCCGGCAGAGACCGCACACCAAACTGCTGGCGATCAACACCTCCGTGAACATTTCCGCGTGACTGTGTGAACTTTCCACAGAAAAACACGTGTACCGCTGAATCCGAAGATCCGGGCGTCAACACGATGCTACTTGTCGAAGGCAGTTAACACTACATAGCGTTTCCTACCCCTTCCTGGCTAATAAATTACTTACGGTCAGGTAAGGTATATTCTTACCGCGACATCGGACATGCTAACAGCGCAAGGTGTTCTTCGCGAGATGTTGCACGTGGAGGGCTACGGTGACCAACTCATAGCGAGAAGCTCTAACACACCTCCAAGTTACCTAATTCACCATCTAGAGGTTTGCTTACTTCGTGTTATGTAATTTCTCGATGTACCAATTGGTCTTCTCTACCGGTCGTGCTTTCACAAGAACGTACAATCGACCGTGAATGGAATGGCGGATGAAACATCTCAACACTACTTTAATGCTTGTTCTTTGATAGAGAAATTAAGGAAAAACAGCATTTAGAGCCAGTCCAACGATAATACTTCAATGTAAGTTCGCCGATTCTAATCTTCATTTATTGAGCACCATTTCAAGTTCGTAAAATTATTTCCATAGTACTTACATGACAATTCGAGGACAGTCACATAAAAGAACTTTAGAACCACACATACTGTTTGCATGAAAGCTGGTTTCCAGCTGCCTAGTAAACATTTCCCGAGGCAGACTAATACTCTATCTTAATTTGAACAATATAAAGCCGGCCTCGGTGGTCTAGCGGTTCTGGCGCTGCAGTCCGGAACCGCGGGACTGCTACGGTCGCAGGTTCGAATCCTGCCTCGGGCATGGGTGTGTGTGACGCTCTTAGGTTAGTCAGGTTTAAGTAGTTCTAAGTTCTAGGGGACTTATGACCTAAGATGTTGAGTCCCATAGTGCTCAGAGCCATTTGAACCATTTTGAACAATATAAAATATCCACTCGCAGTGATTACATGTTATGAGCGTGAATGCTAATTGGAAACTTCCTTGTTTCGCGCCTGCCTACACAGAGCTCGTTTCTGGTTGGTTGGTTCATCGGCCAATGACTGACAGTCGTAAATAAAATCTAATTAAAAGACGAGTTTGAGTTTCAAGTTACTGCAGTCGTGGTTGAGAAGCTGTCATTTAGTTAGAATCGTATATAAACATTTAAACAATTGATCCTAATAAACAAAGTTATTCGTTTGCCTCCCCGCTTCGCGACGTAAATCACCCGTATTCCCTATACGCTCCTGCTAGCAGCTCCTTTCTCAGGGATGGGGATTGCTGCTCGCTGGCGTATAACAGTGTGAGGCTTTGTACACGGTATAACGAAAGCTAGTAAAATATGCGTCGATATCAGCCATAAATGCCAGAACCAAAATAACTGGATCAGCAAGAAGACAAATCAAAAGTGAAGAGTAACACGGGAAATGTAACAAGAATCGGAGGTTTAAACTGCAAAAACGAAAGGAAAGAAAAAATCCCAATGAAGGTCCGTCGAAATTGAGAGGCACGCAAGAGTCGATACTCAGGTTAAAATTCTGAGCCCGCACGCGACCGCGCCATAACCTACTGTATCACAGCGACCGATAGCTCGCTTCAGCTAACAACGATAATTAGACCGCCAGGCTGAAAGAAACCTCGCTGTAAACGTTCTACGCTGACTGAACACCCTCAAAAAAGGGGATACATATTTGCTTTGATGTCGGCAGAGGAATGTGCGTGGATGGATGGAAGCCAGAAACGAGATGGGAAGAGAGGAGAGAGAGAGAGAGAGAGAGAGAGAGAGAGAGAGATCGGACATTCCACATTGATACAGTCCCCAATAACGGGCGCCGTCTGTTGGTAAACAGTGCACCACAGCTGTTGACATCTGTGACCGACGGACGCAAAAAATTCGCAGGTATAAAACATAGCAGTCGCATCTCTGCAAGTCATTCAACATTGCTCATGTAATAACATTACATACATTTCTGTTTCGTCGTTAAAAATGTTAGTGTATACCATACACGTTGTCAACTTCTGACGGTGCTGTTTTATACAGTTACTTGACTAACTTTAAAAAAGTTGCAATAGATAATCGACATTTCTGTTTCAGAAAATATTATTTCAGTTCAGTGCATACAGTAGCTTTAGTCCATGTGTGTCTGTAGTAGCTTTAGTCCATGTGTAGCAATATCTATCTTTCCTGTATTGGTTCAAATGGCTCTAAGCACTATGGGACGTAACATCTGAGGTCATCAGTCCCGTAGAGTTAGAACTAGTTAAACCCAACTAACCTAAGGACATCACACACATCCATGCCCGAGGCAGGATTCGAACCTGCGACCGTAGCAGCCGCGTGGTTCCGGACTGAAGAGCCTAGAACCGCTCGACCACAGCGGCCGGCTCCTGTATTGTTACGAATAATACGAGTATACAAACATTATAAAAGTCTTTGAAGTACATGGTGTTTCAAAAAGAATATACATATTTCGAACACATGTATTTGTTAAACTATAAGTCATACAGCTATGAGAATGGAACATACATTTATGATCCTCTCTAGTTCAGATTGCAGATGTTCAATATGTCCTCCACCAGCGACACGAGCAATATTACATCGGTACTCGAATTCCTCTCATACTAAGGTAAGCGTCTTGATCGTCAGTGATGTTACGGCAGCACGGATCCGGTTTCTCTATTCTTCTAGGTTCTGTGGTAGTGTTGGTGCATAAACGTCGTACTTAATGAAAACCCACAGGGCGTCAAATCTGGTGATCATGGAGGCCAGCTGACAAGTGCTACGTCGCCGGCTGTTTGGCGACCAATCCAGCTGCTCGGCAAAGTTTCATTCAGATACTCACACACTTGGCGACTGCGTCCCATATTGCTGAGAAAACGAAGTTGTCCCCGGAAACATTCAGTTTCGTAATATATCAAGATACTGCTGACGGTTAACGGTGTTTCCAGAAGAATGGGTCGTAAACAGGTGAGGGGGGTATTGTGCGAAACACACTGACTTTGTGTGAAAGGCAATTTTGCGCCTAGCGTGTTCACCTCTATTGATTCCCATCACACTTTTAACAGTGTTACACTGCCCTCAACTCTATATGTCTCCATGCCGAAAGACACTTCCGGAGGACATTTAATGGCTCTCGAACGCCAAAGCAGTCACTAGGAGAACTAGCGTTGGCAGCGTCTAGTTCCGCCTGATCAGACTGTGTCCGATTTCACTGTTTTGACGCTTGGAAAACTCTCCGTTTGTCTTATGGAGAGAGACAGAGACAGAGACAGATAGACAGACAGAAAATGCTTTTACGTATATAACAACCAAACCTTATAAGTCGTTTTAGATCAGTGATTCCTAACTTGGGGATGACTAGCGATTGAGAGGTAAAGTGCAATTTTCTGATGAATAAAATCAAAAGTCATGAAGGTAAATTATTTTTCGTGTATTACTGGTATTATCACTGTCTCATAAGACTGTAATTCTGATTGCAAAAGTTAGCAATAATTGCATGTTTTCCCACACTACGATTAACGTGTGACACAATGTGCTGAGGATTACAGTTTGTGTGACCTATATATGAATAACTTCCTCACATAGTAGCTCCTCTACGCAGATGCTGTGCTTTGAACTTTTTCCATGTGTCTATAGTAAAACTGAGACATGCAGATATTGCTTTATTATTCGTTTCACGTCAATAAACGAACTAATTGACTGCACAACACAACAGGAATGCTGTAAGGTGTACACAGTATTTTTATTATTATTGTTATTATTAATAAGTTCAAATGGTTCAAATGGCTCTGAGCACTATGCGGCTTAACTTCTAAGGTCATCAGTCGCCTAGAACTTAGAACTAATTAAACCTAACCTAACCCTAGGACATCACACACATCCATGCCCGAGGCAGGATTCGAACCTGCGACCGTAGAACCGCTCGGCCACTCCGGCCGGCTATTTTTATTATTATTAGTAGTAGTAGTACCAGTAGTTAGACACAAAGCAGTGGCAGCGAATAGACTTCAAATTTCTGACAGTTCAGACGTAAGGCGTCCAGCGATCAAGTGATTTACAGACAGCAGGTTTAATTCTTGTGCACACACTTTAGTTTAGTTGATCTTAAATGGGGTGCAGGGTGTGGATCGAACGAATGTAGACACGGCGAGAAGTGGTGTTTTCTTGCAACTGCCTGCTCTACGTGCGGATAAATTTCCTTTTCTACAAGGAGTAGTAGGTAGCACTCGCGATAGAATGACGCCATAATTCCGTAAAGAGTAGGTTGTCAGAAATAAACAGTACCAATTATCTGAGTGAGTCATCAGTTCGTGGTATCATCAGTCGTGTGACTAGGGCCTTCCGTCGGGTAGACCGTTCGCCTGCTGCAAGTCTTTCGGTCTGACGCCACTTCGGCGACTTGCGCGTCGATGGGGGTGAAATATGGTGATTAGGACAACACTACACACAGTCCCTGAGCGGAGAAAATCTCCCACCCAGCCGGGAATCGAACCCGGGCCCTTAGGATTGATATTCTGTCGCTCTGACCACTCAGCTACCGGGGGCGAACAGTTCGTGGTTTAGTAACACATCTACGAAAACTAAATATCATTTATCAATAGTTATCTTAAAAATGAAAGTCTTTAAAGAAAATTATTTTTCATTATAAGTATTAATTGTGATTGTGAGAGCCGAAGTACCGGCGGAGAGGTGGTGCTGTCCGATTTCATTCAGGGGCCTCAGAAAGGTTGAGAACTACTGTTCTGGACTCTTCGTTCACGGTTTCGCGAATCCTTCAGGAACACTGTTGTTAAGTAATACAGAAATACTTATCCGTTAGTCAGTTCAAAATCTAGGTGTAATACTGGATGAACAAACTGGACTGAAAATACTGCATCTGTGAAATGACAAAGTGTACGGTGTGAACTAGAGCTCCGGCTAAAAACTCCGAGAGGTTCTTGAGGGATACCTCCTGAGTATTTTGGTGTGAGGGACAAGCGGTCACCGACGGCTCGTTACAGACCTGCCTTCCTGGAAACGTTTTGCAGCTTCCTACGGAACCACGATTGTACGCAGGCGTGCACGCCTTTGTCCGAAGCAAATTGACGGTTCAAATGGCTCTGAGCACTGTGGGACTTAACATGTGAGGTCATCAGTCCCCTAAACTTAGAAATATTTAAACTTAACTGACCCAAGGACATCACACTCATCCATGCCCGAGGCAGGATTCGAACCTGCGACAGTAGCGGTCGCGCGGTTCCAGACTGTGGCGCCTAGAACCGCTCGGCAGCAATTGACGACCAGCAGTGTCTTTCTTCAGGGCTTCAAACATATAGAAATCACATGGGGAGAGATCAGGAGTCTATCGAGAATGTGTAATGGCTTCCCAGCGAATCTTTCCGGTCGTAGTCGCAACAACCTAGGCAACATGCTACTATTGGTAAGATTCGAACCAGCGACTTAAAATTACCAAACCGTTATGCTAGCCACACAGCTACCAACAATAAAGCTCTATTATTGGAAATCTTCTAAACTTCAAAGGCGATATTTTCAAATCTTCTTTAGAATAGCGTCGTATTGCTTTATGAAACTGACCTTCAAACCGTGGGCCAGTGCGAAAGATGCCGTTGTGAGAAACCGTGAGAGAATTGTGCCGGAACACAACGCTGTTAGGCGGTCGTGACCCCGCAGTTCCGCAACCAGTGACAGCGGACCACTTGGCACGGTGGCAACTCGAACTCACTATTGAGATGCGGCCAGCGCAGCGCCCTCGCCGCAGCCACATTCGAGGTTACTGGGTCGCCGCCGATGAAGCATTTTCCGATGGCATTCAGCTATCTCAGAAATCACGATGGGGAAGACACGTCCACTCACTGAACAACGGAGCACACGATGTCCAGAGAGATCAGCAACATTTCGTGTTTAAAAACAGCTCACTTGGCATTACTGGTCCATATCAGTTACAAGAAAACCCGTATCATTCCATACGTTCCTCGTCATATTTCTACAAATAATAAAAAACAACAGAAAAGTGGAGCACCTAGAAGACATGAAACTTCCTGGCAGATTAAAACTGTGTACCAGACCGAGACTCGAGCTCGGGACCTTTGCCTTTCCCATCTGAGCTACCCGAGCATGACTCACGCTCCGTCGTCGCAGCTTTACTTCTGCGAGTATCTCGTCTCCTACCTTCCAAACTTCGCAGAAGCTCTCCTGTGAACCTTGCAGAACCAGCATTCCTGGAAGAAAGGATACTGCGGAGACATGGCTTAGCCGCACCCTGGGGGATGTTTCCAGAATGAGATTTTCACTCTGCAGCGGAGTGCGCGCTTATATGAAATTGTCCGGCACACAGTTTTAATCTGCCACGAAATTTTCATATCAGTGCCCACTTCGCTGCAGAGTGAAAATCTCACTCTGGAAACAAACTGCACTCTGCAGCGGAGTGTGCGCTTGTATGAAACTGTCCGACACACAGTTTTAATCTGCCAGGAAAGTTTCATATCAGCGCCCACTCCGCTGCAGAGTGAAAATCTCATTCTGGAAACGTCCCCTAGGCTGTGGCTAAGCCATGTCTGGGCAATATCCTTTCTTCCAGGAGTGCTAGTTCTGCAAGGTTCGCTTCCGTGAAGTTTGGAAGGTAGGAGACGAGATACTGGCAGAAGTAAAGCTGCGACGACGGAGTGTGAGTCATGATTGGATAGCTCAGATGGTAGAGCACTTGCCCGTGAAAGCAAAGGTCCCGAGTTCGAGTCTCGGTCCGGCACACAGCTTTAATCTGGCAGGAAGTTTCATATCAGCGCACACTCCGCTGCAGAGTGAAAATCTCATTCTGGACCTAGAAGACCCAGCTGACAGAGTTTAATGTGTGTGAAATCTGCTAAGGTCATCAGTTCCTGAGCTTACACACTACTTAACCTAAACTATCCTAAGGACAAACACACACACACCCATGCCCGAGGGAGAACTCGAACCTCCGCCGGGACCAGCCGCACAGTCCATGACTGCAGCGCCTTAGACCGGTCGGTGACAGAGTCTGGAAGGAGACTCGTTGTGGGTCTCCAGTTGACATCTGGTCGAATCGTGCAGTATCCAGATCTGAGGAGCATTCAGATGTGACTGCAGTCCGATGTTGGACTGCACGGTCGACGCACACTTGTCGTCGAGGTTCCGGTTGGCCGCGAATGATCACAACGGACAACTGCCGTATGGCGTACCAGCCACACATCGTAAACCCTCCGGAGATGCTCTGCCATTAGAGAACAAGCAATGGACTCCTTATAAAATTATGACTCACCCTGCACCACTGGTTGGAGACTGTCAGCAGCAGGCCTATGGAATTACCATCCCCGTGCAGCTACTGTTAACATCTCTATACAATTAATGGTTGCACTGGGGACAATCCAGAGACCTGGCAGCGTGAACTGCTGATGAATGGCGTCGCTTTCTGTTCAGCAATGACCTGCGGATCTGCAGTATCCCAGATGACGGTCGTCGGCGAGTAAGGTGGAAACATGGGGACAGATCTCTTCCACTGTTTCAAAGAGCCGTACCAGTGTCACACCTGGAGTCATGGTGTGGACATACTTCAGGTATGACCTCAGACACGGCTGGTGGTGACTGAGGGAACTACGATGGCACCAATGGTGCGTCACGAACGTCCTGAGTCTCTTGGACCGTGGTGCCGCTTCTCAACGGGACAGTGCTCTTTCTGAGGTGGCCTGCGTCTCTATGAACTGTCTGCGTGATGCTGAAGTAGTCCTGTGTTATGCACGATACCCAGATCTCCCCCAGACAGAACGTGGGTGGGACCAGCTGCAGCGTCAGCTTCGTGTCAGTGCCAGTATCCGTGGTATTAGGGGCCAGTTACAACTGCAGCGGATCATCTTCGGCCGTCTTGCCACAGGAGAGTTCATGAAGGCTTTATAAAACTCCTCCCAACCGAGTCAGTCCAAGGATTCTGGACAGACGGTGTGCAACGCCATACTGATAAATGGGCTCGAACTAAAAGGTTCTTCGTGAATTTGGCTTGATTTTGCAATTACTGAAATAACTTGTCTAGTTTCCTTTAGATTCCTCCTCCACTTATGGGTGCTTCATTTTTTTTATGAGGCAGTGAACCGAAGAGTCGTACTTACCTATTCTCTGCCGATTAAGGTTCGATTGTATAAAGGTCGATGACTGGAGATTAGTTCTTATATTAGTTCAGAAAATGAGTCCAATTCACGAATTCGCTGAGTTGTAATAAACTCAAATAAACTGAACGAGGTTCAAGATTGATCTTAATTAGCACGAGACACTCTTGGCAACACCGCTAAACCAGCTGTCGACACAATTATGGCCCTTGCACACACACCTCCAGATATCACTCAGATCTGTAGCTAACGTTGTGCGTAGATAGAGTATCAGCTAAAACTACGATTCAGTTCGTGCTGTGTGCTGTCGTTCGGCAGAACGGGAGTAAACGTTATTTAAAAGTAACTCCAGAACTATGAGAGCAGGAAAAGTGTATGTATGTAGTAGAAACACGAAAGCCTTCGGTAGGTGAGTCTCTACAGAAATTCCTGGGATCAAATCCCATTCATGACACTTATTTTTTACCGGTTTATGCGTCAAATTGTTACATGGCGGAAAATATTCCTGAGACGTAAAAAGACTTTCTTGACTTCTTTGAAGAAATGTTCTTTGGCAGTCTGCTTCGGCTTTGTTTCTTTGAAAGTGGCAGTCCTATATACAACATTTGTATAGATAGGTGCGATGTACTGTCGGACACGTGCGACACAACATACACTACTCGCGTGCAACCATTATTATGAGACCTTTATTTCTGAATGAATGAAACTGTGTGTGTGTGTGTGGGTGGGTGGGTGGGTGGGTGGGAGGGAGGGGGGGGGGGGGAGGGGCGACGGGATGGTTGTGTTTGCATTAATCTTATTATTTTGTTTATTATTACTACTATTAGCCTTTATTATTATTATTATTACTTACGCACATGTGATGCAATTGCTTCTTTATTTTTCTGCTGTGATTCTGTTCTGTGAAACTACAAGTGCATTGCTTAGGCACAGCTGTCATCAACCCGAACTCTGGTGACCAAAACAGTGGTTTACTGGGCGTGGCCCTTCTGCAGATAATACACCCTCGCCTCTATGACATATCTGAACAGACTGACCGACAAAGTCTAACGTGGACAAACAATTGAATACGTGACTGGTTATGGCCACCCGCGATAAACATCGCCAAAGATGGATAAAGGAGAGTGCGATAGATTTGCGCGCTGCCTGTTTAAAGGAAACATGGAGGGCTGTGTCAGCCAAGACAATACGCAACCATCCCTATGTGATCAGTTTGACTTCTATTACGAACAGTAAAAACCGTGACCTCAGCAGTTAAGTCCCATAGTGCTCAGAGCCATTCTTTTGTCGGTTAGAAGGAGCCTACAACCAACCTGTCTGCGTGCTATACATACTCTTATGACAGCAGGAGCACTCTCGTGGTTATCCCACGCACCCTGACTGCAGTTCTGTACGTCTGTCTGGGGATACGACTTGTTGTGCTGCCCTTCATGAGCAGCATTGCAGAGGATCTTTTCCAGCAGTATATCGGTCACACACATACCACTTTTGTAACCCAGCATGATTTATTGAATGTCAACATGTTGCTCAAATGACTCTAAGCACTATGGGACTTAACATCTGAGGTCATCAGTCCCCCAGAACTTAAACCTAACTAAACTAAGGACATTACACACATCCATGACCGAGGCAGGTTTCGAACCTGCGACCGTAGCGGTCGCGGGGTTCCAGACTGAAGCGTCTAGAACCACTCAGCCACATCGGCCGGCCCAACATGCTGCATTGGCCAGCTTGACCACCAGATCTGTCTCCAGTCGAGCACATATGTGACATCATCGCTCGACAACTCTTGCGTCATCCACAAACATCAGTTACCGTCCGTGCATTAACCGTCCAAGTGAGACAGGCATTGAATTCCATCCCACAAACTGACATCCGGCACTTGTGTAACACAATGTGTACACTTTTGCGTGTTTGCACTCAACTTTCTGGTTACACAGGTTATTAATGTACTAGCATTTCCCAGCTGCAATAGTCTATCTCACGCTTACATTAATCTATGATCTTGCAATATTAACCACTTAAATACGTTACCTAGACAAATGTATATCCGAAATTTAATTACTTTACAATAATAATTTGCGAATTTTTTCATCAGTGTATATTTATCTTCTGCGTGCCTTGAAGTTTTCGCACAGCCATCTTCTGAATCCGCGGGGGTACTTACGAAGAATCCTGTTGTTGTTGTGGTCTTCAGTCATGAGACTGGTTTGATGCAGCTCTCCATGCTACTCTATCCTGTGCGAGCTTGATCTCCCAGTACCTACAGCAACCTACATCCTTCTGAATCTGCTTAGTGTATTCATCTCTTGGTCTCCCTCTATGATGTTTACCGTCCACGCTGCCCTCCAATGCTAAATTTGTAATCCCTTGATGCCTCAGAACATGTCCTACGAACCGGTCCCTTCTTCTTGTCAAGTTGTGCCACAAACCCCTCTTCTCCCCAATTCTATTCAATATATTGCTCATTAGTTATGTGATCTACCCATCTGATCTTCAGCATTCTTCTATAGCACCACATTTCGAAAGCTTCTATTCTCTTCTTGTCCAAACTATTCATCGTCCATGTTTCACTTCCATACATGGCTACACTTCATACAAGTACTTTGAGAAACGACTTCCTGACACTTAAATCTACACTCGATGTTAACAAATTTCTCTTCTTCAGAAACGCTTTCCTTGCCATTGCCAGTCTACATTTTATATCCTCTCTACTTCGACCATCATCAGCTATTTTGCTCCTCAAATAGCAAAACTTCTTTACTACTTTAAGTGTCTCATTTCCTAATCGAATTCCTTGAGGCCTTTTCGTGTCTATTCCGAGTAGCGGTGTGACTGAAAAGTGTTATATTCACCTACTAAGTTTCCTTCTCTCCCTTTTCCTACTCTGGAATTCTAGTCACCCATGACTATTAAATTTTCGTCTCCCTTCACTACCTGAATAATTTCTTTTATCTCATCATACATTTCATCAATTTCTTCGTCATCTGCAGAGCTAGTTGGCAAATAAACTTGTACTACTGTAGTAGGCGTGGGCTTCGTGTCTATCTTGGCCACAATAATGCGTTCACTATGCCGTTTGTAGTAGCTTAGCCGCATTCCTATTTTTTTATTCATCATTAAACCTACTCCTGCATTACCCCTATTTCATTTTGTGTTTATAACCCTGTATTCACCTGACCAAAAGTCTTGTTCCCCCTGCCACCGAACTTCACTAATTCCCACTATATCTAACTTTAACCTATCTATTTCCCTTTTTAAATTTTCTAATCTACCTGCCCGGTTAAGGGATCTGACATTCCACGCTCCGATCCGTAGAACGCCAGTTTTCTTTTCCCTGATAACGACGTCCTCTTGAGTAGTCCCCGCCCGGAGATCCGAATGGGGGACTATTTTACCTCCGGACTATTTTACCCAAGAGGACGCCATCATCATTTATCCATACAGTAAAGCTGCATGCCCTCGGGAAAAATTACGGCCGTAGTTTCCTCTTGCTTTCAGCCGTTCGCAGTACCAGCACAGCAAGGCCGTTTTGGTTAATGTTGCAAGGCCAGGTCAGTGAATCATCCAGACTGTTGCCCCTGCAACTACTGAAAAGGCTGCTGCCCCTCTTCAGGAACCACACGTTTGTCTGGCCTCTCAACAGATACCCCTCCGTTGTGGTTGCACCTACGGTACGGCCATCTGTATCGCTGAGACATGCAAGCCTCCCCACCAACGGCAAGGTCTATGGTTCATGGGGAAGGCCAACTATTGTAGATGTCCGTAACTGTTACGAGTTTATCACCTTAATTACGGAGTTATAGGTTGTTGTTGTTGTTGTGGTTTTCAGTCCTGAGACTGGTTTCATGCAGCTCTCCATGCTACTCTATCCTGTGCAAGCTTCTTCATCTCCCAGTACCTACTGCAACCTACATCCTTCTGAATCTGCTTAGTGTATTCATCTCTTGGTCTCCCTCTACGATTTTTACCCTCCACGCTGCCCTCCAATGCTGAATTTGTGATCCCTTGATGCCTCAGAACATGTCCTACCAACCGATCCCTTCTGCTAGTCAAGTTGTGCCACAAACTTCTCTTCTCCCCAATCCTATTCAATACCTCCTCATTAGTTACATGACCTACCCACCGAATCTTCAACATTCTCCTGTAGCACCACATTTCAGAAGCTTCTATTCTCTTCTTGTCCAAACTATTTTTACTATGTTTACTTCCATACATGGCTACATTCCATAGAAATACTATCAGAAACGGCTTCCTGACACTTAAATGTATACTCGATGTTAACAAATTTCTCTTCTTCAGAAACGCTTTCCTTGCCGTTGCCAGTCTACAATTTATATCCACTCTACTTCGACCATCATCAGTTATTTTGCTCCCCAAGTAGCAAAACTCCTTTACTCCTTCAAGTGTCTCATTTCCTAATCTAATTCCCTCAATATCAGCCGACTTAATTCGACTACGTTCTATTATCCTCGTTTTGCTTTTGTTGATGTTCATCTTATATCCTTCTTTCAAGACAACGTCGATTCCATTCAACCGCTCTTCCAAGTCCTTTGCTGTCTCTGATAGAATTACAATGTCATCGGCGAACCTCAAAGTTTTTATTTCTTCTCCGTGGATTTTAATACCTACTCTGAATTTTTCTTTTGTTTCCATTACTGCTTGCTCAATATACAGATTGAATAACATCAGGGATAAGCTACAACCGCGTCTCACTCCCTTCTCAACCACTGCTTCCCTTTGATGTCCCTCGACTCTTATAACTGCCATCTCGTTTCTGTACAAATTGTAAACAGCCTCTACGATTTACCTTCAGAATTTGAAAGCGAGTATACCAGTCAACTTTGTCAAAAGCTTTCTCTAAGTCTACAAATGCTAGAAACGTAGGTTTGCCTTTTCTTAATCTATCTTCTAAGATAAGTCGTAGGGTCAGTATTGCCTCATGTGTTCCAATATTTCTACGGAATCCAAACTGCTCTTCCCCAAGGTCGGCTTCTACTAGTTTTTCCATTCGTCTGTAAAGAATTCGCGTTAGTATTTTGCAGCTGTGACTTATTAAACTGATAGTTTGGTAATTTTCACACCTATCAACACCTGATTTCTTTGGAATTGGAATTATTATATTCTTCTTCAAGTCTGAGGGTATTTCGCCTGTCTCATACATCTTGCTCACCAGATGGTAGAATTTTGTCAGGACTGGCCCTCCCAAGGCTATCAGTAGTTCTAATGGAATGTTGTCTACTGCCGGGGCCTTGTTTCGACTTAGGTCTTTCAGTGCTCTGTCGAACTCTTCACGCAGTATCATACCTCCCATTTCATCTACATCCTCTTTCATTTCCATAACACTGTCCTCAAGTGCATCGCCCTTGTATAGACCCTCTATATACTCCTTCCACCTTTCTGCTTTTCCTTGCTTAGAACTGGGTTTCCATCTGAGCTCTTGATATTCATGCACGTGGTTCTCTTTTCTCTAAAGGTCTCTTTAACTTTCCTGCAGGCAGTATCTATCTTACCCCTAACGAGATAAGCCTCCACATCCTTACATTTGTCGTCTAGCCATCCCTGCTTAGCCATTTTCCACGTCCTGTCCATCTCATTCTTGAGGCGTTTGTATTCTTATGTGATACAAAATATGAAGAATGCCTAGTTGGATGTAAGAGGGATGCTGATGGCCCTGATTTTGTCAGGTTAAATAAATAAATAAAAAATTAAGTAAATGAACATGTCCTCTTATGTTTTACTATTACCATTAGCGGTAAGAAATCTTCTACGGGTTACTGATCACTTAACGACAGCACACTGCGCGTGTCTAGGTACTCTAGATTGCGGTGTGAGCCTCCGTGTGGAATGAACGCTGTGCGCGGACCGTAGAGACTTAGGCGGGGTGTGACCTTTTTATCCGGCCGCCGGCGCGTGTATCGAGTTCCCGTCACGTCGTCACTCGGCGAGCGGATAAGCGCGCTCCTCCACGCCTCGCCGTGCCGTACGCCTCCCCCCCCCCCCGCCCCCCCCCCCCCCACACACACACTCGTGCACTTGCTCCCTCCCACCCTGCCACCCCCACAGCCGCGCCGGAACGTTGGACTGTGCCGCTGAGTGCAACTCGTAACTCGCGGGCGAAAGTAGGCCCCGAGTGTCAGCTGTCACACGCACCTGCCTGCTCGCCTTGTTTCCAGATACCGGCGCGCTCGCTCCGCCGGGGAACGCAATGCCGCTGGAATTTGCCTCTCGGCTAAAAACTCGCTACAATGGCCGTTCGGCTCCGCACGCCGAGGAAACGAGGAGCCTTGTACCCACTCCGCTCGTTTCCGAATGTTTGCCTCTGTTTTCATCGCTTAAAGGACTGAACTCAGTGCAATCTGCAAAATGTTGCGTATCCGTTTCCGGTCTGGACTGCGTGTCGATACTGAGACAAGAGTCATCTCGCATTTTAGACTTCTTGCTCTTGCTCACCTAAAATTTAATTGACTTTCACATATCACAACAAATTATCCTGAATAACAATCAACCACCAGCAAACAGCCCCGGTATAGGGAACAAATAAATGTTTATTAAATACAGTTTATACAAAACTATTCTCCACAATGACACAAAAGAAAGAATGGTTTTTCAATCTGTGAAACTAAATGGATTCTAGCCCTTCAGTAAATGAAACAAAATGAATGATACGATAAGATTATTGTTCCTACCCGCAACTGTCGAATACATTTCTTGTAAAATAAATGATACACTTCCAGGACCACAAACTAAATAAATAAGTTCCGTGGTAATTGAAATAGTTACCCACACTTCAGTGAACACAATCTTAAAGTCAGAAGAGCTTTACGTTAAAAACAGTGAATTAAATTTCTATAGTCACGCGCTCTCTTAACGAGCAGAGTCTTGAAATCGTAATACCTTTAGGTTAAAACGGAAATGTAAGTTCTCACTTCAGTTTTAAAACCAAAGCCCCAATAAAAGCTGCAGTCAAGACAGATAAACACTTAACAATTCTTACAGCATACTTCACAGAAAAAATATTGACAGCCAACAGTAATGAAATATCCAAGTCTAAAAAGGATAGAAACTTCCAGTCTGACACTGTCTTGTTGGCTAGAAGAAGAATAGTACTATTAAACAACGTGTCAACGAGTACTTAGAGTCCCAGCTGAGGAGGTGGCTTGCTGTCCAGAAGTCGATGGCCCAGTCCTTGACGCAGCATGATGGAGACTTTCAGGTTGCTGGCTGTGACAGAACTGCTCTCCAGAGGTCGTGCAATGGCCTAAATAGCCGCCTCATGAACAGATAAGTGCGGGGCAATTTTTGCCAGATGACATCGCAGATTTGTGAAGAGGTGGTTTTGCTTAGGACCTATACTATCGCCACGTACACCACATGGTGACCTGGTCGAAGTGCTTCTACGCCTTCTACTGGCCGAGGAGTTCCGGGGTTGCAAAGTTCCATGTGGTCTGCATTCTAGGGGCTGAGATAACTGCAACCTGCACAACAAATAAATTGTGCGCGGTGCCGTCGGCGGCTGATCTCTGGGGCACAGTGGCGCTACATTTACACACTGTCAAATGGTTCAAATGGCTCTGAGCACTATGGGACTCAACTGCTGAGGTCATTAGTCCCCTAGAACTTAGAACTAGTTAAACCTAACTAACCTAAGGACATCACACACATCCATGCCCGAGGCAGGATTCGAACCTGCGACCGTAGCGGTCTTGCGGTTCCAGACTGCAGCGCCTAGAACCGCACGGCCACTTCGGCCGGCTTTTACACACTGTCACCATCAGTATAGTCACCGCTCTTAAACAAGTGCTCTCCGAGTTGCTCTCACTGCTGAAAGGTGTCCTGGAAGTCTTGTTTTCGAAGTCTGTCACGCTCCTTCTGCTATTCACGCTGGATCTCCGTAATGGTTGCAATATGGCGACCTCTGAGCTTTATCTTCAGTTACTGGAAGGTGATAAAGTCCGCAGGAGGCAAATATCGCGGAGTGTGGGGCAATAGTGCAATAATCTTTCTTCTGGTGAGAAACCGGCGTGTGAAGAGAGCGTGGTGACACGGAACATAGACTTCGCAGAGCAGACAGGTTTTGTGCGCCATCAGAAGTATGAAATAAGTCTGCTACTAATTAGGTGGACCTGAAACATAAGTAACATTTAACCACAACACCTTTGTCATAGGGAACGATATTGTGAAATTATCATGTAAAATTAAACCTCGTTATGCAGTAACGGCAAAGAATCTACATCACTGCATTTGATTGCTGTGAAGCCTTTATCTATACAGAACATTAAAATCTTAACGTCTTATATGTTGGATTAGGGTTGGCGTTGACTAACTACCTGCATAACGAACTTGACAAGTGAAAATCTTGTCTTATTAATGTTAGTTATTCTGCTGTTATTCTGTAACATACGTTGCTCAAGTATGGGGTGCAACCAGCAAGTGCAGAAAGCATCAGAACGCACCTTGATGACGTTAACGAAATAACAACATCTATGCATGAATACTGTATATTATTATCTGTATATATAGCCTCCAAACTAATTATCAACTCTGAGACAAAAATCTCCACATCTCAACGTCTTAAAGGTGAAAATACTTAGCTTTCAATCTTGAACACAGCGCTTGGTAGCACTGTGTCCGAGAAACAACTGTTTGCTTAGACGACAAATATACACGACACGTATACACGAGGTATGTTACTTGTATTTCATGCTCTACTAATTAACAGCAGACTTATTTCATGCTAGTTATATTTGATAATGGTGACTGAGCTTCACCGAAACTAGTCATGGAAATTTTCCGTAATTTACTATGACTATAGCGTGACTACTGTAGTGAAGTCAAATAAATTTGAAAAAAACTTACATTTAGTCGCACTCCTTAAGGCATTCATGTCCAATTTCTAAATTACGTGACTGTTTCCATCATTGTTACAAGGATTTGCAAAATGTACCACATTATCCATATTTCATTAACTAATGCATCAGGACAGTTTCATCAGAAATGGTGCTTGACGTAACTTCCACATTGATTCCTCGTTAAACTGCAGGTTGACCTGTTACTATATCGGTGAGCTCACTATCAGACCGAAGTAAGACAAGCGTACACCACCTAAAATTGAAGCATTCTTGTGATGCTGATGTGGATACATCAGATTTTTGAAAACACACACTTGCACGAGGCCGGCGACCATTTCCTGTTTTCCTCCCTCCAGGGCAGTCGGTAGAGCTGGTGGCGACCGGTGAGAAGAAGGAGGTGGGACAGCGGCCGTTGCTTACACTTCTCTGTCTGCCAACGCCACGTTCCAGGTCGCTACGTTACCTTTATTGTTACGGAACTGCCTCCATTTTTAGTATGACGGCGATATTTTAATCCGTTTAATTTAAACAGTTGAGGACGTCTTTCTGCAGCAGAGTATCAACGGGGAGTGGTGGTGGGGAGTGGAGACAGTGGACGAGGAAAAGGGGAAGGGTGGGGGGGGGGGGGGCTAGGAGGGGCCACTCGTCCACCAGTTCAAAGTCTAGAGGGGAGGGGTGGCCAGATATGGTTTACGTACCCCGACCCCCTCTTTAATTGTTAGAGATCTGCATGATCTGCAGGCAGAGCCAATTCCTAAGTGATTTTAGAGGAAATCAGAATGTCCTCCCAGGTACATGAAGTCTTTCAAAATTACAATATTATGAAAAGGATAGATTGCTAGTCGCAGATAGACATAACAAAAAGACTTCTAAACAACTAACATTTAGGTGAAAAGGCCTTCTTTTGAACTAGACAACATACACACACACATTCACGCAAACGCAGCTCACACGCATATGACCACTGTCGAAAATTAAAAGAACGGAATAGAAAAATCATAGAACGAAATTAATACAAATAATAGAAATAGGAATTAATAGGACGAAATTAATAGAATGAAACTGTTTCCAAGAAGAGGGACCTTTAAATTTAGGACCGTATTTATTACTGTGAATACGAATCAGTTCTATCTCTTTGTACAGCTAAATAGCACTGTCTGCCTAACCCACCTTCCCACACTATAGGCATACGTGCCTGCTTAACAGTTTTGTTGAAAGACGTACGCATAATTTACACGAGATCACATCAGTGAATAGGTTTGCTTGCGTGGAATGGATTATGATTAAGATGTACCCGGTCCTCAGCTGTTCTGGAGCCATTCAGACTGAATAAGGAACAACTGAAATGGAGTACCACAAAACTTTTTGGCAATCTACTCGCGGAAATAAAGTACCTTACAGGCACCGCTACTTACTTCAAGTCCATGTTAAACTGTTGTACTTTAAGAACCTGTTATCAACAGTAGCTAATTTAATTCTACTTCACCATATAGATAGGAAAAACTTCCGTATTTTGCTACTGGATATTTAATGTTATTTATGTCTTAACACCCATGATTGACCTGTTCACGCTAGACGTCAGCAGCGACCTATAACACAAAGAAAATTAGTTATTGCTGGTAAACCTTTCGGGGTATAAGATAGCGGTCCACAAAGCTCTTCTTTCGTAACGTTTCGTCCAGAACTGTGCTGGACATCTTCAGACGCGATGCCCCTCCGTTGAGTCTTCCTGCCTTGCAATGGTTCAAATGGCTCTGAGCACTATGGGACTCAACTGCTGAGGTCATTAGTCCCCTAGAACTTAGAACGAGTTAAACCTAACTAACCTAAGGACATCACAAACATCCATGCCCGAGGCAGGATTCGAACCTGCCTTGCAATGTCATCCGGTCATGAAAGCCTTCGTTCTGGTATCAGAAAATTATTTAATTATACATTTTAATAAGAGATTTTTAACCCCTCCACTCCCTTTACCACAATAAAAAACACCAAGTTTAAAAATATTGTTAATTTATCCAACTCTTACACAGTTATTGCGTGAGTATTGTAGATCATGAGTCTTCAGCTATTAAAAGCATGAATTGACAAGAATGCTAACTTCTATCTGTTAATCTCACGACAGGAACTACTTTTCTAAAAACTACATGACAGCAACTGTCATGTAGTTTTTAGAAACGTTACACACATTCCGAGCGAACAAGAACAGGGATATATACGTGTCTGTACAAAGATATGTTTACCTGATCGATATGTTCGATATTATTGACAGAATAATTACAGTTTGATTAATATTTATGAAAACAAAAAGAAATACAGTGTTCTGTTGATTATAATACTAAATCTAAACATGCTCTACTTCACAAATGAATAAAACTGTGCATTACATTATAAATACAAAAATAATTCTGTATCTCATGAAGTAGTTAATCTTGTATCAGCTTTGTGCTTCATCAATACACATTCACGTCAAAATTATAGAAAACATAATTTGCAATTTCGACCCCATTGGATTATGTTATGAAATGTAATGTGGCCTCAGATTCTCTAACTAAAGACGAAAAAATAATGTACTGTACAGTTCCATTACCATTTCTAATGATTCTTGGCAGCTCGTTTGAATTATCTATTTACAAATCCATGCACCTTTTTTTTCATTTTTATTCATTCTTATGTCTCTTCCATGTTCCATGATTCTTCTGTATGAACTAGATGCATGCAGTTTGTAGGTCACATTTCAATACTTAATTGGAGATAACCTGTTGCACATTGCACGTGGTATTGCTGACGGGCTGTAGCGCTGTCTGGGGGATTATTGGAGCTTTAGAGGATGGAGGGAGCATGCGTGTGTGTGTGCGTGTGTGTGTGTGTGTGTGTGTGTGTGTGTGTGTGTGTGTGTTTCTTTGTTTCTCTTATCGTAATTTATGAATTAGCGAGAATGTTGTCCTTCTGCCGTTGCTTTCTTTTTCATAGAGCATATTTTCATTCTTTTATTTATATCGTTCTGTATGAAATATTCTTCCCACAAAGTGAGCATTCCCTCCTTTTTTGTTATGACAAGAGTGCAATGTCAGTTTTCACCACAATGTGGCGGTGGTTTTCTTTTAGTAGATAAGCTGCATATGTAGAGTGGATAAATTCACTCTTCATAGACCTTACATATTCTTCGTAATTGAGATTAAAATTTCTTGTAAGCATTCCAATATATTTAGAGTTGCAGCCATTATATGGCAGTCCATATATTCCTGAACTGTTGTATTTATTTTTCTCTCCTGTCACACGTTTTATTACTTTTGTATTTGTTATTTATCTTGATGGGTATATTAATTTTATGTTTTTTGAAGATGTTACTAATCTCATGTGTGGGCTGGTTCTGGTGTGCCATTTTGTCTGTGTAATAAGGGACGAATTTGTGGTATGAGTGTTGATTCTACTGTTAAGTGTTCCTCTATCTGGACTGTGTTTAATTTTCCTGTATTCTGTATGTATTTCATTTTAATAGTGTTGTGTAGCTTGTGTCCTGTCCTGCTGTTGTATTAATTGTTTTGTGCTCTGTTGAGGATCATGTTTAGTTCTTCTTCCTTCTTCTTTCTGCTTAGAGACGTTTTTCACAGTCTGTATATCACGTATGTGGTGGCTGCCAATCTCTGTGAATGTGGGCGGTTGGCTTTCTTGTGTGTTATGGTGTCTGTTGTTGTTTCCTTTCTGCAAAATCAGAATCTCTTACTGTTGTTATATTCTGATTCCATTTACACAGTGAATTAAATGTTGTGCTGTATGTTATTTATCTGCTTGTGTAAACTGTTTATATGTTCTTGTGGTTCGTCTATGAGGCATATGATATCGTAAAACATGGATACATCGAAAGAACATAAAAATTAAGTGTAAAAAAAGCAGGACCGTTTACTTGTAAACAGATAATTGAAACGAGGTGCCAAGAATCACTAAAGATCTCCTATCAAAACATGCATAATTTTTTTTTTTCATTGTATCACAGGACACTGATGGTGGGTAACAAGAATAGGAGAAACATGTGTTAAGACACAAGTAAAGTGAGATATTCAGTTATAAAAGACACAGTTTTTCTTATCTGTATGATGAAGCATAAATGAGGTAGCAAGTGAGAAAAAAATGGTTGCAGGTGTTAGCACTTTTACAATAACCTATTTCTTGGATAGAAGTAACGAGTCAATTACGTACGTGTAAATGACTGAGCTGGATCCAAATAACACAGTTTTTAATGAGTATGTATAGAGTTGTTGACATAACACATTCCACATGTATCACGTAAGTGATGGACCTAGCTGATTACGTTAAAGCCTGTTTTACTCTCAGGTAAACATTCAGCACACTTCAGGAATACGTCTATCAGACCGCCTTTCAAAACAGAACCAGCTTTAACACACAAAGCTTTCGCATCACAGTTTAATTAGGTTGTTAAATAACAACATTAATGAAACTTCCTGGCAGATTAAAACTTTGTGCCCGACCGAGCCTCAAACTTGGGACCTTTGCCTTTCGCGGGCAAGTGCTCTACCACCTTTTTTTTTTTTTTTTTTTTTTTTTTTTTTTTTTTTTTTTTTAATGTATTTTACTAAAACATACATTTCAAGTATTCAACAGTACAATTAATGATTAAACCATTTGCAACATTAAAAAAAGAACCAGTTTTAAACTATTTATATGCTAAATATGTCTAATACAGTAATAATGGTAAAACAAACTTTAAAAGTGGTTACAGTATAAACTTTGCTCAAGATAACTGAGATTATTCTAGGTGCAAATTATTGTCACCCAATCAGTGGGTTTGTCTACAAAGTTGAATTCACTGTTTAATTTGTAAACTGTCCATTGAATAAAAAATAATAGCATATTTAATACCAGTTTTCTTGACTATGAACCAGTTTAAATACAATCCAATTAAACACATACCAAAAAAAAAAAAAAAAAAAAGTTCCGGAAGCAAGGTTAAAATAAATAATAGTAAGGAACCAAGTGACTTTTATTTTTCTTCTGTTCGTTCTCGTTCAAGGTTGTTGTAGTGGTTTCACATATTTAACCAACACCCATTCTTTCAAAAATGATCTTCAGCATGTTGCCATAGTGCTTCTTGTGGTTGCGATACGTGCTGATTTTTGCATATTCACACTTCATGTAAACGCGGAATTCTATCTCGTTGTCCGACCCAAGTGTGTGGATGACATAACTAACATATTTTCCCAGTAACCAGCTAATGGTGTTGGTTTTTAATTTCGGAAAGTATGTCATGTCCGGTCTCAGGAGGAGCGACGGCGTTATATATTGCGTAGAGGATCTGGTGAGAAAGGCGATTTGTTGCCTGATCCAATTCCAGTTATGCACATTGCCACCACAGGTGAATCTGTGGCTGAGTGTATCCACCAGATTGCATTTTCCACAAAGGTGTGTCTGGTTTAAACCGATCCCATATAGTCTCTCGTTGGTGCTGATGACATTATTAACTGTTTTGTACCATGCGGAAATAGCGTCTGTAGATAGCCCGGCATAGTTGATGTTCCGCCATACAGCTTTCCAGTCACAATTTGGGAATTTCGTTTCAATTTTGTTTCTACCCTCATTTAACTTCCTTTCAAGTATGATGTCGCGCGCTGTGATACGTGTGTTGCTTCTGATTTCGTCACTAAGATAACTTGCTTCGAGGAAAAAGTTCCTCACATACTGCAGACGGGCATTAATCCTTCGCACATCAATCGGTGCTTGCAGGCTATGGGGTGTCACAGCCTCAAAGAGCTTTGCGGTTATACATTGTGGAAGTTCTCTGAGTATATGGAAAGTCCGTTTGAGGAACAGAGCAGACGCTTTATTGCCAATATGCACCAAACCGAGGCCCCCGTTTTTGACATCCAGTATAACCGTAGTCGCACCAACCCTGAATATGTCTCCTCTCCATAAATAATTGGTAACAGTGGACATGATCCCTTTCGCTACTAGTTTAGGGATTGGAAATACCTGCGCAGTGAAATACGCTTTAGACAAAACGCAGGAGTTGATGAATCTGACTTTTTGCACCAGGTCCATAGTTCGATGGATGTTCTCCATTACAGCACCATGAATTTTCCTCCTAGTTTCCGTCCAGGTAAAAGCAGCCATCCGCATCGGACATGCCATTAAGGTGATTCCCAAAGTTTTATGTTTGTTGTCTTGTTTTGCCCATGCCAGTCGAAAGTGATCTAGGCCCCGTAGATTCGATATTTGACTTTTGTTTTCATTTACTGTCGCTCCCGACGCTAGACAATATCTTTGGATTTCTCTTTCCAGTGTAACTGTCTCCTCCTTATTCCTTATTACAACGCCCACGTCATCAGCATAAGCTCGTATGACAGTTTTCTCACCACTCAATGTTATGCCTGTTAATCTTTCGTGGACAGTGCGGAGGAAGGGCTCTAAAGATACTGAAAATAAAAACATTGATAAGGGACTGCCCTGTGGAACCCCTCGCCTTATCTGTATGGGTTTAGATGTTTGGCCATTGATTGCTATTTTCGCATTTACACCTGTTGCAATATTCCTTAGCATGTTCACAATCTGGGGGTGGAAAGCCATTCTTGACAGCGTCGCAAAGAGGTATCTATGACTAACGCGGTCAAAAGCTTTGTTGAAATCTATGAAGATTAAAGCACATTTTATACTTGTCACTGAGGTAATTGCAATGACGTCTCTGTATGCAGACAGACTTTCGAATATCGTTCTGGTCGGAGAGCAAGATTGGTGATGACTCAATATTTCGTTGGAAAAGGCAGAGAGTCTTTTGTTGATAATACGCGAAATTATTTTGTAATCAGAATTTAGTAGCGAAAGAGGCCGAAAATTGTTTAAGTTGGTTTTGCCTTTACTCTTAGGAATCAGTACTATTTTACTTTCCTTAAACTCTGCAGGGACCGGTTTTCCGTTCAGGACCTCATTTGCCATGGAAGTGATCTTGTCCCCAATTATAGACCAGTAGCGGGCATAAAACTCCACAGGGAGGCCATCAAGTCCCGGAGATTTGTTGAGAGGTGAGTTACGCACTGCCTCATGCGCTTCATCTTTAGTAATAGGTGACAGGATGTCAGCGTTGTCTGTTCCCGACAATTGTGGACCTAAAATAGTGAGAAAGTCCTCGAGAGCTGCATCTTCCACTGTGGTAGGGGCATATAAGGTTTCATAGTACCTGTGGACTTCGTCCAGTATTTGTTTCTGGCTTGTGAGCCTCGTACCAGTATGCGTCTGGACTTCATCAATTAAAGTTTGACGTCTGTTTTTAGCATGCCGCACCAAGTGATACAGAGAAGCTGTTTCACCTGCTACGACTGATGTGGCTTTCGATTTAATTTTGAGTCCCTCCATCTGTTGCCGTTTAATGCTTAATAACTTGGCTTTTATTTTTTTGATATCATTTAGACGAATTACGTCATCATGGGCCTGTTGATATAAGTCTCTTAAAACTTTATAATAAAACTCCATTGTATTCCTCAACTCCCTGTGCCTGGCTGCACTATACTGCATGACAACTTTCCGCAGCCTTGGTTTAGCCCTCCTTGTCCACCAGTCTATGACTGTTGGGTGCTTGTCTACTGTGCGGAGGCACATAGTCCACGCAAACCTTATTTCCTGTTCCAGTTCTTCGTCAGTTAAAACAGAGATATTTAAGTTCCATTGGCCTCTGAATCGACGGGTTGGTTGTACACTTAGATTAAAGCAAGTTAAAAGTGTACTGTGATCGCTAAAATACACTGGAATAGTCTCAACGTTTAATAAATAATTTTGCAAATTTGGTGACACGTAAATTCTATCTAGTCTGCTGCGGGAGTGGCTGGTTATATACGTGAACCCGACTGACGTCGGGTGCTGAAGTTCTCACACATCCTTAAGGTGTAGATCACTTACTAATTTTTTTAACTGTGGCGAGTAGTTGAAGTTGGGTTGTTGATCTTTCTGGTTTAAAACACAGTTAAAATCTCCACCTAATATAAGAGAACACGGATTTTTCCTCAATAAATAAATCAGTTCATCTTGAAAAAACTTCGCACGATCCAATTTGTGGGAAGTTCCTGATGGGGCGTAAAGGTTAATCACTGTCACATCGAAAAGTTTTATGCCTATGGCTCTTCCTGATTCTAGTCGTTCGATTTCAGTCACCGGAATGCCTTCCCTTATAAGAATGGCTGTACCGATATTGGCTTCCGTAGAAACATTAACAATTTCAAAAAAGCCTGGGATCCGAAATTCCGTTATCGCAACTTCTTGTAGCAACGCGATATCTGTTCCGGACTGGTACAAGAATTCCTTTAGTGCTGCCAATTTCAAGGGTGACTGTATTTTATTAATGTTAATAGTAGTAATGCTATAAGCTTGCAGCACAGACATACCGGAAGAAGCTATTTGGGATGAGGTTCGGTATGATTATAGCAGCAAACGTGCTTCCCTACAAGGCACGATCTTTACAAGCTGTGTGCCCATTACATGTACTAACTGCCTAGAAAATTTGCACTGCTTTTAAACAAATAGCTTGAGAAGAGAAGTATCCTGAAATCCTGACAATGCATTGCTATAAGTCACTGTGGCCATTCTCTTTCTCCTCGTCAGTGTTGGACCTGATGACTTCATATTTGATATTCTTTTTCTTGATGTCTTTCTTCTCTGGTGTGACTTTCGCTTGATGACGCGTGACAGCAAGGCCCGGTGTCTGTCGCAGCCGCCGGCGGTGGCTAAATGGGGCAACGGCCGTGGCTTGCGAGTCGTCAATGTTTGGTTCCGGCGTGGTGTCTGTTGTGTTGTTTTGCTGGCGAGGCGGTGATGCTTGTGTATTTCCTCCTTCGGCGCGGCGTTGCGCTTCGGAGTCAGCAGGTTCTTTACCTGGTACTTCCTCGTACGGTTCGCACTGTATGGGTTGTGCACTTGATGCGGTTATTTCAGCCGTGACCTCAGGCTCAGGGTCACATTTCCGTGAAAAATCACTACCCGCTGCGTCACTATCTGTTCGTGGCGGTGTAAGTCCTTGTGCGGAAGTGGGAGCCACATCGACCTTCATTCCATCTCCTTTTTCCACTTCCAACAGATCTTCAGGACTGGGCTTCGGCCTCCTGGCAACGGGTGTTTCACAGGAAGAGTCCTCATCAACATTTCTTTCAGTGTCCTCTAGAGGACGCTTTTTCGTGGGAATCTCGCTGTCACGGGACGGAATTTCAGCAGTTAATGCAGGTTTTAAAGACGGAAAGTCATTAACATTAAGTGCAACATTTTCAGAGGTAGTAACAGGATCCACGACCGCCGCTGGCTCTGTTGTATTACTGGCTGGCAATAAATCGTTGAGTGTCAATTTCCGGCGTTGCGTAAGGTTATTTGTTAGCACAAATACACGGCGAGGGCAGTCCTGACGGAGGTGACCAGACTCGTTACATACATGACATGTAGGGGTTTGTCCTGAGTACATAACATGCGCCTTGTGCCCGTCAACAAAGATGTGGGAGGGAATGTTTGCTTTCACTTCCATCTCCACGGAGCGAATGCCGTTAAAGCACTGCAGCTTGAAATGCGAAGCCCACCTTTCGTTGACTATTTGCCTGACAACCCCATACTTTGAAAGGACATCTTTAATTTTCGAATTGTCTACTTCTATGGGAATATTCAAAACCCTAACATTCCTAATTACAGACTCGGAATTCCGGAGTTTGACAGTACTTCTAGTACCATCACGGTGTATAAATTCCGTTTCATAACCAAATTTTGCCAGAAAGCGGTCTACACTCGCGGAATCGTTAAACTTTACAAAAATGCAGTATTCATCAGAGTCCAGCTGCATGGTATGAACAGATTCAGAATGAAGGCCAATTACCTCGGTAATCCAGTCGTGTATTTCAAGTGCAGAGGGCTGTACTCGACGGGTGTACTTGTCGAAGGTGAAAATCACGGTGTTTTTTCTCACGGAGTTTGCCATGGTGTTCTGCAGCGAAGAAATCTCGGACAACGCCGAAATCCCAACGGCACTTCGTAGAAAGATGACACGAAAGAAGACCAAATGCTCAATTGATAACGCTTAATTCACGTGCAAAACCTCAATAAACGAGCACAAAACACGAAAACACTGACGTAAACACTGAACGTTCACGGAGCAAACTTCAGGAGCGTGCGACCGCTGCGGCAGCTAATGCCAGACTGCCATCTGAGCTACCGAAGCACGACTCCCGCCCGGTCCTCACAGCTTTACTTCTGGCAGTAGAGCACTTGCCCGCGAAAGGCAAAGGTCCCGAGTTCGAGTCTCGGTCGGGCACACAGTTTTAATCTGCCAGGAAGTTTCATATCAGCGCACACTCCGCTGCAGAGTGAAAATCCATTCTGGAAACAACATTAATAGTCATACTGATAATAAAATCCAAGAGATGATAATATATCTAAGGCAGAAACGAGTTTAGTACGTGTTTCATTATCAGTGCAATAACTAACAGTAATTAGTTCTAATCATACAATGTCATACTCATTTTATAATACTCACTTTGTGGTGATTTAAAATCTAAAAATGGTTTAGTCATTTTAGGTGACATGTGCAACTGTGACAGCAAATTGATTTTTATCGCGAATTAATACTGTTTTGAATATGAGTAGCAAATAAAATGTCTTAATAATCACAATACATGTGTATACTGTGTTACTTCTGAAACTAGTTAGTGGAAACTAGTAGGTGGAAGTTATTCGTGACAAAACCTGGTATGTAAGTCTGAGTAAGAGGAGATTCTGACATCCAATACATGTTATTGAACCTGAAGATTTTTTTAGAAGACAAGCAAAGAACGAAAACTTGAATCTCACGAAGAAAACTGATAAAATAAGTAGAAATAAAAATATCGATGTGGAAAGGGACGGGTAACTTCAAGTCAGTTTCGTGTAGTGACCGATAATGTCTTCTATGTTACATCAGAACCAGCTTCTATTACGTGGAATTTTTGGGATATGGTTTACAAAGCAGTTTTCGTCTGAAACTGTCGCTTTGGGATAGATCGACTGCTCGCAATCGATCTCGTTTTCATGAACATCGCAGATTGCTGAATAGAATTAGACCGGCAATCCTCCCAATTACTGATTCTTTAAAGATTCAGACTCAGACGCTTTGAAATTATGTGTAAAGGTTGTTGTAAGTCTCTATGTGCTCCCATTACCACACATTGCATGGGTATAGTCTGCGTTATTTGAACTCCGTTTAAAGAAAAGCTATATTTTCGCGCGTCTCAATGTTTGTGAGGTCATATCTCGTGACACATTTATCGTGTAGTGATGTAATCCTGCAGGTACATTCAGTGATGTATGTCGATACTACCTGCAAAATATGTTGCGAACAGAGTTAGTAGTACAGAAAAACTGAACGATCATGCTTGATGCTGAAGTTTTACAGCATACACAGCGAACATGTACAAAGCGTTACATTTGCAGTTACGTGTAAAGTTTGTTGGAAGTCGCTAAGTGATCTAATTCTCAGATTCTGGGTGAGTAAAATGTGGGTAATCCGGGCGCCGTGAGTTTCATTGCTTTGAGACATGTACGCAGTGTCTAACTTCAGTGCTGGACGTATAGTGTTAAACCTTTAACGTAAGAATATAGCTGCCGATGAGTAGATAACGACAGCATTTAAATTTTAAAGTCGGTCGATAATTGTACGAAACATTGAAAGTCAAAATTTTGTTGGCCCTGGAAGCCATTACGAGGGGCGTTTGAAAAGTCCGTGCAAAGTCCGAGAGATGGCACCACCAGCGCGTATCGAGGTCATGTTTAGATAGTAGTATCTTTGGAAAGAAGACACACCAAGTTTCAGCCATATTTGTCTATTTCTTTGTGTTTGGATTTCGTGTGAATCAAGTAAGTCGAGTGATTGCCAAGAAATATACAAAAAGAATTTCGTGTAGTGTTAAACATTACTTTATGAAATGCAAAACACCTCAGGAGACTAAACAGAAGCTTGATCAACATTACGGTGACTCTGCACCTTCGATTAGAACAGTTGATAAGTGGTTTCAAAATTTTTGGAGTGGCCACATGGACACAAGTAATGCTGAACATTCTGGACGCCCTGTGGTGGTTACGACTCCAGAAATCATTGATAAAATCAATGATATGGTGATGGATGACAGAAGACTTAAGGTGCGTGAGATTGCTAGTCCTGTGGGCATCTCGAATGAATGGGTACATAATATTTTGCATAAACATTTGGAAATGAGAAAGCTATCCGCAAGATGGTTTCCGCAATTGCTCACGCTTGACCAAAAACGCAATTGTGTGAAGTGTTGCAAGCATGGCTTGCAGCTGTTCAGGAAGAATCCGCAGGACTTCAAGCATCGTTTCGTCACTGTTGATGAAAAACGGATAGATTTACTCCTGAGACCAAGTAACAATCTAAACAATCGGTTACCAAGGCAGAAACTGCACCAGAAACGGCGAAGACCATTCCTTCGGCCAGAAAGGTTATGGCGACTGTCTTTTGGGATTCGTAAGGGAGAATCCTCATCGAGTATCTGGAAAAGAGTAAAACTATTACATGTGAATATTATTCATCGTTATTGGACCGTTTGAAAAACGAGCTGCAAGAAAAACGCCGGCGATTAGACCGCAAAAAAAAAGGTCCTTTCCCATCACGACAATGCACCAGCACAAACCTCAGCAGTTGTGGTCCAAAATTAATGGAAATTGGATTCCAATTTTTTCACATCCTCTCTATTCTCCAGTTTTGGCTCCCTCCGACTACCACTTGTTCCCCAATTTGAAGAAATGGCTGACAGGACAAAGATTTTATTCGAACGAGGAGGTGAATGCAGCAACTAATAGCTATTTTGCAGACTTATTCGGAAGGGATCATCAAATTAGAACAGTGTTGGACGAAGTGTGTAAGTCTAAAAGGAGACTATGTGGAAAACTAAAAAAGGTTTACCCCAAACACGTAAGTAGTTATTATTTTTGCACGGACTTTTCCAACGCTCCTCGTAGATAGGCAACCCGTGGTGGAAACTTGGTGACCGTTCTAGACGTTCAGCTATTTCACAGCGTCTGGCGTGATAAAGGGCGCTGATGTGTCGCTACTCTTAACAGCGTCACCAGCGGCGTGTGACGTGTGAGTGTGGCGCGCTCTCTGCAGGAACCTCCGTCTGTCCCGCAGGCCCAGCGTCTCGTCGGCCTCGTCGCAGGTGAACGCCAGCGCCAGCGCCGACGACAGTGACAGCGGCTTCCACGGCTACCGCGTGGGGGCGGCGCCGGGGGCAGGTGTGCGCTCCAAGTCGCCCTCCGCCGCGGCCGCCGCCGCCCGCTCCAAGTCCCCCGCCGCCCCCGTGACGTCACGCATCCCGTCTCCGCTGCCGGCGCTCACCGCCGCCAACGCCGCGGCCGCCGCCGCCGCAGCCGCTGCCGCCGCAGCCGCCTCCGCATCCGCCGCCGCGCCCGCCCCCTCGGCGGCGGCCGGTCCGCAGGCGGCCGTCCTGACAGTGCCGCCGCCCCCACTGTACGCCAACGCCCCGCCCAAACCACGCCGCGTCTCCCCGGAGCCTGCCAGCCTGCACCACCACCACCATCACCATCACCACCATCAACACCAGCAGCACACGCCGCACCACCACCAGCACCATCCCCACCAGCAGTCTCCGCATAAGCCGGAAGAGGTAAGCTCTTCCCATTTTTTTATTGTTCTGCTGTCTATTCCTTTCAAAAACTGGATAGGCGAAATAAAACTAGCCTGGAAACTTTTCGTGCACCTTGAGGTAGGTAATTCAACTTACATCATCCATACCCATGGAAAACAATGATGCTGGGTTGCCCGTCTTTAAGCTCATGAAGTATTTTCCTGGGCAGTTTTATTTTTCCATTCTGTAGTCGAGAACTTATACCGTTCAACGAAATTAAAGGATCACTTTTTCGAAATCCCGTAATGTTTCTCATTCCGACACAGTTTCAGATTTGGCCCAAAGGTGCATACAACCTTCCTTTGTAATGATATAAAAGTGTGGCGCCTTGCGACGTCTTTCTCTGGCTCGACAGTGCTTCGATCACCAAGGTGCCGACACTTGCAAGAAAGGGGCAACTCTCAAAAGCTCGCATGAGCTGTAAGGTGGGTTAATGATGTCACACAGACATCAAATTTCACCACAATTCTTCCCAACGCCACCGTGATGGGAAGGTCGCCACACCCCTTCTTCCCCACATTTACCTATTTTCTGGACGGCTCTGCGATGGAGGTCAGAACCCCAACACCCAGCGTTGAAATCACGCAGTTTTCTTCCCGATAACACTTTTCAGTCACACCGCTACTCGGAATAGACGCGAAAAGGCCTCAAGGAATTAGATTAGGAAATGAGACACTTAAAGTAGTAAAGGAGTTTTGGTATTTGAGGAGCAAAATAGCTGATGATGGCCGAAGTAGAGAGGATATAAAATGTAGACTGGCAATGGCAAGGAAAGCGTTTCTGAAGAAGAGAAATTTGTTAACATCGAGTATAGATTTAAGTGTCAGGAAGTCGTTTCTCAAAGTATTTGTATGAAGTGTAGCCATGTATGGAAGTGAAACATGGACGATAAATAGTTTGGACAAGAAGAGAATAGAAGCTTTCGAAATGTGGTGCTATAGAAGAATGCTGAAGATTAGATGGGTAGATCACATAACTAATGAGCTATATATTGAATAGAATTGGGGAGAAGAGGAGTTTGTGGCACAACTTGGCAAGAAGAAGGGACCGGTTCGTAGGACATGTTCTGAGGCATCAAGGGATTTCAAATTTAGCATTGGAGGGCAGCGTGGACGGTAAACATCATAGAGGGAGACCAAGAGATGAATACACTAAGCAGATTCAGAAGGATGTAGGTTGCAGTAAGTACTGGGAGATGAAGAAGCTTGCACAGGATAGAGTAACATGGAGAGCTGCACCAAACCAGTCTCAGGACTGAAGACAACAACAACAAGGCCTCAGGGTGTGACATAAAGAGCGTCAATGAAACCACTCCTTCCTTTGAGGCTTTCGTTTACACACATTTTGCGGTCTAAAGCTACAGTGTGAAGTATCCTCTGTGCGATGTGCAACGGAGCGATGTTCTTGATTACCTCTGATATCGCTAACACCCCTCGATCGATTCAGCACTTCTCTAGTAATACAGTGGAGCTGCAACCCCACAGAACGTCATCTGACCCCTTTGGAGTGTATCTCGACCGCAATTTGTGCTACGGTATACAGGATGGAACAGTTAGCGACCGTTCGAGACCATTCGACGAAGCCGGTCGGGGTGGCCGTGCGGTTCTAGGCGCTACAGTCTGGAACCGCGTGACCGCTACGGTCGCAGGTTCGAATCCTGCCTCGGGCATGGATGTGTGTGATGTCCCTAGGTTAGTTAAGTTTAAGTAGTTCTAAGTTCTAGGGGACTGATGACCTTAGAAGTTAAGTCCCATAGTGATCAGAGCCATTTGAATCATTCGACGAAGTCTGAACGGGAATGCAGGCAAACCCCACATAGCATGTGTCGAAGGGGTTGCCTAACTCTGAGCGCTAGAGCAGTCGTGAGGCTAAATTTGTGCCGAAGTTTGTGACCGGTACATTTGTAACGTGCTCAACAACGGTTTCCCCCGAGAGTGGCGGGTGGGTGGAGGGATCTTAGAGTGACCCTTTGCCACTTTATTCATGCACATGTTGTCATTTTTACATTCCCCCCCCCCCCCCCCCCCAAAGCAACTGCGTTCGCACCACAGGAGGACGCGAAACAGATGAGTGGTGGAAAAGCAGAAATGCGCGTTGCTGCTTCGAACCGCGTTTAGATTTCGTCGAATGGTCCGGAACGGCCCCCAGCGGTTCCACTCTATATGCTAGAGCAAAAATTACGGTCACAGTACACACCAAAGGGACCAGACCACGTATAATGTGGTTGGAGCCGCACGATGTCCTTGGAAGTAGTGCTGAGACAACGAGGCCCATGGGGTGTCAGCAGAGTCTAAGTCGTACAGTACGTCTTCCTGCTGCTCATTGCACTGCGAACTGTCGTGTTCGACAGCGAAATATTTGGGAATTAACGCCCCAAGGGAAGAGACGGTTTCATTGACACTCTTTATGTCATCCCACGAGGCTTTTTCGTGTCGGTTCTAACTGGTGGTGTGTCTAATTTGTCATTCTCGGCCACCCATAAGAAAGCCGCCGGATATCAACGCTCGGTGTTGCGTTTCTGACCTCCATCGCAGAGGCGCTAAAAGAGTCTATGAAACGTAGGTAAGAGTAGGTTTGACGACTTTCCCGTCGTGGGACATGTCCACGTTGGCGGCAGACTTGTGGTAAGGTTCAGTGCCAATGAGACATCATTAATCCACGTTACAGCTTACGTGAACTTGTTTCTTATGTGTCGATACCTTGGTGTTTGAAGCATCACCGAGCCAGATGGTTACGTCCCAGGGCTCACGCTTTTGCACCGCTACAGAGGAAAGTTGTAGGGACCTTCGAGCCAGATTTCAAAGTTATGTTTGGGATGGGAGACAGTTACGAAGTTTCTAAAAGTGATTCATTAATTTTGCTGCACAGTGTAATTTCAGCAGTACATTAAATTTTCTTTAGGATCATGAGTCTTCTGACAGCCTTTATGTCGCCTGTCGTGACTTTCCCTCTTGTAGCAATCTCTTCATTTCCGAGAACCAATAATGAATTATTTGTTGGATATATTGCACTCTTTGTTTTCCCTTTCAGTTTTTACTCTCTATAGCTGTCTGCTGTACCGTGTAGAGGATTCGCTGATGTCTTAACACGTGTCCTATCATCCTGTCCCTTCTTCTTGTCTGTGTTTTTCACATATTTCCTTCCGCACCTATTGTGCGGAGAACCTCCTAATTCCTTACCTTATCAGTCCACTTAGTTTTCAACATTCTTCTACGGCACCACATCTCAAACGCTTCGAATTTCATCTTTTCGTATTTCCCCACTTCGAAAAAATGCTGTGTAACTGACGTACATTTTCAGAAATTTCCTCCTCAAATTAAGGTCTATGTTTGATACTAGTAGACTTTTCTTCGAAAGGAATGCCCTTTTTGACTGTGCCAGTCTACTTGTTACGTTCACCTTCTTCGTCCGTCATACGAGGCCTGTCTAAATAGTATCCGACCTTTGGCCACAAAAAATATTTCCAATACCTGACGGGGTTGGGACCCTAATCTCCTCCAAAGCAGGCCCCTTGTGCTTGCACACACTTAGTCCACCGATCCTTCCACTGCTGGAAGTCTTCTTTTGGAATGGTGTTAGCTCTGTCATCGTTTTCCGCATTATCTCTTGTCTACTCTCAAAACGGGATCCTTTCAGTGGCGTCTTCAATTTTGTAGACTACCAGAAGTCGCAAGGAGCCATGTCTGGAGAGTAGGGAATCTGGCGAACGGATGTAATTCCACGTTTGACCAAGAAATTTAGGATCAAGTGGGATGAATGTGCGAGGATGTTGTCGTGATGCAGTTCCCAGTTTTTTGCCGTCCACATGTCTGGTCTTTTGCGCCGAACTGCGTCACGGAGTCGCCGGAGAACATCTTGATAGTATTCCTTTGTCACTGTTTGTCCTTTCGGTGCGTATTGGTGATGCACAATTCCACGGATATCAAAGAAGAGAGTCAGCATCACCTTGATTTTGCTTCGTACCTGCCGCACTTTGTTCGGCCTTGGAGATTCGGGATGCTTCAATTGCGACGACTGTCTTTTTGTTTCTGGGTGTACCCGTACACTCATGACTGATCTCCAGTTATCACAGTGTTCAGAAAACCAGGATCAGTGATGGTGGTGTCCAGAAGGTCCTGTGCAACGTCGAAACGGAGGTATTTTTGTTCCGGAGACAACAACTTGGGCACGAATTTAGCAGCCACTCGGTGCATGTTCAAATCGTCTTGCGAAATTGCATGTGCAGACTCTTTACTCGCTCGAACCTCTCGGGCAATCTCCCGCACGGTCAAACGACCATCTGCCATCGCCAAATTTTGTACCCTCTCAACAACAGCTGCACTCCGAGCAGTTTGGGGCCTGCCAGAATGCCGGTCACTCTCCGCTAATGTGCGGACATTTTTGAATGGGTTGAACCACTCCTTAATTTGTGTTACACCCATCGCATCTTCTCCAAACACCTACTGAATCTTACGAATTGTTTCGCTCTGAGAATCACCAAGCTTTTGACATAATTTGATGCAGTATCTTTGCTCAGCATGTTCAGTCAGCTTGAGAGAATCGATAATCCGACGAACACGTTGAGTAGCACCTCACTCAGCGACCGACAGGCAGCGACTGACGCGCTGGAGGGTTGTGACAAAATTCACGGATGAGCATAAAGGTCTCTTCCTTTACTGTGTGCAGTGGCACCGCGCTATCTTCTATTTTTCGCGGGAAAATCAAAGGTCGGATACTTTTTAGACACACTTCGTACCTTATTTTGCTTCCAAAGTAGCATAATTCCTTCACTTGGTCTACTTCAGGGTTCACAATTTTTATGGTAAATTTCTCCCTTATCTCATTTCTACTACTCCTTATCACTTTCGCCTTTCTTTGGTTTACTCAGGATCCGTATGTAATTATACGGGATGTATCAAAAAGAATCATCCAATTAAAAAAAATCATTACTATTATGTTATTTGAGATATGTGCGTTCACAACAAAAGAAACATCTAATTTTAAAAAATCATAACTATTATGTTATTTGAGATATGTGCGTGAACAACATACTGGTGGAAAGAACAAACTCTCGTGTTTTACATGGTTCCTGCTAGGTAGCAGCAATGTCGAGGCCAACGAGAAATTTCTCGTTGGCCTCGCACCAATGTGCACCTACGTCAGTTCTCGTAAAAATGGTGTCGAGACAATAGAAAGCGTTTTGTGTTCTATGTTTTGCGCAGTGCGGGTCACTAATAACTGTTTAGCGTGACTTTCGTACTAGGTTTGGTGTGGATCCTCCTATAGCACAGAGCATTAGACGATGGCATGAACAATTCTGAAAAACAGGTCGTCTGTGTAAAGGTAAATCGCCGGGCCGTCCCCGAGTGTCTGACACAGACGTCGAACTTGTCCGCCATAGTTTCACAAAGAGTCCGCAGAAATCCGTTCGCGGTGCGGCTGGAGACTAATTCGAACGACTTCTTTTGCCAACAGCATCGAGCACAGCCACACTGGCATCTGCAAGTGCGGGAATCTTTAAATCAATGTATTGAACACCTATAAAAAGGTGTGGAAAGAAACGTTTTGAATTTCTCGTCCATCAAAAAATAAAATTCATTGTTTTATGTTTATTAGTTTCAGAAACATGTGGAAAAAACTTTTTGAATTTCCCGTTCATCAAAAAACAAAATTCATTGTTTATCATTAATTAAAACTTCCGCGCTGAATTGCCGTGGTCCATATATAAAACTTCTTCTTCTTCTTCTTCCTGACGTTTCGTTGCCTACTACGGGCAACATCTTCCGAGGTGAGTCGGCGACTGGCTGCTAGGCGCTGGAGGTCCCGCTTATATAGAGCTCTCAGATGGCGCCACCACTCGTCACGTGCTTTCGATTTTAAGACTATCTGTGGCTAGTGCCATATCTCTCGATTACAGGCAGTCGATTGTCACTTCGTTGGTGCAAAGTCGACCGCCATATCTTGTCTAATTTTAATCATTCTTCCTTTTTTATTAAAATTATTTTCTTGCTTGTAGATCTCTATAGCTTCTCTATACATGCGGGTATCATAATGTGAGGTCCTAGGTATCACGTTTGTCTCACAAATTTTTGTTTCGTGATCACCGTCTTTGAAAACGTGTTCCGCTACATCTGATTTGTCAATATGTCCCAATCTATAGTTCCTTTTGTGTTCCGTTAGGCAGGTATTAACACTCTTTTTAGTTGTTCCAATATAGACCATGCCACAGCTACACGGAGTTTTATACACACCTGGGGTAGCTAAGGGGTGCCACACTAGCCAGAGATAGTTTTAAAGTCGAGAGCACGTGACGAGTGGTGGCGCCATCTGAGCGCTCTATATAAGCGGGACCTCCAGCGCCTAGCAGCCAGACGCCGACTCACCTCGGAAGATGTTGCCCGCAGTAGGCAACGAAACGTCAGGATGGGGAAGAAGTTTTATATATGGACCACGGCAATTCAGCCTGGAAGTTTTAATTAATGAAGACGCTGGACGTGAAAACTTACATGTTATGATTCATTGTTGTGCCAGGTCGGTTGATTCTTTTTTTATACACCCTGTATATTAGGTATTACGACGGTAATCAGATAAGCAATACACACATTTTCATAAATAATTTCAATTCAGTATGAATGTTTCTCACTGGAGCGGAGAAACTTGTCTTTCCAATTGAACTATCGAGGCTTCACCCACGATCCGTCGCCTAATTTCCAAATTTCACAAGAGAGATGCTCCACACCTTCTTGTACACTGAATGTTCCATGTAATCTTTTTTTTTCCCCTGTACCTTACAAAATGATAACTGAAAGGAAAATTGACTTAGACAGGTTAACTTAAGTAACATTACTCTTTCTGTGCCGTTACGTAATTAGTTCGTTTAGTTATTTGTCTAGAGAGTTACAGCAATGAGTCACAATTTTTTAAATAAAACATTTTTTTCTGTCTGGCAGCTGATGTATTGAAACCAACTGCGAAAATATCAATTTATATCGCATTTCTGTCCATTTTAGTGAAGGAGCAGGAAACGTTCAGAATTTTAGTGGTGGATACAACATGTTGTACGTTATTATTTGTGTTCAGACGGTAGCGGAATATGCACTAAAGTGAGGCATTCATACGAGTGCCCATTGTTCTAAGTGCACAACTCAGTGAGCGTTCTTAACGACCTGCAGGCGAGATGTAAAATTGTTGGTGTCACGGAGTAGCAAGCTTCCTTGATGCGGTGTTTGCAGTAATATCTCCACACAAAGAAATCTACTGTCGTTAAGTCGGACAACAGCGTGGGTCATTTCTGAGGACCACGGAGGCCTAACCATTTTCCAGGAAAGTTGTTCTTCATTTCTTGCCCAACTTCAGCCACAGAATGAGCTTAGTGACCAACGAGTTACATCACATGCGCCTTTAATGTCTAGACTACACATTCAAGGAGAACATGTAAATTATAGACTTCTAATCAAACTGAGTGCCTGTGGAGTATCGCCTCAATTGTGCAATTGTGAGTTCCTGTTCGTAGTAAGTGGCTGAAAGACGTCGAGCAAAACAGAAGTGGGCGTTCCCTAAGGACGTGTTATAGGACCTAGTCTGTTTTCGATCTATATAAACAACGTAAGAGATAACCTGAGCAGCCTTCTTAGATTTTTTGCAGGTAATGCTGTCATTTACCGTCTTATAAAGTCATCGGATGATCAAAGCCAATTGCTAAATGATTTACACAAGATATCTGTATGGTGCGAAAATTCTCAGTTGACTCTAATCAATGAGCAGTGTGAAGTCGTCCACGTGAGTGTCAAAAGGTGATCACTAAATTTCGATTACACGATAAGTCACACAAATCTAAAGACTGTAAACTGTACTAAATACTTAGGGACTGCAATCACGAATAACTTAAATTGAAACGATCACATAGACAATGTCGTGGGCAAAGCAAACCAAAGCCGGCGCTTATTGGCAGAATACTTATAAAGTGCAACAGGCCTACTAAAGAGATTGCGTACATCACGTTGGTCCGCCCTCTTCTGCATTATTGCTGTGCGTTGTGGAATCCGAATCACATGGGACAGGCGGAGGATATCGAGAAAGTTCAAAAAGGGCAGGTCATTTTATATTAAGCTGAAACAGAGCAGATAGTGCCACGGACATGGTACGTGAATTGTGGTGGCAGTCATTAAAACAAAGGCGTTCCTCATTGCGGCAGGATCTTGTCGTGAACGGTCTGTCACCAACTTTCTCCTCCGATTGCGATAATATGTTGCTGGCGCCCACCTTCATAAAAAGAAATGATTATCATAATAAAATAAAAGAAATCAGAGCTCGCACAGAAAGGTTTTCCGAGCTCGCCGTTCGAGAGCGGAACGGTAGAAAGATGGCTTGAAGATCGTTCGGTTAACTCTCTTCCAGGCATTTAATTGTGAATTGCAAAGTAAACATGTACAAGTAGATGTAGATAAAAGATAAATACATCTCACTTGTTAGAGTACCTGTGAAGTAGTGTCGACTGATGATTTCGTCTCTAATGACTTCACACCACGCATTTTTGGACCATCTCGTTCGACTACTGACATGACGCTCTCACCAAAGATTTTCCATCGCCCAGTAATGCATATTATGACGGTCCACTGCAACATTGTTTCCGAATGTGCAACTTTATATGTCGCCTCCATGTCGTTCAGTAGACATATTGAGTTGGGCATTCAGGAAATGGACATTATTTGAATACCTCTGTTAGATGAACATTCCGCCACTAGAACATACATTGAACGCAGGCGATTATGTACAGCGCATTGAACTGACCCTAAAGCTTTCCATGTTTCTAGCTCCCTCACAGAAATTGTCATAAATTTGTTTTAAATTGATTTGTACACATTTGGTTTAAATGCAGTGGCTGTTCAAACATAAACATTCCATTGGCTGTTAAAAATAAACAAACGGCGCTTGTGTAGTTAGGAAAGGACACTGTGAACGTGACGTGGCGTCAGCCAGCTGTCAGTTGCTTTCGTTAGTGTGTATAAAGCGAGTGACTAAAATGGTCCACGTTATTGCGCCTCGTGCCAGGTGCGGTGCGTGTTGTGCCATTCGCTTCCTGCACGTGGAAGGCGTCAATGCCGCAGACACTCGTAGTCGATTGTGTTATGTGTATGGCGATGGGGTTGCGAGTGACGGTGCTGTGAGGGAGCGGTGCAGAAAAGTCAAGGCTAGTATCACAGGTGTGCATGCTGAAGGTGTTCGAGGAAGACATTAATGTGTGACGAATGGACTTCCACAGTATCGTGACGAAACTGAGCGTAGGAGACGTCGGATCTCAGTTTCTGTTCTTTCTGAAGATGTACCTCCTTAACAATGTCTGTTTTGTGCACGTTGGGTAGCACGTTGGGTACCAAAACGTCTAACCGATATTCACAAAACTGAAAGAATTGGTTCGCTCGTGACATTCCTCCACCGCTACCGAGAAAAGAGGAAAGAATTTCTGTACAGAATCGTGACCAGGGACAAGCTGCGGGCCCAGGAAGTGAACTCTGAAACTAAGAAACAGCACTCATGCTCTCAATACACACCCCAAAAACTTGAAGCACACGCTGTGAATCCGCAAAAGGGTGGTTACAGTTTTTTAAGGTCACAAAGGAATTTTGACAACAGATTTCATGATAGTAGCGCGTGAGAACACTGTGCAGTGACAGATTTATTGTGAGGCTCTAACAAAGCTCCGAAGGTCAGTCCAAAGTAAATGACGCGAGACAACTATCGAGGGCATAATTCTCCGTCACGACAATGCGCGACTCCATACCACGAATGGACCTACGTAAAAACTCAGACTTTTTGGCTGGGAGATATTTCAGCATCCTTCATATAGTCCAGACTTGGCACGAAGAAGAGTCTGTCATTTCTGTCCCAAGATGAAGGTCTGGCTCGCGAGTCAGACTTCATGACCGACGAATAGCTGAAGGGCGCTGTCAGTAACTAGCTGAAGTTAAAATTTCATCTCTGATGAAAGGATAAACAAGCAGATGTCACGATACGACAAATATTTGAATTTGGGTGGCGACTATGTAGAGACGCAGTGTCAGCATGTAAGTACACGTAGTTTATAAGCCGGCCGCTGAGGCCGAATGGTTCTAGGCGCTTCAGTCTGGAACCGCGCGACTACTACGGTCGCAGGTTCGAATCCTGCGTCGGGCATGGATGTGTGTGATGTCCTTAGGTTAGTTAGGTTTAAGTACTTCTACGTTCTAGGGGACTGATGACCTCATAAGTTAAGTCCCATAGTGCTCAGAGCCATTTGAACCATTTTTTTGTAGTTTATAAAAAAAAGTTTTCTATTTTTTTACAGTAGCCAGTCGGAGATTAATTTATGAATAGTCGTCGTACATTGATACGTACATGATACCTGATAAAAACACTGTTCCATAATAAACTTATGACTCGTTGCTGTAACTCTCTGCCAAATAACTAAATAATCTATGTTCATAAGTCTGCAAAAAGAGTTACGTTTCATCCGTTTACTTATCTCAATAAATGTTGCTTCCCCTTATAACTTCGTAATTTACAGAAGAAAAAACGTTATCTTAAAATTTCTTTATAACTGGATTAACTTGGTGTGGTTCATTTTTCTCTCCACACTCTTTTCCAATGGGCTCTGCCAACGAGTGACAATTTCTTAACTAATTCGCTCTGCTAACGTTATAATTAAGCCTAATACGACGAGAAAGAATGTGAGTTCTTGAACGAACAACTAATATACATTCCGCCAGCCTCTTTTCAATTTGCACTTGTCTTCCATGGTACGTTTCCTCAGAGAGAAAACATTTACGACGATATGGCGGCGTACTCCAAACTAGGCATCCCTAGTTTTTGCAGAATCCTGAATCAGACTAGATGAATCTGTTCTTTGTGCCAGGCAGCTGTTGCTATCTTAGTTCTTTGTCTGTTTCAGTGCCTTCAGCTGGCAATATTTAAAGCAATGATATGTGATACTAAAAACAAGCGGGAAGTCTTGATATCTGCTCTGAACTCATAATGTAGTAAAGTGATGTTGCACGAAACCAAAGGGCAACAGAATATTTTCCCACGTATGTCAGCGGGTGTAAAATACGAAGACACATTTAATCCATTACAATCCATACTCAATGTGAAAGCTCATTGCACTTGGAAAAGGTTACAGTCATGTACCTGCCCTGAACAGGGTGGAAGGTGCACACCGGTATCACCTGTACAAGAAGTTAAATACACGCCAGTGGTTGTTCTAAATGCAGCAAACCAAACGAACTGTGTAACTCGAAAATTTATATAATTTGCGGCCATCCTTCATGAACTTCTAATTTCTTCTTATTTTTCTTAGATTAACAATAATCCAGAGCTGCTTTGCACATTTCATACACTTAATTGTAATTATTATTATTCTGTTATTTGCGTATGGCCCTGGTGTCTCACACGGTGCTTTTAGACTCGTTTTCCTGGTGTCCATATGGATCTCATTCTCTCTTTTGCCTTTCATCAGCTCTCCCGATCCTGCTTTTCTTTTTGTGACTTCATTTTCCAGTTCCAGTCTGATCCCTGTAATCCCACAAACCATTTTCCAGTTCGACAACCCAAGAGCTTATCTTCTGACTGGACACATTCCTGTCTACCATTTCCACTGCTTCTATGTGGGCTTTCTTATCATAGTTCTTATATTTCCGGTGTGTGAGGTAATCTTTTGTGTCAGCCTCACTGTTTGTAGTCATTGAAAATGGCGTATAACAATAGTAATTATTATTATTATTATTATTATTATTATTATTACTATTACTATATACGTCTCGGCATCTTACACCAATGAAAATCTTTTGAAGTTTACATATCATGATCCCTTTCTTCACCATCCTTTCTTCTTGTTCATCGGCAAGTTAATCTTTTAAGAGCCCTGTAGTTTTAAATTTTCGAACACCCAATAGCTTGATGGCGTCGTTCAACTTGTCACTTTACTTCATGCAAATTTATCAATTCATTCAAGATACTTTGTACATTTCACAGTTAAACACCGTTTACTTTCACTCATTTTGGGTTATACTATTGCACTGAAGATAGTAGTCGAGCAGCATGGAGTATGTAGACTCATACTAGTAGCGTCGTCATATGAACACGACCATTGATACGGAATTGCTACGTGCTTGCGCAGAGCCAGCTATGACACCGCAAACAGGATACCAGTGCAAGCCCATTATGTAATCAGCTTAATTTGTACAGTGTTCTGTTCACCGTACATCTGGTGTTTAATGATGTAAAACAAAAGAATTTCCTAGTTAACTAGCACAAGATACCACATTGTGACCTGCCATGAACTGCATTTTGAAATTATTCTGTTCATTTTTAATAAGCTTTTCTTCCGTTTTTGGCTTTCACGTATTATCTCCTGTTTACTGTGCTGATTTAGGAAAGGTTTATGTTGCCTTTTAATAAAATTTTAATAATTAATGAGAGCCGTTGGCGCATTCAACTTAACAGTGCCGACGAAGCTTCCGTTCTTACTTAGAGTTATTGTCATCATCGTAGCTACGCTTCGAACGTGTTAACGGTTTGTTACATAGTGTGTTAGCTAAATACTGAAATGAATTTTCACAAAGCTTCATCAGAACGAATTTTCTTAAAGCTGCATCAGGATCTCTGCTGGCCGAGTAAGAGGGCCTGTTGTTAGAGCCACTCTCATAGGCAGAGTTCGACTAAAATGAACAGCACGGTAAAAATATGAGTTGAAGCTCTATTATTTAGAGGCAACGTCCCTCGACCATTAACTCAATGACACTTGTTTGAATCATATCAGCAGTTGTCCCTAGAAACAAACGTTCTGCTTGCAGTTGACAGGGCTGAAAGAAGTCTGGCGAACGTTACCGTGCCACCCACATGTGAACAAAAATTCTTGTTGAAGGCTCCTCACAGCTGCGGCGTTGGTATTCACACCCGACCGTGCGTAACTCATTCAGTTGTTACCATTATCATGTTGGCGTGGGGAAGTATCGTCCGAAATACCGCCACGCGTACCAAGGATTCAGCATTTCCGTTCGGAAGTTATCGACCGACCACTCATTCTGCCATATCGAACAGTTATCCAGCGACAGCTACCTGTTCTTACGCTGGAGACAATGGCTTGGTGTAAAACAGTTTGAAGACAATGGGAACTCAAGACCATCGTTGTCAAATGGTTCCGTTTCCGGAATGGAAAATGTGGTGTGCGTACTGTAAGACCTTCAATACACACACCATCAGATTATTTGACTTGTCGCTCTAACGAAGTAGGCGAGTGTCAGCAATATGTCTCGTGGTCTTATCGTGGCGTGTTTATCTTCTGCCGTTGGGTCAGACGATAGAAATGCCACTTGCACACTTAGAGTAGCAGATTGACGGTGACCAACTTTAAACAGAACTTGATTAATTTTCACACACATTTATTAAAATAATAACAAGCATTAAAATTACTTAACTTGGTTCTGGATGCTATTTACAATTGACAATCTGAAGTTCCTGTGGTATTGGTACGTTAATCTTATTCTCAAATACACTCCTGGAAATTGAAATAAGAACACCGTGAATTCATTGTCCCAGGAAGGGGAAACTTTATTGACACATTCCTGGGGTCAGATACATCACATGATCACACTGACAGAACCACAGGCACATAGACACAGGCAACAGAGCATGCACAATGTCGGCACTAGTACAGTGTATATCCACCTTTCGCAGCAATGCAGGCTGCTATTCTCCCATGGAGACGATCGTAGAGATGCTGGATGTAGTCCTGTGGAACGGCTTGCCATGCCATTTCCACCTGGCGCCTCAGTTGGACCAGCGTTCGTGCTGGACGTGCAGACCGCGTGAGACGACGCTTCATCCAGTCCCAAACATGCTCAATAGGGGACAGATCCGGACATCTTGCTGGCCAGGGTAGTTGACTTACACCTTCTAGAGCACGTTGGGTGGCACGGGATACATGCGGACGTGCATTGTCCTGTTGGAACAGCAAGTTCCCTTGCCGGTCTAGGAATGGTAGAACGATGGGTTCGATGACGGTTTGGATGTACCGTGCACCATTCAGTGTCCCCTCGACGATCACCAGTGGTGTACGGCCAGTGTAGGAGATCGCTCCCCACACCATGATGCCGGGTGTTGGCCCTGTGTGCCTCGGTCGTATGCAGTCCTGATTGTGGCGCTCACCTGCACGGCGCCAAACACGCATACGACCATCATTGGCACCAAGGCAGAAGCGACTCTCATCGCTGAAGACGACACGTCTCCATTCGTCCCTCCATTCACGCCTGTCGCGACACCACTCGAGGCGGGCTGCACGATGTTGGGGCGTGAGCGGAAGACGGCCTAACGGTGTGCGGGACCGTAGCCCAGCTTCATGGAGACGGTTGCGAATGGTCCTCGCCGATACCCCAGGAGCAACAGTGTCCCTAATTTGCTGGGAAGTGGCGGTGCGGTCCCCTACGGCACTGCGTAGGATCCTACGGTCTTGGCGTGCATCCGTGCGTCGCTGCGGTCCGGTCCCAGGTCGACGGGCACGTGCACCTTCCGCCGACCACTGGCGACAACATCGATGTACTGTGGAGACCTCACGCCCCACGTGTTGAGCAATTCGGCGGTACGTCCACCCGGCCTCCCGCATGCCCACTATACGCCCTCGCTCAAAGTCCGTCAACTGCACATACGGTTCACGTCCACGCTGTCGCGGCATGCTACCAGTGTTAAAGACTGCGATGGAGCTCCGTATGCCACGGCAAACTGGCTGACACTGACGGCGGCGGTGCACAAATGCTGCGCAGCTAGCGCCATTCGACGGCCAACACCGCGGTTCCTGGTGTGTCCGCTGTGCCGTGCGTGTGATCATTGCTTGTACAGCCCTCTCGCAGTGTCCGGAGCAAGTATGGTGGGTCTGACACACCGGTGTCAATGTGTTCTTTTTTCCATTTCCAGGAGTGTATATCTCTGATACTTGACGAAAGTGTCTATACATTTATCTTCATGGCTATGTACAGGAATATGGTAATCTTATTAGGCGCAGACTGAAACTTGACTATAGACTGGTACAGACAAATGTAGAACTCTTACAGACTGGTACAGGCTAATGCAGACTGGTGCAGACTGGTGCAGACAAATGCAGACTGACTAATCGGAGGTCTGTACACTCGTTATAATACCACGCGCGTTCATGTATCACTGCGCGAGTGTGATCCGCGAGGAGAAAAGGTTCTACGTTAGCAGCAATCTCATTGGCTGCATTAAATATTAATACGCGGATCGGCAGCGCCATCTCGTAGTGCGGAGACGCACGAGCGCTGCGCCTGCGCTGTTGTGTTTAGCGGGGCGCGCTCTAGTGGGAAAGTTGTATACGCTCTGATTACGCGGAACTATGTACACAACTGAAAAATTCTATGCAGAGAGTTTGAAGACATAATTCAGCGGAGTTTGAAGAAGATAATGCAGCGTTACGAAAAATACTAAAAAGTAAACGCTGATAAAGTGGAAAACTGAAATAGGTTTGTGCTGAACTATAAACGCCATTAAAACCTTTTCGAACGAATACAATGTGTAGTTCTTAGTATTAGAACGATGCAATTCTCTCATGGTATGTCACACTTAAAGTTTAAACTGGGAGCGTACTCGGGAAAAAGCTAGGCAAATACGGTCTTCTGTGAACAACGCAGCTATTATCTTGAGGCACTGTTCAAGTATTCACCAAATGATTACATTCTTTGCCTATCCCTCTTGGCGTGGCACCTCGTACTGTGTTGACAAGAAGTTCGTCTTGATTATAGTTACTGTGTTCACTTACGACTGTTTCTTGAATATTTTCGTCAGTCTGGTAGCCATAGCCAGTTTGATGAAAGGAAGACATTAATAAAAATCAAGAGCTACGCGAGTCATTACAAGCTTCAGCGCGAGAACACGAGAGAAACGATCATCGGAATGAAGTACGAGAAATGAGTTGTGCATCAGTAATGGGTTGTAAGATTACTCAAGAAATATATCACCCTTCCTGGCACTTACCTCGCGCAATGAATTAAAACTTGAGATAAAAACGAATCAGTGCCGCAACTGTTTGTCACACACCATTTGTCAATGCATAGCACGCGAGCAAACTATCAGTACTTTATGGTGTGTCGGCAGTGATCTACCGGATGCGTGCTCAAATGCCAATGGAAAGCTCTGCGCTAAAACACATGATGTGTACCCGCAGGAAACGGGATGAACTATTTTCTGAGCGCCGGCTGGAGTGGCCGAGCGGTTCTAGGCGCTACAGTCTGGAACTGCGCGACCGCTACGGTCGCAGGTTCGAATCCTGCTTCGGGCATGGATGTGTGTGATGTCCTTAGGTTAATTAGGTTTAAGTAGTTCTAAGTTCAAGGGGACTGATGACCAAAGAAGTTAAGTCCCATAGTGCTCAGAGTCCTTTTTTTTTTATTTTCTGAGCACAGAGCATGGACTGACAGTACGCCAAAGAAAGACGAAAGTAACGAGGACTAGCACAAATGATCCTAGCGATAAATTTATCATCAACAATGTGGACAATGTAGCAGACGCAGTGAAGGAAATCCGCTAATTTGGAAGGAAGATAATGCACGAAGGACGATGCGAGGGAGACATCAGAAGCAGAACGTTTCAGGCAGACTGAGCACTCCTCACCAAGAGCAGCTTACTGGTGTCAAACATAAGCGTCAATGTAAGAAATCAATATATGAGACTGGGCGTTTGGAACACAGCACAGCACGGGACACTGTGGAAAAACCGAAAAGGAAGAGAACTGAAGCCTTTTAGATGTGGTGTTTCACACGGAAGCTGAAAATTAATGAAATGAGAAGTTCCTCCGCATAATCGGCGAGGAAAGAAACATACGGAAAACATAAACCAAAGGAAGTGACAGGATGATGGGGCGTATGTTAAGGGTCCTTTCTCCTCAGTCAGCCTATAATACAAGTGATTTTCTCATTTTTGTGTAAAAAGTAATGAAGCAATCAACGTAAATCTTTTCGCGCATTATTTATGGATTGTTGCATAACATTTTCTGATTTTTAAAGAACTCCAGTCTTCATCAAGGCCTCCATCCGAGGAGTTAAAATTGCTCTGTCCAAAATGAGGTGTGTCCGTAACGGAAGTCTGTGGTCTGCTAATCGTATCTGAAATCGAAATTCAAATAATTTCCTCATTCTATAGGGTACTGCACACGAAGCAGAGGTAGCTGTAGTTCCTCGAAATCTGACAAAATTATAAAATGGGGGCAGCAATCGCCGACATAGTGTAACTGAGGCTAAATAAGGGGAACCAGCTCGCATTTGCCGAGGTAGATAGAAAACCGCCTTAAAGACCATCCACAGGCTGGCCGACACACACTGGACCCGGGCGGATTCGTGGTGGGGATCGGCACGCCTTCCCGCTCGGGAAGTAGCGTGTTAGACAGCGTGTCTAGCCGGGCGGGCTGAGCTTAAGTAAGTGTGTGAGTGAGGCACGCGCCTGGTGCAGAGTGGGCAGAGACGCCTCGCCTCTGTGAGTGACCGGCTGCCGCGTGGCGGGTGTCGGCAGGCAGCGTACGAGTCGCGCGTGGCGCGGCCGCAGGAGCCGTACCGGCCGCCGCCGCCGCCCATCGGCGCGCGCGCCAGCCACGTGGTGACGGAGCAGCAGCAGCAGCGGCGCACGCCCGATGCCTACAGCCGCTCGCAGCCGCCGCCGCCGCAGCCCGCGCGGGCCCCCGCGACAGCGGCGCACCGCGACTACGAGGACGTGTACGACCCGCGATACCGGCCCGCCGCGCACCCTGCCTACCTCAAGGTAAACACGCCGCACCTCCCCTCTCTCCACCCCCCCCCCTCTCTCTCTCTCTCTCTGATACACACACGCACACAAAGAGGACACCCATTTAAAGTACAGTGCGCTGCGTCAATCACACGGCCTGCAACATACAAGGAACTCACTGCACGTTGTCACAGGAACTTTCGTTCGTCAGTGCCATCTACCGTGCCAACGATACATTTCCGGTTCCATGTTCATAAATCTTTCTTCCTCCATTTCTAGTCAGCAATCCGTCCTGCAGTTTGTCAATTTTATTACTGTTCACACTGTTTGTAAGCAAATAATGATACAGAACAGAATGTCAAAAGTATTCCGCTTACTAAATGAAGGTCATAAAACTGATATGTCGGAAGAACTGGAGGTATATTCACGAGACAAAGTATTAAAAGAGAAACTGGAAAGTGAATCACTGAATTTCATCTGATGGTTCGACCAGTATAGATAAATAGAAATAGTGATACATGGAAATAAATAGCTTTGTAAATACACAGGGTGAACATTAATAAAGGAGACAAACTTCAGGACGGATTCGTGACTAGAAATAGAGGAAAAAATCCTATGAACATGTGTTCGGAAATGCATCGTTGCCACGGCAGATGGCGCTGACGAATGAAAGTTCCTCTGACCATGTGCTGTGTGTTGCCCCCGGAGCGTACTGTAAGCAACAAAAAGGTTCGTCAGTAAGTGGGCTCAAAGCATAAATTTCAAAATATTGATGGTTTGGTCGAAAAACCTTCAACAAAATCATTCCCATAATGGGAAATCCGCTTCTAATAATCCTTGCACTCGTTTCAGGTGGTAGGGCTAATATCGGTTGCTCTGCACGATACACATAATCGTATTTGGGTTTACACCATATTGGCGGGCCACTTGCCTGGAGCTTCTACTAGGGTTCGGCTCAAAATCCTGTAGAATCCGGTCCTCCAAATCTGGTGTATGCACACTCCGCCGCTACTCAGGACGTTCCCCGTGGTCACACAACTGCACAAAAAGGAGTTGAAATCTTGTGTGATGTGGGTGGTGTCTGTGAGGGTACTTGTTTTGGCTCACCCGTGCTGCCTCTCGACCGTTTCCACCTGGTTGGCCATGCACAAACACCATCTCGGCTTATTCCCGACATGAATACCAGACTATTCAGCTGCTTACAGTGCGCTGCGTCAATCACACGGCCTGCAACATACAAGGAACTCACTGCACGTTGTCACAGGAACTTTCGTTCGTCAGTGCCATCTACCGTGCCAACGATACATTTCCGGTTCCATGTTCATAAATCTTTCTTCCTCCATTTCTAGTCAGCAATCCGTCCTGCAGTTTGTCAATTTTATTACTGTTCACACTGTTTGTAAGCAAATAATGATACAGAACATTAAGAAATATATCTTCTGTACGGAAGAATAGTACGAAAAAGAATAGCACGAAAGAATAGTCAGGGGACATGTCGAGAATATGTAATATATCTTAGTAGCTTTTGCTTGTATGTTTCCTGTTTTCATTCCGTGCTGTGCACAAAAATTTTGTGTGGTATTTAGCATGTGTGAAGCCAAAAGCGTAAGTGGAAATTCCCTACATTAAGATCGATGATCAATTAGAAATTACGTTTGTTTTTATATATTAGAGTAAGGACAATAAAACAATGCGTTATCCCACAATCGAAAACTTCAGCAAAAATGGCATAGCACACAAAACACTGACTTGAAGATAGGAATAATTTTCCGAAACGTGTCGTGTGAAACGTAAATGTAAACGATATCGAGACAGGTACTACAGAAGATCTTTTCATAAACGAACCCAGTGTCAGGGATACAGAACTGTGGGTGTTGTTGTTCCGGTGACAGGCGGAAGCGCCTCCCCCGGCGCCCCCCGCCACCCCCGCCGCCGCCGCCCCCGCGGGCGGGCTGCCGCGCGACGTGCTGCCGCCGCCGGCCATGTACCGCACGGCGCCGCCCAGCCGCCAGCAGCCGCCGCCCCCGCGGCCGCACAGCGCCGACCTGCTCCACCTGGACCCGCGCCGCACCTACCCGCCCCCGCCCGCCCACGCGCCTGTGAGTATCGCAGCCCGGCGCGCCGTCGGCACCTTCTCCACACCACACTCGCAAAAGTTCCGCTTGATCGGCAGCGCCGAAAAATCCTAATTAATTGCTCGAAATCAGTTTCCCACCACGTGCTCACTTGCGAAAATTTGTCGTGCTCAGATTTAAGGCAGCAGGGAATGAAAGAAACTATTTAAAACTAAAAGTTAAAGAAAAAGATATCTTTATCGGAAAATACACTGACGGCAACGGAAACTGTTTCACAGTGAAACACCAGCGCACTATTTATCGAACTAGGCGAAGTTATTCGTGACATACACAGGTCGTTTAGGCTTCCTTTCCGTTCTGAACTGATGTCCATCATCCACAAGAGATCTACCTATATATAGAGTGAAGCGAAATTCGTGCACTTCTCACATGCCAGCGATAAAAAAATGTCTGACGCAAAACTTCATCCGGAGAGTGCATCCGGCAGAAAAAGGACGTTAAAGAGTGGCAATCTGGCAACACTGTAACCACATGTGTGGTAACTAGCTTTGTCAGGACGTGTAAGTTGTGCGGCACAGTTGGTGCAGAGCATACAATTTTGGGTTCGCATGCAGGAGGTCGTGGGTACGATCCTGGGTTGGGACGCAATTTTTATTTGCTAATTTCATTCTGACATTTCATACTGTAATACACGCCGTTTCTTACGTCACATGTGTCCTAAATTTACAACATTTTCTAATTCTGAACGTAACAAGTACGTGGTTAAGACAAATAAGAAATAGAAACTGAAGTTGAAGCAAATGACGTGTCATAGGACAGAATAACTACAAAAACAATATCAATTTCGAGATGCTAAACATGCGCCTGTTCAATGTAATGCGCATTACCTCTCTGACAGATATTGTTGTGCACGATTCATACCGACGCTGCTAATTGTGAAATGTTCTCTTTCCAATTACACTGTGTGTCCCTAACGGTAACAGACGTGATGTTTCCACAATCCCACCGATAGAATAATAATAATAATAATAATAAGGCATTGAAATACGTACTAAACAGTATGCGGTTACCAGGCTCAGTGTTCAAAGGCATGGGACCATGGTGATAACACATACAAATAGTAACCGGGTTTGGATATTATTCGCAAAGTACATTGGTAGTCCTATTGGTAACGTAAGGCCATAACGAAATGTACGGACCTGAACGAGGCAAGAATAATAGTTGCTACTAATCTCTGGGAACCATTGGAGGAGGATACAAAGAAAACAGGTTTCGCATCAACTGGATGAGGTAATTGTGAAATTCCATGACATGAAAAGGGGTTTTTTCGAAGCTGACCACTCTTCCAGTTTTTACGATTGTAGTATGTAAGTGCACGTGTTTTCTAGAGGACCCGCTGCAATCACTGTTGACGATTAAGATGCCAGATACCGTACCACCTGCACTATATTTACCAAATAAAAAACATAGGCCTCAATCCAGGATCGAACCATCCACCTGCTGCATGATAACCCAAAACGCTATTCACTGCACCAACTGTACAGCACAAAGACTGGGTGCTGACAGAGGTAGCTACCGTACATGTGGTTACAGTGTTGCCAGATTGCCACTCTCTAACATCCTTTTTCTGCCGGCTTCTTTTGACACCTCTGCAATGTAGGTCAAAACCGCGATATCCAGCGTTGAAATCACGCGGCTTTCTTAGCAATCTTGTCGTGCTCTCCTGATGTCATCCAGCATCCAGAATATGACGAGAGTTTCTACGATGACATACTACAAGTTTTAACTCATCCCGAATATGCTCGGCAGACTTCATGACTGTAGGGTCAACAGGGTATTTCATTCTGTTCATTCCTGCCTCCTAAAAACAACTTTTATCGAGGTAGGCGCGTTGTCCTCGTGCATTATTGTCTTGAAAACCGAACCCATCGCCGAAATATGAATTGTAGGGCTGGACTATACACTGCCCGTTGAGAAGTAAATTGATATCCACTGCTGGAAGTTAATATAAGCTGTGCCCACCCTTCGCCTTCTTGACGGCTTAACCTCTCCAGGGGACACCTTTAGTCTGTGGAGGATTAGCACCAGATTCTTTCTCAAGAGGCGAAACCGGAGAATATAATAATGTAAGACGCTACGTTCTGGAGGGGATTCGAGGTTCTAGCCCATCTCAAAGATTTACGATTGCTTTCAGATAGGGACTCTCGGTCAATCCTTTTCAGGAACGTTATTGTTATTTATGACAGGGTGCATTCCCATGCTGGTACAAACAGTCATCGTGTCTGAACTGTTCCTCAGTTTTACGCAGTACACAACTGGTGTTAAATATACCCTATCCTTAAGCACAATATGGGGACTACACACTAACCACGAAAAACATCCACATACCGTAACACCACCTCCTGCGTATTTCACTGCCGGCATTGCACAGGATGGCAGCTAACGTCTTCCAGGTATTCGCCAAAGCTACAACCTTACGTCGGATTTCAACAGGGTATGACGTCATTCGTCACTCTAAATCACTCGTTTCCAGTCGTCCACCGCCCAGTGCCGTCGCTCTTCGCACTCCGTCAATCGTCCCTTAGCACTGACTACAGAAATGCCTGGCTAATGAGGAGCACCGCAACCATCCTAGCACGTTGTTTCTAACTCCCTACGCACAGTCATTGTTCCATCTGGACTGCTGGTGGCACTATGGAACTCGCGAATGATTCCTTCCGCTGATTTCATGTGGTTCTTTATAACCATCCTCCGCAGAGCTCCACAGCCCATTTCCGTCAGTTAATGAGGTCTGGCTGGTCTTAGTGTAGCTATGGTTGGTCGCATAACTAACATTCGACTTGGGCAGCTTTAGAACGACTAAAATGTCCCTGATCGATCTTGTAGTCAGATAACGTACAGTGACTAGTCCACGTTCCACAATTAGTAGTCCACTTCCGAAGTTACGGAGAGTAGTCCACTTCCCAAGTTATGGAGCCCTCTGATGTTACTCCTGTACTGACATTACAATAATCCCTACCGCCTTTTATGCTGGCGAGATAGGCTCTCGTGACATCTGCTGGTCAGTTCCGCATTACGTAGGAGTGTCGGAACACTTTTTAACAGGTACTGTAGGTTGGAGGATTTTGCAATGTTTGTAGAGTCCTTCCAATGGCGCAATTCCTACAGGTCCCAGAGGAGAACATCTAGTAGGGCGTTCAGATGTCGTAGGTAGGAACGTCAGCGACCATGAACGTTAGGGCTGGACGTGTGCTCTCCTAGCGAAACTGTTAAGTTGACTACTCTCAATAATGCTGACGTAAATTTTTTAATAGCTACACCTGTTTCGACCGATTAGCCGTAGATATTCATTGGTTGTTTCGAAGCGTGCTGGACGTTAACTTTCACATGTGGCCGCTACTAGTGGACTCAATGCTCTAATAGTACCGTCATGGAAATACCGACTCCTAGCACGTTGTGACACATTCATCATACTATCAATATTTAATGACTAATCAGCTGGAATACGCATTAAACGTTTCATGTCAGCATTGACTGCAACAAACTTTATACCGTATGGGCAAAATGAAACTGATTCAGTAAATATTTCACGCATCTTAAGGTAGGCAAAGCAACTTACATTTTCTGCCCCAACTGCATATGATATACTCGAATTTTGGAATGACTATCGAAAGGTGTGTGAAACATTTTCCAGGCCAGTTTACGACCCTGTATATAAAATAATGTGCAGAATGGTGCTCTTTGCGAGTAACATTGGAAATATGAACAGTGCCATTACGTACACATTGCACTATAGGTTCAGCATTTCTGAACGAGTTGCACTGACATTTCTTTGTATCTTCTTTGATTTGTTCCCCATCGATATATTCCTCCCGTTACAGTCTATTTAATTCATTTCATACTAAATTACCGGGTCGTGGTGGACGATCTAGAAAATATTTCCTCTTATGGTTAAGTGTTTCTCTCCTACACTTTCGAGTAATTCTTCATTACGAACGACATCTCAATACGCCCGTGGCGAGCGAAGTGAAGTAAAAGTAACACCCCGGATTCGTTCTCGGGACGACGGTGGTTCAGATTCCCATCTGACCATCCGCATCAAAACTTGAAATGGTTTCTCTAAACCGATTAAGGTCAACGCGATGTTAGTACATCATGGCCGATCTCCTTCTGTAGTCCCAGCTTGTGTTGCGTCTCTAATGATCCCGTCACCGACGGGACGCTGAACCCCTATCCTCCTTTCTCCCTTCTGTGCTTGTATCTTTGATTTGCTTTTCACAACTTATGATCACAGTCACTATTAAATTATGAATGTATATTTCATATATTTATGTTTATATTTTATTTATAAAAATGCCTGTCAGTAGCAAAGTATTTATTTCCTTGTTATTATTTATTTATATTTTAGTTTATTTATAAGTAAGCCTAACAGTAGCAGAGTTACTGTCCTCGACGGAAAAAATATTTTGTTTGCATTCCATATTAAATTATGAAGAATCAAAGACATATACCTTTTGAGTGACAACACTGTTACACGCTTAATCAAATAATCTGATGTATAAAAATGCCGCTGTTCCATTTCCTCCAGTGCCTGTCACTATTTAAAGCTTACTAGTTTCGATAAATCGACGACAATAACTACACAGTTACTTTCGTTGAAACTCTCCCGATGCGCGGAACAAATAAAACTTTAAAAGTAAAAGGTGAAAACAGGGTTCTAAAGAATAAAGACATGTTCGAAATTAAGAAAGTAAGCTGCGTCAGATTGATAGAGCGTAAGGCAATGTAATATATAGTCAATTACCTTGAGAAGAGTAGTTGCACCGACTTTATATCTTAACTGATGGCACCCTTGAGTGTGACACTTAAGGTACTGTGAAGAGAATGGAGCAGCACTCTCCCTACACAGAACATTCCGCATCTACTATGGGAGCGACGTCGTTTACTGCTGAAAACATGCTACCACAAGACAAGTCTTGTGGTGTCGAGTGTAATCGGACAGGGTGGTGGAAGGGGGTGGGGGGGGGGGAGAGAGGAGGGGGGGGAGCGGCGGGGGGAGGGAGGGTGATGACGACATAATTGCCTATTCCACTGGCAAAGCAACACCTTCTCTACTGTTTGTCACGAGGAAACGCCGTGTGGGATTGTGCGTCCAGTTGAAGGTAGTGACCGTATAGGCAAGCGCATCATTGTGATAAAAACTGGTTCCGGCTGCACATAAAAAAAATCAATAAATAAATGTACGTCCGTTGTCACTTCGTCAGATAACCAAAAGACATCTGTCGAGCAGGACGTCTTCCACCCCTCAGCCCCCCCTCCCCCTCCATCCCCTTCCTCACACATGTGTTGGTTCAGATGAGATGCTTTTATGTCTACTGCTGTGAAGAGGGGTCAGTGGTGCATTCATTGCAGCTTTTCATACATAACACCTTCACAATGAGTACCGAAGACAAATCAAATGCCGGTCGGAGTGGTCGAGCGGTTCTAGGCGCTACAGTCTGGAACCGCGCGACCGCTACGGTCGCAGGTTCGAATCCTGCCTCGGGCATGGATGTGCGTGATGTCCTTAGTTTAGTTAGGTTTAAGTAGGTCTAAGTTCTAGGGGACTGATGACCTCAGATGTTAAGTCCCATAGTGCTCAGAGCCATTTGAACTATTTTTTAACAAATCAAAGTTTAATGTTACGGCGGAGACTGCACGTAGCAAGAAGCATGATTGGTATGGGGTGGTGAAGCTTACTGGACATTGTTGAAGTTTCGAGAACATACCTTCACCGAGGAGTCAAGCAGTATATTGCTCTCTCCTACGTATATCTCGCGAAGAGACCATGAGGATAAATTCAGAGAGATTAGAGCCCACACAGAGACATATCGACAATCCTTCTTTCCACGAACAATACGAGACTGGAATAGAAGGGAGAACCGATCGAGGTTCTCAAGGTACCCTCCGCCACACACCGTCAGGTGGCTTGCGGAGTATATATGTAGATGTAGACATGCCTTTTGATGCCTTTTGTAGCGTTCTCCCTTACTTTGCATCAACCACTACACAATCTGATACCGCAAAGCACTCTTGCACACTCGATCGTGACACTCTACGACTGGGAACAGCAGTAGCCACAAAACGTACCTGGGGCTGGTGGCGGTTCTATGCGTTCCATCATTTAACGACGAATATTGGATATCGATGGCCACGGTATCTTCTGGTCGTACTTTGGCCGAGCGTCACAGATGCCGAATAACTGATGCTAAATAATCGCCAACTTCTTTTCTTTTGAGATTAGGAATAAATCTGGCTCCGACTGCAAAAAAAATGTTCAGTTTCTCAATCCCATAGCATCACTCAGGAGCCTCTTCAGTGGCCAGCAGCATATCACGATTGAGGTTATCTTCCATCGACCACTAAGGGAGCAGGTCCAAATATGCCGAAGTGTATAATCGAATCACATATACAGTTAGGTTCATGGCCAGTCATACATAGTTGTATCAATTCAGCATCAATTTAAGTAAGGCGGATCACATAATGGATACTGATAGACAGCAAGTTTAGTCAGGACCATTTGTCGTTAATTCTCAATACTATTTCGCCGTTCAGCGCGAAACCAATATGACTCGTTTCCCCAACAACTTCCCTTTCCCAGCTAAGATTCTGGGTACACTACTGTCGTTAGGTGCTATACTTCTCATTTTGACTCTTTTAAAACACGTAGATCATTACACAATTAGATAAAAATGGAATGTTGAATGAGTGAAAAGGAACGAGGATGGGCTTTAGTATCCGAAAGTGATTCGTATTCCCAACCCAGCCCAAGTATAGATACGGGAGAGAGGTGAGTCCCACACTCTGTCCACAGGGGCGCTGTCACCGCCACGGGTGTGACGCGCGGATCCGAGACTATGTAGACACAGCGGCCCGTACTTGCCGGTCAGTCCCTCCCTAGTCTATGAAGCCTTCAGCGTGCGCCATTGGCCTTGCCTATTTTATGCTTTTGATTCGCGTTGCTCTCGGTATACGCTTAAGACTACTTCGTTACATTCTGAATTTGTTTTCGGTTAACCATTCTCTTCACCGACCTTTTCTTTATTTTTGGCTTCGGGCAGCAAATACCATACATCCGACGGTAGTTCCAAAAGTGCCATATTAACGTAATTAGCATTTATACAGCAGAACAATAAAAAGAGTTCAATGTATCGACGTAAGTTCTGAAAGTAAAATAAAAATACTAAAAGACGAACACCAAACACCTAGTAGCAGCTACAACAATCATCAGATTGTGAAATACAAAGATAAACTAGTCATAAAAATTAAAAAACACAAAATTACGGACAAGGTTCGACCCGGGCCTGTTCCAGAAGAGAATGACATCCACAGAAACTTATAATCGAAAGCTCGATAACGGCATCGTCTAAAGAGATCAGTTCTTAATACAAAGTAAAACCAGAAACTGACGTTCCGGTTTTCGACCCGGGCTATTTCCATGAGGAGACAAGATTATACAACTTGTAGGTCAAAGCTAAATAATACCTACAGAATACCTCTATATATACCTATATAATACCTATATACAGGGTAACAATAATTGAACTATATGAAAAGAAACGTAAATTAGTTACAAACTACGGCATACACACACTTTATTCAACATGTAAACGTCTCTGCAGATATTGGGATTTAGGTTATGAGATGTTCGATATGCCTGCCATCATTCACGGTCATGTGGCGCATATGAATAGCGAAATTGTGGCTGACCCGCTGACGTGTCGAAACATCGATGCTGTCGATGACCTTCTGAATGAGCGTTTCCAGTTCAGCGATGGTTTTGAGGTTATTGCTTTATACCTTGTCCTCAATGTAGACCCACAAAAAGACGTCGCATGTGTTGAGATCCGGAGAATATGGCGGCCAATCGAGGCCCATGCCAGTGGCCTCAAGGTGTCCCAAAGCCAGAATGCGGCCCCAAAAGTGCTCCTTCAGGACATCAAACACTCTCCTGGTCCAATGGGGTTGACATCCGTCTTGCATGAAACTTATCTTATCGAAATCAGGGTCACTCTGGATAATGGGGATGAAACCTTCACGTACCGTTCGGTAGTCATCGTGCCATCAAGAAATATGGCACCGATTATTCCGTGACTGAACATTGCGCACCACGCAGTCACCCGTTGAGGGTGAAGAGACTTCTCGATTCAAATGGTTCTAAGCACTATGGGACGTAACATATGACGTCATCAGTTCCCTAGACTTAGAGCTACTTAAACCTAACTAACCTAAGGACATCACAAACATCCATGCCCGTAGCAGGATTCGAACCTGCGACCGTAGCAGTAGCGCGGTTCGAGACTGAAGCGCCTAGAGACTTCTCGATCGCGAAATGCGGATTCTCAGTCCCCCAAAAGCACCAATTTTGCTTACTGACGAACCCATTCAAACGAAAGTGGAATTCGTCGCTAAATCAAGCCATGCACGCGCATACTAATTCCCATCATGCCCCGCGGCTAACAGTGCATTTTGAACTTCCTAACGCACAAACCTTTCAGAAGTAACGATGATTTTATTTCATGCAGTTCAATAATTGTCACTCTGTACTTCGAACCGCTAATGTAAAGCAGGTGCACTTCAAGAGAGAGAGAGTAGCACATCGCAGCCGATATTTTGTACGAAACCACCCGTGCAGCCGAGCTATACGCCAACATGGCGTGTGACGGAGCCGCCACCACCGTTGTATCTTGATCACAGTGTCCAGAAGCGATAAATTTCAGCCGGTATAGGTGGTCGTGACAACAACCGTGTCCCAGCTTCATGCAGGTGAGAGAGGTCACATGACATCTACTAAGCTTCACAGAGGTGAACGACATCTACTAAGCTTCACAGAGATGAACCATGCCCGCAAACAGACGTTCGGTTGTGTGGCCCCCATGTGCTTGCCCTTATGGTACTAGGATACTTACCGGTCACAATTCCAGTCGCATTAAGCAGCTTTCTTGAGTTGTGATTCGTATAAGGGACAGGGGGTTTTGAGCGGAACTTTCCTTCCGCAATATCACTCGCAGCGAGTGATATTGCCTCGACGCCATTCTACCCAAAGTAAGCGGATGCCAAAGTCCAATGTCCGCGCATCTATGATGGCCTCGATTACATCCAAGATATAGCCGTTGGTCTTTTTATCAAACGTCGAATGTTGCCGTTTCTGCAACACACTATGAGAATCCAAGAGGATCAACACGAACCGGAAAGTCTGTGTGCAATAATAAATAGGCTCCTTGATGTCCAGTAACTCCACCGTATAGGCAGACGTTTCCGGTGGCAGTGCAAACATTTGGTATGTGTCGCTAAAGGGGCACATCCCCCTCACTTTTAAAGTCATCCGCATAGACGCAACCAAGGCCAACGTCGGGTAAGGAAGTGCTCGAGGTCGTGATTAATGTTCTCTGCGGTCTGAAATCGGATGGCAAGTACGACACCGGGGCTGGGGTGAACAGAGTACCAAACGGGGACCAAAAGCAAAGGAGTTTCGAGTCTTATACGACTAGCGGTAAAAGATATCGCCATTCCTCATAGCTGCGAATTAGTAAGGGAGTTCGGTTCGCCCTTCACCTGTAAGGTTCCTTCGTAAGCCCCCAGAATTGAACCACCGCACTGAGAGAGGCACAGTCACATGTGACGAATTCCGCTGTTATCGACCTCACGAACCGCCTGTTTCTTCCGCCGGTGTTTGCGTTACTGCCAGTGTCAGCGATCGTAAGCTGTGTTCTACCTGCGCAGAAGTCCGTCCCCGGTAGCTGAGTGGTCAGCGTGACAGAGTGTCAATCCTAAGGGCCCGGGTTCGATTCCCGGCTGGGTCGGAGATTTTCTCCGCTCAGGGACCGGGTGTTGTGTTGCCATAATCATCATCATTTCATCCCCATCGACGCGCAAGTCCCCGAAGTGGCGTCAAATCGAAAGACTTGCACCCGGCGAACGGTCTACCCGACGGGAGGCCCTCGTCACACGACCTGCGTAGAGCAGGATAGAAAATGGTCAAAACAAAACTGGCCAATATAGTGCACCTTAAGATTGGCCCAACTCGCATCATCGGCCTTACGTGTGGATGATGCAAGTTGGGTTGCAGGTGATGTTCATTGGAGTGCTTGTGCTAAGATGCATTGTCCGGGCGAGTTTTATTTTTGCCGTCGTGTAGTTCCCAGAGATGACCGAATTTGCCCGCCTCTAGTTCGCTGACGGCGCGCAGCAGCAGCAGCAGCAGCAGCCGCCGGTAGCGGCCCCGGAGGGCTCAGAGGGTGCGGGCACGCTGCCGCAGGTGGCGTTGTACCTGCCGCACTCGCTGCCGCACGCCCACGCCCACGCGCACGCCCACGCGGGCGGCCGCCACCACCTGCCGCGGCCCAAGTCCAGCATGGACGTGGCGCCCGCCGCCGCGCCCGCCCCCGACTACTGGTCGGAGGAGGCGTACGCCGACAAGATGCGACGCCAGCTGGCGGCGCAGCAGCGCTTCCTGCGCTCGGCCAGCGCGCGCCTGCCCGCCCGCGGCTCGGGGGCCGCCACCCAGCAGGAGGCGCTGGCGGCGGGGGCGGCGCCGCCCCCGGAGCACCGCCACACGCTGCCCGCGGTCGCCAAGCCCGCCGCCGCCGCCTCCGTCGCGGCCCAGCATCACCCGACGACGCCCCATCGTTCCCAGCAGGTTCGTAGCCACTCGTTTTGCAATCCAAACGTAAAAGATGTCGAACCACTTACAAGATTACATGTGGAAATTGCCCGAAATTTTACGTCGGCCAAACAGGAAGAGCCTTACTAACAAGACACAAGGAACATATCCCCACTAAAGTTGGAGATGGCACGCGTGGTTCGACATTCGCTAAACACTTAGTGCAAACGGCTCACGCACCCAATCCTCTTTATACTACTCAGCTCTTGCATTGCGAAGTGAATGGTGCGAAGTTGGATATTTTGGAACAAATGCAAAATTTTTAAACACTTACTATATGACAAGAAATACCTTCTTAACGACCAGCCGCAGCTGCGATACAAAAGCTTTTTTGAAGGTTTTCAACCGTTGTTCCATCCGCCATAATTTGTGGCGTGCCATGGGTTTTTTTTTAGGCTAGTAGGTGTCCTGATGAACACTCACCAGTCGACGTGCAGGCAGGGAAATCAGGACGCGCTCAGTGTAAAGACACTTCAGCTATCAAGATATTAGCAGCAAATTTTCAGAGTATTCGGAATAAAGTTCCTGAATTTACTGCCCTCCAGGAAGTGCGTGGCGCGCAAATTATTCTCGGGACTGAGACCTGGCTCAACCCTGAGATAGGAAGTTCTGAAATAGTGAGGGTTGGAACGTGTATCGGAAAGACAGATTAGACACCGTAGGAGGTGGTGTCTTCCTTGTAGTTGACAAAAATATTGTGTCTACTGAGGTCGAAGTAGAGCGTGATTGTGAAGTTATCTGGACACGTTTAACACGGCTAGGGGAAATAAAGTTAATTGTGGGGTGTTATTACCGGCCACCAGGTTCCACCGTGGCAGTTCTAGAATCATTCAAAGGGAGTCTACATTCTGTATCGCAGAAGTACCCGGATCATGCTATACTAGTCGAAGGCGACTTCAACCTACTTAGATGTCTATGGACTCATTACAGGTGGTACAGACAAGCCGTCGTATGAATTACTTTTGAACACATTATCTGAAAACTGTCTTGAGCAGCTAAATCGATAGGCAACGCGTAATGAGAATATTTTAGATCTGGTAGCAACGAACAGACCAGACCTCATCGACGGTGTCAGTGCTGGGACAGGGATTAGTCATCATGACGTCATTACGACTATGGTTACGAAAGTTAAAATGTCGGTGAAGAAGGCTAGGAGAGTATTCTTACTAGAAAGAGCAGATAAGCAGTCGTTAGCATCCCACTTAGCAAATGAATCGACTTCATTTACTTTCGGTACGATGGACGTGGAAGAATTATGGGCAAATTTTAAACACATTGCAAATCACGCATTGCAGAAGTATGTGCCGAAAAAGTGGGTTACGGACGGAAAAGACCCACCGTGGTTTAACAGCGCAATTCGGAGAATGCTCAGGAAGCAAAGGCAGTTGCACTCGCGGTGCAAGAAAGATCGGGAGAGTGAGGACAGGCAAAAGTTAGTAGAGATTCGTGCTGCTGTAAAAAGAGCGATGCGCGAAGCATTCAACCACTACCACCGTCATACCTTAGCAAAAGATCTTGCTGAAAACCCAAGGAAATTCTGGTCTTACGTAAAATCGGTAAGCGGGTCGAAGGCTTCCATCCAGTCACTCACTGATCAATCTGACCTGGCAACGGAAGACAGCAAAACGAAAGCTGAAATTTTAAATTTAGCATTTGAGAAGTATTTCACGCGGGAGGATCGTACAAACATACCTCCGTTAGAGTCTCGTACAGATTCCCGTATGGAGGACACAGTGATAGACATCCCTGGGGTTGTGAAGTAGCTGAATGGGTTGAAAATAAATAAATCGCCAGGTCCTGACGGGATTCCAATTCGGTTTTACAGAGAGTACTCTACTGCATTGGTTCCTTACTTAGCTTGCATTTATCGCGAATCTCTTGCCCAACGTAAAGTCCCGAGCGACTGGAAAAAAGCGCAGGTGACGCCTGTATATAAGAAGGGTAGAAGGACGGATCCTCAAAATTACAGACCAATATCCTTAACATCGGTTTGTTGCAGGATTCTCGAATATATTCTCAGTTCGAATATAATGAATTTATGATGACTGGGTGTTGTGTAATGTCCTTAGGTTAGTTAGGTTTAAGTAGTTCTAAGTTGTAGGGCACTGATGACCATAGATGTTAAGTCCCATAGTGCTCAGAGCCATATGAACCATTTTTTTATTATGAATGTCCTTGGGACAGAGAAGTTGCTGTCCATGCATCAGCACGGCTTTAGAAAGCATCACTCCTGCGAAACGCAACTCGCCCTTTTTTCACATGATATCTTGCGAACCATGGATGAAGAGTATCAGACGGATGCCATACTCCTTGACTTCCGGAAAGCGTTTGACTCGGTGCCCCAATGCAGACTCCTAACTAAGGTACGAGCATATGGGATTGTTTCCCAAGTATGTGAGTGGCTCGAAGACTTCTTAAGTAATAGAACCCAGTACGTTGTCCTCGATGGTGAGTGTTCATCGGAGGTGAGGGAATCATCTGGAGTGCCCCAGGGAAGTGTAGTAGATCCGCTGTTGTTTTCTATCTACATAAATGATCTTTTGGATAGGGTGGATAGCAATGTGCGGCTGTTTGCTGATGATGCTGTGGTGTACGGGAAGGTGTCGTCGTTGAGTGACTGTAGGAGGTTACAAGATGACTTGGACAGGATTTGTGATTGGTGTAAAGAATGTCAGCTAACTCTAAATATAGATAAATGTAAATTAATTCAGATGAATAGGAAAAAGAATCCTGTAATGTTTGAATACTCCATTAGTAGTGTAGTGCTTGACACAGTCACTTCGATCAAATATTTGGGCGTAACATTGCAGAGCGATATGAAGTGGGACAAGCATATAATGGCAGTTGTGGGGAAGGCGGATAGTCGTCTTCGGTTCATTGGTAGAATTTTGGGAAGATGTGGTTCATCTGTAAAGGAGACCGCTTATAAAACACTAACGCGACCTATTCTTTAGTACCGCTCGAGAGTTTGGTATCCCTATCAGGTCGGATTGAGGGAATACATAGAAGCAATTCAATGGCGTGCTGCTAGATTTGTTACTGGTAGGTTTGATCATCACGCGAGTGTTACGGAAATGCTTCAGGAACTCGGATGGGAGCCTATAGATATAGAGGAAAGGAGGCGTTCTTTTCGTGAATCGCTACTGAGGAAATTTAGAGGACCAGCATTTGAGGCTGACTGCAGTACAATTACACTGGCGCCAATTTACATTTCGCAGAAAGACTACAAAGATAAGATAAGAGAGATTAGGGCTCGTACAGAGGCATATAGGCAGTCATTTTTCCCTCGTTCTGTTCGGAGTGGAACAGGGAGAGAAGATGCTAGTTGTGGCACGAGGTACCCTCCGCCACGCACCGTATGGTGGACTGCGGAGTATGTATGTAGATGTAGGGAGTAATCATTATACCCTTACCAACGTGCTTTCAGCACTCCCGTTTGCTGAATAGCTGGGATTATCTTAACCTGTATTTCAAAACCGTAGTTATCCTCATGAAGTTCGATGATTAGCCCGAATATGCTAGGTCGGCTTAAAATAGTAGACGCATTGCTCCCCTCACTTTTGATATCTAACAAGACGGTCGATATATCTTTGTTCCTTACAGGATAACGCATACGTCAATTTCTTTAGCCGCACCTGGTTATTCATAAAATTTTAAGTTTAGGAGTACATGTTGGTAGCAGCGTTAACAAGTACGAATGCACACTAACGCGCATGCACTCTCGAGGCTATAGCCAATACGACATCCGTTGCTGCCGTACAGGGGTCGCGAAGTGGGGCCGAGGCTGTTTACTAGATAAGTTATTGCAATATGACGATGTATTACTATATCACAGTTTTTAGTTCTTGACGTTGTCCATTATGGACAAATCGTAGTTCCTTTTATTCTGAAGAAGGTTGGGTTATCCCACCTGAAACCTAGGTAAATCTAGGTAGACATTGCATTGAGGCTGTTGTTAATTTAAGATCAACTGTCCTCTTTGTGTGCTATCATTTTCCAAAATCTCGTTTCGATATCTCGAACGGTTTACGACGTATGGGGGACGTTGTGAATATTTCATTCGAACGCGTGTGTGGTCTAGAGTGAACGCGCTACATCAAATCCTTTTTCTGGAGACTGGAGGCAGATACTGATGCCCTCCTAAGCTTAAATAAGAATTCAAAATTTTAGCTACATTTCATATAGTGCAATACGTAGTTTAATATGCACCAAACTCAAATTGATAGCGACTCCCATTTTTCATTGCAATGTATTCGGATTTTGTGCTTTTATGTGAAACATCACAATAACCACGACCATTAACGATATGACGGTTCTTCACCATAAAACTGACATATAAAGCTACAAGTAAAAACAGAAAGCTTTTTTTATGGAATAGATTCTGTGAAATCGTTTGAGAAATAATGTAGGGCGTGCGCCTCGATCCTGTCAGTGCAGCACTTCGCCAGCTCTGGCTTTTCTCTGTACTTGGTGGTGACCGAACATCTCTCCAAGTTTCGGTTCGTAAAATGCGCCTTGGCGTGGATGCAGATGGCAGCATTAGGGGCCAGGCGTGTCAGAGCAAGGTGTTAATGGAGTGGTGCGTCTGTTTTGTAACCTCGAATTCGCTAAATGTGAGTTGACGTTTAGCGATGACAAAAGCCAGACAAAACAATCCACGGGTGGCACGATATATTCCGTGAGTGGGAAGGAACCAGGACGACGCGGACTGGTGGGAGAGAAGGTGGAGCGTTTGAGGGAAAAATTCATTTACAGCGCTAAGAAATCGACTGCGCGTGCGAGCCGAGAACTGCACACACCGCAGTCAACTGTCTGGTGCATTCTGCGCAGACACCTCTGTGTAAAACCGTACCGCCTGCAGTAGCTACACGCGCTGATTCCTCGGTATAACAGGCTTCGTGCTGACTCCTGTAGTAACTTGCAGAGGCTACTGGAGGATGGCGGTTTTTCACAGACGTTAGTTTTTAGTGACGAAGTCACGTTTCATGCAACTGGAAAGTTAAAATGTCACAACGTTTCTTGTGTGGGCACAGAAAACCACACGAGATTGTGCAACTCCTTCGCACGTCTTCAAAGATTTATGGACTATTTTTCTTTACGGCGAAAGCTGTGACTTGTTTCGTGTATCTGGACGTACTGTAGGAAAAGCTTTTGTCGCAATTACAGCAGTACAGTTTAAGGTGTGTTTCTTTGTATCTGTGTATCTGTCTGTGGCATTCTAGTTCCCAAACGAAACGCCTGATTTTAATGCATTTTTTTGTTTGAAAACTGGTTTAATCGGCATGGTTCGTAGCTCTATTCCATGAAAGTCTGTTCAGCCGTTTAAAATATCATCAGCTAAACTGCGTAAGAATGTTTTTTGCCAGCGCATTCTCTTGGTATACGTTACGTAATACATAAGAGCTACGTCAAGTTACGTAGTACCAGATTGTACAGGTCAAAAGTATCTAAATAAAAGCCTGTGAGAACATGTTTATCTTTTACGGTTGACCAGCAGTGATGATTTTTGTCTTTTGTAGTAGCCAGTTTCAGCATCTGCAAAGCGGAAAAACTGTAAAAGGTACAAAAATAATATGTATTTGCCGTCTTCAGTTTAATATAAGTACTAGTACTGTGACCCAAGCGTTGTCGCGTCGGGAGACCGCTGAGTAAATAAAATAAAAACAAAATACATAATAGAAATAATGAAATATGAAATTTAAATCCAAGCAAGCTACCTGAGCAACGTAGGTTAATATCAAACTAAGAATATCAGATCGTTGAGTCTAAGTCTTAATTAATTTACTCCGAAAAATTCGCAGTGTAGACACAACCTCACGCTTCTGCCCGTTCGGGTCGCCGCACTCGGTCAAGCCGCGCTCGCCGTTTAATGAAGCCTGCCTTGTTACGCTATAATCAAACCACTGATGGGTATAGGCCTCGTAAGACAGATTGATGCATGAAACTAGGTTCCTACGTATTTATGTAAAAATATTATATAAAATAAACAGGTAACTCTGTTCTTTAACAACTTTAGCCTAATTAAATATCGATTGGTTTTCATGTTGTACATAATAAATAATTATAACTTCATTACCCATTTTGTGGCAGGATGTGGGACGCGCAGGACTGGATGAGATGATGCCAAACAGAAGAGCCTTATACCCAGCATAATGAAAGCATACTGTTCTAGTTCTAGAAAGGATAGCTGCTGATAACTTATGATTTTTTTATTTACTTAGCAGCCCCCGACACAAAGACGCTTGGACCAAGATATTAGTACTTATATCAAAGGGAAAATGCATATTATTTTTTTAAACTGAAAGGGGAAATATGTATTTTTTTTTTTTACTTTCTAGAGTTTTCTATGTTAAGATTTTTAAAAATTTTTATTTACATTGAATGCAATAGATGTGCTCCAACAAGCGTTCTTTCAGATGTTCTTGATTACCTCAATCTCGAACTACCTCAGCGTTGCGTTGGACGGGCTTCCCATCTCGACTCTCCACTTTCTTCGTGGCCGCCACAGTCACCTGACTGAACTCTTAAGGTTTTTTTTTTTTTTTTTTTCTTCTCAGATGACGTCAAACATCGTGTGTTCCTGCCTAGACAACTGCTTAAAATGGAAGTGTTGCTAGGAAGGGTAGTTAATGCGGCCACTGATATCGACGATGACGTGTTGAAACGTATGTAGCAAGAGCCTGAACGTCTTATTCACGTTTTATGCGTCACAAAAAATGGTTCAGATGGCTCTGAGCACTATGGGACTTAACATCTGAGCTCATCAGTCCGCTACACTTAGAACTACTTAAACCGAACTAACCGAAGGACATCACACACATCCATGCCCGAGGCGGGATTCGAACCTGCGACCGTAGCAGCAGCGTGGTTCCGGACCGAAACGCCTAGAACCCCTCCGTCACAGCGGTCGGCTGCTGCGTCACAAGCGGTGCCATATTGAACACCTGTAATGTGAGGTAAAACTTCAAGAGATGTCCCATCCACTCGTATATGTTTTGTTCTGGTCCTGTAGTATTCGCGCAGTTGTCTTCTGAAAAAAACGAAGGTACTTACGAAAAATCCTATACTAATCGTATGCCCGAGGTGCGACCCTAATAACATGTAACATCGCCTGTAGAAAGGGAGTGCCCAAGTTTTTGCAGGGACGCCATATCTAGCCGAACCAGTCATTGATGAACAGATCCATACAGCTACCATATTATGAGATGATTACTGGTACGTTTGACCTGCTGTTCCAAATAGTTTGTATGAGAACGAGTGACATAAAGGGTTAGTCGCTGTGTATTAGGGTGTTTGAGAATTCGTCAAATCAGAGAAGTATGCGTGGCTCTCAGACAACATGGCTGGTGTTGCCTTGGAAGACCAAAGACTCCACAGCTTGCTCACTACAAACATGTACAAGAAAGGCTAAATCTTGGTTACCGAGAACGTTAAAGGAGTCATCCTGGTTTATGTACATGGCAGCGTGAAGCAACTAGTCCAAATTATGGTGCCACAGACATCCTCAAAACATCACAGAACCATCTCCGTCCACACAGTGCGTATCAAGCGTCCTATTCGGCTATCGATGCTCTCGTCAGCTTGCATCTTTTGAAAAGAGGCGCGGTGGCGATTTTCAGACGACACTAGATGTCTTCACTCAGCTACTGTTTTGTTCGGCCTATGGAGGACGTACAGCTTAAGGTGCCACTGTAAGCACCATGCTTTTGCGAGGTTCTCGACTCCAAATGCCCGTCGCATGCCGTTAGCAATGCAAGGTTCTCTCGGAATCTGGTTGAGATGGACATGAGTTAGTCGACAGCGGAAATTCTTGTCAAGTTTAAAACCGATTCCGATCGATTAGAGCCTGACGATCGACTCCGAAATGGTTCAAATGGCTGTGAGTACTATGGGACTCAACTTCTGAGGTCATCAGTCCCCTAGAACTTAGAACTACTTAAACCTAACTAACCTAAGGACATCACACACATCCATGCCCGAGGCACGATTCGAACCTGCGATCGTAGCAGCAGTGCGGTTCCAGACCGAAGCGCCGCTCGTCCGATCAGGCAACGTGTTTCCAGTCATCAACAGTCCAAGTCGGTGTTGACGGGCCCAGGCGATGCGTATAGCTTTGTGTCTGCAATCATTAAGGTATACGAGTGGGGCTTCGGCTCCGAAAGACCATATCGATCATGTTTCGTATAATGATTCGCATTCTGACGCTTGTTGATGGCCCACCTCTAAAGTCTGCAGTAATTTGCGGAAGGGCTGCACTTCTGCTTTGTTGAACGATTCTCTTCAGTCGTCGTTGCTCCTGAACTTGCAGGATATTTTTCCGGTCGGAGCGATGTCGGAGATTTGATGTTCCACTGGATTCATGACATTCACGGTACACTCGTAAAATGGTCGTACGGGAAAATCCCCACTTCATCGCTGCCTCGGAAGGCTTTGTCCTATCGCTAGTGCGCCGACTATAACACCATGTTCAGTCTTACATAAATCTTGATAACCTGCCATTGTAGCAGCAGTAACCGATCTAACAATTGCGCCAGATACACGTTGTCTTATATAGGCGTTGCCGACCGCGGCGCTGTATTCTGCCTATTTACATATCTCCGAATACGCATCCCCATACCAGTTTCTTTGGCGCTTCAGTGTAAATGCTGCCGCATTCGCACAGGACACCATTCACTTTTGGCACTCTAAAGACATATATCGTCTTTAACGGGGTGCAACATATCTCGTATTTTAGACGCAGGCTGGAACACCGATCTCAGTTCACAACCCTGCAGCACGCGTTCTACCTGGCTGGTCGTTGCGTCACCGTAGATGTTGTATTCCGAGGAGGAAGATAGTGAACGTGTGGATCCTCGGATCCTCTATGACCTCATTCCTTTCCCCCATCTACTCCTATTCCTCGACCATATCCGCATACTCTACACCTCCCGCCACCTTGATCCCCTCACCCCCTGGTTGCTCCACTCTTCTCCCGTCCCCACCCTCCGCCCGGCCTTCACTGTTGTGTCCCCCCTACCCTCCATCTCTACACCCTTCAGCTTCTTTCCCAAGGTGGCTTCCATCAACTCGCCCTCCAGGATGATGCCCTCTCTCCCTCCATTTACCCCTCAACTCTGATTCTCACTCCCCCCTCCTTTCCTCCTACCTTTCCCTGGACTCCCCCCCCTTCCATCCTGTTTTCTTCCCAACTAACCTCTCCCTACCTCCCTTCTCCACTCCCTTCCCCGAGTCCTTTTGTATTCCCCTCGGCTGCCTTCCCCACTCCCTGTCGCATCTGCCCAGCATCCTCGACCCCTCTTACAGGTCCTCATCCTCCATTGGCTCCTTTCCCCCCTCCCCCTTCGCTTTTCTTCTCCTTCCCCCTTTATATTTTCCCACCATCTGTCCAGTTTCCCCCCAACTGCTCTTGGCTGTGGTATGTCATCTTTGCCAACTTTTTAGTGCAGTGTTCCAGTGAATGTTCAGTGTTGTTCGTCTTTCCACAGTGGTGTGAACAGAAATCATGCTGTCGCTGGGTGTGAATCTTATGTCTTTTGCGAACAGAAACCAGACTGTCGCCGTGAGTTTTAATTGTCTGTCTATTATTTTAACTGTCTGCTTCTTATGTATTTTATTAGCATCATCATCCCTTTGTTCTATGTTTAAATTTCCACGATTTTTTTCTTCATGTTACCATTTAAGTCTCAGATTTTACCGCCTGTTTTTATTATTTATTATCTTCATCTTTTGAAAACAAAGTCTGTAGGCTCAAGAGCGGGACACTATGCTGCCAGCGCGCCCCCTTCGGGGGAAATCGAAATTCAATAAAGAAAGGAAAAAAAAGGTGAACGTAGAGTGAGAGCCCGCTAGCTGCGCTGACCGGCGGCGCCCCTGTTGCAGCGCGAGGAGTCGATGAAGCGGCTGCTGGAGTGGAAGCAGCGCATGCTGCAGTCGCCGCTGACGCGCAAGCCGGGCCCGGCCCCCGGCTCGCTGCCCACCTCCGCGTCGTCGTGCCGCGGCCTGGCCCGCGCCGGGGGCAGCGCCGCCGCCGCCGCCGCCGCGGGCGCCCGCCGCGCCTCGCACCTCGACGAGAGCGCCGCCGCGCGCATGCGCAGCCGCTCGCACGACGGAAGGCGGCCCTCCGCGCCCGCCGCCGCCTCCCTGCCGCGCTACAACAGCTTCTCCTCCGACGACGAGGGTGAGTACCACCAGCTTTTGGCGGGCTGGCAAGCGGGCCCGCACTGCTGCCCACTTCCCGTCGAGCTGGCGGGCCCGACATCACACGTCGCAACTTGCGACGTCTCTTGATCACTCGTAATTATCAGCCCCGTCCTATTTGCGAGGTGCTTTCAACACCTAATGCAACACATTTTTTTCTCGACCAATTTTGGTAAAAAAAAATTATTTAGTTTGAAACACCATATATCTACTCCAATTAGATGTCAATCCTACGAGGGTCACTCCAAAAGAAATGCACACTATTTTTGTAAAAATACAGTTTTCATTCTGGATGTGTGAATGTTTTACAGTGTGTAGATACATCCTTCCCGCTTGATTTCAAACATAGTTCAACCTGTTCCCGTGAGTGGCGCTGTCACAGTATCTCCTCAAGATCGCTGCTACACTTGACGTTCGCCAGAAGCAACGTGCTGTCATAGAATTCCTGTGCTCTGAACACGAGACGGTGGGAAACATCCACAAGAGGTTGAAAGAGGTGTATGGAGATGCTGCTGTCAATCACAGTACAGCTAGTCAGTGGGCAAGCAGGTTACGTGATGAAAGCGGGCACGGCAATATTGAGGATTGTCCTCGCAGCGGCAGACCTCGTACTGCACACACTCCAGACAATGTGCAGAGAGTTAACGAATTGGTGACTCCTAAGCCGGCCGGGGTGACCGAGCATTCTAAGCAGTACAGTCTGGAACCGCGCAACCGCTATAGTCGCGTGTTTGAATCCTGCCTCGGGCATGGATGTGTGTGATGTCCTTAGGTTAGTTAGGTTTAAGTAGTTCTAACTTCTAGGGGACTGATGACCTCAGAAGTTGAGTCCCATAGTGGTCAGAGCCATTTGAACCATCTGCCGTGGCGCCCGCAGTGCTACAGCGTGCGAGGTAATGGACAAATAACAATCGGGCAACTCAATGCGCAACTTCACACCTCTCTTGGTAGTGCTTACATACTTGTTCACCGGGCAGCGTATTCAAAAGTTTGTGCCCACTGGTTTCCTCCAAGCCTGACTAAAGAACATTAAGTGGAAAGAAGAAACGTCTGCATCGAACTGCTTGCTCGTTAAGAGGCTGATGGTGACAATTCATTTATCCCCTACTGATTCCGCCCTCGCACCTTACGCTTGAGCTGGATTTTCGACGTCTCTACCGACTGCCACATTTGCGATTATATTCTGCTCGTGCTGCAAAGCATTAAACCTGTTTCTTGTATCCAATGCCTCGCTCAATACCACTTTTTGTTTTACTTCCCCTTTTGGTGGTTTTTGCGACTGTAGTGCGCACACAGACCATAGATCCGTAAATGCAGCGAGCCGCGAATTACTGCTTGTCGTTCAAGGCATTTCCAGGAACGTTTTTTCGAAAACTTTGTGCAGATTTTCGTCAGGCTATGAAATATAATAATAAAATTTTGCGAAATTGTCGCCTCCATCGAAAGTGCATTATGATTTATTGACGATCATGTTGGATACTTAACGTGCGAAATGCAGTTGATTTACTCAAACCGTATAATCACCTGTACCACTAGTGTGCGAGTCAATTAAGGATTGAACCTGCTCTAAGCCTACAAATGTAGCGTTTCGTTCACTGATAGGCAGTGACTTCTGTAACTAGTTTTTGATTGCAGAACAGCCAAGACATTGCAACAATTACTTGAGTACCATGTATTTCGCCCCTAAATAAGCATCTAAAGTGTTTGTTGCGAGCCTTCACGTAATTGATTCCTTGTTATCATTCTTTCCTAGATATTAACGCAAATCACTCATTGTGATCAGCCGTAAGACCTCGATTTAATCAGTTTATCATTGCCTCATGTCATGATTCGTGGCTATGGTGACGACTACGAACTGCCTAATAACCTGAGTTATGTTACTGATCCTCTTTTTGTATCGTCTTACTGAGGTTAGGACCTCCTGTTGCCTGTTTCTTCATGTTTGCGAACTAAAATTTCGTTTTAGAAAAACTACACATTCTGCAAAACACCATGATTAAAAAGAAAAACAGTAATTCGCAGAACAATAAGTTATTCTAAAAAGCAAATATTTCATCGTTCAACGCAGTCTTACTCCCTAATCCACAAAATGCGATTAATGACCAACGATTCATTTTCTCGGTACACAGAAGTTTGTCACTTGTTGAGTGTGCAGAGCCTCCAGGTACGTTTTTAGAAAGGGACATTGTCGCTTACAAGAACCTCAGACGTAGGATTATGCGCATAACTGGAGCTAAATTTCTCCGCAAACTTTGTCATCTTTCCTGTGGGAAATTTGTGTGTTCGGTCGTAAGTGCCAGAGAGTGTTGTAAGTCACTGCTTAGACTGTATTTGCATGAAGACAGGTGTTGTGGATTGGCAAGACAGCCAACCCACTATGAGAGGAAGCCGAAAGGCACGCGTTTTAGCTCACGCGGGCTGGCGTGAGGTCTGGAACAGGTCTAGGAAATGAGACTAGCAAAAAAGGACGTAGCTGTGGAATAACTATCGTCTCGGCAAATGAGAGCGTATTTTGTCAGTGAACCATCGCTAGCAAAGTCGGCTGTACAACTGGGGCGAGTGCTAGGAAGTCCCTCTAGACCTGCCGTGTGGCGGCTCTCGGTCTGCAATCACTGATAGTGGCGACACGCGAGTCCGACGTATACTAACGGACCGCGGCCGATTTAAAGGCTACCCCCTAGCAAGTGTGGTGTCTGGCGGTGACACCACAAGAGGAGCGAGAGTGAAGTTAGCTGCTGGTACGTAGACCCATCCATTCCCCGCACAAGCAGCACGGAGACCGCGACAAACTATCCACCATAAACACTGCCGCTTGCCTCCATTTACAGTGAACAGCTGGGAGATCAGAATGTTAGGCTGGGGCATTGCGGCAAGGTTTCAGGAAAAGAAACTCCAGGCTCCTCCCTCCAACTGTGGGTTAAGATTTCTTCCATCATAGGCTGGAACTCAGTACCGTGCACGGACGTTGGCGTTTTAACCCCGCGACGTTGACATTATGAAATTTTATCCCATCGCGTGTGTTCGTATCCGCTGTCTTTCGGTCGAGTCCCTACCCCCATACTTGAGTGCATCGTCGACTTCCCAAACTTTTTATTGTTCTACACATGTCTCAGAAAGAGCATGTTTATTGTTAACCCATGTGCCCGACGAAAATAAAATCCTGCCAGTAAATGTACCTTGTAGAATGTCTTTATCTGATTTTACAGTATAATTATTTTTAATATTTAAGTTTAATCTTACTGCTGTGACTAACTTTTTTGAGTTTATTTATTGTTTTACTTCATTTGAAAGTTAAGACAGTTTATGTTAGTAAATGTTATTTAAACGGTGATGGGACTAATTGAAGGTGTGGTTTTTTTAACAATACTTGTGGCTAACCAGACGCATGCTTTCGGCCTTGTAAATTAGTTTGGCTATAACACTATTATTTTGTTTCAAATTAATACACCTTTTTCACTAACAGAGGGCTTCGATAACTAATCGTTATGGTCGTGGTATGTCATCTCTGAAATGTCGTCGCGGATGACAGAACTGTCTTGTTCTTTCGTTACTAAAGTCAAAGTCTAGCGTTCGTATGTATATTTCATCGAATGGAGAAGTCAGTACAACGAAAACGAGTTGAAAATTTTACTTTTTTTTATTCACTTGATGACTAGTTACGAGCCGAGATCCATTTTCAAATCATCGTAACATAGTCCAGCATGCCGGCAGTTAGTGAATGAAGAAGTCGCTAAGTCAGTGTCCCATTAGCCGGAAAACAACCGAGAAGTCCGTGGCGATTAAACACCAGGTCTGATATTTCCTTAGAAAATAACTCAGGATTCGCTACCCTTTTCACACGAAGTATGCTGCTAGGATTGAGGTGAGTGGCGCATGGATTAAGATGCTGGACTCTTACTCAGGACGGGTAACAGTCAAATCCCCGTGAGACTGCCCGTATTTCGACTCTGTTCGCCTTATTAGACTACTGTTAAGTGTATCCTGGGATGATTCTTCCAATATTGCTCATTCTCACCCAATCAGCTAAGTACCTCGATGTTACATCTAAACTTTCTTTTTACATCAGGATCCTTTTTCCGCTGAATCAGTCTACACAAAAGCCGTGATAATGAGCTCCAATAATCGAACAAGATTTCCTAGATTTTAACCTTCTTTAAGCTCAATATCCACGTAGTCGCAGCTTAAATGCCTGTAGGAGTTTTTGCAATTTGTTCTGAGAACTTTGCGTTCCTGAGAATACCCCTGATCAGTGAAAACCGAGCGAGATGTTGCAGTGGTCAGCACACTGGCCTCGCATTCATGGGGACTACGGATCGTATCCGCGTCCGGCCATCCACATTTAGATTTTCTGTGATTTTCCTAAATCCCTCCAAGCACATGCTGGGATAATTCCTTTGAAAGGGCACGACTGATTTCCTTCCCTATCCTTGACGCAAATCCGACTCTGATGCCATCATTGTCGACGGGACATTAAACCCAATCTTCCTCCTTCCCCTCCTTCTCATGAGTCAAAATTCAGTGACCTACGAGCAAAGACTCTAAAACTTCCTGGTTCATATAAACAATATTTAGTTTCTGATTGTGGAGTTTAATTTTGTCCATAGCTACAAGGAAGAGAGATAATTCAGCAGTTTAGAAAAAAAGTCGGCTGAACCGCACGTAATGTTAATCACCTCGAAATCCTATTACTTTAAAAACATCTGCGTTTCGCATATTTGCTTAATCTGATCGCGGAGCGCTTTAGGTGCTTCGGTCGTGTTACTTACAATCACGGACCAGCCTTCAGAAATCATGTGTAAAAGTTAAAATCTAAGCGCCTGCTTGGGTTTGCGCTTTGTTGAAATTTATGCTAGCAGATTAATGGTTTGCAATGGATCTGTACTCATTGCCGGTCTCTCTTCTTTTTCCGCAAACTGAAGCACAGGATTGTTCATTAGTATCTATACGGTTTCAGGGGAAGAGTGCGCGAAATACACAGACAATAAAACCCACATCATTAAATAGAGTATCTCTGAAAGTTTTTAACTTCAAAAATGGCTCTGAGCACTATTGGACTTAACATCTATGGTCATCAGTCCCCTAGACTTAGAACTAGTTATACCTAACGAACCTAAGGACATCATACAACACCCAGCCATCACGAGGCAGAGAAAATCCCTGACCCCGCCGGGAATCGAACCCGGAAGCAAGAACGCTACCGCACGACCACAAGATGCGGGCAAAAAGTTTTTAACTCACATTAGAGGTGTTCAGTAAGGGTGCCGCTTGTGACGCGGCATATGTCAGTGCCTGAGTATGAGCACGTGTGTGCAATTCATTGGAGTCACTGATGCTGTTATCACAACAGCCTGCGTGGGATGTCGATCCGTTGATGCGCAAATCTGCAGTTGCCTACTAGTGGGTTCGGCAACAACATCATTGCGCTTATTACGAATAGAAACCTGGAGAGACGATCTATCCACCGGTATGTGTCATTTATATGTACGTCTTGCACTTTTCGCGCAGTTGGTTTCGGAAATCCTGAAGGTACTTATCAATAACCCTGTTGAGAAATTTAAAACTTCCCCGGCGTACACATTGTTCCATCAAATTTCGCCACAACTGACGAATGTCTGCAACTTCCCGCCACGATATTTTGGCGCAGAGTTTTCTGTGAGCTCTGAGCTCAGAACGTTTCCGACAGTATTCCCTTGAAGATGGCCAGAAGACTCTGCGCCGAAATATCGTGGCCGGAAATTCTAGACATCCGGCAGTTCTGGCGAAATTTTCTAGAACTATAAATTACCATGTTGAAGAAATTTATATGGTTTATTTTTCTGTCTTAGTTGCACTCGATCATCTCCAGATATACGTTGTTGTGTAGGAATCTGTTCGTCGATGTACAGGAACTATGTATCAAAGGGCAGTATTCTGATGTGTAGTTCCCGTATAGATATGACGCGTTGATTACGTAATTACATAGATATGAAGATGCTCGAGTGCGATCTTAACTACGTAAAAATGTGCAACTGAGACGGAAAAATAAAAGAGACAACTTAAACAAAAATAAATCCGGTTGCTGATATCTCTCGCGAGGAACATGTCGTATGTAGTGACTAACTCCGTATTGGTGCGGGCCTTTAGGAATGCCCAATAGTGTAGTCGGTAAGAACACTGCATACAAATGGGCCAGATCAGAGTCAAAGTGCGTCACACAGTTATCGTTTGAAAAGGTGTTCTTCCTTCTGCGTACTGCAGAAGAAGGTACATACTAGAACGTCAGTGATGGAGATCTTCTGCAGTGAAGGTAAGTGCGCTTTTTTTTTCTTGCATGCCTGTAGTGGTGCTCTGGTCCTGTTGGTACCTTCCTGCCTGCCTGACAGAACTAATCACTAATAACGTCTGAGCGGGAGCTCGTGGCCGACTGCTGTGCATGTGGCGGGGCGTGGGCCGCGCCGTACCGTACTAACCCCGGTCGCTCCTAACACCGGCGCCAGGCCGGATGCGGTGGTCGGCGGGTTAGCTGGGTCGGGTCGCGTCGGGTCCGAACGCTGGCCGCGACGGGTGGAGGGCCTGTTTTGGAACCGCGGGTGCCAAGTTGTCCTCTGCCCACGCAGAGCCGGGGGACGTCCGCAGGGCGAGAAAGCGCGTGCGCCGCCCCTCGCAGGCAGGAAGGTCCCGCTCGGCCAGGGCGCGCCACGGCACAGCCGCCGCCGCCCCCGCGCCCGCCCCCGCCTCCGCCCCCGCCTGCGCCTCCGGCTCGGGGCCCTACGAGGACGCGAGCGGCGCCGCGAGTAGGAGCGGAGACCGGCGCGGCATCCCGCCGGACGCGTCCTACGACGACGAAGAGTACCGCGATCGCGGTCGCGGGCACCGGTACTGCGGCGACGCGGCGGCCGAGCGCGCCCGCTCCCCGGACAGCTACCACAGCCACCAGCACCGGCACTACCAGAGCAGCAGCAGCGGCGAGGCGCGCGCCAGGAACAGCGAGACAGTCGCCGTCGAGGTCCACGCCACTCCCGGTGCACGCGGCCGGCAGAACTCTGCCGCTGCTCCGGAAGCGAAGCCGTCTCGCGACGAGCGGTATTCGTGCGAGAAACACTCGGACAGTGGTTACGACACGATGCACCGAGCCGGCAAAGTGGCGGAGCTGGAGGCGACGGAGTCCCTGCAAGGCGGCGCCGCCGGGCCGAGCGAGTACGGGCGACACCGCCTGGCCTACACCGTGCGCACCTCTCGCAGCCAGCTGTCAGAGGCCGAGGAGTCGGCAGAGGTGCCGGACAAGCTCTGGGACGACGGCAACGGCGGCCGGCGGCCGTCCGCCAGCGTGGGAATCCCTAGGAGAAAGAACTCGTTGCAGAACCGACTCCACGCGTCGGAGTGGATGCCGGGGAAGGAGGAGGACGCGGTGCAGATGCGAGAACCTCTCGAGCCGTCGCCGCCAGTGTACCAGCCGACGGAAGCACACGTGTCCAGTCTGAGGAACGAAGAGAGCGGCAACAGCAGCGCCGATAACGCCGTCGGATTCGCTTCCTCGTCCGTTTCGTCCAGCCTGAGACGTCGCATCGAAGATCTGCGGGCGTTCGCACTGGGCGACACTGACGGTAGACGCGGGGCGAATACCGATTCCGAGAACGTGAGAGAGCTGCTAGACGGTTACGAGAAGAATAAGGGCAAGAAAACGGAGACGGGGCGCCAGCGGCACGCGGAGGACGGCGGCGAACGACTGCGCGGCAACCGGCGACGCGTCTTCAGCGATACGGAGACTCTGCTCTACGACACGGGCAGTGACCTAGACGTGGAGGTTCGCGCCACACTGAAGCCGTCGGCGCCGTCAGTCGAGCCGAAGCAGTGCGCGTCCTCCGATCCGCCGCAGCCTGTCGCTACGGTGAGTGGCAGTGACGAGTCCGCGCCGGTACCGCCCGCTACTCCGGCCAGCGAGGACGAGGAGGTGGCGGCGGCGCTGGGGAAGCGCGACAAGTTCGTGAGCTCGTGTCGCGACCTGGGCAGTCGCAGGCCGGGCGCGGGCCGCACGCGGGGGCGCAAGTCGCTCTCCGTGTCGACGGCCGCGACCGACAGTGGCACGTCGGCTGCGGAGGCGGGCAGTGGCACCGAGGACCTCGAGGTCATCGTCACCCCCGGCTACCTCAGGCTCAGCATGGCCGAGTCGATGGTGACGCACGAAGACTCCGACTCGCCCACCTGCACGCCAGTCGCGACGCCCGCCCTCGGCGGCAGTTCCACCGGCACCGTCGCCAATGCCGACGGCGATTCCAATGCCAGCTTTCTGGCGCACATCGAGGAGCACTACATGCCGATGACACCGTCGAGAAAGGCCGTGTTGGCACCACCGTCCATTGCCGACTCCTTCTGCATCGGCGGGTCTGCGGCACACAGTGCACTCGTGGAGAACATACTGGCCGGTGACCTGGAAGAGAGCTCGTACGTCGAGATGACGGAGAACGGTTTCGTGCGCTCCTTGCTCGCACCGACTACGGACAATGTCTCTGCTGCTGCGTCTAAGCTGGAACTGAAGAGGCTCAACTCTGGCGACTCCACTGCTACTTATGCCATTCCTGACAGTCCACGCTACTGCGAAGTCGGTTCCGTTTTCAAGAAGGCGGCAGACGGCATCGGTAGTGGTGTCGGTGTGACAACTTCTCATTATGAACTACTGTACAATCCTTCTTCCCATTACGAGCCAGTATACATGGAAGTCAGCCCATTGACGCTGAAATCTCGCGAAAAGGTCGTCAGCAAAGACGATACCACCAAGACGAACCCGGACAAGCGCAGTGTGATGTCACTGCCGGAGAAAAACCACCCTACTTTGCACAGAACTACACGCACCAGTCTCCCGGACATACTGAGCTCTTCAACAGGGCCGCAGCCGGCTCGAGAGCAGGGCAAGGCCGACCGTGACAGTTCCGACGCCGACGACGAAGCGTCCAAGGATCTGGAGTCGGTGGACACACCACGGCACCCGCGCTTCAGTCTGTCCGATACGTTCCGGCCGGCCTCCTACTACCTGGGTGCCACGAGCAGTGGGCTCACCGTCGCCACCGCTGACAATCACGACTCCTCTGACAGTGACCTAGTACCACCGCCACCTATTCCGACCAGTCCACCACCACTCGACGACTTCGACAATTCTCTGGAGACGCAGGACTCGTCGTCACTAGAAGCCAGGCTGCGAAATGATGCCATTACTAATGCCGAAGTGGATTCCGATGCTTCTAGGCTGTGGGAATCGGCAGGTAGTGAACGCTCCAAGAGGCGACCTCTGTCAGGAGCACGGCTCATCCCTGGGCTGGATGTGGGGAGTGACCTGGACTCTATAGGTAGCAGGAGTGGCCTGGCGCTCCACCTCGATGACGGCGGTACCGTCGACTTCGATCGCTACTTGGAGGACTTCCACAGTAGTGAACCATTCCACTTGTCTGCCTACGCCAAAGACACGTACTACTCGCCTTTCTCGAAAGATACCGGCTACAGCTACAACGAAAACTGCCAGTCACCACCCGATAAGCTATCTGAGAAGGCAGACCCCTCTACAAAACGGGTTAAGAAGAATTTGTCGACTACTCTGGAGGCTTTGGCGAAACGAGAAACGACAGGTGGTAGCCACGACGACGTCCATTACGAGAATGTGCAGCCACTGAAGGGAGATGAATGTCCCATAGGCACAGACGCGACAGGTGCGCCATATTATTACTCCGACCTGCTGAGGACGGACGACGACGGGAGCTTCGCCAGTTCGGCGTCCGAGAAGAGCCTGTCCAGTCTACGCGGCCGGGTGCCGCCACTCAACAACCAGCGGGCGGACGCGTCCGACTCGGCGGCGGCGTTGCTCAAGAGGAACGACATCGGCCGCAAAGTGAACCCGATACACCAGCACCGGACGTTCCACTCGCCCCACCACGCCGTGCAGTGCCCGCCTCCACTGCCCTCGACTCTTCCACCCGCGATGCCCACTAGCGAGGAACAGAAGCGCCGGCTGGCGGCCGAACTCGCGAAGGGTGCGAACGTGGACGCCAGAAATCTGTTCGAAGCGGACACCTTGAGGCGGAGGCCTCCCAAACAGTCTCCGGTGCCAGCGGCGGGGAGCGTCGTCAACCTGTACCCGCACGGCCTGCGCGACAAGTCGCGCTCTCTGGAAGGACTGGTAGACGACGCCGGCAGCAGATCGCCGACGGAGAGGCAGCCGGAACCGCACCGGCAGCAGGAGCAGCACCGCCGAGAGCAGCAGCCGGTCGACCACTGGGAGGAAGACGCCCTGTGGCGAGAGAGCTTGCGCCGCGTCAGCCTGAGGCACACCCGGTCCCTGGAGAACCTCGACGGCGGAGGTGCGCGCAGGCGGGCCCAGCTCTCTCGCGGAGCCACGTACGTGAACGACAGCGTGGCCGCGCGCCTCGAACCGCGCCGCCGCAGCCAGCACCAGCTGCGCTACGGCGACGTCGCCGCCGAGAACGGCGCGGAGAGCGCGGCCCCTCGCCTCCGCGGAGGGCCGGACGGCTACCTGTGGGAGGCGGAGGGCGCCGCGCGGCGCCTCCCACCCGGCTCGCCGGCGCCGGCCCCGTCTCCGCTGCCCGGCGCCCCCGCTGTCGCGGCCGTCGGCGCCGGAAACTCCCTCCAGAGCACGGCGTCGACTTTTTTAGACGACGCCCGCCTCCTGTCGCCTCCCCCGCCGCCTCCGCCCCCGCCAGCCACGACGCAGTCTTCCGCCTCCAGCACGCCGTTCGAGCTGGACCGCGAGAAGCTGCGCCAGTGGGACCTCATGTCGAGCGCGCCGCTGCCGCCCGCGTCCGACGACCAGCAGCAAGCGGGGGCGGCGGCGGCGGCCCAGGGGCGACCGGAGGCGGCATCTGGCGCTGCACCCCCGCCCCCGCCTCCACCCCCGACTACCGATTCGCCGGCCCCGGACAGAGTCGGGTCTCCTTGCTCCCCAGGTGAGTAACGTCCGTGCGAGCTCGTCTTTTATAGCAGTCCTGTGCGCGGAACGCTACTTCACCAGGTAAGAATTGCCATATTCGGACGCCACTTCCTCAACATTCGTTGTAACCTTTGAACTCTAAAGCTTGCGAAAGGCATTTGTCACTGTACCACTCTGACAGCTGATAGCAAAAGTGCGAGTAAGCACACTTCAGCAAGTACGTAAACGTTCACAAAATTTGTTACTTATAATATCCTTTACGACATCGTAGACGGCGAATGCTCGTCAGCCAGGAAAGTAACATCGAGTAGCCTACGCAAATGTGATAAAACCGTTATAGATTCTCATTCCACAGGGTTATTCATAAGTACCTTCAGGGTTCAGAAGACGTGCTAATATTTTATGAGCATGAGTTGTTAAAGTGATCGATTGGGAATTGTCTAACCTGTTGAATCCTGCCAAGCTGGCAAAGGGAGTGTCTAGGAAACCTGCTCCTCGGATCGCTGGACAACAATTCAGGCAAATCTTATTTATCTAGTATTTGCACTACGTGCTGAAATGATGGATCAGTGTGTTTCGAAATCTGTTCTCTAAAAATGGTTCAAATGGCTCTGAGCACTATGGGACTTAACTTCTGAGGTCATCAGTCCCCTAGAACTTAGAACTACTTAAACCTACCTAACCTAAGGACATCACACACATCCATGCCCGAGGCAGGATTCGAACCTGCGACCGTAGCGGTCGCGCGGTTCCAGGCTGTAGCGCCTAGAACCGCTCGGCCACTTCGGCCGGCCTGTTGTCTGACATCAGTTGCATTGTACACGATCGCATCAGGCAACATAACATCTGAGTATAAAGCACCACAAGCACATTTGAATTTGCATTTCCTCGTCATACACTGCAAATCTGTTATCCCATCCTCGTCGCCAGTGTTGAATCCTGCCTAGTACATGACAATACTTTGTTTTAAACAGATGTGTCGCAAGCAAAGGCCGACAGACAAAACAAACAAAGTTCTTCAGTATATACAATTCCTAAGTCGCTGGTCCTGAAGTGCCAAATCTTGTCGCTGCTGTAGAACTGGACCGTGACCAGTCGGCACGGCGCTTGTGCCCTCTTCACATAGAAGCTGCTGCCGTCGCGTTGTCGTCCTGGAGAGAGGTCGATCAGCGTGCCATTTCCTGACGTCTTCTTCGCAGCCCTCTCTGCTCTCTCGTTTCCGGCTCTTGACTTTACGCCGTAACATAACCCATCAGCGCCTGCCATTGTGGCTGTTACTGATATAAGTATATTCTTTTTAATTTCTGAGGGTACTTCGCCTGTATTATATTAGGGTATGCAGATGATCTAAACATCATTAGCGATAGGAAAGAATCTGTAACAGCAAATGCGAATGCGTTAATCAAGGCTAGTGAAGATGTAGGTCTAAGGATAAGTGAAGACAAAACTAAATACCTGGTTACTACTAGAATGCCAACAGCAGTAGAACAGGAAATGTTAAGAGTTGGAGACTTGCAGTTTGAAAAAGTGAACACATTTAAGTATCTAGGTGTGGACATCACTTCGAGAAATGAGATTGAATCCGAACTGAAGAAGAGATTACGGGCAGGAAATGCATGCTACTTCTCACTGAATAGATTACTTTCATCACGGATATTGTCTAGGAATTTAAAGATTAGAATATACAAAACTATTATTCTACCAGTTATGCTGTATGGGTGTGAGACTTGGTCTCTCACTGTGCAAAATGTAAAGCCGTTTCGACTGCTTAAAAAAAAATTTTTGAGGAAAATTTTCGGAGCAAAAAGGGATGACATGAGCGGAGAGTGGCGAAAACTGCGTAACGAAGAGGTTCACGAACTCTGTTCAAGCCCTGACATAATCAGTATTATTAAATCACGTAGCCTGCGATGGACGGGTCACGTAGCTCGAATGGATGAGGGCAGGGCAGCGCGCAGAGTACTGGTAGGGCACCTAGAACGAAAACGTCCTGTGGGGAGACCGAGGCGTAGATGGAAGGACAATGCGAAGGCTGATTTGAGGAGCCTAGGTATTGAAGGTGAATGGAAGGAAATAGCCCAAGACAGGGACAGATGGCGAAAACACGTTTCTGCGGTAATGGACTCTCGAGTCTGGTATGACCAGTGAGTAAGTACTTCGCCTGTCGCACGTACTACGTGGAATACTCTTGTCTTGGTTGGCTCTACCAAGGATCGTAATAGTTCTGACAGACTGTCGCCCACTCCAGGTACCTTACTTCGACATACGGCTTTCAGTGATCTATCACCTCCTTCTCGCACGATCGTATCTCCCCAACTCATCTTCATCTACTCATCTTCATCTACTCTCTCTTCAATTCATAAGAATCTTGTAACCTCCCCCCTCACTTCAACATCTTAAAGACAGTGAAAAATTAAACCGCGTGTACCTAATGGAAATTTGGGAAAAGCAATCGTCACCGAAGTTAATCTATCGGTAAAGAGGGAGGAAAGGGTTACATCTAAATGAAAGGAAAAATGCAAATGAAACTGGTGGAAATTAATTTTGAAAAGGGATAAAGTTAATAAAGAAAGTAAATGTGCGGCCGTTACGTTAACAATTAACTAGCGATAATTAGATATTTGAGATTTGGGGGAAATCACGGTCGCCAGTCCTAAGGACAATTACTATAGTAACTGAAAAAGAAAGGTTATTACACATATAATTAACACTAGAAGCGTGGCAACTGAAGGTTGACACGTGTAGTGTGAAAACTGAAAGTTTGTCAGAAGTAATAAATTTCGCTACACTCTGACTTAATTTAGCAAAATAATTAATAAAACCGGAAAATCGAAAGTTAATTTAGTGACTGAAGTTAATAGTGAGCTTTCTTTCTGAAGCACATCGAAATCCAGTAAAATACGGTTAGTCTTGGACTACCTCAACAATCATTTCAAAAGCAACTTGACTCTACGCAATTTAGAAACAAGAGATTTTACTTTGAACTTGAATTAAATGATTCTGAACTATTAACAATAGTAAAATTTAGTACGTACCAAGCTGAGCTGCAGTCACAGGTAACTAAAATTCGGTAACAAAACTCGCACTCTTAATTTGTGCTTGTGCAATCTAAATATTGTAGCCAGCTGAACTTTGAAATTAAAGCAGTGAAATGGAATTATGCTGGCGTTTGAATTTCAACGACACTCGGGTTCATTTCGGAAAAGGAAGGGACCCTGCTTGGCAATGCAATTGGGACAATGAGCAACAAAGGTTCATGCTAAGTTGCTGTAATTTTGCGAGGCAAATGGAACAATTTGAAAAGCTGAGGTCTGCCATACAGTTCTGAAACTTTACGTGCTTTTAGTCTTCCTTGTTGGTTGATTGAAGGTTTGAAGCCGTCGATCGAGGATGTGGCGACAGTCACTCATTGTCGGCCGTCGCTGTTGCAGAAGCTGGATGTTGGCGCGCCTTCTTCTCGACACGGTCACCAGGCGAAACGGGCTCTTGATGTGCGCCAGCTAATGCTTCCCGTCCGCGACACCATGTCAGAAACTATCATCGCGAGTCGAGCGCAATTACATGCTGCCAAACCCCGAAAGCGCGGCAACTCGCGGGAGCGTCACACAACACACCTGCTCCACTCGCTACTCCAGCCAGACTCTCTCTGTTCTGCCCGCGCTCCACGCGGCAGAGTTAACACTACCAAAGATCCTACACACTTTGATTCGTCACACGACCTATCGACGTAATCGTTCGATAGCAGTTTTCCCTAGGCAAGACCCAGCGTAAAAATACAAATAATATTTACGAAACAAACCAATTATACATCGACATGAGTGCATAAATATATATATACAAACAGTAAAACAATTACAATATATAAAGAGACAGAAATGTCATATCTTGAGGTAACAAAACAAGGAAAAAAAATAATAGTACAATAGATGGAAATAGGAGTATATGCATTTCCGGCGTTACAATCTCTTCAAGTAACTTTCCTTTATATACCATTAATAAGTTCACTGGATGAAATATTTATCACGACACTGAACAGTTGTGGTCTCTTTGGAGATGGACTCGTATCACCTCCTCATACCTTCCTTCAGTGCTGATGTGTGCGAATATAGTCAAGTGATGTTGGCTGTACGTAATCAGCGCAGTAAGATGGGTCGCTGTGGAGACGTAAGAGAATGGACGAAATGAGCTCTCGTGTTTAGACGCACCCGCGACCACATCGTAAATGAAGTTACCCACCTTCTTGGTTTATCATTGATGACTCTCCAACGTGTTCACAACAATAGTGTACCACTGAAGGCCTGAAAGGCGTCATAATAAGACTGGTGGTAAAAGATTCTAACTGGCAGGCACCGGATACGAGTGTCACGCCTGGTCGGTGCCAGCCGGTTTTAAACCAGACAGGTATCGCTCCTGTCACTAAACGCTGGCTGATCTCAAGCAGTTTCCTAGCGAAAATTGCGATGGGTATTTAGCAAAAGTGCGTAGCTCTCAGGGACATTTAAAGCTGCACGTCTTCAACGGGCCAAACAATGCTGAAACAAGACAGTAGCCGACTGGAGGAGAATAGTATGATCTGACGAAATTTTTCCTCTTCCCAAGACGTCGAGTATACCGACGGTCCAATGAGCCGCTTACTGCGCAGTGTGTGTGCGTGTGTATGTGGGAGAGAGACGTTGGCGTGGGTGACGGGTTATGGATAGGGGGCAAGAAGGTTGGTAAGGTTTGTGTTTAACGTCCCGTCGATTACTAGGTCATTAGAGACGTTGTGCATGTGACGTCTTGGGTGCGTCTTTCGGCCATGACTTGCACCCATACACTCAAGTTACCGTAAGCATGAACCAGTGTGTTTATTTCAACATTCTCGGGGGCCACGCGTGTCCTTTTTTTTACATCTTCATGAGGAGCATGCTGTGGGTGCTTTCATCTTCCTCCAAGATGACAACAGCCATCTTCACACAACTGCACGCATACCTTACTAACTTGAGGAATTCTTACCGCACCTCGAGTGGGTCACTGAGTTAGCCGATCCCGTAGAAAACGTCTAGGCTCTTTAGATCAGTTTGTTAATCGTAGCAATCAATATCTCCGCAGTTTGGTGCCTTTACGTGATCCAATCATGAGCTGCACTTGGCATACCTGAAGAAACCAGTGGACGTCGTTCTTCGTCGAATTGACGCCATAATCAGGACTACAGGCGATGTTGCACCATATGAGGGTAGTATCCCCTGCGGATAAATAATTTTGTGTCCAGTGTGCTCATGTATTCGTTCCACCTTTAAGCCATCAACTGTCTGCCCAGCTCTGGCTTGTCATCTGAGCTTCTGATATTCACAGAGTTGCTCCTCTCTTCTCCCAAAAGTTCTTTAATTTTCCTAAATGGACCTTTCTTGTCTTCATATGTGTTTCCACAACTTTCCTCTCCTAGTATTTGCTGTTATGCCATTTCATACTTTCTTTCAGTCTCATTTCTTAGACATCCGTGTTCTCCTTTGCCGCCTTCATTTTGTGTTTTTTTTCTTTCATAAATCAAATTTAATATTTCGTGTGTTATTCGAGGTTTCCCAGTGAGTCTTATCTTTCTGCATAGCTGTTCGTCTGGTACCTTCGTTTGCTTACATTCCGAAACTCCCCAGTCCTCTAATGCTCTCCTTCAAGCTCTCAACACTCTCTAATTGTTTCATCTTATCCAGATCCTATCTCCTTAGTTTTCAAACTTTTTGCTAATTCATCACTTCATAACCAATAAAATATGGTCAGAGTACATATCTGCTCCTGAAATTATTTCAAATTTAAATTCCGGTTTCGTAAACCGCTGTCTTATAATTATACAGCCTAAGTTCCGATACCTCTAGGTCTTTTTCGTGTATTCAGTCTTATGATCGAAAAACAAAGTATTGGCAAATATTAAATTTGAATCTGCGCAGGTTTCTACCAGGCGGCTTCCTGTTTCAATTCTCTTCCTCCAGGCAGTCTACCCCAAGTATTTGTCGTTCTATCAGCTTTTGTTTCCCCCTCTCTGATTCGAGACCTACATCAAAATTAAAACTTTGTCTTGTTTAATGCATTGATCAATTTCTTATATTTAATTACACTTTTTTCAAGTCGTTACATCATCTACGGAGGAAGTAGAGGTGGATGTTTGTATTATTCCAGTGGGTTTTGGATTTTTATTTGTCTTAGGTATCATAATCGGTCACTATCATATTCCTTGGATGACGGTACTGTTCCCTTGCTTTCAGCCGACCCACAGGATCAACACAGCATGGCATGTTTGCTAACGTTACAAGGTCTGAGCAGTCAGCCATCCAGAGAGTTCACCTTGCAGCCAGCAAAGATGCTGCTGCCGCTCTTTAGGAACCATACACAACATTGTCTGATACTCGGGAAATCGGCACAGGAAAGCAGGTGCAAGACTCCCGTATCGCCATTCTGGGCAAGGACCTACTGAAGGTGGTTTGCCTTTGTCTTCCTCCGAACGGTTATGAAGCTTGAGGTGTGCGTCTGTGTAGTGCGGATTACTGTGACAAGCGCGAGCTGGGTTTGTGTGGATATGGGTGAAGGTAAGGGAGGGGGTGAAACACGGTAACGGCACATTGCCTGCTCCGCCCAAATAGCACCAAAGCGGCCGCCGAGCTTAACTTCCCCTTCCGATGGAAGGATCGCCATGAACAGTGTCACACACCCTTACTTCATGAGACACTCCGGAGCGATTTCAAATTTAATGCACGACATTGGCGCAAAGACTGGTTAACTGGAACCGTACGCCATCAGCTGTCCTGCACTCCTTGCTGGGCAGATACTGGCCGTGAAAATTCCATCCACCACCAGGATTCGAAGCAGCTTATCTCCGAGTCGAGAGCACCACAGAGGTATGTGTTTAGCAACCTCGGCCACAGAAGCAGTTCCAGAAGCTGTACCTCAGTCTGAAATCTCCATAGATACCGCTTCGTTGCGGTTGCAGTTACAGTATGGCTATCTGTATCGTCGACACTCGTAGAACATCATATTGCTGTCCGGTTCAAGTTTCTTGGGAAGGTAGTAGCAGTAATTTCAAAGAATTTACAAACAGGAAATGAACCAAACATAGTCGTGCTCTAGCGAGTCCATGTGTTGCCCGTTTACGAATATCCACTTATCGTCAGCTTCTGCAGTTTGCTCTCTGACACTTCTCAGACTGAAATACGGAGCAGTATACGAACTACTTAATGTGCGCTGTAAACCGACCAAGAGGCAGACGGACTTTCCTGGCCACTAGTGCACTGCGTCCTTTGCTGACACTCGGCCCACTTGCTGCTTCCGGTGTCCTCCCGCACCGCGCCGGAGTACGGTTTCAGATCCTGTTTTGGCCCGGCACGTGCGTGGGAGAGCGCTGCAGCCGCTGCTTAATGCGTGCTCTGGCCCCGCCATGTATCCTTGCAGAGTGGCCGCTGCGCCTGCTCACCACAGTTAATATTCGCAATAAACGCTGAAAGGAGCGACTGCTGCGAATTAGGCGCCAGTAATAATTTGTTATAGCAGAGAGCTGCCACGGAGAGTTCGTACCATTCCACATCTGCCGCCTGTTCCGGGAGTGTCATATACATTACTGTATCCAGATCAGGGGCGGTTCGAGAAAATTTCTTCACACAAACAAATTAGCATTTGCCCAATCTCTTCTCTCCCACCCTCCTATCCTCATCGTCTGCCTCAGACATTAGGTAACTTTCCTTGGGTTCTCGGTAAGAACTTCAATACGAGGGTCCTTCAGCAAGTAATGCCCCACATTTTTTTAAGAAAGCCATTAATACACATAGACGAACGTCGTTGCTGGTGCTTCACATTTGATGTTTGTTCTGTGCGCCGGTGAAGTTTCGAACCGCTCTGGCAGATCGCAGAGCCGTAGTACAGAGTCAAAATGGCGTCTACATATGACTCACATTACAAGCAGCGTGCTGTTACTGAATTCTTGTGTGCAGAAAAAGAAACCGTGGTGAACATCGATACACGTTTGTGTCCAGTGCATGGCGATGCTGCAGTTCATAGTACAGTTGGGCGATGGGTAAAGAGAGTTACAGCCTCAGGAAATGCAGAAACGGAGCTCCATGATCAGCCACGCTCGGGACGTCCTGTCACAGCCACTGCTCCAGACATGCTAAATCGTGCGGATGCCATTATTCGTACCGACCGGCGCATCACAACTCGACAATTGGCTATACAGTTATCGGTCAGCATTGGAAGTGCGTCTGCAATGATCGAGATTCTCGGATATTCAAAGAAGTGCCCACGATGGGTTCCACGAATGCTCACAGCGGACCACAAGATTCAAAGAAAGGCCATTTCATTTGAATTGCTGCAGCGTTTTGAGACCGACGGAGAGGCCTTTCTGTCACGGACCGTTACGGGGGACGAAAGCTGGGTGCACCAGTTTGCGCCGGAAACAAAAAGGCAGTCCATGGAGTGGCATTATCCTCATTCACCACCAAAGAAGAAATTCAAGACAACCCACTCTGCCGGCAAAGTCATGGCAACAGTCTTCTGGGATTGTGATGGCGCCACTCTCGTGGATGTGATGCCAAGACGGTCAACTATCAATTCAGAGGCATACGTGAAGACTCTGAATAAACTCAAGAACCGTTTCCGACTTGTTCGATCGGACAAGAATCCAGCAGAAATCTTGCTCCAACACGAAGATGCAAGCCCACACATAAGTCTCAGAACCCGCGAACATATGACCAAATTGAGTTGGACAACATTGCTTCATCCACCCTACAGTCCAGACCTGGCACCCTCAGACTTCCATCTCTTTGGGCCGCTTCAAGATTCTCTACGGGGAACACACTTTGAAGATGACGAAGGTGTCAGTCATGCAGTCAAAACATGGCTACGCCTACAGGACAAGAGCTTTTACCAGCAGGGAATAGATGCTCTTCCATAACATTGGCGTACGGTAATAGTACGTGATGGAGACTACGTCGAAAAATAGGACATGGACAAGACATGTTGATGTATATTGTCACCAAATTATGGCCCTTAACAATAAATATGTTCTGAGAGAAAAATGTGGGGCATTACTTATTGAACGATCCTCCTAAATCCATATCTAATGATCATGGAAATGGATCGCTGTATCTATAAAGGTACTGAGGTTGGACAAAAATACGGAAATATCGCGGGAATTGCATGCTGGAACGCAAATGCAGATGCCAGCCAATCCCGCAAGTTGCGCTGTTGTATTTGACAACGATCACCGCCTGTGCAATGTCGTGGCCAGCCCAGTGTTGCGAGAGCATTATGTCGGAGCCAGTTGTTGTTGCTTGTATGTCAGGTTCTTCCGTGAGCGAGACAGCCCAAGTGTTTGGTATTTTAACAGGCACCGTATTTAAAATTTATACGGTACACAGGGAAAGCGGAAAAACATGATGTGCTAAGTCACAACACAGAGGAAGGTGTGTCTTGAGTGATCGTGATGGACGGTCATGGAAGAGATTTGTGTCGAAAAATAGGATGACAACAAGTAGAGTCCGCAGCTCGTGGTCTCGCGGTCGCGTTCTCGCTTCCCGAGCACGTGGTCCCGAGTTCGATTCCCGGCGGGATCAGGGATTTTCACCTGCCTCGAGATGACTGGGTGTTTGTGTTGTCCTCATCATTTCATCATCATTCATGAAAGTGGCGACGTTGGACTGAGCAAAGGTTGGGAATTTGTACGGGCGCTGATACCCGCACAGTTGAGCGCCCCACAAACCAAACATCATCCTCATCACGACAAGTAAAAAAAGTCACTGCAGAACTGAACGTCGCTTCGAGAATCCCGTCAGCACCAAAAACAACACGAAGCGAGCTGCAGAGGGAAGGAGTTATGAAAGAGCGAACTGGAATTCCAAGACCACTCATTAGTAATGCAAGTACCTGTAACGAGAAAATGTTGTGCCGATGCCGTCCAATCTAGACTATGGAGCAATGGTACAACGGAATTTGGTCAGTTGAGTCTTGTTGCACACTGTTTACAGCTTATAGCCGAGTTTACGTCACCGAGTTTACACGGCGGTGATGGTTTGGGCAGCAGAGTAACCATGGGTACCATTCCATGGTACAATGTTTGCTCCCCAGCGATGATACTTGTTCCGTGATGACAGTGCCCCTGTTCACACATCTCTCATCGTCCAGGACTGCTTTTGTGAATTCAAGGATGAATTTTCAAATCTCTCTTGATCACCGCAGTCTCCAGATCTCAATATTATTGGGTTTTTGTGGAATACTGTGGAGAGATAGGTGCGTGATTGCTATCCACCTCCAGCATAGTTAGGTAACTTGGTATAAGATTCCCTCGAAAACCTTACAGGACCTGTATTTGACCATTCCTAGCTGACAGGAACTATTTTGAACGCCAAAAGGTTTCTTACACCGTACTAGGCATTGTAATGTGTTACGTTTTTGGTGTTTCCATGGTATTGTCCAAGCCTTGTGTATACTATACAAGCATTCCTCAATTTCCAATGTAAAGGTCTGAAATGTACACTTAATGCCTATTTGAATTGGGCTCAAATTTCGCCATGACCTCTCGTGCTTGTCGCAACGTTGGTACATGCACAGTGGAGCGCCAGCATATTTTTTGCTGCTAATATGATACGTCTAATGCGCCAACCATCATCATCAGGATTTCCTTCCAGCGAGCCGGGTAGGAACTTTGTGAACGATAAGCCTCCATTGGTTCCTGTCCTGGTATAGCTTTTCGCTCTCCACTACATCCCATGTTACTCCTCTCCTCTTGAGACCTTCCTTAACCTGATCTGTCCATCTCTTTCTAGGCCGCCCAATTGGTCTTCTTCCTGGTACCTCCATCTCCAAATACTGGCGTGGAGTTTGAGTCCGGAGCATTCGCTTCACATGACCGAACCACTTCAGTCTCCAAGCACTCATTCTCTCCTCATCTGCAGGTCTCTCATTACATAATCATTCCTGACTCTGTATCTCCTAGTTTTTTGTAGGGCTGGCCTAAGAAACTTCATTTCACTTGCTTGTATTTGACCTCTACTCTCTTATTTATGACACAGGCCTCTAGACTATACATCATGATTGGCAGGAGATAAGTTTTATACACGGTCTGTTTATCTCTTTGAGGGACTTCCTTGTCCCAGATTAAAAATTTCGTACTTGGTGGAAGAAGCTAGATCCTTTTGTCATTCTGTTTAAGACTTCTAGTTTGGAACTTATCGCGTGATATGATGCTACCCGGATAATTGAAGCTTTTCACACATTCTACCTTCTCCCCCGCCAGTATGATGTGACAAGGTGTGGCTGTCCTGCTCATCTTCATTGCCACTGTCTTGTTCCTACTCACAGTTAACGCGAATTTTTTAAATTTTGTGTTCCAATAATCTAGTCTCCTCTGAACCTCCATTTCCGTCTCTCCCCAAATGGCGATGTCATCAGCAAAAACAAAAACGTTGAGGTCTTCATTTTCTTCTTCCTTGATTTCTTTCGTGACTCTGTCCATAAGGGTAATGAAGAGTAGAGGGAAGAGAGAACTGCTTTGCTGAACACCTCTCTTTGTCTTAAACCATTTTGATCTTCCACCGCCTACTTGTACACTGCTCTCACAACCATCGTACAGCATCTGGACTTTTTTAATTAATGAATCAGGAACATTATGTTTTTCTCAAGCATTCCCATATTTTATCCCTTGGTACACTGTCATATGCTTTTTCCAAATCCACGAATACTACTATCAAGTCCTTTCCTTTTTCCCAATATTTCTCCATTAACTGACGGAGGGAGAAAATGAGATCTATTGTTCCCCTATTACTTGTGAACCCATACTGTTGTTCCTGTAATTAGTGTTCTAGAATTTTCTGCAGTCTTTTTTCTATGACCTTTTCCATTATCTTAAGGCAGTGTGACAACAGTGTGATTCCTCGGTAGTTGGTGAATTTCTTTCTACTACCTTTCTTGAACAATGGTATTATAATTCCTTCTTTCCATTAATCCGGCACTTTTTTTTCTTTCCATATCATACCCAGCACCCGATGTAAACATTGTATTCCATGGATTCCCGCGGCTTTAATTGTATCCGCTGTCAGCTCATCTACTCCAGCCGCCTTCCCACTTTTCATCTGTTTCAGGGAACTCTCAGTTTCTAACCCAGAGATTGCATCCTGCTCTTTCTCTAATTCAATGACTTCGGAGTCACTTTCTTGTGCACCTTCCCCATTCAGTACGATTTCAAAATAATTCTTCATCTCTTCTCTGATACCTTCCATGTCCCTGATAATATCCCCATCCTCTGTTTCAATCGCTATTATGTCTTCTCTGTCAGATCTTTTACTTTTCATTAACCCATATTGCTATCCTGCTGTAGTTTCTAGGTGAATATTTCCCAACTTTTCTACTTTTTTCTTTCACAGTTCTCTTTGCTTGGAGTTGCTTTTGTCGGTATTCCTTCTCCAATGTTGTCACCTTGTGTTCATCTTTTGGTATCAGCCCCTCCTACTGATTTCTTTTGTCAAACTCCATGTCTTTCTTTGCCATATTACGTTTTTTAATTGCGTCTTATACTCTATCGTTCCACTAACTGGTTTCTTTGTCTTTCACTTTACCCTTTGTTTTGCCGCTTATCTACACAGCACTGTTAACTATTGACGTTTTAAATAGGTTCCACTCTTCCTCTACACTACCGCTTTCCGTTTTTGGCAATTTTTGTGCTACTAGATTTTGGAAACTTTTCTTGTTTTCTACTTCTTTCAACTTCCACTCCTTAATTTTTGGCATTCTTTGTACAGCATTCAAACTTTCCATCTTAAAATTTAGATCAGCTACTAGTAACCTGTGGTCGCTATCCAAGTGCTCACTTGGTATGACTTTAGTGTCCCTTACTTTTCCTCCAATTAATTTGTCTTTTAATATATAGTCTATAACTGTCTTAGATTTGCCATCCCAGCAATATTTAGTAATCGTATGACTATCTTGTTTATTGAAGAATGTGTTCTTCACTGCCAACATGGTCCAGAATGGACAGTCGAGCACAGCCCCCGCACTGACCTCCAAGCTCACTAGACCTCAGTCCTCTAGATTCCTCTGTCTGAGGTCGTAAATATTCCCATTGATACGGTTGAAGAAGTGGGGCAGCGAATTGTACAGTCTTGTAGAGATTCACGAGATAATAAGGGGCTATTTGAAAGAATTCGTAACTGACTGCAGGAAAGAGTGCAATACTGCCTCCAAATGTGAGGCCTCAGCGTGGAACACATCCTTTAACAGATACGGATGTAGAGTAATTTGTAACGTGTAACGTTCTGGAGTAGTATCGCGTATCTTGTTGACGTAAACCCTGGATGAAATTCGGAGGCAGAGGGGCCGTAATCGAAAAGATTTTCTTTTTAGATACATTTGTACCAACTCCTAATCACACAGCTATTATACATAACGTAGACGGCTGTTTTGTGGGTCGATGTTTACCATAACATACTTGGCTCTGTGATCGTGTACTTTTTTTACCCGTGCCTGATTTCGTTACTAATTATGATGCATCCAATATACAAATTTCGCACTCTCAGCTTGGTGCCCAAAGCGGCCGGCGCGAGACCGGTTCATCTGACTGGGTGTCCCATGACTGTTGTTGGCGCAGTAAGAGATTCAGCTTACATCTGAGAGGACAGCGGTTCAGTGTCCGTCTAGTATTCGAAATCTAGATTCGTGACTTCCATAAACCACTCAGAGCAAATATTGTGACGATTCCCTTGAAATCCAAACGTCCGATTTCCTTTCCGATCCTTCCACAATCATAGCTTGTGCCCCGTCTCCAATGACTACGCCATCGATGGAGCGTTAGACTATATACACTCCTGGAAATGGAAAAAAGAACACATTGACACCGGTGTGTCAGACCCACCATACTTGCACCGGACACTGCGAGAGGGCTGTACAAGCAATGATCACACGCACGGCACAGCGGACACACCAGGAACCGCGGTGTTGGCCGTCGAATGGCGCTAGCTGCGCAGCATTTGTGCACCGCCGCCGTCAGTGTCAGCCAGTTTGCCGTGGCATACGGAGCTCCATCGCAGTCTTTAACACTGGTAGCATGCCGCGACAGCGTGGACGTGAACCGTATGTGCAGTTGACGGGCTTTGAGCGAGGGCGTATAGTGGGCATGCGGGTGGCCGGGTGGACGTACCGCCGAATTGCTCAACACGTGGGGCGTGAGGTCTCCACAGTACATCGATGTTGTCGCCAGTGGTCGGCGGAAGGTGCACGTGCCCGTCGACCTGGGACCGGACCGCAGCGACGCACGGATGCATGCCAAGACCGTAGGATCCTACACAGTGCCGTAGGGGACCGCACCGCCACTTCCCAGCAAATTAGGGACACTGTTGCTCCTGGGGTATCGGCGACGACCATTCGCAACCGTCTCCATGAAGCTGGGCTACGGTCCCGCACACGGTTAGGCCGTCTTCCGCTCACGCCCCAACATCGTGCAGCCCGCCTCCAGTGGTGTCGCGACAGGCATGAATGGCGGGACGAATGGAGACGTGTCGTCTTCAGCGATGAGAGTCGCTTCTGCCTTGGTGCCAATGATGGTCGTATGCGTGTTTGGCGCCGTGCAGGTGAGCGCCACAATCAGGACTGCATACGACCGAGGCACACAGGGCCAACACCCGGCATCATGGTGTGGGGAGCGATCTCCTACACTGGCCGTACACCACTGGTGATCGTCGAGGGGACACTGAATAGTGCACGGTACATCCAAACCGTCATCGAACCCATCGTTCTACCATTCCTAGACCGGCAAGGGAACTTGCTGTTCCAACAGGACAATGCACGTCCGCATGTATCCCGTGCCACCCAACGTGCTCTAGAAGGTGTAAGTCAACTACCCTGGCCAGCAAGATCTCCGGATCTGTCCCCCATTGAGCATGTTTGGGACTGGATGAAGCGTCGTCTCACGCGGTCTGCACGTCCAGCACGAACGCTGGTCCAACTGAGGCGCCAGGTGGAAATGGCATGGCAAGCCGTTCCACAGGACTACATCCAGCATCTCTACGATCGTCTCCATGGGAGAATAGCAGCCTGCATTGCTGCGAAAGGTGGATATACACTGTACTAGTGCCGACATTGTGCATGCTCTGTTGCCTGTGTCTATGTGCCTGTGGTTCTGTCAGTGTGATCATGTGATGTATCTGACCCCAGGAATGAGTCAATAAAGTTTCCCCTTCCTGGGACAATGAATTCACGGTGTTCTTATTTCAATTTCCAGGAGTGTACTTCCTCCCTTTTCAAAACTGTTTCATGTCCTTGTGGTGGAAGACAGCCTTTTCCAAAAATAAATCCTCGTCCTCTACACTCCGCAGTGAACTGTGGCGTTAACCACTGTTTCAGCACGTCGAGATAAAGATGTCCTCTGTCACTTCTTTGAGGCTAAACACATATCGTCACGAAAAAAAACAATAATCGTGTACTTTTGGGTTAAAACGTTCAGTCTTAATCACAGCGCCGCCATCTCCGACGCCCCCATCAGGACTTTATTCCTACCGACTTATCCGGATAAAAGTGATGTGAGAAGAGTGGCCCAGTCGGCATGTTGTTGGGCCCATCTGTACCGTGCCGGATGGTGTCGCGCTTAAAGATGGACCTCGCCATGGACGTCGGGAATGAAGTTGCGCATCATGCAGCCTATTGCGCACAGTTTGAGTCGTAATATGACGTCCTGTGGCTGCACGAAAAGCATTACTCAACATGGTGGCGTTGCTGTCAGGGTCCCTCCGAGCCATAACCGTAGGCAGAGGTCATCCGCTGCAGTAGTAGCCCTTGGGCGGCCTGATCGAGGCATGTCATCGACAGTTCCTGTCTCTCTGTATTTCCTCCATGTCCGAACAACATCGCTTTGGTTCACTCCGAAACACCTGGACACTTTCCGTGGAGCCCTTCCTGGCACAAAGTAACAATGCGGACGCGATCGAACCGCGGTATTGGCCATCTAGGCATGGTTGAACTACAGACAACACGGGCCGTGTACCTCCTTCCTGGTGTAATGACTGGACCAAATCGGCTGTCGAAGCCCCTCTGTCTAATAGGCGCTGCCCATGCATGGCTGTTTACATCTTTGAGCGGGTTTAGTGACATCTCTGAACAGTCAAAGAGACTGTGTCTGTGATACAGTATCCACAGTCAACGTCTATTTCAGAAGTTCTAGGAACCGTGGTGACGCAAAACTTTTTTTGACTTGTGTATAACAATGAAATTGTGGGAAGACATTTGACTACGTAATATATTTAAGTGGTTAACATTGTAGGATCAAAGGTCAATGTAAGCGCGAGATAAGCCATTGCAACTGTGAAATTCTGGTAGATTAATAACCGGTGTAATCACGAGAATGCTACCACATGCATGAAAACGTACATGCATTGTGTTCTACAGGTGCCGGATGTCAATTTCTAGGATGGAGTTCCGTGCCTGTTGCACTTCGTCGGTCAATACAGGGGCGGTAAATGCTGTTTGTCGTCCGATGATGCCCCGTTCTGCTCGTTTGGTGAAAGAACTGGTGATCGAGCAGGCAAATGGAACGTGTCGACACTCTGTACAGCATGCTTGGTTACAACAGCGGTATATGGGCGAGCTTATCCTGTTGGAAAGCGCACCCAGGAATATTCTTCATGAATGACTCCACAAAAGGTCGAATCACCCGATTAAAGTACAAATTTGCACTCAAGGTGCTTGGAATAACCACGAGAGTGCTCCTGCTGTCACATCAAATCGCACCCCAGGTGTAAATCCAGAGTGTCAAATACGCAGACAGGTTCCCAGAATGTGATTTTCACTCTGCAGCGGAGTGTGCGCTGATATGAAACTTCCTGCCAGATTAAAACTGTGTACCGGACCGAGACTCGAACTCGGGACCTTTGCCTTTCGCGGCCAAGTGCTCTACCATCTGAGCTACCCAAGCACGACTCACGCTCCGTCCTCACAGGTTTACTTCTGCCAGTACTGTTGTGACTTGGCAAGGCAACCAAGCCACTCTGAGGAAGCCGAAAGGCACGCGTTTAAGCTCACGCAGGCTGGCGTGAGGTCTGGAACAGTTAAAGGAATAGAGACTAGCAAAAACGTTAAGTAGCCTCTGGAATACTTAACTTGAATCCATAAATGGTGAACATCGGTCTGACGGTACATGCATCACAAGATAAATAGCAAATGATAATGGCGCCTTGCTAGGTCATAGCAAATGACGTAGCTGAAGGCTATGCTAACTACCGTCTCGGCAAATGAGAGCGTAATTTGTCAGTGAACCATCGCTAGCAAAGTCGGCTGTACAACTGGAGCGAGTGCTAGGAAGTCTCTCTAGACCTGCCGTGTGGCGGCGCTCGGTCTGCAATCACTGACAGTGGCGACACGCGGGTCCGACGTATACTACCGGACCGCGGCCGATTTAAAGGCTACCACCTAGCAAGTGTGGTGTCTGGCGGTGACACCACATTCCTCCCCCGCAAATCGGCGTACGGTTGTGTTATAAGGCTTCCGCCCGCTGTGGGGAGGACCCCATGTTGACGTATGCGACGAGGTGTGGAGCCTAACAACAGGCGAGGCTGTGCCACCCGCACCCTGCCATTCGGCCCGAGGGGAGCTAGGAAACGCCTGAAAACCTACTCCAGGGTGCACGCCAACATGCGGTGTATGCGCCCGTAAAGAGACAGGAGGGGCCGAAGGGTCGACCTCCATCGGGGCGGGGCACCCGACGGGCGAAGACGCCATGTTGTCCGGAGCGCACAAGAAGTCTATGGCGGAGGACAACGGGTCACGGGAAGCGCTCCGCGACGCGTGACCCAGGGAGGCGCCCGGCGGTTGCAGCGACGCGCCCAATTCGGGCGTCGCCGGCGGGAGAACAGGCGGCGGCGCGTCGCCATGGGGCAAAATGGAAGGCAGCGTCGGTAACACCTGGGGATGAGGCGAGCCAGTAGATGGGTCCCCAGGGCGCTGACCGGACGGCACCGTCGCTGAAAGCAGACGGGGAGCGGCAGATCCCGTGCGACGACAGGCGCAGCTGATTGAGATGCCGACGCACCTCACCAGAGGCCCCCAAAGCCAGATACATAGCGCGACCGAGGAAGCGAAGAATGCGCCCTGCGAGCCAACGCCGTGAACCTCGATAGTTGCGGTAGTAGACAACGTCGCCTGGGGCAAAAGCAGGTGTCTGCCGCTGCACAGGAACCTGATGCGGCGGATGTAGCGAAGACATCAAGGTTCGATGAGGGCCACCGTGAAGCAACTCAGCCGGCGAGCGACCATCTCGGGGCTGAGAGCGATACGAGGACAAAAAGAGCAATAACGCGTCCTCCCGAGAATGCGACTCTTTCAACTTCAACATCTGTGACTTGAAAGTCCTGACCAAACGTTGAGCGGCACCGTTTGACTGTGGCGAAAACGGCGCGGACGTCAGATGTCGAATACCATTGGCCTTGCAGAATGACAAATTCTGCGGACATGAATTGTGGGCCATTGTCGGAAACAATAGTCTGTGTAAGACCTACAATGCAAAAGATAGCAGATAACGCTTGGATGGTGGCAGATGACGTCGTGGAAGACATCCGGACAACAAAAGGAAAATTACTGAAAGAATCTACCAGAACCAACCATCGAGCATTCCAGAACGGACCAGCAAAATCGATGTGTAAGCGTTGCCAAGGGGTAGTGGCTTTCGGCCATGCAAAGAATTTCCGCGGTGGTGCGGATTGTTGTTTGGCACACACCATGCAAGAAGAGCACATATTCGTAATCGCGGCATCGATTCCGAACCAAGTACAGTGCTGACGAGCAAGTTGTTTCGTTCGCACTATACCCCAATGTCCTTGCTGGAGAAGCCGTAAGACAGAGGACTGTAACGAACGTGGTACCACGACCCTGGACTGATCATTATCAGAACGCAACAGCAAAACACCACGTCGTACGAAAAGTCTCCTTGTGAGCAAAAAATGGGCGAACCAACGGATCCTCGATCCGTGACTTTGACAAGGGCCATTTCGTGGCAACAAAACGCAGAACGGTAGCAAGGACAGGGTCAGCAGCTGTGGCTGTAGCTACACGACGAAAATCAATCGGAAACGATTCGACAAAGTCATCGGTTTCCGCATCAATGAACATGCAAGCAAGTTCGGAAGAATCGAATGCTCTATCCTCAGCAACAGGCAAACGGGACAACGCATCAGCGTTTCCGTGCTTAGCAGTGGACCGATACAAGATATCTTGCGGTACTGCGAGAGGAAAATTGACCAGTGAATGAATTTCTGCGCTGTACGTGGAGGTACCGGCTTGGTCGGATGAAAAAGCGATGTCAAAGGTTTGTGGTCTGTGATGATGGTAAAGTGACGACCATACAAGAAATCATGAAACTTTGTAACACCAAATACGAGAGCCAAAGCTTCTTTCTCGATCTGTGAATAATTTCTTTGTGCAGACGAGAGCAATTTGGATGCAAAGGCAATAGGGCGATCGTGCGAACCATCTTTGTGTGCAAATCCGATGCATCCACCATCAACAAAAGGGGCTTCCAGGGATCGAAGGGCGTAAGGCAAGTAGTGGAAAGCAACGCCGATTTCAACTGGCGAAAGGCGCGTTCACATTCCGTCGTCCAGACGAAGGGAACACCTTTACGGTGTAAGCGATGAAGCGGAGCTGAAATGGAAGAGGCGTGGCGCACATATTTATGGTAGTAATTGATTTTTCCCAGCACACTCTGTAGTTGCTTCAAATTCTGCGGCGAAGGCAAGTCCTGTATGGCACGGAGGTGCTCTGGACTGGGATGTATGCCTTGGGCATTGAGCACGTGTTCCAGATAGGGTAAGTCACGAGCAAAAAACACACATTTGTCCTTCTGCAAGCGAAGACCATTTTGTCGCAAGACCTGAATATGTAGTTAGCTTAACATTGGCAGCACGCAACGGATGTGTGCCCAGCTGTTTGTACATGTCTTGATTGATCAAGGAAACTGCAGCTCCGGTATCGAGCTGGAATGGTATCACGTTGCCATTAATGTCCAAGTATACAAAAAGTTTATTGTCCTGCTGAGGACAAGAGCGACTGTCTCGTGCAACGTGAACTGACACTGGTATAGAATCACTTGCGACTTGACGGGATTTCCGGCGATGTCGATGCACACTATTTGTGAGACGAACACAGTCACTGTTAGAGAGAGTGGCACTGGGCAGAGTGGAATGAACTACATGAATGTCCATGGGCGAAGGTTCACGAGCCTGAGTATTCTGGGTTCGATTCCGGTGTGAAGCAAAGGGCCTGGAATGGGTGTGAGTGTCCGATCTGAGCTTTTTCTGGCAAACACATTGAACATGTCCTCTTTTATTACAGAAAAAGCAAATAGCTTGGCGTGGCAGGCAATTCTCAGGCGAATGTCTAGTAGCACACCGCGGGCTTGATTTCACTGCATTAGCTTGCTGGCGCAGTACATGTGGCTGAGAGCCAGGCGACTTTGGCGCGGCCGGGCGCGAGGACTGTTTACTGTTCCGTGCAGCTCGCCCGGCGGGCCGGTTAACCTGACACACGGGTGGCGAAGTTGCAAATGATTCCTGAGCAAAGTCAAGTGTGTCCTGCCGATCCAATATGTCCGTCACTTGTTGAAGGGAGGGATTGACTAGTTTCAAAATCTGTTCCCGTACACGAACATCAGAAACGTTCTGTGCAATTGCATCACGCACCATAGTATCTGAATAAGGGAGTCCACATTGACACTCAAAAGCACAATCCCTAGTAAGGCCTTGCAAAGTTGCAACCCTCTCCCTATTAGTCTGACCGGCCGTACGTTTTGTATGAAAGAAGGTATACCTTTTAGCAACTACATTGACTGATTCTTTGAAATATGCATCTAATGCAGACAAAATTTCTTCGTAGGACAGAGTTGCTACGTCGCCTCACGGCACGTGGACACTCTGACGCAAGAAAGTAGAAAAGGCTGCCGCTCATTACCTTGAATTCTGTAGGCGGCGAGATGGAATCCAAATTGGCGTGACCATTCCGTCCAGCTTTCCAGTGCCGCATCAAAAGGACGAAAAGGTGGTGCAACTGCGTGTTGTGGTTGCGGGAGCTGTGGAGCGGCGGCGTCGTTTTGCATTGCACGTTGACCCTGGACGAGCTGTCCAAGGGCTTCTAGTAAGGCCTGCGTCTGCTGATTCTGTAAGCGATAAAATTCTGACAGTACATCTGGAGATTGTGGCGAAGCCATTACACAAGTAAATCAGCCTGTATTGGTAAAAACGCGAATTGGCTCGTCGCTAATCCTCGTCGCCAAACTGTTGTGACTTGGCAAGACAACCAAGCCACTCTGAGGAAGCCGAAAGGCACGCGTTTAAGCTCACGCAGGCTGGCGTGAGGTCTGGAACAGTTAAAGGAATAGAGACTAGCAAAAAAGGTACGTAGCTTCTGGAATACTTAACTTTAATCCATAATTGGTGAACATCGGTCTGACGGTACATGCATCACAAGATAAATAGCAAACGATAATGGCGCCTTGCTAGGTCGTAGCAAATGACGTAGCTGAAGGCTATGCTAACTATCGTCTCGGCAAATGAGAGCGCAATTTGTCAGTGAACCATCGCTAGCAAAGTCGGCTGTACAACTGGGGCGAGTGCTAGGAAGTCTCTCTAGACCTGCCGTGTGGCGGCGCTCGGTCTGCAATCACTGATAGTGGCGACACGCGGGTCCGACGTATACTACCGGACCGCGGCCGATTTAAAGGCTACCACCTAGCAAGTGTGGTGTCTGGCGGTGACACCACAAGTACCTCGTCTCCTACTTTCCAAACTTTACAGAAGCTCTCCCGCGAACCTGCAGAACTAGCACTCCTGAAAGGAAGGACATTGCGGAGACATAGCTTAGCCACAACCTTGGAGATGTTTCCAGAATGAGATTTTCACTCTGCAGAGGAGTGTGCGCTGATATGAAACTTCCTGGCAGATTAAAACTGTGTGCTCGACCGAGACTCGAACTCGGGACCTTTGCCTTTCGCGGGCAAATGCTCTACCATCTGAGCTACCGAAGCACGACTCACGCCCGGTCCTCACAGCTTTACTTCTGCCAGTATATCAGCGCACACTCCGCTGCAGAGTGAAAATCTCATTCTGGAAACATCCCGCAGGCTGTGGCTAAGCCATGTCTCCGCAGTATCCTTTCTTTCAGGAGTGCTAATTCTGCAAGTTTCGCAGGAGAGCTTCTGTAAAGTTTGGAAGGTAGGAGACGAGATACTGGAAGAAGTAAAGCTGTGAGGACGGGGCGTGAGTCGTGCTTGGGTAGCTCAGTTGGTAGAGCACTTGCCCGCGAAAGGCAAAGGTCCCGAGTTCGAGTCTCGTTCCGGCACACAGTTTTTATCTGCCAGGAAGTTTCACTCAGAGAGGTGGTTGCGGACCCTCAACTGTCCTGCTCCTAATCCACACACGGCCATCACTGGCACCGAGGCAGAATTATCTTTCATCAGAAAACACAACGGACTTCCACCCTGCCATCCAATGAGTTATCTGTTGACACCACTGAAGTCGCAAATGGCGGTGGTTTGTGGTCGGTGAAATGTACTTTACAAAGGATATGGCTCGGAGCCGTCCTTGGTGTAATCGATTTGTAACATTCGTTGTGCTCCTCAGATTGCAGCTGCTGATGCTGTACGATACGTCAGTTCCATATGCCGAACACGATAGTCGTCCATCTCGGTAGAGCCACGTGGCCGTCCGGAGCCCAATCTTCTTGCGACCATACATTCTCGTGACCACCGCTGCAAGCAGCCATGTACAGTGGCTACATTCCTGCCAAGCCCTTGTGCAGTATTGCAGAAGGAGTATCCAGTTTCTCGGAGCCCTGTTACAGGACCTCAGTAGGTGTTGACAATAGCTTCTTTGTCACTCTTATGCGACTGGCGGGCAGTTTGAACAGACATCGTCTTTCAGACGTCGAAACACGCCTAACAATTTTCATGTACACTACCGGCCACTAAAATTACTACACCAAGAAGAAATGCAGATGATAAACGGGTATTCATTGGACAAACATATTATACTAGAACTGACATGGGATTACATTTTCACGCAATTTGAGTGGACAGATCCTGAGAAATCAGTACCCAGAACAACCATCTCTGGCCGTAATAACGGTCTTGATACGCCTGGGCATTGAGTCAAACAGAGCTTGGATGGCGTGTACAGGTACAGCTGCCCCTGCAGCTTCAACACGATACCACGGTTCATCAAGAGTAGTGACTGGCGAATTGTGACGAGCCAGTTGCTCGGCCACCATTAACCAGCTGTTTGCAATTGGTGAGAGATCTGAAGAATTTGCTGGCCAGGGCAGCAGTCGAACATTTTCTGTATCCAGAAAGGCCTGTACGGGACCTCCTACATGCGGTCATGGATTATCCTGCTGAAATGTAGGGTTCCGCAGGGATTGAATGAAGGGTAGAGCCACTGGTCGTAACACATCTGAAATGGAACGTCCACTGTTCAAAGTGCCATCAATGCGAACAAGAGGTGACCGAGACGTGTAACCAATGGTACCCCGTACCATCACTGCGGGTGATACGCCAGTATGGCGATGGCGAATACACGCTTCCAATGTGCGTTCACCGCGATGTCGCCAAACACGGATGCGATCATCATGATGCTGTAAACAGAACCTGGATTCATCCGAGTAAATGACGTTTTGCCATTCGTGCTCCCAGGTTCGTCGTTGAGTACACCATCGCAGGCGCTCCTGTCTGTGATGCAGCGTCATTGTCTCCGAGCTGATAGCCCATGCTGCTGCAAACGTCGTCGAACTGTTCGTGCAGATGGTTGTTGTCTTGCAAACGTCCCTATCTGTTGACTCAGGGATCGAGACGTGGCTGCACGATCCGTTACAGCCATGCGGATAAGATGCCTGTCATCTCGACTGCTACTGATACGAGGCCGTTGGGATCCAGTACGGCGTTCCGTATTACCCTCCTGAACCCACCGAGTCCATATTCTGACAACAGTCATTGGATCTCGACCAACGCGAGCAGCAATGTCGCGATACGATAAAATGCAATCGCGATAGGCTACAATCCGACCTTTATCAAAGTCGGAAATGTGATGGTGTGCATTTCTCCTCCTTACACGAGGCATCACAAGAACGTTTCACCAAGCAACGCCGGTCAACTGCTGTTTGTGTATGAAAAATCGGTTGGTTCAAATGGCTCTGAGCACTATGCGACTTAACTTTTGAGGTCATAAGTCGCCTAGAACTTAGAACTAATTAAACCTAACTAACCTAAGCACATCACACACATCCATGCCCGAGGCAGGATTCGAACCTGCGACCGTAGTGGTCGCGCGGTTCCAGACTGTAGCGCCTAGAACTGCTCGGCCATCTCGGCCGGCAGAAATCGGTTGGAAACTTTCCTCATGTCAGCACGTTGTAGGTGTCGCCACCGGCGCCAACCTTGCGTGAATGCTGTGAAAAGCTAATCATTTGCATATCACAGCATCTTCTTCCTGTCGGTTAAATTTTGCGTCTGTAGCACTTCATCTTCGTGGTGTAGCAATTTTAATGGCCAGTAGTGTATGTAGCACAACGCCTTTTTGGTGTTCCGATTTTTTTGCCCGTCAGTTTACACTATTTTATTGTTGCGAAGTAGTTTCGAAAGTAGCGCGTCGTACACGGCGCCAGCTGTGGCGTGCACCGAGCGCAGTCCCAGACGAAGAGCCGGGACACAGGCTATGCGCCGCTTGCGCACCGCCCAAGGCCGGCCGGCCGCGGTGTGCAGTATGCGGGACGCGCCTCGCCGTTACGGCGCCAGTTTTACGAGGAACGCGGGCTGCGGGGGCGGCCGTATCCGGGGCCATTAGGGCCAGGTGGCTGCCCTGTCTGGCGCTCAGACCCGCCACCACCTCTACTGTCGCCGTCGCTCCTGCACATTTACTCTCTCGTCGAGAAGTAACCTCCTTCTCCTTCTTCTTCTTCTTCTTCTTGTTCGAGGGCTGTTCAAAAAGTAAGATGACTTTTCAAATTGCTCGGGGAACGTTCATTCGATTATCGATTTTTTTTTTGTTATGTTGTTACACATCTCCCGAACATAAGTTTACAGTTTCAACTGTACAGCACATTTCGTTTATTTTTGACATATTATTATAAAAAAAATGGAGGAAAGAATTTGCATCAAAAACTTCCTGGTAGATTAAAACTGTGTGCCGGACCGAGACTAGAAACTCGGGACCTTTGTCTTTCGCGGGAAAGTGCTGTACCAGCTGAGCTACCCAAGCACGACTCACAGCTTTAATTCCGCCAGTACCCCGTCTCTTTCCTTCCAAACTTCACAGAAGCTCTCCTGCGAACCTTGCAGAAGTAGCACTCCTGGAAGAAAGGATATTGCGGAGACATGGCTTAGCCACAGCCTGGGGGATGTTTCTCGAATAAAATTTCTACTCTACAGCGGAGTGTGCGCAGGTATGAAACTTCCTGGAAGATTAAAACTGTGTGCTGCACGGAGACTCGAACTCGGGACCTTTGCCTTTCGCGGGCAAGTGCTCTACCAACTGAGCTACCCAAGCACGACTCACGCCCCGTCCTCACAGCTTCAATTCCGCCAGTAGTCTCGTACCTTCCAGACTTCACAGAAGGTCTCCTGCGAACCTTACAGAACTAACACTCCTGGAAGAAAGGATATTCCGCAGGCATGGCTTAGCCACAGCCTGGGGGATGTTTCTAGAATGAAATTTCCACTCTACAGCGGAGTGTGCGCTGATATGAACCTTCCTGGAAGATTAAAACTGTGTCCCGGACCGAGCACTTGCCCGCGAAAGGCAAAGGCCCCGAGTTCGATTCTCGGTCCGGCACACAGTCTTAATCCGCCAGTAAGTTTCATATCAGCGCACACTCCGCTGTACAGTGAATTTCATTCTAGAAATTTGCATCAAATTTTGTGTGAAAAATAGAATCAAGTGCTCTAAAGCACTTGAAATGTTGACAGTGGCATACGGTGAGTCTGCTCTAAGTAAAAGGAAAAATGTTCTTCCAAGATGGCCGAGAAGGTGCCAATGATGAACCTCGCTCTGAACGCCCCAGCACATCAACTTCGAAGGTGTGAAGAAAATTGTTTTGAAAACTCGTCGAATTACCGTAAGAGAAGTTGCTGAGCATGTTGGCGTATCGGTCGGCTCGTGTCGTGAAATTTTTTCGGCTGTTTTGGGCAGGGGACGTGCGTCAGCGAAGTTTGTTCCAAAACTTCTCAATTTTGATCGTAAGAACCCTTGCATGAGCATCACTCAGGAGCTCTTGAAAGACGTCAATGACGATCCTGATTTGCTTTAAAGGGTCATAAGTGGCGACGAAACATGGGTTTACGGTTATGACGTAGAAACGAAAGCCCAGTCGTCCCAATGAAAGCGTCCCGGAGAGACAAGACCGAAAACAGCACGCCAAGTTCTATCAAATGTCAAAGTTTTGCTCACTGCTTTTCTTCAGTTACCGTGGCGCCCATGGCTTTTGCATCATGACAGTGCACCAGTTTATTCATCGTTGCTTGTGGAAGATTTTTTGGCCAAAAACAACACGACCATCATGCCTCAGCCACCACATTCACCGGATTTGGCCCCCTGCGACTCTTTACTGTTCTCAAAACTGAAAAGACGTATGGAAAGACGAAGATTTTCAACGAGTGAGGAAATAAAAACTGCATCGCTAGATGTACTGAAGGCTCTATCAAAAATTACTCATGAGAAGTGCTTCGAAGATTGGAAAAGCGTTGGCTAAGTGCATTGTATCTCAGGGGGATTACTTTGAAGGGAACGACATGAGTACTGATGAATAAATAAATATTTTTTCATAGCCGGCCGGAGTGGCCGAGCGGTTTTAGGCGCTACAGTCTGGAACCGCGCGACCGCTACAGTCGCGGGTTCGAATCTTGCTTCGGGCATGGATGTATGTGATGTCCTTAGGTTAGTTAGGTTTAAGTAGTTCTACGTTCTAGGGGACTTATGACCTCAGCGGTTGAGTCCCATAGTGCTCAGAGCCATTTGAACAATTTTTTTTTATTTTTTCATAAAAATATAAAGTCATCTTACTTTCTGAACACACCTCGAGACAGAGAGAGAGAGAGAGAGAGAGAGTTGTGCGATATAAAGGACTGCTGGTTGGCGTATTTCTACGTCTGAAAGATCGCATCTACTCAAATGAGTGGCGCTCGTTGCGCCATTATAAGGGAGCAAATAAGGTTTGCTTTAAATACACATTATAACGGTCGTCTGCGTTAGTTACCTCTGAGAGTGAATGTGTTGAATTGATGTTAATTAATAATGCGTTTAAAGCGACAAGGACGTCATGGCTAACACCTCACTGAGCTAGAACGAGGTCGTGTAATAGGGCTACGAGAAGCTGGATGTTTCTCCTGTGATACTGCAGAAAGACTTAGCAGGAATGTAGCCATTGTACATGACTGCTGATAGCGGTGATGACGAGAATGTACGGTCGCAAGAAGACCGAGCTCCAGACGGCCACGTAGCACTACCGAGAGGAAAGACCTCCGTGTCGGCGTATGGCTCTGGCGCATCCTAGTGCACCTGCAGCACCAATCTGAGTAGCAGCTGGCACTATAGTGATACAAGATATGTTACAAATCGGTTACATCAAGGACAGCTCCGAGCCAGACGCACCGTTACGTGCATTCCACTGACCTCAAACAACAGCCATTTGCGACTTCAGTGGTATCAAGCTAATGCCCATCGGAGGGCACGATGGAGATCTGTTGTGTTTTCTAATGAAAAATGTTTAGAAGGTGGCCAACTGAGGGCGTGCAACCAACCTGTCTGAGGGCTACACACACTGAACCTGCACCTGTAGTCATGGCCTGGGGTGAGATTTCGTATGACACCAGGAGCACACTTGTGATTATCGTGCGCACCCTGATTGCAATCTGTTGATTAGACCTGTTATGCTGCCATTCGTGAACAGCATTCCAGGAGGAGTTTTCCAACAGGGTAACGCTCGGCAACTACAGCTGCTGTAATCCAGCAAGCTCTACAGCGTCAACGTGCCTTTGCGTACTCGGTCACCAGATCTGTCTCTAACCCAACACATGTGTGACATTGTCGGACGACGACTCCAGCATTAGCCGTCCCTGTACTGACCGACCAGGTGCAACAGGCATGCAACTCCATCCACAAACTGACATCCGATACCTGTACAACACAATGCGTGCGCGTTTGCAAGCTTCCATCCAACATTCTAGCGGTTATACTGGTGGGTAATGTACCTGCGTTTCACATTTGCAATGGCTTTTCTCGCGTTTACATTAATCTCTGATCTTGCAATGTTAAACACTTGAATACGTTATCTAGAAAAATATATTCCAGAAATTTCATTACTTTACATGTTGCGATTTTTTCGTCAATGTACAGTTTTTACCCTCAACATTTCCCTGTAGTGCCGTAGGAACTATTCCTCGATGTCTTAATATATGTCCTATCACCCTGTTCCTTCTTATAGACAGTGTTTTGCATACTTTCGTTTCTTCGCCGATTCTGCGGGGAAATTCCTGCTTCCTTATCTTATCAGTCCACCTAATTTTAAACATCCTTCTACAGCACCACATCTCCAACGCTTCTTCCCTTTCTTTTTCGTTTTTACCTCCGCCAATGAATCGGTACAATCGAAATCTGTGCTCCAAATTTACATTGTCAGAAATTTCTTCCTCAAGAAGTTAAGGCCGATGTTTAATTCAGCAGATTTGTCCTGGGTGAATGCCTTCTTTTCCTCTGCTAATCTGCTTTTTAATCCTCCTAGCTTCGTCCGTCATCTGTTATTTTGCTCCAAAAGTAGCAGAATTCCATCACTTCGTCCAGTTCGTGACAATCAGTTTGAATCTTATCACTTATCTCATTTCTGATATTCCTTATTACTTTCGTCTTTGTTCGGTTTACTCTCAATCTCTTGTGTGTAGCTCTTCCATTCCACTCAGCATGTTCTGTAATTTGCACTCGGATATTTTTGGAAAATTGTGGTAAGTTCCTATGGGGCCAAACTGCTGAGGTCATCGGTCCCTAGGCTAACACACTACTTAATCTAACTTAACTAAGTTACGCTAAGGACAACGCACACACCCATGCCCGAGTGGGGACTCAACCTCAGACGGGAGGAGGCTCGCGAACCGTGGCAAGGCGCCCCTGGCCGCGCGGCTACCCCGCGCGGCTCGTAATCGCTTTCTCTGGTACCAGCAATGTCATCAGCGAATCTTATCGTTGATAGTCTTTCGCCCTGTATTTCAATCGTAATCCTGAACGTTCTTTTTATTTCAATAATTCCTTCTTGTACGTATTGATTGAACAGTATGGGGCCAAGATTGCATCCCTTCGTTTACATCCTTGTCAGCCCGGATAATTTGTTATTGATCATCTGTTCTTGTGGGAACCCCCCGCTTCTTGTGTGTTTATATATTAGCCCTCTTTCCCTAAGCCTTACTCGTATTTTTCTCAGAATTCCTGACAATTTGCAGCATTATATAACGTCGAACGATTTTTCGAGGTCTATAAATCCTAGAATGTGTTGGTTTCTCTAAAGTCTCGCTTATATTATCGCCCGCAACGTCAGAGCACCCTAAACTCATCGGACAAAATATTAGTCAGTCCTTCAGGGAGCATACTGGTAGGTTGTAGCGCTATACATCGCATAGACTGGGTACCCGTGACACTCAAAGTGTGATGTACACCATGGCAGTAAAGTGGTGCATATCTGATGTCGGCTCTGTGGAATCACCGTAGTAAGATGGGGCGCCGTGGAAACGTGATAGAAAACAGGGCGCGGATCCAGTGTTCGGTTCTGGCGGGCAGTGGGGAGGATGGAAGGGGGGGGGGGGGTGTTACAATTTGTTGAGGTCTCCGTCTCTATAGGCGAGGGAGAGTTATGTTTAAAGTTTCACTCACCTGCAATTTTAGCTTGTCGCAGATGTACGCGATTGTAATTTATTGTCCACACACCACGAGTATACGAGTGTGTAAATGAGGGCTGTGTTGCTTTTTACGTAGTATCTGCCTATTTCGGGAAGCCAGCCTACCTGTGACTTATTTTTCTCAGTAGAGCGTCTTTCCCCTTCTGTCTTGCTTTACTAAATATCCTATGTTTTGCCGTTTCTGCCTATGGACTCGGGGACCGTGTTGGGTTTGTTCGTAACAGCAGATAGGTCAGGCTGTGAATGTGCGCCTTGAACTGGCTGGAATGTCACCAGTGAGGCTGCAAGCCTACTCATGTGAGCACTATCTTGTGTGAAAGGTTCTTATAAGTTCTACAAATCCTAGGCATTTTCGAGATTTTTAGTTTCATGCTACTTTATTCTCTTAAAGTTAGCTATGGAATTTGGAAACTGATATAAGCAGATTTAGAAACGCATCTCCTAAGTTTTTTTTTTTTTTTTTTTTTTTTTTTTATTTTAGCCAGGGTGAAGAGGGAGGATGGAGACTTATGATTCCCCTTGTAACCACACCTGACAGAATAACAGAACGGATCGATCTGGTTTGGACGCGGTCGTGGCCACAACGCGAATGAAATTGTGTGATCTGCTATTGTATCAACACACTGTACGGCGTGTCCATAAAGAACGATGTACTACTCACAGCCATGAAACGCGGCGTATGAAGAGCGGTCGTAAAACGAACCTAACCGGCGGTAACCGGAGACAAGTATCACGCCTTGTCAATGAAAGTCGGTTTCAAAGCCGACAGGAGTTACTACTTTCATTGAATGCGGGTCGTTCTGAATCAGTTTCCGAGCGAATATTGCGAAGGAAAGTGTATGTAGTAAACGTTTAGAGCTGGGTATCATGCAAAAGGCCATTTATCAGAGCGGGATATAAAGTTGCATACGGGTAAAACAATGCAGAAAGTTGACTGTAGGGAAGTGGAGGCGTGGTCTGGTGAATCGCGCGTTTGCCTCTTTAAAACGGTGCACGGCATCGAATGCGTGTACGGCTCAATGTGTTTATCGTACCATGACTACGGGCCAGAAATTCAGGTTACCGTGGCGTGATCCAGGATGTTTAACTGAAAATTTTCATTGGCCGTTTGTTCTACGTCTCCATGATGAGTATGCTGCGGACACTCGCGTCTTCCAAGATGACAAGAGCCGTGATGGACGCTTCTACTTCTGGTTTGACGATCACTCAGGCACCTTATCGCATCTCCACTTCCGGCGAAATGGAGTATTCAACATTAATTCTGACTGGTATAAAATAATACCTTGACGTACCAGTCCTAGCTGTGGGGCACCATTATGCTAAGAAACAAACTTTCACTGCGAATTCAGTGTGAAAGTCGTTATACGAATTGTGTAGAAGGAGGCGTGGTAAAGCGGCCAGGGCGGGAAAAGAATCCATTGCATATTTTTTTATCCTCAACATTTCTGCTGCCTGCCAACAAATGGTAAAATAAGTTCCAGTGTACATCGTTACCATTGTCATTGAATTTGAAAAAGGAAACCTGTTTCGTTATTGTTTAGTAAAAGCTTTTCTGATTTTGAGTCGTCTGATGTGAAGTAAGTCATAAATATTATTCTTGTTGACTGAGTTATACACTCCTGGAAATTGAAATAAGAACACCGTGAATTCATTGTCCCAGGAAGGGGAAACTTTATTGACACATTCCTGGGGTCAGATACATCACATGATCACATTGACAGAACCACAGGCACATAGACACAGGCAACAGAGCATGCACAATGTCGGCACTAGTACAGTGTATATCCACCTTTCGCAGCAATGCAGGCTGCTATTCTCCCATGGAGACGATCGTAGAGATGCTGGATGTAGTCCTGTGGAACGGCTTGCCATGCCATTTCCACCTGGCGCCTCAGTTGGACCAGCGTTCGTGCTGGACGTGCAGACCGCGTGAGACGACGCTTCATCCAGTCCCAAACATGCTCAATGGGGGACAGATCCGGAGATCTTGCTGGCCAGGGTAGTTGACTTACACCTTCTAGAGCACGTTGGGTGGCACGGGATACATGCGGACGTGCATTGTCCTGTTGGAACAGCAAGTTCCCTTGCCGGTCTAGGAATGGTAGAACGATGGGTTCGATGACGGTTTGGATGTACCGTGCACTATTCAGTGTCCCCTCGACCATCACCAGTGGTGTACGGCCAGTGTAGGAGATCGCTCCCCACACCATGATGCCGAGTGTTGGCCCTGTGTGCCTCGGTCGTATGCAGTCCTGATTGTGGCGCTCACCTGCACGGCGCCAAACACGCATACGACCATCATTGGCACCAAGGCAGAAGCGACTCTCATCGCTGAAGACGACACGTCTCCATTCGTCCCTCCATTCACGCCTGTCGCGACACCACTGGAGGCGGGCTGCACGATGTTGGGGCGTGAGCGGAAGACGGCCTAACGGTGTGTGGGACCGTAGCCCAGCTTCATGGAGACGGTTGCGAATGGTCCTCGCCGATACCCCAGGAGCAACAGTGTCCCTAATTTGCTGGGAAGTGGCGGTGCGGTCCCCTACGGCACTGCGTAGGATCCTACGGTCTTGGCGTGCATCCGTGCGTCGCTGCGGTCCGGTCCCAGGTCGACGGGCACGTGCACCTTCCGCCGACCACTGGCGACAACATCGATGTACTGTGGAGACCTCACGCCCCACGTGTTGAGCAATTCGGCGGTACGTCCACCCGGCCTCCCGCATGCCCACTATACGCCCTCGCTCAAAGTCCGTCAACTGCACATACGGTTCACGTCCACGCTGTCGCGGCATGCTACCAGTGTTAAAGACTGCGATGGAGCTCCGTATGCCACGGCAAACTGGCTGACACTGACGGCGGCGGTGCACAAATGCTGCGCAGCTAGCGCCATTCGACGGCCAACACCGCGGTTCCTGGTGTGTCCGCTGTGCCGTGCGTGTGATCATTGCTTGTACAGCCCTCTCGCAGTGTCCGGAGCAAGTATGGTGGGTCTGACACACCGGTGTCAATGTGTTCTTTTTTCCATTTCCAGGAGTATACTTAGAGTAATAACAATGTTTAAGCAAGGTCTTTTGCCCTGAAAATGTAGTTGTTTCCATAGAGTTGATAGTTTCATCTGTGAACCGCTAATGCCAGCATGGCGTCCGATCGGGAAAAGTGGCCACACTACTCATCGGAAAAACTGGCCAAGATGTTTACCCCAGTAAGGGTGAAATTACGTCTTTATATCATTCATAATACTACAGATCAGACTGACTTCTAATCCGGGTCACATACAAGGCTGTCATCCGACATCCTGTCTCTTTGCGGCGATTTTGAATTAATTAATTTAGATCATTCAAAGCTGTCTCTGTTCTGTTATAATTGGCCTGATACAAAAAGGAGATTGAAAGTGGTCTGCTGCAGCTACCTGGTATTGTTCCAGATACTAGGGCATCAAGATCCCTAGAAAATATCTCCGGAAACCAAAACAACAAACATGGGACGCTGTTGCGATGGCACTGGCCACATTACCTCTCTAGATGGGGAAAAGTAGCCACCATGTAAGAGTTCGGAAAATGGTTCCTATATATTATTTTCTTTTTCCACTTAAAAATGGTTGGTGTGGTATTTTCAGATATGTAAATTCAAAACGTGAAGGTGGGAGACTTCTAGAAATAACAACGGTTTGGTAAAAATTCGGTTTGCCTTAGTATGATCCCACTTTACTCCACCTTCCACTACTGCTGTCTCAAGAGGAGCCCGTCGGCTCGGAACCGGTAATGGCTGTCATTTAGATAAATAAATGGCTGGTCGCTGTTACTACAGTTTTCCAAAACATGTCAGTCACTTCCTCTTGAATCATACCGGAAGTGCACTTCATGATATCTGATATGAACGAGAGATATTCACTACCGAACAGCACAGTATTGGACTCAGAATAGCGTAGCTGCTTGTTATAGGCTAGGATACAAAGAACAGGGCAAACAAAACTTCACAGACAACAGACACTTCAATCATCTGCGTAACAAAATGACTCGACATGACAGTTTCTTGGCAGTCATGTACTAATAATACGACGAAATCATTTCTATCATTATTTGGAGCATATCTCGTAATGTCTGTTCTATTCTGATGGTTTTTCGTTTTGCCTGTTTTCGTTCAGTATCTAACGCATCAGCTCCTGTTCGCTATCGTAGTCGCCTCGGCCAGTTTCCGGCTGCAGGCGGAAGTGGGTTTTTATTCAGCCAGAAGATTCAATCTTCGGTGAGCTGGTGTTCCCCTAATCCTCCTAAATACGTGGTGATCGGAGTCGAATAGGATGATTTCAAGGGTAATTTCCCCACCATGATCTTTCTTTTCCGACAACAGGCGCAGAAAAAGTACTAACGTTGCTGCCAGAAAGCACCATCTTACAGGTGATCTTCTACTGGGAGCAGCAAATGGCCAAATAGATGCGTACATTCTGCTGCGATTCTTATTACTCATCAGTGCGGGACTCTTACCAAATTGGAATAATAGAAGAGATGGACAAGACACAATGATCAAAGGTGCACTTCGCTTCAGTATCGTTCAGAGCTTTACGGAGGTGGTCAACCAACTTCATTGACAGATGCTACAAGAGAGGAGTTGTGCATCACGAATAGGTTTACTGTTTATATTTCGAGAGGGTACGTTCCGACAAGAGACGAGCAACATATTAATCCCTCCCACGCACGTCTAACGAAATGCTGACAGTGAGAAAAATCCTAAAACTTTGAGCTTAACGGAGGTCTAGCGACAACAGTTCTTCCGACGCGCCCTTCGCGAATGGAACAGGGAAGGGGGGAATAGGAAATGTTACCAGTGGTAACCTCCGCCACATGCCTTAAGGTAACTTGTGGAGTACATATGTAGATTCTGATTGCCTGGGAGGCCTAAATATTACATGGTTTCGTGGAGCGTTTCGGGAGTCGCCAGTAGCTTTCGTGGGGTTAGAAGTGTTGTGCGCTCTGGGATGAAGCCAGAGTTGTCTACGTGTATTTCAGAGATCGGGAGAAGGCGACCCGTCGTGATGAATGGAGTTATTTCTTACAGTGAGAGGTTCCAGGAGTACGTTCCCTTTCGCGGGTATGGGCTTCGTGTTGAACTCTTCCGGTTTCTTATGCGAGTGCTGCTGTATAGGCAGTGTACAGACGCTCTGCACGCAGAAATTGGAAATTATCGAAATTTGTTGACGAACTTATGGGACCAAGCTGCTGAGGTCATCGGTCCCTAAGCTTAGAGACTACTTAGTCTAACTTAAACTAACTTTCGCTAAGGACAAAACACACACCCATGCCGGAGGGAGGACTCGAACCTCCAACGGGGGAAGTCGCGTCAGTAGGCAGAGAACTCATATTACGCTGAGGGGCCAAATTGCTCACTGGACGGTGGTGTCTGGTGAACGAGACAGACTCGGCGAGGTTTTCACTGGCGCCAATAAGTTATATTCGTTTCCGTGGAAATGCGAGTGTCGTAGTTTTCTGCGACCCTTTCCGTGGTGACTTTCAATCATATTCCTGTTCTCGTGATAAAAATTAACGGTAGAAGATGCTAGGAATCAATTGGAGTCAGTCCAGTTCACTGGCCGATTCTCGGAATCGAAAAATTGTGGGCTAGCAAGAGGACTTTGATTATTGACATTGGAGTAGCGTGAAATTTAAAACCCTGTGTCGTGGATGAGAGCGAGGCTGAGGACCCGTATTTATACTGATTTTGTGCGTGTAGCATAGCAGGGAATTAACCCAGGACCGCCAATAAACGTTTCCCACTGAACGTGTGGAGCAGCAGGCCGCGTCCTTTGTCTCGGGTGCCGCGAGTTCTGACCGGCGCCGCGATGCAACGTCAGATACTAGGTACGTACCGTTCGTCCGAGCATTTGAAGCAATATGTGGCTTCCCGAGCAGTGAAAAGAAAAACAACCTGCCGCGCGGTGGTGGTCGGAGCTTATCGTTACTCTCCGGAATCGAACGAGATGTGTCAGAGGCGGCCGCATCACAAGGGTGAGGGGTGGCTGCGACATCGGGGGCAGACAGCAGGCAGTTAGCTGGCGGGCAGGTCGATGCGCGGGCTGACTCAGCAGCCGCCCCTGTGTCTGGAGAGCGGCGTCGCCCCCGCGGCTCCGCCCCCACATCAGCGCCGCTGCCGCCACTTTGCGCGCTCAGCCAAGTGCCTGGCGTCGTCCCCACCCAAACAAGCCTCGTACGTGTCTCTCCGCATCTGATTACTTCCGCACGCGTATCCGGCCCACGTCTTTAACTACAAATGACCGTATGAACGTGTAGACAAATGATAGCTGCAGTTTCTTTTCCGGGGCACTTGGTGGGAAAACATTAGTTTTGCATTGGTGACGTTACACAGATGAAATGATTGCGCAGTAATTAAGCTGTGTTTGAAAGGACGGCTGTACATAAATCCAAACGAAATACCCTGATGAAGCGAAACATTATCACCACATTCCACAGTGACATTGCATGCTACCTCGTGGCACTGTGGGAACGTAACACTGTAAGGAAGTGCGCGGTGACCCGAAAGTCCATTAACATTTGAGAATTCAATGCTTCACTGAATAATGCAGATAGAGGTGTAAAAATTGACGAATATTCATGAAATGACATGGTTTTATTGAAACCAAAAAAGGTGCTCTAAAGACCAACAGAAGGCGCTTTCTACAATACAAAAGCGATGATTAGCGTAACAATTTACAACAAATGCTCAGCATGTCGACCGTCGTTCGTCAACAATGCCTGCAGTCGAAGGGCAATGTCGTTAAAATGAAAAACTGACATCGGATATTGTCTTTTAGGATTCCTAATGAGGTCAGACGATCGACTTGCGACTTCGTGTAATCTCACAACCTATAATCACGTTTATTGAGGTCTGGGAACCTGGGAGGCAATGACGGAAGTGGTGACTCAGCACCCGATCCTCACCAAACGATGCGCGCCAGAGACCTTTCATATGTGTGGCAATATTGGGTGGTGCGCCATCCTGCATAAAAGTCTTTCAGTCCCGCTCGCAGTCTGAAAAGCAGCGCCCCGCATTTCCGCGAACAAAAAGGGTTCGATCACGATGGGTGTGGTAGATCCACACCACACTGTGGCTCTATCGACATGCAGTGGGGTTTCCACGATAGTTCTTGCATTATCGCTAGCCTAGATTCTGCAGTTGTGAGAGCTGACAGACCGTCGGAGTGTGTCATGGGGTCTTCCTTTCACAACACGTTAGACAACGAGTCGTCATCTTTCCCAGTTTTCCGATGCTCTCTGCGTCACAGATCTTGGCTAACAGTTCACTATTGAAGCTGGATTTAGTACGGATAGCGTTGGAGGGTACGCCTTATTTCTTTCGTAATAGTAGTGCGTGGAATGCCGGTGCGATGTACGACTTCACGAACGCTGACTTCGCCATGCAGAGATGGATCAGCTAAAGTCTCCATTTCTTTCTGAACTGTCCGAGCAGCAGTAGCACTTGTGCTGGTCGCCCACCGCGGGGTCCATCGTCTAAACAACCCGCGGCTCCGAACTTCGTGATCATTTCTTCATAGCAACACTTGTCACAGGACTTATGCCCGTTCGAATACCCTTCTTATTGCTATAGGATTGCAAAGCTACAGTAGTGGATTCTCCATTCTGTGAGTAAAGCTTCACTAACAGTGCCTTTTCTGATGAAGTCAACATGCCGTATAACTGCTGGCGAATTTGACTCCCTCTCTCACAACAGCCCATTTTACACACTATTCTCACACGGTGTCACTGATGTGTTGCTGTTGAGCGCCTTCTGTTGACGAGTAGTTGCAGTCTGTTCTGATTTCAATAAAAACTCCATGTCATAAGTTTTACCTCTCTATATACAGGGCGTTTCCGTAAAAAAAAAAAAAAAAAAAAAAAAAAAAAAAAAAAAAAAATGTAACAGGTTATAGGGAATGCTCCACTGAATTATTGGAGGTAGGGAATCTGGGGTCGGAGAAGCCAGCTTGAAGTAAACTTGTCTAGCGGTTTGTCTAGTATTTACAACTAACAGGCGCACAAGTTTACACGTTCTGTGCTGTTTATTTAAATGTACCGGTACATTCTTTATTTCCTGCAAGCAAACGAGCAGGACGACCCTGATTATTATGAAAAGACGCGTGTTTGTTACTTGTCCATAAGGTGGCTCTTTTGCGACGTATTTACATTGTCCCATGACAGAACGTGCTATGAATCAACGAGAGACCCATTCATTGCTCAGTGCTATTCAGAGACGTACAGTATGAAACGACGCAGCAGTACCGGTACACTTTCGCAGAACTCACTGACATGTACCTTGTGTATGGGAAAGTATGTTGTGACGCTCTCGCTGCTGAAAGGCTCTACAGGGAACGATTTCCTGAGAGGCATTATCCGTCTTGACGAGTGTTTATTTCTGTCGATCGATGAATGCGAGAGACTGGTTCTTCTGAAAGAAGAAACGAGGAACCTGGCAACATGAGGACCATTCGCATACCCGATTTTGAAAAGGAGTGCTGGAAGGTGTTGCAGCGGATGCCACTCCATTCTGTGAATAAAGCTTCACTAACAGTGCCTTTTCTGATAAAGTCAACATGCCGTATAACTGCTGGCGAAGTACTCATCGTATTGCACGTGAAATCATCGCTGCGCATACTAGCGTGTGGTGAGTACTCCACATTACACGAATATCACCCAAAATGATTCCATGCAGTGCTTCTGACTGACTATGCACCAAGCATCGCATTGCGTCAGTAGTTACTCCAACAATGAATTTATTGAGCCATTTCCTCCAAATCTTGTGTTTACTGATGAGGTTTCATTTAATCGTGATGGTATTTCGAACAGCAGGAATAGCCATGTGTGGGATGATCATCAAGTACGTTTTGCTGTGAATATCTGGGCCGGCATTTTAGGTGACAGTCTCTAGGGCCATATGACCATATCTTCTACCTGGCCGTCTGAAAGACCACCGGTACTAGATGCTTGTGCGAAAGTGTTCTACCTGAGTTCCTGGAGAACGTACCCTTGGCTGTTCGTGAGAGGATGTGGATACAACATGACGGTGCATCGCCTCACTTCAGCGTTGATGTCCGCAACCATCTCAGTGTTGTTTTTCCTTGTCGCTGGATTGGAAGGGAAGGTCCTATTCCATGGCCTGCAAGATCACCTGACCTGATCCCCTTCATTATTTCCTAGGGGGATATCTAAAGTCACTTGGGTATGAGACCCCAGTGGATAAAAAAAAAGCACTCAGTCTTCAGGCCACAAGTGGCCCATCAGAGCCATCCGACCGCCATGTCATCCTCAGTTGAGGATGCGGATAGGAGGGGCGTGTGGTCAGCACGCCACTCTCCCGGTCGTAAGTTGATAGAGGAGCAGGAGCGTAAGATCTGTGCCCTTCAGGTGCAGTTGAAAAACGCACATGAGGAGCTAGATAAGATGAGGAGGGAGAAGGGGGTTGGGGAATGGGAGCTGGCTGTTGGCAAGAGATCTGCTAAGAGAATAAGATTTTCAGATAGTTTTACTGTTGGTGTTTACAATAGATATGACCAACTGTCAGAGTCTAGTGGAGAGTAATCTCTAGTAGCTGTAGATGTAGGAAGTATGCAGCAGACCTCAGTAGTTACGGTGGCTAGAACAGTTGCAAAGTCGAAGAGGAAGAAGAAGGTTCTGCTGTTAGGTAGTTCTCATGGCAGAGGTGTAGGCCAGCAGTTGCAGAAAGTGCTGGGGAGTGAGTACCAGGTCACCAGCATTGTGAAGCCTAATGCAGGATTGGCTCAGGTGACTGTTAACATAGGGGGGTTATGTAGGGATTTTACTAAAGAGGATCAGGTAGTGATTGTGGGTGGGGCTGGTAATAGTATTGATAGGGATGGGGAATATGACATAGATGGTGACCTGGAAAAGATAGCCACTCAGACTGGCAACACGAATGTGCATTTCGTGGAACTGTTTCAGCGTCACGATCGGCCTCATCTTAATACAGCCGTCAGGCGTAATAACATGAGACTTTGGGGTGCGCTGATGACAGAAAGCATGGGTCACATTTCAGTGGTGTCGGTGGAGTCTATCAGCAAGACGGGTTTCACTTGACATGGCCTGTACCTCAACAGGTATGGGAAGGGGAGGTTGGCAAAGCTTATAGGTGACAGCATAGGTGGGGTTGGTGGGAAAATTCCTGCAGTAGTGGGTGTTAGAGCTGCACCTTTTTTTTAGATTGAAGTCAGCTGATAGGTATTCCTGCTTAAGGGAAGTCTCTCTAACAAAGGAACCACTTTTGACAAAGCTTAGGTATCCGAGTAATGAGGGAATTAGTATATTTCATCAAAATATACAAGTTATTAGAGATAAAGTTAGTGAACTGCTTATAGATGTTGACTCTGAAATTATTGGTATATCTGAACACTTCTTAAATAAGGAGATAATTCAGAGGCTTCCTTTACCAGGATACAGGTTGGCTGGCAGCTTTTCGAGGAGCTCTTTGCGGTGTGGGGGAGTAGCCATGTATGTGAAAAACGGCATCCCATTGGAGTCAATTGATGTTTCCAAGTACTTCACTGAAGAGGTGTTTGAATGTTGTGCAGGTGTCGTTAAATTTAAAACTTCTAACTGTTGTTATTTATGGATCCCCAGACTCCGATTTCACAACATTTTTGCTAAAGCTAGAGGAGGTTCTTGGTTCACTTTATAGGAAATACAAAAAGTTAGTTATATGTGGTGACTTCAATATTAATTGTATAAGTAATTGTGCAAGGAAGAGGATGCTGGTAGACCTCCTTAATTCATATAATCTTATGCAAACCGTATACTTTCCAACGAGAGTACAAGGGAACAGTAGAACAACCATGGACAACATTTTTGTTCGTTCCTCATTACTAGAAGGGCATTATGTTAGCAAAAAGGTGAATGGCCTTTCAGATCACGATGCACAAATTTTAACTCTAAAAGATTTTTGTGCTGCAACACGTGTTAAATATAGTCATCAGCTGTTTAGGAAAGCTGATCCAGTTCTGTAGAGACCTTTGTAAACCTTATCAAGGAACAAGAGTGGCAAGATGTTTATAGCGCTGATACAGTAGACGATAAATATAATGCTTTTCGCAAGACTTTTCTCGTGCTCTTTGAAAGTTGCTTTCCGTTAGAACGTTCAAAACAGGGTACTAGCACAAATAGGCAGCCTGGGTGGCTGACTAAGGGGATAAGAATATCTTGTAGAACAAAGTGGAAATTATATCAAAACGTTAGAAACAGTCAAAATCTAAATGCAGCAGCCCATTACAAACAGTATTGTAAGGTGCTTAAAAATGTTATTAGGAAGGCAAAAAGTATGTGGTATGCAGATAGAATAGCTAAGTCTCAGGATAAAATTTAAACCATATGGTCAGTCGTAAAGGAAGTGGCTGGTCTGCAGAGACAGGTCGAGGAAATAGAATCAGTGCGTAGTGGGAATGTCCGTGTTACTGATAAGTCGCATATATGTACAGTATTTAATAATCACTTTCTGAATATAGCAGGTGAACTAAATAGAAACCTAGTCCCAACAGGGAATCATATAGCGCTCTTAGAAAAAAGTGTTCCGAGACTGTTACCTGAAATGCTCCTCCATGATACTGACAAGAGGGAGATTGAGTTAATAATTAAATCACTAAAGACCAAGAACTCTCATGGATATGACGGGGTATCTAGCAGAATACTGAAGTATTGTTCTATGTATGTTAGCCCAGTACTTAGCCATATCTGTAACTTTTCCTTTAGGAGTGGTCGGTTTCCTGACCGATTAAAGTACTCGGTAGTGAAGCCACTTTATAAAATGGGAGACAGGCATAATGTTGACAATTATAGACCTATTCCTATGCCATCGGGTTTTGCTAAAGTTATCGAGAACGTTGTATATACAAGGTTACTGGAGCATTTAAATTCACATAATTTGCTGTCAAATGTTCAGTTTGGTTTTAGAAATGGTTTAACAACTGAAAATGCTATATTCTCTTTTCTCTGTGAGGTTTTGGACGGATTAAATAAAAGGTTGCCAACGCTAGGTGTTTTCTTTGATTTAACGAAGGCTTTTGACTGTGTTGACCACAAAATATTACTGCAGAAGTTGGACCATTATGGAGTAAGGGGAGTAGCTTACAATTGGTTCGCCTCTTACTTTAAGAACACAAAGCAGAAGGTAATTCTCCGCAATATTGAGAGTGGTAGTGATGTTCAGTCCCAATGGGGCACTGTTAAGTGGGGCGTTCCCCAAGGGTCGGTGCTGGGGCCACTGCTGTTTCTTATTTATATAAATAATATGCCTTCTAGTATTACAGGTGATTCAAAAATATTTCTGTTTGCTGATGACACCAGCTTGATAGTGAAGGATCTTGTGTGTAATATTGAAACAGTATCAAATAACGTAGTTCATGAAATAAGTTCGTGGCTTGTGGAAAATAATTTTATGCTAAATCACACTAAGACTCAGTTTTTACAGTTTCTAACTCACAATTCAACAAGAACCGATATTTTGATCAGACAGAATGGGCATATTATAAGCGAGACGGGACAGTTTAAGTTCCTAGGCGTTCTGATAGATAGTAAGCTGTTGTGAAAAGCCCATGTTCAGGATCTTGTTCAGAAACTAAATGCTGCTTTATTTACCATCAGAACAGTATCTGAAATAAGTGACACTTCAACACGAAAAGTAGTCTACTTCGCATATTGTCATACGCTTATGTCGTATGGTATTATTTTTTGGGGTAATTCTTCTGATTAAAAAAGGGTATTTTTGGCTCTAAAACGGGCTGTTCGAGCTATTTATGGTATAAGTTCGAGAACCTCTTGTCGACCCCTATTCAACAGTCTGGGAATTCTGACATTGCCCTCACAGTATACATTTTCTTTAATGTCGTTTGTTGTTAGCAATATTAGCCTATTCCCAAGAGTTAGCAGCTTTCACTCAGTTAATACTAGGCAGAAATCCAATCTGTATGTGGAATGCACTTCCTTGACTCTTGTGCAGAAAGGAGTGCAGTATTCTGCTGCATCCATTTTCAATAAGCTACCACAAGAACTCAAAAATCTTAGCAGTAGCCCAAACTCTTTTAAGTCTAAACTGAAGAGTTTCTTCATGGCTCACTCCTTCTATTCTGTCGAGGAGCTCCTGGAAGAGCTAAAAAATTAAGTAAATTCCTGTGTTACATTGTTGATTTCCTTTATTTAAAATTACGACTTGTCACCTGAATATGTATATATTTTTTTTATATTTCATTTTATCTGTTTCTAATATCGTGTTATAATTTCATGTACTGACTCGTTCCATGACCACGGAGACTTGTCCTTAATTTGGTCCCACGAAACAATAAACAAGTAAATAATAAATAAATGGTATTCTTGGCCGAATCCGCTACTATTCGGTCGAGTAGCTCCTCAATTGGCAGCACGAGGCTGAGTGCACCCCGACAAATGGCAACAGCGCATGGCGGTCTGGATGCTCACCCATCCAAGTGCCGACCACTCCCGACAGATTAGTTAGGTTAAAGTATATCTCAGTTCCAGGGGACTGATGACCTCAGATGTTAAGTCCCATAGTGCTCAGAGCCATTTGAACCGGCCTAACGGAAGTAAAGTTATCCTGCTGGATTACGCTATCCACTCTGGCTTAGTGACTCGGAAGATGCTATCGCCGTCCTGGCGGAAGATCCTATCGCCGTCGGTATGCAGGTGGTTCTCAATAATTATCACGTGGTTTACAGCTGTTAAGTTGCCTTCGATTACCACCATAGGACGCACCGAAACCCCGGTGAATGTCTCCAGCAGCACAATACCGCTTTCATTGGTCTGCGTTCGTGGCTCAGTCCACGATCTGAGTGGCCATTGGTCAGGATGATGGCGTCTCCCGACACTACCGTCGACCTGGTGTAACAGGAAACGTCATTTTTCAGACCGGGCGACATTTTACCACTGAGCCACGGTCCGTTCTTAGTTATCCCATTCCTACTGCAGTGGTTACTGACGATGCATAGGGGTCGTCTACTGTCCAAATGGCTCTAAGCACTATGGGACTTAACTTCTGAGGTCATCAGTCCCCTAGAATGAAACTTCCTGGCAGATTAAAACTGTGTGCCCGACCGAGACTCGAACTCGGGACCTTTGCCTTTCGCGGGCAAGTGCTCTACCAACTGAGCTACCGAAGCACGACACACGCCCGGTACTCACAGCTTTACTTCTGCCAGTACCTCGTCTCCTACCTTCCAAACTTTACAGAAGCTCTCCTGCGACCCTTGCAGAACTAGCACTCCTGAAAGAAAGGATACTGCGGAGACATGGCTTAGCCACAGCCTGGGGATGATTCTAGAATGAGATTTTCACTCTGCAGCGGAGTGTGCGCTGATATGAAACTTCCTGGCAGATTAAAACTGTGTGCCCGACCGAGACTCGAACTCGGGACCTTTGCCTTTCGCGGGCAAGTGCTCTACCATCTGAGCTACCGAAGCACAGCTCACGCCCCGTACTCACAGCTTGGCTGCGTTCACACTGCCGGCCGGGCCGAGCCGAGCCTGGCCGGGCCGCCGCCCGCTTCGATATCAAACACATGGTTTTGAATTGCGGTGTTCACACCGGCGGCCGGGCCGCGCCGACACGGCGTGAGCCTCCCGGAGCCGAGCCGACGACATTCGGAGTGTTTAATATTGCCGGCGCGAGCCGACCGCAGGCGCGAGCCTGTGGAGCAGCACTACAGCTTCTGCAGTACACGCATCACACGCCTCCCTTCTGCTTTCTTCACAAGTGTGACTGCACACGTCTTATTTTAAGATGTTACCTCACATTTCACAATCAGTGAGGAAAAATTACGTTTATTATGATGATACATGCGAATATACTTTTATTTCATTTATTTAATCTACCGTATTTGCATGCATTTACAACAATAGCTTGCCAGCGATCGCGGCATTGCCGCCACTGAATAGTTCGCATTTACTTGTAAACGGAGACAGATATGAGTGTCACTGAGGGACGGAAAGGTGTCCCTACCAGATGATAATGCATTGTAAAGCCATGCTGTGGCAGTTCCTTATCAGTGGAGATAGAACCACTGAGTCAAAGGGCATTATCTCAAAACTCTTCGCCTATCAATCTGTCTATCTTACAAGGTAATGAAAAGAATTCTGTGAGGTCATCAGTGGCTCCACATGATGAACCATCACCACTGCCAAGCGCTGCATCATGAAGAAAAGAGAAGAAAAAAGTTGGAAAATTCTGAAGGAGTATTTCTGCGATTCTTCGTTGAAGGCACAGCAAGACATTACCCAAAATGACGAAGCTAATTACTTCCTAATGATTCTCAGGAGTCCCATAAACTCTCTTCCCCTCAGAGGTTAGTGTTTGTGAAATTTAAAATACAAAAGCATGACTACAATTAACTGGAGGTAGCGAATGCTGTACAAAGTTTTACTGTAAACCAAAAAGTGTGTACTAACGAATCTTACCTTATCGTTATACACAATTTTTCTTCTGCTGTTATACTTCTGCGAAAATTTGTGTTCTGTTTAGAAATTTTGTCTTGAATGTTCTGCAGCACATACTGAAATGTATGATGATTCATTCTGTAATTTGAATAAAATTTTTCAGGATAGTTTTTAAGTTCTTCATATAAAGAGAAAAACTCTCCTAAATGCAGAGTCAAAACAATACCAATAAAAGAGTGAAGACATTGTTCTACACAGCACAGACTAGGTAAAGGCGAGCAGCTGTTGGCTGCAGCTGCGTTTTCTACTGACTTGCTTGTCAGCTGTCGAAGGGTGGGGATTTTTTAAAATTTATTTATTTGGCCTCCGGCAGCTGACATCCATTTAGCCAAAGAGTGGGTATTACCTTGACAGTGCAGCGCAGCCCGCCAAGGAAGAAAAAAAAAAAAAACAATGAAGAACAATGAAACGCACATCTGTGTCGATGTACAGTAGTTTCATTAACTCTCCATTATTTTTTCTGTCAAAGTAGACAACGAGACTACAGAATTGCGCTTCAGTTTCTGCAGTAAACGTATCACAAATCTCCAGTTTGTTTTTGTGATTAGTTTTACACCACTGATCACTAGTAATTAGTTTTTTTCTGTCCTGCATTATATGACTAGATTAAACCAAGCTGTAACCGCTCGAACTCCGTGGCTTGCGGACGCGGCACTGACGCCACTGAATATCTCGCATTCCTTGTGACCAGAGACAGATATCAGTGTCATTATCATTTCAAAAACTTTTTGGTACTTTTAGCTACATTTCATTCGCAACAATGTATGGTGTAAAACGCATCTAACAGTAAGCTACCCGCTACGTAACTTTTTCACTACAAGATTTGTAAATCAAGTGCACAACGTTGACAAATAGCATCATTTCACAATGACTGTTAAGAAATATGAAAAGATAAATGATTCAATACGAAGCTAAGATGTTACACTAGCACGTGTACAAAAATCAGATTTTTTAGCCGCATACTTTCTTCAAAATCGGTTGCGAAGCGTTACGAAACTAAGAAATCACGCGAAACGAAAAGTAGACTTTTTCATTTTTCACGACGTAAGTAACGCTTTTAAGGAAAAAATGAGTTCATAAAACGATGTGGCGCGGTCTTATATACCGCTAAGAATTTTTAGAACATGAAAATCGGAGAAGTGGATTTTCCCCCATTTCGTCGACCCGGCTCGGCGCGGCGCGCAGTGTGAATGCACTACTCGTCGGCCTGAGCTGGCTAGGCACGAGCCGAGCCAGCACGCGTCAGCCCGGCCCGGCACGGCCGGCAGTGTGAACGCAGCCTTATACTTCTGCCAGTATCTCGTCTCCTACCTTCCAAACTTTACAGAAGGTCTCCTGCGAACCATCAGAACTAGCACTCCTGAAAGAAAGGATATTGCGGAGACATGGCTTAGCCACAGCCTTGGGGGATGTTTCCAGAATGAGATTTTCACTCTGCAGCGGAGTGTGCGCTGATATGAAACTTCCTGGCAGATTAAAACTGTGTGCCCGACCGAGACTCGAACTCGGGACCTTTGCCTTTCGCGGGCAAGTGCTCTACCAACTGAGCTACCGAAGCACGACTCACGCCCGGTACTCACAGCTTTACTTCTGCCAGTACCTCGTCTCCTACCTTCCAAACTTTACAGAAGCTCTCCTTCTGTAAAGTTTGGAAGGTAGATGAACGTACACAAAATGCATTATACCAGAAAATTAAAGAATGGTGAAGTTCGTCCGTAAACTGTTTCAGAGTGTGAGAAATCGATAATTTGCTGCTTGCCATAGCTGCAAATGTGACGTTTATCGGGACTGTTTCATTTTGGCACCTTAGGGAGCCACATCGCAGCATAACGTTTTGAAACAGAGATGCAGCGATAAAATCAACTGCCGTATAAAACCTAAAAATAGCGTTGGTTATCCATTCTTTTCCTGTAACAAAGAAGTAGTGGTAATTGAACGTTGGCGCTTTCGTTTCTCTGTTCAAAGCTGTAAACCAAGTTCAATGCAGGTATCGAATGCAACTTGTTGAGATGCGTATGAAACGCATGTACAAAATCTACGGTTCAAAAATGGCTCTGAGCACCATGGGACTTAACATCTGAGGCCATCAGTCCCCTAGAACTTCGAACTACTTAAACCTAACTAACCTAAGGACATCACACACATCCATGCCCGAGGCAGGATTCGAACCTGCGACCGTAGCAGTCTCGCGGTTCCGGACTGAAGCGCCTAGAACCGCACGGCCATCTTCGGCCGGCAAAATCTGCGGTACTTTTGTACGAGATCGGTCTGTATTAACGATGTTATGGCATTTAAAATTTGTAGGACGCTTACGGAAAACCGTTAACTAACATCGTAGCCTCGTGCCTTTTGTATTATATTTATTTCGGCGAAAAGCTTTCTGTTCTGCACATCTGCTCACTCCATCTACGTTCCTGTTCTATGCGATAGCTAGACGGTCCTATAAACTGCGGCCAGAAAATGTAATGTTAGAGAGAACGGAATGTCTTTGTAAGCTCTTTGTCTTTTTGTTTTGAGTAAAGTTTGTTTGGAAGTAAAAGTGCTCCCAAATCTTGACCACGTCTCTGTCTCTCTCGCAATTAGGTGTAATTTTATAGTTTATATAAGGGGGTTAAAGCGCTGTGTGCGGTGTTGGAGTATCTGTATGATTCCCACTTTTTGATTTTGCCCTTTTGGTTTGACAATAGCCCGCTTTACAGTTGACTGTATACTTTTCACGTGTTGGTGAGTAGTCAGTTTCATCGTCAGCGAGTAAATCTTGAACTGAATCACGTATAAATACAGATAAATTTGGCCAGACTTCCTGCGGCAATATGAGCCCACAAACGGTCAACTTAAGCAACGACATAACGTCCGTAAAATTAACACTAAAGGCACTGCTCTTAAGTACTTCCTATCTTCTTGTCACTGAGCGAATAACCAGCGTCACACTACATTATGAAGATGAGCCTGAAATGAACCGAAAACCAGTTTATGGAATTTAACACATATTTCATACATGAGTGGTCACAGTTTTCTGTATTTATATTCAATTAATATAAGCTTTATTTTGAACTGAGTCGTTAACGTGTTTACTTCCTCCGGTGTTTACAGCAGTCGGTTTATTTCCGCGACCCGCGTGGTAGGATCTAACAAACGTATGCATCTGACTTAATAAATCTTGTTATATTTGCACGTAATGTGGTCCGTTTACGTTTCAACTAAGAAAGAATTGCTGCCGTCTCAGCCATAGTACCTAATTCTTACAATTGTCGCTCTTAGATTATTTGTTATCTACTAACTACGTGAAAGCACCATTATTGCCAACAATGACCGCTGCAGTGACACATCTATATGTCTACATGTATTTATACATGCAGGCTAATAAGTAACATGTCTCTGTGCAAAAGAGGTACAGCGAAAGTTGAGACTTACCCGTTTTTTTGGAAATGCCCAGCTGAGCCGAGAGCAGTGAGACGTAATTGTAATTTTCGACATTGAAGTCTCTCGAAAATCTCCGTGGATTTAAATTCTCTTCCCGTTCCTCTTCTGTAACCGGGCTTCGACACCAAATTTAAGATTCACGGACTATTACAATCAACATTAGCATTACTATGAGAATTAACACATTCAGCTGAGAATAAACTTCGCTCAAAACAGAAAACAAAGAGTTTACATACAAATGTTGCTCTCTCTCTGACACTGCGATACATTCTCTGACTGTAAGATAGAGCCCGTCTACAAATTGACCAGTTAATCGCAGAACATTCGCTTTTGCAGTCTCAGTGGCTATGCTGTGCAATATTCAATTTGTTTTCTAAAGCGTATTTGCCTTGGTGCTCGGCATATCACGGGACGTGTAGATTCAAAGGAACTGCGAACATTTCTTAATTTTTAATGACAGCCTTAAATCGCAAGTCGAAAGAAATAACCGTAGTCTTTAGCGTTCAAACTGAAAATTGGGTTGTGAAACTGAATTCGGCAAAGCGGATCGCAAACAGGACGTCGTTGTGCAAAATCTGAATCTATACAATCAGTAAATGGGAGACTAAACTGAGTAAAGATGTTTTGCCTATGTACCCTTAGTGGTGTTGTAAGTTTAATTTCAGGAGCTTCTGATGAAACAAAAAAAATCTGTTCGAGTAGCTTCAGTCGTGATTTAGACGGCCCGCAACTTGAAGGTTCCGGGCTGCCCTTGTAGCATGCAATATTTTTCGACTTTTTTAAGTAAAAACAAAAGTGAGAGAAAAGTGAATATTGTTCCGAAATTATTCTCTCTTAACTCTGTGTTCTGTGTCGAAAATTGTGGCCTATATGAACATTTTATAAAATTCAGTACCTTTTTGTATTGGACGTACGACGGCCGTTCCTTTCAGCTTCCGATAGGCCATAAATAAAAGACAAGTATATTTAAAAAATTAGTGTATTACTAAAAGTCACGTATATTAAAGGTTACTTTTCAGTATAACAAGCTTAACGACTGAGGTATTTGTCGTACCCGTAAACAAGCTTCTCCATACCGTCTTCATAAAATGTTGTCGCCATCGTACTGCGACCGCAATCGAGATCGATTATTCGTTTCCTTCAAACAGAAGGGAACACAATCGGCATGGTTTCAGAAAGCATCGCTCGTGTGAAACTCAGCTTGCCTTTTTCTCACATGAAATACTGAGAACTAAGTGTTGTGTCTAGGAATCCTACATACTCGGTTCGCTAGGCACACAATCAAACAACTCGTATTAATCAGTTTTATTACAAAAGACAACTACAATTACTTAACTTTGGTATGTGTCCCACGCAAAGGGCGACCTACAAAATAATCAGTCTCCTTTAGAACACACAAACCCAAGTCTGTGCTTCGTAGAGTGTACTACTGAAGAGCTACGAGCGTCTGCTGACGAAGTGGCTGAAGAAGCTGCTATCGAAGTGGGCTCCCGCCATTGGGGAGCGGCGCTTATCTCGCCCTCACCTAGGTGCCACTGCTGTCGCTTTGTCGTCCTGGAGGGAGGTCGGTCAGTGTGCGATTGGCTGACTTCTTCTCACAGCCTTCTTTTCCCTGTCCTTCCCGACTGGCGTGCCGGCGCTGACTTTACCCCGTAACACTATGGACGAAGAAGGGCAACAAGCAGATTCCTTATTTCTAGATTTCCAGAAAGCACATGACATGCCTGCCCTATTGCAGGCTGTTAATGACTGTACGAGCCACTCACAGATATATGAGTGGCTCGAAGACTTCTTAAATAATAGAACCCAGTTTATTGTCTTTGACTGTGGGTTTTCGTCGGAGGCAAGAGTCCCAGGGAAGTATGATAGGACCACTGTTGTTCTCTGTATACATAAATGATTTAGCAGACAGGGTGGACACCGATCTGCTGTTGTTTGTTGTTTGCTGATGACGCCATGGTGTACGGAAAAGTGGGTGTGATGAACGGCAACTAGCTCTAAGTGTAAAAAAATGTTAGTTGATGCGGATAAGTAGGAAGATCAAACCTGTAATTTTCGGATACAGTATTATTAGTGTCCTGCTTGACACAATGAAGTCTTTTAAATATCTAGGCGCTACACTGCAAAGCGATATGAGATGGAATGTCCATGTGAGAACGATGGTAAGGAAAGCGAATGGTTGACTTCGGTTTATTGGGAGGATTTTAGGAAAGAGTGGTTCACCTGCAAAGGGGATCGCATATAGGAAGTTAGCGCGACCTATCCTTGAGTACTGCTCGAGTGTTTGAGATGTTTACCAGGTCGGATTGAAGGAGACATCGAAGCAATTCGTAGGCGGACTGCTAGATTTGTTACCGGTAGGTTCGGACAACACATAAGTTATGGAGATTCTTTGGGAATTCAAATGGGAATACCTGGAGGGAAGACGATGCTCTTTTCGAGAAACACTATTGAAAAAATTTAGAGAACCGGCATTTGAAACTAGCTGCAGAACGATTCTACAGCCGCCAACATACACGGTGCATAAGAACCACGAAGATAAGATACGAGAAATTAGGGCTCATACGGAGGCGTACAGACAATCGTTTTTCCTTCCCGCTATTTGCGAGTGGAACAGGAGAGGAAATGACTAAAGTGCGCGTCATTAATGACGGCGGACGAGTTTAGGTTCGTTCTGCGCATCTGACGTCACAAAACACAGTCAGCCAATGAACAGAGAACGACGTTGCCAGAGCTCGACTGCAGTACAGAGCACGGACGAGTGTCTTCAATTTTAGAAACGTTCAGTCATAAATAAAGTAACTGAACGAAAGCAATGTCTTGATAGCAGAATTTCTTTTATAGAAAGTTTGGAAAAAGCATTCTTTATACCAATTGCTTCATATTCTATTAATTAATTAAACCAAACAAGCAATAAGCCTCCTAATTCAGGCGATAGCAAGAAAAGGTGTTTGTATCATTCCGACTAACCGCTTTTTCGCAATAAAGAACAGCGGTAATTGTTTATTTCCTATTGTACTTGGCCGAAATGTGAGTAATTCATAGTCATACCAGCAGTGTTTGTCGGTATTTTGCGCCCTAGTTTAAAGTCCTCCAGGAATCATATGAAATGGTGAGCTGCGTTAGCGTAATGGTTCCGAGTTCAAACCTTGTTCTGTGATTAATATTTTCTTTATTTAAAAACAATATCGAAGTGTCTTACTTCATGAATTTTATTCGTTTGAATGTAATTTTTTGAAATTTCTAGTTTCAACTGAAATCAACCATACAGAAAGTATAAGCTATGGCCTTTTACCTCTGCAAACTCTTCAGTTTCGAGCAGTGTTTTACTACATCTAATGCTGCACAATAACTGCATTGAACATCGAAACAAAATTAAGTCATTTATGGGGGGAAGGTATCAGTCAAGAAGATGTGTAAAAATCAAATTTTTGGGCCAAATAGTTTTTGTGAAATCGAATGATAAGTGTGTCAAAGCAGTGGGAACACCATGTGTCTGCACAGGCGAGCAGTGCAGTGATGACAAAATCGCGCACAGCGCGGAATGCGGGGAGCACGTGTCTGCAGCAGCGAAAGGGTTAATGCGGCCGTGGTGGCTTTACTTCATAAACTGCGCGCTCCCCCCTAAACGTAAGTTTGCCTGGCGCGTGCAACTGGCAACGCAGCAATCTCCCGCGTCTGGGCGGGCATGCGCGAACCGCAAAGATAAAAGAATTGAACTATAGTGGTGGTACAGGATGCTCTCCACCACGCACCGTACGGTGGTTTGCGGAGTATCTATGTAGATGTAGAACACAGAGCAGAAATGTTTCGAATAATAAGTGGGGAGACATTGAAGAACAAAGAAGAGGTATGCTGATTACTGGAATTGTTCTGAACCTTGACAACGCCCGTCGTAGCAGTGCTGGTGCAACCCAAAGGCTTCTTGAGCAATTTCGGTGGCACATTTTTGATCACCAGCCGTACAGTGCCACGTAGTGCCCATGAGTGACTGCCATCATCACTGAACTCAAGAAATGGCTAGGAGGGCGGTGCTTCCAAAGCACAGAGAAACTTCAAGACAACGTCAAGATGAATTTTAATTGATTTGGGGCAACAACCTGTGAATAGGGTATTTTAAACCTTGTCCGCAAGTACAACGAACGCCTCTTCGTTAGCCGAAGCGCACGATTGGGTATCGAGTCTGTGCGAACAGACACGTGACACTGGAGTCGCGCAGTGCGAGTGCGAACGATATGCGAGAAATTAGCAACTACAGGCTATAGCTCTGTTTGAAATTTTACAATTTCGGAAACACAAGAGGAAATAGCATTAAATCCCATCACCTTACAAATTTTGTTGTATTTATACGGTTTGCAATAAACGTTTTCATACATGTTTTTTAGTACAGAGGCTAACCAGCTCTCTGACCGAGCACGCTAAGCTACCGTGTCAGCATGACTCGATCCCGCGTTTTCTTGCTTGCTAGGCAGAAATGCTAGCCATTACACCAGCCCAGTAAGGTGGTCTACATTGCTGCCCGAGCTACCTAAGCTTAGTGCCCTCCCCAACACAAACTTCAATTCATTTTTCCCTTACGTGCCGGCCGTTGTGGCCGAGCGGTTCTAGGCGCTACAGTCTGGAACCGCGCTACCGCTACGGTCGCAGGTTCGAATCCTGCCGCGGGCATGGATGTGTGTGATGTCCTTAGATTAGTTAGGTTTAAGTAGTTCTAAGTTCTAAGGGACTGATGACCTCAGAAGTTAAGTCCCATAGTCCTCAGAGCCATTTTTCCCTTACATATTGTCACTACTGCCAGGGCTCTCCGATATTGGCAAGCACCCCAGCATTGGACGTAATGGGGCGTCCTTCTACCATTGGTAGTCTTATAGATCTTATAATTAAAATGTTTCCCTGGGACATATCGGAGAGCCCTGGCAGTAGTAACAATATGTAAGGGAAAAACGAATTGAAGTGTGTGTTGGGGCGGGCACTTACTTTAGGTAGTTCGTGCAGTAATAGTGACCATCGTATTACGGTGGTGTAATGTTTAGCATTTCTGCCTAGCAAGCAAGAAGACCCGGGTTTGAGTCTCGGCCGTAGCACAGTTTTTCATACATTTCGTCTGATTCGATCATTAACAGAAGTTGGTTCCATCACTGTCTGCTTCTGATTACGCCTTCTCGTGTGGAGTGCACTCTTTAAATTTCGTTTCAAGCGTATTACTCGTATTCTGATCGCGTTTTTTCCGCGTCCTTAATATTGGATGGGATGATTCCAAATTTGTTTTGCTGCTTTCGTTGTATGGTGTTCTATGGACTTATGTGTATCTGTTATTTCTTGTAAAACTTGAGTGTGGATTGCTCGATTTAAATACATTGCAAATATACTGCTCGTATTCTACGTTATTTTTGTTTGCATTGGTTTTCCGTTCTTTCTCGCATTTAATGGAGAACTCCATGTTAGCAGGTTTTAACATTATTGGTATTAAACTTTACAGTATCTTGCCACGGAATGAGTATGTAATTCTGCTTTGAATGGTGCTGCTTCTTGCCACTGAGTGCCATGCTTTTCCCAGTGGCTTGCAGGGTGTGGATTCAGATGTAGGTGAGTAGGCCATGTGATTTGTAGTCTTGGTGACTAGAGCATTCTTACTCGAAACGCTAAAAATGCCACATTAGTTACGCAAACGTTTTCACATGTTATTAACAGGTACCACGAACAGCACATTTTAGCAGAAGTCACTGAAAATTTCGATGGCCTCCATCAAATGCGAGAGTACGAAAAACGGATGGTAATAAGAATTAAATAAAATACGAGCAATAGACTTACATTTAAATCGAGCAGCTGACACGCAGATTCGTAAGCAGTAACAAATATGCATGAGTCCACAGAGTACCGTGCAACGAAACCATTTTCTATTTCTTATGAAACAAAAACAAATACAGAACCATTTACGTCACACAGTATTAAGGATGATTCGAAAAATTAAGCAGAATGCTAGCAAAATACTTACGTTGCAATTCAAAAAGTACAATACGCACAAGAAAGCCATAATCGGTAACATAGAACGTTAACCCTAAGGGCCTGGGTCCGATTCCCGACTGTGTCGGAGATTTTCTCCGCCCAGGGACTGGGTGTTGTGTTGTCCTAATCATCATCATTTCATCCCCATCGACGCGCAAGTCGCCGAAGTGGCGTCAACTCGAAAGACTTGCACCCGGCGAACGGTCTACCCGACGGGAGGCCTTAACCACACGACATTCATCAGAAACATAACTTCCACTTCATAACAACCACACGGTCCAAATTTCACATAGAATTTTACAGATACATACACTTTACCATCAGACTGCCAGACCCACCCCTAAAGTAAAATCAAAAATATAGTCATCCAACCCTCGTATTTTGGAAAGCAATAACATGGATTTCCGAGGCATATTTCTCGTATTCAAAGTTCACTGCCACGCCACGTGGAGCGCACATGTCGTGCTCTGTTTCCGTGTCATAATAAGGTCCCTAGCAAACGATCAAATATTTTGTCAAACTTACCTACACTGACCGAATATTAGACCGTGTAAGGTGCTGTTTGATGTGTTTGTCAAGCATAGCTCGCGTCTGACGTGTTGGTAGAAATCTTGATTGACAGAAAGTTTGGCAAAATGACGCAAATTGTTTGCATCGATGTTTCGCCGCATATGAATAATGAAGAATCGTTTTATTAGACTTTATCTCACTTTTTGGTGAGTTTCTACAACTATGAAAACTACGATCAAGGAAAAAACGAAATAGGGCTGACAATTACGAAAATGGTACAGATATCACGTTTTTCCCAGCCATATATTACGCAGGAAAAGGTTATAAACAAAGTGAATATTTTACCCAAGACATACAAGAGGGAGTGCAATGAAATAAAAGAAATCCCAGTTCCTCGGTTCTTCTGTGGATGATGTGGGCTGTATGTTCGCACATTGGGGTATTTTAATGAGCTGTCATTAGAGGACCAATAAGTTGAGAATAAATTATCGCATACTTACTAACGCCTTCGTTTTCACTGAGGGGAAACTAAGTCTAAACAAGTTGTCACACGTTTCGTTGTCCATTTGCAGAAAACTTGGTGTAATCATCAAGTTTGAGTCTATCATTTCCATTAAAAGATTTTAATGTGTATATTTTTCTTTTATTTTAAAGAATGACCTGGCCAAGCGTCTTGTTTTCTTCTTCTTGTTCTTCTTTAAACACTGTGCTAGAGCCAATGTTCCAAACGCTTTATCTACATTTGTAGCCATTTCCACTAGTGCCAAAATACGTCATAGACGAAACGCGATTGCTTCAAAAGTAAGGTTAAACTGCCAAGCTTTCTTGGTACGTATACGGCTTATTTGACCCAGCCTAGCGAATTTGATGGACACGTTTTCTCTTGTACCAGAGCCTTAAAAAGCTTCATTGTCCATTCGAAGAGAGTTAATATAATCATCGGGTTTTGAGAGTAGTATTTCTCTTACCGGACTTTCATGGGTAAATCTCTCACTTCTCCAAGGTCTTGTTTACTTCTAACCCCTTCCTGAGTTAAGCTATCAGTGAGACGCCAGCTGAGCCTGCTGGGCAGAACAGGTAATAGGACCGTGGAAAGGGCGAAGGGTCGAGGTCAGTTTCTGCTTCCAATTGTCATTTATTGAAATTTAATAACCTTTACAACCAAAGCGGCACATAGCCGAATCAGAACTCTTAACAAGATAAAAATCCATCTAAGATAGCAATAAAATAATTCAAAAAACAACATACGCAAGGTGCAACACAAATGGCTGAGGGCCACAATTAAATTTCAAAACTTCAGAATATATTACCATAGGCCTTTAAAGGCAGAAGGCCAGCATGTTTAACAACGAGAATTCTTAAAAATCAACAAGATAAAAATCCAATTAAGATAGCAATAAAATAATTTAAAGAAGCAATATATGCAAAGTGCAATACCAATGGCTGAGGGCCACAATTAAACTTAAAAATTTTAAAATACATTACCATAATCTTTAAAGGCAGAAGGCCACAGTGTTTAAGCTTGAGAGGTAAATTTAAAAATTGATTTTGCAAAATTTTAAGGAAACCAACAAATAACCATAAGCCGAAAATTTAAAATAACTGACAACAGATAATTAAACACCGGCGGCACTCAAAAGCCTCCAGGGAGGTCGGTGTGCCCTCGTTCACTGAGGTGAGACAGGTGGTGAGCCCGACTACACTTGATCCGTCGGAGCCCAACCGAGAGACAGCCACGGACCGACCGGTCAAACGACTTGCTAGCCACCAATCGGTACATAAAAACTCAAAGACCAAACTGTTACGGACATGATTATGCACAATTAAATATATATTAAGCTGTCAAAACTACACACCATGTTGGACAGCGGCAACAGGTGGGGAAAGGACGATGCCTGAAGTCGCGTTAGTGGCCAGGGCAGGTAACCAGATCACTAACGGCCACTAGGCAGAAAATTCCGCTGGTACACTTGAAGTTGAAACTCGGCAATAGTTAACTTCTCTCAAAAGAACACTGCCTGCATTTACGTCAGTGCCCAGGGCACGTTACCAGAACACTAACGGCCACAAGACAGAAAATTCCACTGGTGCACTCAAATCGCAGTATGGGGAAACCATGCGGACTCGACCAAAATAGCTAACTGCACCGCATGGCGACTAAATCTCAGCAGTAGAACCACTCGGTGTTGCTCACCGGAAAACCTCTCCAACAGCAAACCACCGAAGCGAACCGCCACAACATGAATGGACGTGGCTTGGTTAGTTGAAACCACTACTCAACTTTGACGTCCTCGGTCGGTGAATCACGAAGCTCGTAGCGATCGGACAGCTCCACACTCGCTCCGACACTGCGCAGGGGCTGCCAGCGGCCCCAGCCGACTTCACCCAACACCGACTCAAAGGAAGGCCTCGGCGCTTGTTGGTGACGTCACGTCAGCTACGCACGGCGAACGCCAGGTCTGTTGCAGGCGTACTCATAATGGTGGTGTCTCCCTCTCTGACACAGGAAAATGTGAAACAATTGGCGGTAGTTGACCAACACACATTGTTCTGAGAGATTTCTGCAATCAATTAATTGTGCAATTCATTACACTTCTTAACAAATAGTGTACTTCTGAACTTAAATTTCCACCTGTTTTAAGGATTGTCATAAAAAAACAACTTCATGGTCCAGCAGCAACAGAATTCGTTCTTCTTTACCTTATTTGTAAATCTGGGGAAGTTACGTTTGTACTGGGTTGCTTTTACAAAAACTGTGAACATATTGGTGCTCTTCTTTGGGTATCTTCGTTGACTATGGGGTGAGGAGCACTGAATGTTAATGAAATACCTTGCGGTTCTACACGTTGGGGGAGGGGGTGGGGGACAGAAGAAGAGGCAAAAGAGAGATACTTGTTTTATCAAGTAAATTTTTTTTATCTTACAAAGTTTCTCCTTTAAGTTGCAAGAGGGGAATATTTATCTTTTCTAATGTGCATGTTTAAAAAAGTTTAAGCTCAGCAGTATTTTCGATGTATGAAGCTATTTTGTTTCCTGTTTAGAATTCCTTTCGTTGAAAACGACTGTTATCTAATGACTGGCAACAGTTGGACATTCACACATGTAAATTAGTTCACATTTCCAGTGACGATGTCAAACGAAAATAAATAAATACATAAAAGAAACGAGTTAATTGTAAGGTGGTTGGGGTAAGTTTCGATAACAAAATGGATCAAGTAAATATAGTTACTTGAACGTAAAATTTCCGAAGCTTGCAATGGGGCAAAGCATCTTCCATATTGATCTACGTTTGTTTCGACATGATTCAGTAATACAGAACTATGATCTTCATTTGTAGCTATACGATAGTAAGAAAATCTTTCCTCTAAATAAAACTGCAGAATCCAAAACAATACCAAACATTTGGTCCAAAAATAAGAGATTTATAGAGATAAGCACGCCCAGGCGTTTCTGCCTGCAACAGACCTCGCGTTCTCCGTGCATAGCTGACGTGACGTCACCAACAAGCGCCGAGGCCTTCCTTTGAGTCGGTGTTGCTTCACCACGCGAAGATAACTTCTCTCGTCCGCAACAACCGACCGACTCCCTCCACATCCCCTTGCCGGAAACTATATGCACCAAACGAAAGATGGTACACGGCGCGAGTATCGATACACATCACTGCTGCCACACGTAGAAGGAAGAAGAACCACGACGTAACCGCTACAAGGGCGGGAAACCAAACACAGATAGACAGCCAAGTTCACTAAAAGGCATAGTTGGGAGAGAGCGCGGCTCACCTTCGTCTACTTTAAACACAGTGCTAGAGTCAATGCCGGGACTGCTTTGTCTGCATTTGTGGCCATTTTCAGTACTGTCAAAATACCAAGCAATACGAAAAGCCTACTGGATTCCGTAGAAATGTTGGAACACGTGAGTCACTACTGACCCTACGACTTATCTTAGAAGCTAGATTAAGGAAACGCAAACCTACGTTTCTAGCATTTGTAGACTTAGAGAAAGCTTTTGACAATGTTGACTGGAATACTCTGTTTCAAATTCTGAAGGTGGCAGGGGTAAAATACAGGGAGCGAAAGGCTATTTACAATTTTTACAGAAACCAGATGGCAGTTATAAGAGTCGAGGACATGAAAGGGAAGCAGTGGTTGGGAGGGGAGTGAGACAGGGTTGCAGCCTTTCCCCGATTTTATTCAATCTGTATATTGAGCAAGCAATGAAGGAAACAAAAGAAAAATTCGGAGTAGGTATTAAAATCCATGGAGAAGAAATAAAAACTTTGAGGTTTGCCGATGACATTGTAATTCTGTCAGAGACAGCAGAGGACTTGGAAGAGCAGTTCAACGGAATGGATAGTGTCTTGAAAGGAGGATATAAGATGAACATCAACAAAAGCAAAACGAGGATAATGGAATGTAGTCGAATTAAGTCGGGTGATGCTGAGGGAATTAGATTAGGAAATGAGGCATTTAAAGTAGTAAAGGAGCTTTGTTATTTGGGGAGCAAAATAATTGATGATGGTCGAAGTAGAGAGGATATAAAAGGTAGACTGGCAATGGCAAGGAAAGCGTTTCTGGAGAAGAGAAATTTGTTAACATCGAGTATAGATTTAAGTGTCAGGAAGTCGTTTCTCAAAGTATTTGTATGGAGTGTAGCCATGTATGGAAGTGAATCATGGACGATAAATAGTTTACATAAGAAGAGAATAGAAGCTTTCGAAATGTGGTGCTAGAGCAGAATGCTGAAGATTAGATGGGTAGATCACATAACTAATGAGGAGATATTGAATAGGATTGGGGAGAAGGGAAGTTTGTGGCACAACTTGACTAGAAGAAGGGATCGGTTGCTAGGACATGTTCTGAGGCATCAAGGGATCACCAATTTAGTATTGGAGGGCAGCGTGGAGGGTAAAAATCGTAGAGGGAGACCAAGAGATGAATACACTAAGCAGATTCAAAGGGATGTAGGTTGCAGTATGTACTGGGAGATGAAGAAGCTTGCACAGGATAGAGTAGCATGGAGAGCTCCATCAAACCAGTCTCAGGACTGAAGACCACAACAACAACACGAAAAGCGTCTGCCTCAAAGCAAGGTTTGTACGTGTACGGACTCGTTTGACAAATCCGCAGCTAGACAACGTTTGACAAACATGTTTGCTCGTTTACAGGAGCCCTGCTGCGGGCTTAGCGCTTCTGGTATTTTGGTGTTCGTGACGCAAACTGCTGGAGCGCTGGAGTCGTGCTGGAGCACAGCCCTAGCCTGCATCAACAGGCCTCTGGCGGGACCGGTCCTGGCCGAGACACGGCAGTAATAGGGCTGAGCCTTGCCGCCGGCCAGGTGGCCGCTTTCGCCGTCTCGCCGGCAGGTGGCAGCGCGCTCGTCAATTTCGCAGTTTGTGTTCCGCCAGGCCGGGCGCTTTCGTTTTGTTTTTGCGCCGCCGCTCACCTCTCTGCCCCCTCCCCCGCGGCCGACACGACGCGTGCTATCCGAGCCGAGCCGCGCGCATGCGCAATGAGCGGCGAGTCCGCCAAGCCGGTCGGCCGCTATACTTAGCGGCGCGCCTGCCCGGCGGCTCGCGAGTGCAGCCCAGCCGCCGCCGCCGCCGCAGCCGCAGCCTCCCCGCGCCGCCAGTTTGCGAGTTCGCGCAGTGCGTGGTGCGTGCGCCGGTGCGTGTGTGTGTGTGCGCGAGTGCGTCGGAGGCGTCGCGCGGTGTTCCGGGGCAGACGGACGGCCAGAGACATGGGGGGCCGGGCCGCGTCGCTCCTCTGCTGCTGGTCCCGTGAGTACACTCCTACTCCAACCGACCTCTAGGCAAACCTAACCGAAACTGCATTCAAACGGAACGTTGGAGACTGAACAGCGCGTTTCAGACCCATGTGTGTAGCGGACCAACTCTGCGCTATGCGTTTCCAAGATAAAGACCCGAAGCGCTGCGCGGAACTTGGCGCGCATAATTTCTGTGACCAGTGTTTGCGTCTGCCTGCTCCCACGCACTGTACAGTCTCTTAATTTATGATGTCGAGGATCCCGGTGCAAATTGTACCCGCTCCACTCGGTTACGCAAGGTTTTTGCCACGAAAGCCTCCAACTGATATCAACAGTGGTTATCTTCATTGTTCTGCTTGTAATAATACATTGTGTATCACGATATTTGCCGTAGAGGGAGCAGTGGCGCAGGGGTTGGACTATAGCATCGTAGTATAGGCTCTCTCTGTGGCCTCTCCCGTAGCTTGCCATGGTATTTTTAAAACATTTCAACTCAATATTGTAAGACTTCTTCTACTTAGGTCACTCTCGATTCCTTCCCGGATTGCAGTGCAATCGATTCCAACTCTGATGATACCGACGTTAAATCCGTAAATTTTTCTTCTTTTCCCAATAACGACTCTGTCATCGGGGCTATTGACATTAATCAATTAATCAATTGCCCTTCTGTATTCGTGTAAATCAGATCTTATACACAGACAAAATGTGTATACATGTGTATAAGTCGTATACTTGTGTTTACATCCCTTGCGGCAGGTTTCATAAATTCTCGAGTAGAAGAGAAGTATTTCGAGAGCTTTTTTTTTTTTTTTTACAAAAATAAAAAAAAGACAGGAGGAAAATGAACATTTAAAATTTCACTGAAATCGAGGTTTTTAAAGACTACTGCCAGCCACTGTGTGTGCCCGTCAGTGTGGCCGAACGGTTCTAGGCGCTTCAGTCTGGAAACGCGCTACCGCTACGGTCGCAGGTTCGAATCCCGCCTCGGGCATAGATGTGTGTGATGTCCTTAGGTTAGTTAGGTTTAAGTAGTTCTAAGATGTTAAGCCCCATAGTGCTAAGAGCCATTTGAACTTGTGCTAGCTCAGTTGCAAAAGGGTGGTTTTGTCCGTTGAAAGGAAACAGACAAGCATTCGGAAAGAAATAAGTAATCCGAGGGTTTATCGTCCCGTCGACAACCAGGTCATGAGAGATGGAGCACGAGTTCGGATATCGGAGGTATACCGTCAATAGATGAACGTCGGCCGAAGAACCCGAGACAGAAGCCAATAGGCAGTTTGTCAACAAGTGGCCACGAAAACCTTAACAATTTTATATGCCGTCAATGCTCTTTCAGAGGAACCGCCATGACCTTTACCTTACGCGCTTTAGACAATTTATTTATTTATTTATTGCTTTCTGAATACTTATCGTCTTGTGCCTCTAAATCAGAGAAACAACGGAGAGCCTGAATGGAAACTGTCACGTCGCTATGCGTCTAAACAAGAGCATCACCTCTTTAGGTAGCGTTCAACTAAGGTGACTGACAGACATCTCGGGAAAAGTAAAAATGGAGGGGTGGTGGGACGGAATTTGAAATTCTTTGAACACGACTTTTACTCCTTAAACACGTTCACAGGCAAGCCATCGCTTTGAAAAGATTGCCAAAATTTCGATACATATGGGCGTTTTGGGTAAAGAACGACACGCGCCATACATTACTGAGACGCAATCATTCACTTCCACGGAATCCTTTCGCTGTCCGCCATAACCGCCTCCGCTCTGCCCGCAAGGCAGTATAAGCAGTGTTCTCGCGCTCCGTGGTTACTCGTTAACACAGCCGCCAGCTCGTATTATTACGCACAACGCAGCGGGCGGAGAAGGCGTAACAGCCTCGCGCCGCTGTGCGTGCGGTGGTAGCAGCCGGGACTCATCAACAGGTGTTTCGCGGGCTGCACGCACCTCGCCTCAGAGGTAAACAAACAGCAGGCGCCTGTCGTCTGGGCGCACCGCACCGCGGCGCTGGCGTCGGGCGTAGCTGATAAGGGGAATCGCAGGCACTGGCTGACTGGAGAAACGCCACGAGCGGCTGGTGGCAGTATCTGAGCGAGTCAGCGCAGTGATACGGAACACGTTGGCCTCTCTGGTAGGATTCCATTGCGACATGCTCTGCTGTCACTGTGGACTCCTTTGCTCTTAAGGGGCTATCGTCGGTATTAACACCTAGTTCATTTGCCAAGAAGCGCAATAGAAACGCTGCGTTACCAGCAGTACAGATGCGAAAAGTAGTGACCATCTACATCTACATTTATACTCCGCAAGCCACCCAACGGTGTGTGGCGGAGGGCACTTTACGTGCCACTGTCATTACCTCCCTTTCCTGTTCCAGTCGCGTATGGTTCGCGGGAAGAACGACTGTCTGAAAGCCTCCGTGCGCGCTCTAATCTCTCTAATTTTACATTCGTGATCTCCTCGGGAGGTATAAGTAGGGGGAAGCAATATATTCGATACCTCATCCAGAAACGCACCCTCTCGAAACCTGGCGAGCAAGCTACACCGCGATGCAGAGCGCCTCTCTTGCAGAGTCTGCCACTTGAGTTTGTTAAACATCTCCGTAACGCTATCACGGTTACCAAATAACCCTGTGACGAAACGCGCCGCTCTTCTTTGGATCTTCTCTATCTCCTCCGTCAAACCGATCTGGTACGGATCCCACACTGATGAGCAATACTCAAGTATAGGTCGAACGAGTGTTTTGTAAGCCACCTCCTTTGTTGATAGACTACATTTTCTAAGGACTCTCCCAATGAATATCAACCTGGTACCCGCCTTACCAACAATTAATTTTATATGATCATTCCACTTCAAATCGTTCTGCACGCATACTCCCAGATATTTTACAGAAGTAACTGCTACCAGTGTTTGTTCCGCTATCATATAATCATACAATAAAGGATCCTTATTTCTATGTATTCGCAATACATTACATTTGTCCATGTTAAGGGTCAGTTGCCACTCCCTGCACCAAGTGCCTATCCGCTGCAGATCTTCCTGCATTTTGCTACAATTTTCTAATGCTGCAACTTCTCTGTATACTACAGCATCATCCGCGAAAAGCCGCATGGGACTTCCGACGCTATCTACTAGGTCATTTATATATATTGTGAAAAGCAATGGTCCCATAACACTCCCCTGTGGCACGCCAGAGGTTACTTTAACGTCTGTAGACGTCTCTCCATTGATAACAACATGCTGTGTTCTGTTAGCTAAAAACTCTTCAATCCAGCCACACAGCTGGTCTGATATTCCGTAGGGTCTTACTTTGTTTATCAGGCGACAGTGCGGAACTGTATCGAACGCCTTCCGGAAGTCAAGAAAAATAGCATCTACCTGGGAGCCTGTATCTAATATTTTCTGGGTCTCATGAACAAATAAAGCGAGTTGGGTCTCACACGATCGCTGTTTCCGGAATCCATGTTGATTCCTACATAGTAGATTCTGGGTTTCCAAAAACGACATGATACTCGAGCAAAAAACATGTCCTAAAATTCTACAACAGATCGACGTCAGAGATATAGGTCTATAGTTTTGCGCATCTGCCCGCGTTATTTATTTTTTTCAGTCGTCAGTCTGGTTTCGTGCAGTCCATTATCAGTTTCTCTCATGTGGCAACCTCTTCATCTCAGAGTACAGGTTACACCCTGTTTTCTCATCCATATCAGTCTCAGTCTTCCTCTGCGCTTTATGCCTTCTACAGCATTTTCTAGTATCATGGAAGTTATTCTCTGATATCTCAATATTAGGTTTACAATTTTGCTTCCGCCGTTTCGCAGTAGATGGCAATAGAAGCAAGTCGTGGTGGAGGTGGTAGGTACTAAGCGTCATACGATAAGTTTCGAGATTTGTAAACATAATACCATGAATATATTTGGCGATTTGTGACTGCATTCTCGACTGAATACGTTAGCTTATGAGCCCAAATTATCGTCATTTACGGGACGTTTCACTTTCGTGCTTTAACACGATCTGTGCCTGAGGCTCAAAAAATGCCACGTAGAACTACTGGTGAGGTGCCCGTTAGTGAAAGAAAGTGCAGAAAATTGTGTCAGCGCTTTAAGAATGGGGAATTTGAAGTCTAAGACCGCCGTGGCGGTGGGAGAGAGAAGGTTCTTGAAGCTACTGAAATTGATGGAAACAGTCACAGGAGATCGTTATCGAAAGCAGCTGATGCGTTTGAGCCGAGCACTGAAAGACTAACGGCCACATTTCAGTGGTAGACGTGAAAAGGTGGTTCTGGACCACGACGATCTCGCGAAACCCCTCGAAACATACTGGGAAACGTTGAAATGGGAAGACTACCCCACCAGCCGCACTCTCTAGACATTTCTTGCACTGTCATCTTTTTCGATCAATGGAACACGGGCTGGCTGACTAGCACTTCCCGTCATATGAACAAGAGCAAAATTTTATCGATTCATGGATCTGCTCAGAAGACGCCCAGTTATCCTGCCGCAGGATTCGTTTGAATATCCGGGTATAACGTTGCGAAGCGAAATGAAATGGAATGAGCGTGTGACAACTGTGGTAGGAAAGGCGAATGGTCGACTTCGGTTTATTGGGGAAATTTTCAAAAATGGTTCAAATGGCGCTGAGCACTATGGGACTTAACATCTGAGGTCATCAGTCCCCTAGAACTTAGAACTACTTAACCTTAACTAACCCAAGGACATCACACACATCCATGCCCGAGGCAGGATTCGAACCTGCGACCGTAGCGATCGCGCGGTTTCAGACTGAAGCGCCTAGAACCACTCGGCCACATCTGCCGGCGGGGAAATTTTAGGAAAGTGTAGTTCACCTGTAAAGGAGACCACATATAGGACGCTAGTGCGACCTATTCTTGAGTGATGCTCGAGTGCTTGGGATCCGCACCAGGTCGGACAAAGAAGACATCGAAGTAATTCAGAGGCGAGCTGCTATATTTGAAACCGGTAGGTTCGATCAGCATGTAAGTGTTGCGGATGTGTTTCGGGAACTGAAGTGGAAATTCCTGGAGGGAAGAAGACATTCGTTTCGAAGAACACTACTGAGAAAGTTTAGAGAACCGGCATTTGAAGCTAACTGCGGAACGACCCACATGCCGCCAACATACATTTCGAGTAGCGGCGACGAAGATAAGATATGAGAAATTAGGGCTCATACGGAGGCATGTAGATAGTAGTTTTCCCTTCGCTCTACCTACAACTTCAACGCGAAAAGAAATGACTATTTGTGATATAGGGTATCCTCCGGTACGCACCGTACCGTGGCTTGCAGAGTTTGTATGTATATACATAGATGTATGCCGCCCGAAAGATGAGAGAAAGTAATGGGCCAGCACTCACTAATACTTTGAATCTTAATTTTTTTGTAAGTTTTTGACAAGGAAAGCTCCAACTTCTAGAAGAATCGGCGGAGGCTAAGTTGTAGACATAATACACGTCGTACCAAGTTGTCCAGTCTCCTTGTCAGTGTTTTCGATATATTATTTTCATCGCCGCTTCTGTGGGGAACCATTTCCTATTTCACCAGTCCTCCCAATTTTCAACACAACATCCTTCAATAGCACTAGATGTCAAAGGCTTCGATTCTCGACTTTTCCGATTTTCTCACAGTGATTCAATACCGTGCAATACTGTGCTCCGAGTATACTTTCTCAGAACTAAATTCTTCAAATTAAGGTCGCCGTTGGGTGCTAGCAGATTTTTTTTGGCAACGAATACCGTCTTTGCCTGTGCTGGTCTGCTTTTTATTTGTCGTTGCTCTGTTCGTCGCGTGTTACTTTGCTTCCAAAGTTGCATAATTCCATAACTTCTTCTGCTTCGTAGTCCTCAGTTTTAATGTGAAGTTTATCGGTAATATCACGTCTGCTGTTTCTGATTATTGTGTGTAAATGCTTTCATAATTCCTAATTGACAAAAATGGGGTTCGTAATTTAACATCTTATCAAACATCAAGCGTTGCTGTATGCATTCCCTGTAGTAACAGAAGTGCAGAAAGTGAGCCTGGAGACAGAGATTACGACTCAGGTAAGTTTCCTGATCGACGGGATAAAAGGGGAAAAATTCTAACGGAAGTGAAGATGGTAAATATCACGTCGCTAGGCGGAATGGTGTAATTCGGAACCAGCCGGAGTGTCCCAATGCAGCTGGTCTCACTTCCATAGAGCAAGGTTGCCGCTTACCCTATCAATGAGTAAAGCCCCGTTTCCCCGAGTAATCAAAATTTTCGCACGCGTCTCTCCAGTGTTGCACTGTCAAACTGGCATGTGGAAACACCTTACTGGTTCATTGTCATTCATCTCGTCTGACAGTCGGAAAAATTAAAAGACGTTTGGTTTATTGGTCTCGTCCATCTCCCCACCCCCCCCCCCCCACCCCCCTTACCACCACCACATCCCCTCTCCCACTACCGGCAACGTCCTAGAGCTTCAGCAACTGCCGCCAGGTGGCTCTGCTTTCATTCTGCTTTCGATTGTTCGGCAAGACATATCTTCAATTGTTCTCACGTGAACGTGTATAGAATGTCTTGGGAGCAATATGCGCTTTATCTTCAACTAGATAAATAAAAACCATGTATAGTGCCAAAATGTTTTTAAATTTTGTGACAGCAATCTTATTCGAGCCTACAGGAATTCCTTATAATTACATTAACATAGACTACTTTGAAGTGTGTGTTGAGAGTACTGTATGGGATGTTGAGGTTCATATTGTCGCAGAACATTGAATATCGTGAAGGTGTTTTTGCTTTGCTCAATAAGTGTAAATATTTCAATGATGCGAAATAGAAAATTTATTTGTGCTTTCAGACACTTGAAGTACTACTTTTGAAGTAATTAACGTACCTTATAAACACAATAGCATGCTTATTGATGTAATTGCTGAAAGATCACTGTTCTGCACAATTGTACGAAGTTCGGCTGCAAAATTAATTAAAGGAAACTGTAAATTTAATGCATCAGTGACCTACTGAGAGTCCTGACTAAACTTTAGAAACAAAGCAGAGCTGTTGAGACATAAGCGTTATTTTCCGACGTTTTGTAATTTGTAAGAAAACTAAGGCGAGTCACCGTTTCACCGCACGTATGTGGATCTCACATTTTTGTAGAGGACGAAATACCGGTCAAAACGAATTCAGAAATCATGTTGCTCGCTCATTTATTTTTACAATGACACTTAGTTCTCTGTCGACAACAATTCTGTTACCGTGTTTTCCGCCCCCAATAATAATAACGCAGGGTGTCTAATAAAAAGAGACAAATATTCGTACAGGAGGTAATATTGGCCGAAACTAGAAGAATTCCTATAATGATATCTACGGAGACCAGTACGTTTTGAAATACAGGCCATTGAAGATCCGCAGTTAACAGCATGCATGTTATTTACAGATGACGCGGATATCACAAGAGTTGATACAGCCATTTTTGTGTCTCGGAATCCTGCATACACTGTTCGTTAGACAAACAATCAAACATCTCGTATTAATGAGTTTTATTACAACAAGACAACTTTGATCTGAGAATTCTTGTAGTTATTTTCATACGTGATCACCCGCAAGTGCAATTACACAGATGTGTCACAAGCAAAGAGCTACATACAAAATAATCAGTCTTCTTCAGAATAGACAAACACAAGTAACACTTCTGGTCCTAGCGGCCACAACTAACAAAAGTCTGTCAACTGAATTGCAGTGGATGCTGATCTCTAATTATGCCACGTAGAGATTGCTAATGGCTACGATGCGTCGGCTAACGAAGTGGCTATCGTTGAAGCTGCTATCGAAGTGGGCCGCCACCAGTCGGTCGCGGCGCTTACGTCGTCGTCACTAGGGGCCGCTGCTGTCGCGTTGTCGTCCTGGAAGGAGGTCGGTCTGCGTGCGATTGGCTGACCTCTTGTCACAGCCCTCTCTTCACTGTCGTACCCGACTCGCGTGCCGGCACCGACTTCACGCCGTGACAGTCACTACCAAGCCCCTACCACGCCGTAGCGGAGAAGCGAGGCAACTGTCCCCCCAATAGAAGCAGCTGATCGCCGCCATTTGTAGGTATAAATCCTTTGTACTGGGGTTGTGATTTTAAGTATATGAGACGCAACCAGAGCAAATTGAAGCACAAATTAAACACGTTTGTTTAAAAAAGTACTGAGTATTCGAGGCTATTTTAAAAGTATACTTAAATTAATGAAGTCTCCTAATTTCCGAAATACGTCTGCATAGAGAGGCGAAATTTAAAATGTAAGGCTCTTTCCTGTCTTGGTGGAGCGAGTTTACATCGAATTATTTGCATTTAATAATTACATGAAACTTTTAAAGTAGCAGACAGTACGATTATTATTTAATTCACGTAATTTTCCTGTCAGGTACTGTTTGCTTTTTGCCAATTACTGTGTACATTTTGCATGCTTACTTTTGTTTAGCACAGTATTGTCTACACTCGAACTTTGGTATGATTAATTGTAATAACCCATATCACTTTAAATAGCGTAGGAATTTCATTCGCACATTAGTTTTTGACACTGATAGCACCTCTGAAAGTGGTTGAGTTTGCAACATTTGATCAAATATTTGACCATTTACGAAGTATAGACACCACCTGACAACACATGTTAAGTATCTAAACGCAATTATTCGACCTACCTCTCATTCATACTTAATATATATTTGATTGCCTTGGTAACCTGGAAAACGAACGTTCAAAATTATACACACTGACAGTATTTCCACACTATTTAACCAAGACCTATATTGCAAGATTTCCGGGGACACTATACCTTTTTCAAATGATTTGGAAATCCAAATACTGTCGGTATAGCATCGTCCTTCAGTTGACATCTATCTACATAATCTTCCACGTAACAATTCTCTTCAAAATGAAGTGAGCACAGCAAATAATTTGCTGTCGGTTGGCAGTTCGCTCTCCGAGTAGCAATTATCCATTTCCGATTTAGAAAACTATTGGTAAGGGGAAACCTAAACAGAAACAAACGCTCACGATGTATTATTTCTCCATGAAAATACTATATACAAGTAATAGAAAGTAACAAACAACCAGAAATGACTGACCTGTGAAATGTAACATTGTTTCCGTGTTCGTCTTTGCTTCCATTATACTGTTACCATTAAAAGCAGCACACGAACGAACCATGTTCACACACTGTTTCCCTGCAAATGGCGGCTTCTATCACGTTCAATGTGGGGACGCGACACTAGCGCCAATGCGCGGTCTAGTTTTTATTTACTAAGTCTATGGTCACCGCCCGCAGTACGCACTGTGAGCAGCTAACGCCCAAGCAGTCATGGAGGCAAGGCGTCAGAATCACATGAGTGTCAATAACGAATGGGCAGGAATTGCTGGCGACAGACCCTGAGAGCTATACACTTTAGCAAATAGATTAGCACGTGCTGTGTGTCACGGATTTCTGGGCGATAAATTACCAGCGCTACCAGAGAACGGTAACCTCGCAATAAAGACAGCGACTGCGGTCTGTGCACGACGGGGGACCTCGCCATTTTCTACGGATAGTGCGACGCTACGTCTCCGCAACGTTTCAGGGGCGACGGTCTGGTCGAGGAGGTTCGGTGGCTTGGCCGCCTGGATTTCTGGCCACGGTAACGTATAAAGTCACCGGTGTACACTCAACCCCATCTCCAAAGTGTAGACATTACAAGAGCGTGGGCCAATGTACGTGACTCAATGCGAATGTATTTGAAAGAATGTGTGGGTCACTGCGAAGGTCTTCTGCAGGATGTGTCAGGGGGCGCGGCGTGGTAACCACATGCACCGCACCCTGACCTACACTGCCTCCTTCTACGAAACAGAAAGAAAAGAAGAGTGAGAGGACGAATTGATTCACATCTGAACAGGTACTGGTTTCCGGACACATCATTACAGTAACTTTTTTTCCACTTTTGATTAATATTACCTTCTATTTTTTTAAGGGAGCTAGGACGTCAAACGGGCCGACTTGGAGCAGGAGAGACATCACAGGATATATTAATTTCCAGTGTCTATACTTTTACAAATAAATTCATAAAACTTTGTCAGCATCACCAGGAAGGATTCAGGATTGACACTCATTGCAGTGGAAGTTCGAAATCATAACGATGTAATTTTTTTACGTGTGAAATTTCATCATTTTTTCACTTACTAATGGCTGCATTTGTTGCTATAGGTACACTTTTCTTCGTAAGTTAGAGAGATTCTTCGATGAATTTTGCGCAGCATACTTACCATACTTACAGGAGTATGAAACTCTAGAATTTATTTAATTTGTGAAAAAAAGGAATGAGCTGCTATATTTTAAACTTCATGTTTAGAAAAAACACAAATTTTGTAGTTAATTACCTCAATTTTTACCACAGTTTTTAATAGATTTTGAAAATTCTAGAGTTTCGTACACCTTTAAGTATGGTTTGTATGCTGTGCAAAATTCATCGAAGAGTCTCCCTTACTTATGCAAAAAAGTGTACTTATAGCAATAAATGCAGCCATTAGTAAGTGAAAAAATGATGAAATTTCACATGTAAAAAAAAAAAAAATTACTTAGTTATGTTTTCGAACATCCACTGCTATGAGTGTGAATTCTGAATCCTTCCTGGTCATGCTGACAAAGGTTTATGAATTTATTTGTAAAAGTATAGACATTCTTTGAACTCTCGAGTGACTTATTCCAGTTGACGCCATCTCGGATACAGTGCCAGTAGAAAAGCAGGTCGCTCGTATGGAAACACTTAACTGCTGTCCGAGGGCGATGGTGAGGCGATGCATGGGTAACTTGCCTGTGGAAAGCGGTTTGAGATACCGCTAACTGATAGGCGAAGCGTTTGTGCGGTGACCGTGTACGTTTCACTGTAGCGATCGAAGGAAGGATAACACCGTTTATCACCCAGTCGACGACCTAGTAAAAGCTCGCAGTGGAAAATAATTTGGGAGTTGTCGTCATTTTGTGGTAAGTACCCCCGGCACTCGCCGTCATTGCTTCAGGAAACTCACAAAGAACGTAAACTTGTACGGTCGGACTGCGACGTGAAGATCGCACTTGCAGATGCGAGTCCATGGTCTTATCGACTGTGCAGCCCCTTCATTTGGTTTCGATCGGAGCGTTCGATTTTGGCGAGTGTCGGGTGACCGGCACGTGTTCGCGGCCTTCTGAAGCCAGTGGAGGACTGCCAGCAGGATCCAGTCCCCGCGAAAACGCCCGGCCGCCTGCTTCCCTGCTTACCACTCTCGCAGCTCTGCGTCACCAGCACGTCCTCACATTTGTCGGGTGTTTACCAGCTCGGAATAGTAGCTCCAGACCTTTTCTTGTCTTCCTAAACATTTGCATTCACGGGCGTTCCAAAAAAGCTCTACATTGCAACGTTCAGAATGTTTCTTTAGTAGCGACACATTGTTTCACAGAGGATAAGACTTTATATGGGTTACCAAATACGTACGATGATATCTAAAAACTGCCTTAGCGTTGCTAAGCGCCTAGAAACCATAATTATATCCACCACTATTCAGCACAACAGTTCACAAGTCAACATCGTATTTCTCAACATGAACGATAAAGTGATGTTATAACAATTCTAGTCGCGTAACATGTTGGTCTTCAGCATTATTACAAGAAAATACACTACTGGCCATTAAAATTGCTACACCACTAACATGACGTCCTACAGACGCGAAATTTAACCGACAGGAAGAAGATGCTGTGATATGCAAATGATTAGCTTTTCAGAGCATTCACATCAGGTTGGAGCCGAGCCGGTGGCGATACCTACAACGTGCTGACATGAGGAAAGTTTCCAACCTATTTCTCATACACAAACAGCAGTTGACCGGCGTTGCCTGGTGAAACGTTGTTGTGTTGCCTCGTGTAAGGAGGAGAAATGCGTACCATCACGTTTCCGACTTTGATAAAGGTCGGATTGTAGCCTGTCGCGATTGCAGTTTATCGTATCGCGACATTGCTGCTCGCGTTGGTCGAGATCCAATGACTGTTAGCTGAATATGGAATCGGTGGGTTCACGAGGGTAATACGGAACGCCGTGCTGGATCCCAACGGTCTCGTATCACTAGCAGTCGAGATGACAGGCATCTTATCTGCATGGCTGTAACGGATCGTGCAGCCACGTCTCGATCCCTGAGTCAACAGATGGGGACGTTTGCAAGACAACAACCATCTGCACGAACAGTTCGACGACGTTTGCACCAGCATGGAGTATCGGCTCTGAGACCATGGCTGCGGTTACCCTTGACGCTGCATCACAGATAGGAGCGCCTGCGATGGTGTACTCAACGACGAACCTGGGTGCACGAATGGCAAAACGTCAATTTTTCGAATGAATCCAGGTTTTGTTTACAGCATCATGATGGTCGCATCCGTGTTTGGCGACATCGCGGTGAACGCACATTGGAAGCGTGTATTCGTCATCGCCATACTGGCGTATCACCCGGCATGATGATATGGGGTGCCGTTGGTTACACGTCTCGGTCACCTCTTGTTCGCATTGACGGTACTTTGACAAGTGGACGTTACATTTCAGATGTGTTACGAACCGTGGCTCTACCCTTCATTCGATCCCTGCGAAACCCTACATTTCAACAGGATAATGCACGACCGCATGTTGCAGATCCTGTACGGGCCTTTCTGGATGCAGAGAATGTTCGACTGCTGCCCTGGCCAGCACATTCTCCAGATCTCTCACCAACTGAAAACGTCTGGTCAATGGTGGCCGAGAAAGTGGCTCGTCACAATACGCCAGTCACTACTCTTGATGAACTGTGGTATCGTGTTGAAGCTGCATGGGCAGCTGTACCTGTACACGACATCCAAGCTCTGTCTGACTCAATGCCCAGCCGTATCAAGGCCGTTATTACGGCCAGAGGTGGTTGTTCTAGGTACTGATTTCTCAGGATCTATGCATCCGAATTGCGTGAAAATGTAATCACACGTCAGTTCTAGTATAATATATTTGTTCAATGAATACCCGTTTATCATCTGCATTTCTTCTTGGTGTAGCACTTTTAATAGCCAGTAGTGTAATGGGTTGGCTCTAGGCCCGTGGTCCAAGGGCCGTGGTCCAAGGCATATTTCCAATCCTGACGTTGTGTCTTCCGATGCCGGAGACATCATCAGACACTATAATGTTGCAGGTAGCACTTTGAAACTTTAACGAGTTCAGGAAGCCCAATTCTTCATACGTATCCATGCACGGGTCGGTTTCTGAATTCACCACACCACTGCCAAGGAAGGAGCTTCCCGTGGAAGAGATTTATTTCAGAGGATCGAAGATAAGGAACTGCTCATAGCTCTTAACCTTTTCTTTGTAGTGCCCATATTTACTAGACTCTTTTGCTTCGAATGATTCCTGTCATACACGTGAATGTTGACCATTCCTCCCGGGACGTCCTGTGGATATGTGTTACTAGTACAGATTCTCTCTCTCTCTCTCTCTCTCTCTCTCTCTCTCTCTCTCTCTCTATCTCTATCTATCTCTCTCCAACCCCTCTAAGCTCTTTCGACACATTACAGTCATCGGAAATATGCATTGGTGTTGGTCCTGTATGTTTCTGACGTCATGGAATGTAGTCGAATTAACTCAGGTGATGCTGTGGGAATTAGATTAAGAAATGAGACATTTAAAGTAGCATATGAGTTTTGCTATTTGGGGAGCAAAATAACTGATGATGGTCGAAGTAGAGAGGATATAAAATGTAGACTGGAAATGGCAAGGATAGCGTTTCTGAAGAAGAGAAATTTGTGAACATCAAATATAGAGTCTTTTCTGAAAGTATTTGTTTTGAGTGTAGCCATGTACGGAAGCGAAACATGGACGATAAATAGTTTAGACAAGAAGATAATAGAAGCTTTCGAAATGTGGTGCAACAGAAGAATGCCGAAGATTAGATGGGTAGATTACGTAACTAATGAGGAAGTACTGAACAGAATTGGGGAGAACAGGAATTTGTGGTACAACTTGACTAGAAGAAGGGATCGGTTGACACGACACGTTCTGAGGCATCAAGGGGTCACCAGTTTAGTACTGGAGGGAAGCATGGGGGTTAAAAATCGTAGCGGGAGACCAAGAGATGAATACACTAAGCAGATTCAGAAGGATGTAGGTTGCAGTAGTTACTCGGAGATGAAGAAGCTTGCACAGGATAGAGTAGCATGGAGAGCTGCATCAAACCAGTCTCTGGACTGAAGACCACAACAACAACATACACAAATTTCATCAGGCTGCCGTGTCGTTCTGTTGTTATTTGTTTAAAACTAGAAAAAGGCTTCATTGATCCAACTGTTACCGATTAGCCTAGCAACACACGTACTCCTCACGCCTGTGATTCATAAGGTGTAGTTCGTCAATTTTTATGTGAAGAACAGAAAGTAAGTAGAAATCATAAAGTTATACCTTTAGGAGCATGGTAGTAGCAGCCTTAAAAAAGAATTGTATGTGACGAGAACATCATAAAAACTTTCCCATCCACTCAGCCCAATTTTACATGCACCTGTCTATCAAATTATGAGGAAGTCCTGATCCTACATAATACTTCAAAGTTTCCAGTAACTCGCATCCACATGCTCCAAAACGAAGAGAGATCGACAGCAAAATACAGAAATGAACTCTTGTATAATTGTACAGCGCTAAGAGTTAAACTGAAACTGAAGTGGCGAAAGCTTCGCAAATTTCTGGGTCCTCTCTCATGTCACCGTGTTCTATCCTCAACTTTATTAATCTGGCGTTCTGAGCCAATAGCAAGATATTTCCCAATTTCTTTTGCTGATAAAGAGCTACGTCGTCCTGCATACCTTTGAGGAGATGATTTCATATAAAAAAAGTAACGGTTATGAACTGGACTTCTCTGGCTCGCTGGTTCAACCGGAGCGACATGTTTTGCAACGCTAGATTCGCGCCTGACCACAAAGATTCGCATCAGCGGCTGCTCTCTTTGCCGCTCTCCGCGAAGAATTGGAACCCGTTACCGAGAAAGCATCAGGTCCGGATGGAATCCCAGTTCGGTTTTACAAAGAGAGCTCTACGCCATTGACCCCCTGCTTGATTTGCATTTATCGTGAATCTCTCGCCCAGCGCAAAATTCCAAGCGACTAGAAAAGAGTGCAGGTGACTCCAGTATATAAGGAACTAGAAGAACGGACCCGCAAAATTACAGACTAATCCCTAACTAATGTTTCCTGCAGAATCCTTGAACATATTCTCAGTTCGAATATAATAAACTTTCTTGAGACAGAGAAGCTTACGTCCACGAATCACCATGGTTTTAGAAAACATTGCTCGTGCGAAAGTCAGCTTGCCCTTTTCTCACATGATATACTGCGCACTAGGGATGAAGGGCAACATGCAAATTCCGCATTTCTAGGTTTCCGGAAAGCATTTGATACGGTGCCCCATTGCAGGCTGTTAATGAAGGTACGAGCATACGGAATAAGTTCATGGATATGTGAGTGGCTCGAAGTCTTCTTAAATAATAGAACCCAGTATGTTGTCCTCGACTCGAATGTTCGTCAGAGAGAAGGGTATCGTCAGCATTGTCCCAGTGAAGTGTGACAGGACCACTGGTGTTTTCTATGTAAGGGATGTTCAAAAAGTCTCTTTGATTGTTAGCCGCTCGTGCCGTATGCCACAGTGAACATACCGAAATGAAACTCACTGAAATACAAGTTATTAATTTATTGAATATTCATTTTTACTCACAGATTTTCACATTAAATGTTGAAAGTGTCCCCCCTGATGTTGAATACACACTTCAATTCGTCTAATCATGTTTCCAAACACAAGCTGTAACATTTCTTCTGTAACAGAAGCAGTGAAAGTGGATATTGCAGTTTTCAATTCATCAGTGAAAAACGTTTCATTAAGAATATCCCTTCCACTTTGTTGAGCGAAAGTTTTGAAACATTGACAATAATGCAGTCTCTTGCCGTGATCAGTATTTTTCAGTTCTTGCATGACTGTCACTTTGTATGGGAAAAGTTCTAATTTTTTCCTTACAGCTGTGTGGGCCGTTCCGACACTAACATCGATTTCTCGGGCGAGTTTTCTTCCTGATTTGTTCGGGCGCTTGGACATTTTATCAGAAGTATCGAGTAGTTTATCCTCAGACAAAAAGCTAGGACGACCACTTCTCGGCGCATCTGCCACTGAACCCGTACTTCGAAATTTGTTAATCAAATCTCGCACATTATCGCGATGTGGGAGTGTTGTCTCCCGGAAAACTGAATTAAATGTTTGACGAACTGAAACTGTGTATTTACCGCCAGCTTTGAACACCGACGCCGGCACGAGTGGCCGAGCGGTTCTAGGCGCTCCAGTCTGGAACCGCGCGACCGCTACGTCACAGGTTCGAATCCTGCCTCGGGCATGGATGTGTGTGATGTTCTTAGGTTAGTTAGGTTTAAGTAGTTCTAAGAGACCGATGACCTCAGAAGTTAAGTCCCATAGTGCTCAGAGTCAACTGAACCATTTTTGAACTTGTTCGACTAAAAACACACGTTCTTCAATGACTAGCATTTTGACAGTGACAAAAACGAAACAAACGAACAAAGGAAGTAAACGTAAACGTTCACGCCAACACGTAACGACCCACACCAACAATACTACTGACGCTGTCTGAGGTAAACGAAAAAGTGCAATGTTGGGAGAGTCCACTTGAAGGGAAGTAACCCAGACAGGCGAACAATCATACGGCACGCGCGGCTAACAATCATACAGCACTGTGGAGAGACTTTTTGGACACCCCGCACATAAATGTTTTGGCATTCAGGGTGGGCAGTAATCTGCGGTTGTTTGCTGGTGATGCCGTGGTGCACGATAAGATGTCGAAGTTGAGTGGCAGTAGGAAGATACAAGACGACTTTGACAAAATATCCAGTTGGTGTGATGTATGGCAGCTGGCCATAAATGTCGACAAAATGTAAGTTAATGGGGATGAGTAGGAAGATCAAACCTGTAATGCTCGGATATAATATTACTAGTGTCCTGCTTGAGACAGTGAAGTCGTTTAAGTATCGGAGCATAACGTTGCAGAGCGATGTGGAGTGGAACAAGCATGTCTGAACTGTGGTAGGGAGGGCGAATGGTCGACTTCGCTTAGTTGGGAGAGTTTTAGGAAAGAGTGGTTCATCTGTAAAGCAGACCGCATATACTACGCTGGTGAGGCCTATTCTTGAGTACTTCTCAAGTGTTTGGTATCCGGTCCATGTCGGATTGAAGGAAGACGTCGAAGTAGTCCATTGACGGACTGCTAGATTTGTTACCGGTAGGTTGAGATGCTTCGGGAACTCAAACGGTGAACCACGGAGAGAAGGCGAGGTTCTTTCCGAAAAACACTATCCAGAAAATTTAGAGAATCGACATTTGAAGCTGACTGCCGAACTATTCTACTGCCGCCAACATACATCGCGTGTAAGGATCACGAATATAAGATACGAGAAATTAGAGCTCATAGCGTGGCGTACGGACAGTTGTTTTTCCGTCACTATTTGCGAGTCGAACAAGAAAGGAAATGAGTAGTAGTGGGACAGGGTACCGTCCGCTACGTACCGTACGATCGCTTGTGGAGACATCTATGTAGACGTAGAAAACCGCTGGTGCCTCATCCACCAGAGGTCGCTGCGCCGGTAAAGGACGAATCACCCTGGTGCTGCTCAACGCTGCATGACGTGGTCCTCGGACGGCAGTTTTAGGCTTTCATCTTCACCCATAGGAATCGCGGATTTCTTGGACTATTCCAAAGCCTATTTTTCACCGGTTCCGAGCACGTGTTGTTTTAATCATCTCAATGGGGGTCATTCACGCCGATTACAAGTTCAAATGTTCAAATGTGTGTGAAATCTTATGGGACAACTGCGAAGGTCATCAGTCCCTAAGCTTACACACTACTTAATCTAAATTATCCTAAGGACACACACACACACACACACACACACACACACACACACCCATGCCCGAGGGAAGACTCGAACCTCCGCCGGGAGCAGCCGCACAGTCCAAGACTGCAGCGCCTAGACCGCTCGGCAAATCCCGCGCGGCCCGATTACAAGTACCCCGTGTGAGCGTCATGTATTGGACACTCATCCTTGCTATAATCTGATTTCCACCAGTCGCTCACCGGCAGGGAGGGCGAGATACCGTCGAAGGCCGGAGCAGCGTCGCTAGTCTGTACGAACTCTTGCCATTGATGAAAGCAACAGTACGAATTCACTCACTAGGAGACCTGGTGAGCGATGTGACTTGGGTGCGGGAGACTTTGCCGGTAAGAGTTCTGAAAGCGACGAAAAAAAAAATACTCCCATAATACGTCGTTCAGAACGGCAACACGTTTTTTTATCCACGATGGTTTGAGAACATCTCTGTTGTTTTCGTAAATATCACTCAAGAATAAATTGCCACCACCTACACTTTTCGATGAACGATTTAGTTATTTTGCCGTAAGAAGTTTCTAGTCTGCGCCAGTCGTCAGATATCACCGAGGATTTCTTGCACAAATTTTCCATTATGATTGTCGAATAATGTAAGAGGATATTCACGATTTTCTCGTTTATAAAGTCTTATCCATTACATACAAGGAATGAAAATAAGTATAAAGCAATTATTAATTTAAATTTTAAAACTGAATAGTTCAGCAAAGCTGGTATTTATAAACTGAATTGGTCTGTGCGCTTTAAATTTTATTTTGGTGAAAGTGATAGGAATTTCAACAAGATACAAAGAATTCATAGATGCAGTCAAAGCTAAAAATCTTAGATAAAAACTTTTGCTGCTCACATGGCCCGACATGACAACACAGAGAATAGCATTCAAGAAAACTCAAACAGGCTCCCTTTTTATGAAAAAGGAGTATAGATGAATTTTTTGGAAGATATAGAAATACACAGCGCCGTTCACAACAAACCGGGTTGTAACCTGAATGAACGACTACAGCCAAGAAACCAAATGCACCTAAAAAATTTTCCAACTCCTGTAATGCAGTACAAATGGACGTAATAAGTAAACTACCATAGTTAGCTAGTCTGTAAAAGAAAAAAAAATCAGTTTACATTGCCACTAGTTTTAAGAACTTGAATGTATAACATGCATCACGATGTGCATTAAGAAAAAAACACGCTTGCAGTAATGTACATAATAGCTGTAGAAGCAAGCCGCAGCTGCATCAACTTGTTCTTTGGTAGTACCAATCGAGCCACTGGAGGACGTGGTATCAGATGTAAGCACGCGTGTCCGCCATCTTATCCTTATTAAAGCTCGTGTCGAGCATGTTCTACCTCAATGATGCAGACCTCTATGCTGTAATACATAAGGAGAAACCTGTCCTTAAGTAAGTAAAATGTAAAGAGCGTTCAATAAATAATCCAACACATTTTTTTCCTGAAATCAAGTTGGTTTTACTCATATTTCCGATACCCCATATTATTCCCCATTCTTTTGACTACAAACTTCTATTTTTCAACGTAATCTTCGTTCAGTGAGACGGCCTTACGCCCGTTTACTGGGAGTACCAGTATGCCTGCATGCTACCACGCTACTGGCCGACGTCGGAGTCAACGTCTTGCTGGATCAGTAACCCGCCCATCATCCGCGTACTGCTTCCCTTGGAGTGCATCTTTCATTGGGCCAAACAGACGGAAGTCGGAAGGCACGAGATCTGGGCTGTAAGGTGGATGAAAAAGAACAGTCCAGCCGGCCGCTGTGGACGAGCGGTTCTAGGCGCTTCAGTCTGGAACCGCGCGACCGCTACGGTTTTTCTTCTGTTGTTGTTCATCTTATAACGTGTTTGCAAGACACTACCCATTTGGAGCAACTACACTCAAGCGCCAAAGAAACTCTTATAGGCATGCGTATTCTGTCTGTATTGACACATGTAAACAGGCAGAATACGGCACTGCAGTCAGCAAAGCCTATGTAAGACAACTGCCTGACGCAGATGTTAGATCGGTTACTGCTGCTAAAATGGCAGGTTCTCAAGATTTAAGTGAGTCTGAACTTCGTGTTATAGTCGGCGCACGAGTGGTGGGACACAACATGTCCGAGGTAGTTATTTCCCCGTACGACCGTTTCACGAGTGTACCATGAGTATCAGACATCCGGAAAACACCGAATTTCCGACATCGCTCCGGCCGGAAAAAGATCCTGCAAAAAGTGGACTGACAACGACTGAAGAGAATCGTTCAACGTGACAGAAGTGCAACCCTTCCGCAAATTGCTGCCATCAATAAGTGTCAGCGTGCGAACCATTCAACGAAACACCGACATTCGACTGTTGATGACTGGAAACATGTTGCCTGATCGGACGAGTTTCGTTTCAGATTGTATCGAGCGGATGGACGTGTATGGGTATGGAGACAATCTTATGAATCCATGGAACCTGCATGTCAGCAGGGGTCTGTTCAAGCTGGTGGGGGTTCTGTAATGGTGTGGGGCGTGTGCAGTTGGAGTGATATGGGACCCCTGATACGTCTAGATACGATTGTGACACGTACGTAAGCATCCTGTCTGATCACCTGCATCCATTTACATCCATAGTGCATTCCGACGGACATGGGCAATTCCAGCAGGACAATGTCACGCTGCACATGTCCATAATTGCTACAGAGTGGCACACTTCTGAGTTGAAACACTTCCGCTGGCCACCAGACTTCCCAGACATGAACATTATTGAGCATATCTGGGATGCCTTGCAACGTGCTGTTCGGAAGAGATATCCACCCTCTCATACTCTTACGGGTTTATGTACAGCCGTACAGGATTGGTGGTGTCAGTTCCCTCCAACACTGTTTCAGACATTAGTGAGTCCACAGCACGTCGTGTAGCCGTACTTCTGCGGGCTCGCGGGGCCCTACACGGTATTGCGCAGGTGTACCAGTTTCTTTGGCTCTTCTACTCATCAACTTGAGTAGTCGTTTAGTTTCCACTCGCTCCAATTATTTTAAAATTTGGGGAGGAATATTATCTGTCCCATCTTGTTTGACCCCAAGTCTACTTAAACTCTGTTATGGATCTCTTTATCTAATCCCATTTCTTCTATCGCATCATCCGACAAGTCTTAATCATTGCAGGGATCTTGAATGTACTCTTTCCACCTATCTGCTTTTGCCGATGCAGTAGATAATAGACTTCCCATTGTACTCTTAATTTTGACGCCCTAGCTTTTAATTTCACGGACTTGAAATCAATCTTTCCGACAGTGAATTGTTTTTCGGTGTTTTCATTTTTTCCCTGTAGCTTATACGAACCCAAGCACATCCTATTTATTTCATTCGTAAACGAATTAGGAAGTCTCTTAGGAGCTAAGAATGCAAGTACTGAAGGCTGAGATCGCGTCAACTGTTTTCATCTTGGCTATTTTCCCATCAGATGACATGTGAAGGTACCGTAGTTCAACCTTTAGCTAAGTCTAGAAAGAACTACTGATCTCAAAACTGGTGTATTTAAGTGATTTCGGGATCCTTACCAACGCCGGTTTCTAACAAAACTTCATTTTATTATGAGGACTACATTAATGAAAGAAATGAATGATCAAACGTTGCATGTTGTCAGTGAAATTACCATTTTCCCCAACATTTTACGTTTCCAGCTAGCACGAACTAAGATGCGGGTTCGACTGCCACTGCAACGGCTGCTTTTTGTCATTTGCTTACGTTCAGACACGTAGCGACGTTGTGAGAACATGCTGCCTAATTTCAGTATACAAATATTTCTCCAGTCCGTATTTGGTGATTTATTCTCCGTGATTGTGCTGCTAAAAGCAGATGATACATAGAAAACTGTCCCAGTGTCATAGTTGGTAGTACGAGCAAACGTGAAATTTTCAAGGAAAACACTGCAAGTTTTCGCTGTCAGCAAACCAACCTTCCCAGTCCGCAGCGGACGTTAGAACTCCCACATTACATAAGCACTCTCTGCACTTCATGTGCTGTCATCTGCTAGCATAGTCTTCCACCAAAATTGAAATATTCATTTTTAGAGTATCGTCATCGTTATTGTGCCTCATAGTGGTATTACTTGTAAAATCTTTCTCACATCTCTCTCTTAGATGAAGGCTACGTATTTTTTTCTATAATTCTACAAAATTCACAAGTCTCGCAATTTTGAACACATCGCTTTTTGAGTTAACGTTGCTTTCTGATTTTTTTGCTACTAATGGAAAGCAGTTACAAAATTTTTATTTATTGACTGCATGAGTAAATATTTACTTTCGTTCTGATCGGGGAAATTACAGCCATGAAAATAACGGCTTTGGGAGCAAACGTAATTTTCTCAATGCTTTTATACCGCAGCTCTTTTTTCCTGCAAGTGCGGACATTCGTTTATTGGCTGCTGTGAAAAATGTGCTGTGATTGAGAGAGGTGTGGGCGGTCCGAAAAACTGCTGAATGTAATTTCCCTGCGGTCTGTGATCCTTGTGGCTGACCCTAGTCAGAGGAAATTGCGGTGCACTTAATTAGGTGCTCTGAGCACTGCCCCACTTTATGGAGAGGACTTACTACTTCTGTGCCATCCCTGGGGAAGTGATTAATTTCTCTCCCGCTAATAAGGTTGAGCACATTCGTTGAAATCCAAGGTAGCAACTTTTACCCTGCTGAGAAATCGTTTTAATGTGAGCTCTTTGGTTTCCTGTGGAATGGAGGCCATCGATCTACACGACATTCACGTGAAAAGTTTAAAAAATGCTTTACTTGCAATTCTGATAGGATGTGTAGCTTTTCACATTAGAACTGCTATTTTGTTGTTTTGTTGATAAACGTTAAACCGTTGGTTACCGCCTTGGTAACATAGTTCAAAGGACGGATGAAGGCAACGGCATGCCACCCCGAACAGGACCGTATCTGGTAAATTACTGTGGCGTTCCAACAAACATTCGAATTGGTGAAAGCTTCACTTTACAGTTTAGTGTCGAAATCACTGTGGCCTTCCAACAAACATTCGAGTTGGTAGCTTCACTTTACAGCTTAATGTAGAATCAGAACAACGACGAGATTTGTCTTCTATGGATACACTCTGTGATCAACAGTATGTAACGCGGGATTGACAATTAGACGTCAGGCGGGCCAACCAGTATAAAAGGAGGCGGGTATTACTGTGTTAGCCCCTATTTCAAAAAGAGGAAAAACCCAAAGTTGTCAGACAGCTACCGCTCGATTAGTCTGTTGCCCACACTCGGCAAAATATTGGAACGCGTGCTGCGATAGCGTCTCAAACACTATCTGGAAGAAAATAAGATCATCCGCCACGAATAGTTTGGCTTCCAGCCAGATCATAGAGTCCATACAACTCAACCTGAATAGACGGAACTCCACAGTTCGGGTTTTCCTAGATATCGAAAAGGCATATGATCGGGTGTGGCCGGCAGCAGTGGGCGAGCGATTCTAGGCGCTTCAGTCCGGAACCGCGTGACTGCCACGGTCGCAGGTTCGAATCCTGCCTTGGGCATGGTTGTGTGTAATGTCCTTAGGTTAGGTTTAAGTAGTTCTAAGTCTAGGGGACTGATGACCTCAGATGCTAAGTCCCATAGTGGTCAGAGCTATTTGAACCATTTGATCGGGTGTGACGTGAGGAGCTTATAGTCAAACTAGTCGATCAAACCAGTGTCCCTGACTTTACATCAGCCTGACTGATAGCTTTCTGCAGGACAGGCGCCTGTTTGTACAAATAGATGGGAAGAAATCATCACTGAAAACTGTCTCAGCTGGCATCCCACAGGGAGCGGTGATACCACCATGCCTGTTTAATTTGTATATTAACGACATTCCCACCATTCAACACGTCACAGCCAGTCTGTTCGCCGATGACAGGGCCTTACTAGCCTCTGGAAGGAACATCGAGCAACTTGTCAACAGGATGCAGCGACAACTTGTCGACGCCGGACAACGGGCAAAGAGCAATAAAATCACCCTACACCCTACGACAACTGCAGCAATACTGTTCACGAAGAAACGGCCAGAACGAGGACGCGACTTGCCGTCAATGGACAGCCAATACCCTGGACTACGACGACGAAATACGTGGGAGTGATACTGCATAAAGGGATGACTTTTACCCCACACTTACGAGATAGAAAATTGAATACTTTGAAGATGATGCTGGCACTCAAGCCGTTTTTCACGAGCAGGAGCCACTACAAAACAGGTGTTTGGAGTGGAGCCTAGGCGCCTCAAGGTGGGCCGGGACGAGAGAAATACACGAGATGACTGGAGGAAAATACGTCGCTGGGAAGAAAAAAATGGCTCAAATGGCTCTGAGCACTATGGGACTCAACTGCTGAGGTCATTAGTCCCCTAGAACTAGAACTAATTAAACCTAACTAACCTACGGACATCACAAACATCCATGCCCGAGGCAGGATTCGAACCTGCGACCGTAGCGGTCTTGCGGTTCTAGACTGCAGCGCCTTTAACAGACGAGTATCGGAGAAATGTCCTCCAACTTGCGAATGTAGGCCAGGCCCTACTACAAAGTTGGCACAAATACAAGGTCCCTCGGGCCATTATTGGAGCCCCACAGGACCATCAAAGATGATGCAGTCTCCAGTTATTCCATATTTTACATGTAAATAGTTACTGTCACTCACTCGTACAACTACCTAATCAACACCTTTAAAAGACTCAAGGACACGTGAGATGTTCCTGAAACTTCTTGGCAGATCAAAGTCGCGTGCTGGACCGAGACTCGAATCACTGACGTTTGACACTCGCGGGGAGTCCTCTTAACGACTGAGCGACCCAGACAAAGCTCACGACCCGCCTTCAGTTCTTTACTTCCGCCCATATGTCATCTGCTACCTTCGAAACTTCACAGAATTTTTCCTGCATACCTCGCGGGACTAGCACTTCTGGAAGAAGGCATACAGCGTAAGGGTTCCTTTCCACAATCAATCTTTCACTCTTCAGTGGAGTTCGTGTGTGTGTGTGTGTGTGTGTGTGTGTGTGTGTGTGTGTGTGTGTGATTTAAAAAAATAAAAGAAAAGAAAATAAGTAACCTGATGGGGGATTAAAATTGTATGCCAGACTTACACTCAGACACGGAACGTTTACTCTCGCAGGGACGAGAGAAAATAGTTTTGAAGAAGTGAAAAAATATCGTCCTGGTACGCTTCATGTCCTATTTCTAAAAATTCTCTTTTCGCTGGAAAATAAGTCGTATCACACAAAGCTACAGCTGAGTAGGTCGTCACTGTTACGAGTAAATTAAGTGGAAGAAGCTCTTAAGACGCATCAATTTGCTGTAAACAACATCACTGAGCTCAAAATGAGTTTAAAAAGCACGTGAGTGGAATGTTCATTGTGACATCAATGGTCTTAAAATAATAAAGCCGGACGCGAAACGGCGCCTGGGATGCGGGCAAGCCGACGAACCGCTGGAATGTGCTGTGCTGTGCAAGCTAGTGGTATGACGCCTGTAAATCTCATAATTCGACACTTTCAACTGTCGTAAATCTCGTAATTCGACATGTCACACATCAAGTATTAAGAAAAAACGACAATCTGCTTTTAATTGTAAATAAAATGATGCCCCTTTCACTTAATGCCGTTGATAAAGGTAACGACTAACATTACTGGTAGCTGATGATGTCTGCGTATATTCTGCTAAGAAAAATACAATCACAGGGTCTATTAGCGCCGGCCGCTGTGGCCGAGCGGTTCTAGGCGCTTCCGTCCAGAATCGCGCTGCTGCCACGGTCGCAGGTTCGAATCCTGCCTCGGGCATGGATGTGTGTGATGTCCTTAGGTTAGTTAGGTTTAAGTAGTTCTAAGTCTAGGGGACTGATGACCTTAGATATTAAATCCCATAGAGCCATTTTTGTCTCGTAGCAAACTCTGGCTAACTGTCTTTTAACGGAAATCAATTAATATTAACTGGAATACACAGGGCTTGGTGCTAAAGTGTAAGACGTCAGTCGTGAGCGACATCAGAGCATAGGCTGACACACACATTTTTTAACACTCTTTTCTTCTTGTTCCACAGTAGCGGGTTGTAGTCCCCGGGTCGGTGCCAATTATTTAGCGCCTCCAGCTCCTTCGCAGTCGTCATCCGTGTACTTCTTCCCGAGAACGTCAAAGCTGGGAGGCCTCTCCGAAGCTCATCATTGACGACAATATGAAACAGATTTTCGCAAAACCATTAACACACTATTCGCCATTAAAATTGCTACACCACGAAGATGACGTGCTACACACGCGAAATTTGACCGACAGGAAGAAGATGCCGTGATATGCAAATGATTAGCTTTTCAGAGCATTCACACAAGGCTGGCGCCGGTGGCGACACCTACAACGTGCTGACATGAGGAAAGTTTCCAACCGATTTCTCATACACAAATAGCAGTTGACCGGCGTTGCCTGGTCAAACGTTGTTGTGATGCCTCATGTAAGGAGGAGAAATGCGTACCATCACGTTTCCGACTTTGATAAAGGTCGGATTGTAGCCTATTGCGATTGCGGCTTATCGTATCGCGACATTGTTGCTCACGTTGGTCGAGATCCAATGACTGTTAGCAGAATATGGAATCGGTGGGTTCAGGAGGGTAATATGGAACGCCCTGCTGGATCCCAACGGCCCCGTATCACCAACAGTCGAGATGACAAACATCTTATCCGCATGGCTGTAACGGATCGTGCAACCACGTCTCGATCCCTGAGTCAACAGATGGGGACGTTTGCAAGACAACAACCATCTGCACGAACAGTTGAATGACGTTTGCAGCAGCATGGACTATCAGCTCGGAGACCATGGCTGCGGTTACCCTTGACGCTGCATCACACACTGGAGCGCCTACGATGGTGTACTCAACGACGAACATGGGTGCACGAATGGCAAAACGTCGTTTTTTCGGATGAATCCAGGTTCTGTTTAAAGCATCATGATGGTCGAATCCGTGTTTGGCGACATCGCAGTGAACGCACATTGGAAGCGTGTATTCGTCATCGCCACGTAATTGGTACGGGGTGCCGTTGGTTACACGTCTCGGTCACTTCTTCTTCACAATGATGGCACTCTGAACAGTGGACGTTACATTTCAGATGTATTACTACCCGTGGCTCTACCTTTCCTTCGATCCCTGTGAAACCCTACATTTCAGCAGGATAATGAACGACCGCATGCTGCAGGTCATGTACGGGCCTTTCTGGATACATAAAATGTTCGTCTGCTGCCCTGGCCAGTACATTCTCCAGATCTCTCACCAATTGGAAACGTCTGGTCAATGGTGGCCGAGCAAGTGTCTCGTCACAATACGCCAGTCACTACTCTTGATGAACTGTGGTATCGTGTTTAAGCTGCATGGGCAGCTGTACCTGTACACGCCATCCAAGCTCTGTTTGACTCAATGACCAGGCGTATCAAGGCCGTTATTACGACCAGAGCTGGTTGTTCTGGGTACTGATTTCTCAGGATGTATGCACGCAAATTGTGTGAAAATGTAATCATACGTCAGTTCTAGTATTATATATTTGTCCAGTGAATACCCGTTTATCATCTGCATTTCTTCTTGGTGTAGCAATTTTAATGGCCAGTAGTGTAGAAAGTTTTCCTCCCCAACTGCCGCCCTTCTCCTATGACTTGGCAAATGTTTGTAATTCATTATCCTACCTTACGTTTGGGAATAATGTTTCACGGGCGAATAAAAAACGGATGTGGATTTTTCTCTATTTTCTCTTTATGTCTTGCTGTTCAGAGGAGGAACACTGTGGCACGACCTTGCACTGTGAAACACTTTCGGAAAATGGAATACAGTATCTACGTGCATTCGAACGTCTAGTCTCGCTAACTTGAACAAGTGGTGACCTGTTAGGAGTGTCCAAGCTGCAGGGGATAGCTTTTATGTCCTCTGACTGCGAACAAGCTTGCCGCATAGTGTTCCCGACACTCGCTCTTCCCATCCCACACTGATGAAACCAGAAAGACATGGGTGTTTATTGGCCAGCTTTTCTCGCTAGTCGCTCGTTTACTCGCTGCTGCGTCCTAGAAAACCGGCTGCCACCGTTTTGCAACGACCACTGTTACCGCAAACGAGGTGTATTTTATACGAACTACGCTAGAGTTAATACATAAGCTGGAAATAACGAAAAAATATACGAGTGTATGGATTTATACCATGTCCCCACTTTACATACGAGTCTGAGCCTATGCAAGAGGATCACTGGCGAAACTGCCAATATTAATATGGCTAACTTCAAAGTTAAGGATTTCTCTATTATTGGTTACATTTTAAATTTATAATGTTATCGTAATATAAGCTCACCACGGAAAGTATTTGCCACCCCCCCCCCCCCTCCCCCCCAAAAAAGGTAGCTTAACGCTGCCTGAAACTTTGATAATGACTTCAGTTCTACGAGGAAGAAAATGGTTCAAATAGCTTTGAGCACTATGGGACTCAACATCTGAGGTCATCAGTCCCCTAGAACTTAGAGCTATTTAAACCTAGATAACCTAAGGACATCACACACATTCATGCCCGAGGCAGTATTCGAACCTGCGACGGCAGCGGTTGCGCGGTTCCAGACTGAAGCGCCTAGAACCGCACGGCCACACCGACCGGGTACGAGGAAGACAGTCCACAAGTTGCATCAGGTATGCCAAGTCCACCTGAAGCCGCTCGTAGACATCCCAAATTGCGGACTTCTTAGGCTGTTACGTTTCACAGTTACTTTCATTTATCCCAAGACATTTTCTACGCGATTAAAACCGGGTGTTCGTGGGAGAAATTGCATCCGTCAGACGAGTGACGTGTAGTGCAACTTTCTGAACAAGCCTCTCCTCATCGTAGAATACAGAAGTGTCCACACAACACTCGTCTTGAAGATGTAGAAGAAAGGACACCACTCTGTCACCGTGAATGTTGAAATAAATATCCTGGGTCATGTTCACGGCTACCAGGGTAAGCACACCCGAGTCTTCTCCTCCTCCTCCTCCTCCTCCTCCTCCTCTTCTTCTTCTTCTTCTTTTTCTTGTTCTTCGGACGACTAGGGTTGCCACTGTTTGTCTGCTTCATTCCGTGGATGTATTGGACCAACTACCATCCCATCTCTTGTTTAGTCCTCTGGCTAGCCGTTTCCTTTGTTGTCGTCCATGTTTACAAATTTTAGCTACTTTTGTGGGGGTCCATGCTTTCCTAATGATCCGTCCAATGTGTTTTTGTCTTCATGCATTTATTCATATCTTGTATTCTACACTGTTCCGTTGTTCTTTTTTCCCATATGGTTGCTCCTTAGATCTGTCTTAATACCTTCATTTTCACAGCCATTAACTTTTGTATGATCTTTTTCGTTTCTGATCTATTTTGTGCTGAAAATATCAAAACAGTACGCACCACTGTTTTATATCTTTTATTTTCCAAACAGTTGTCATAAATTTGTTTCTCCATGTAGTATTTTGCAGGCATTCAGCTATCCTTGCTGGATTTGTCTCTTGATTTTTCACTTCCGTGGTTAAGTTTTTATACCTGGCCATAACAGTGTCTAGATGTTCATCACATGTTCAGCTGACAAACTATCTACTTCTAATTTACGTCGTATAGGTGCTTTTTATATTACCGTACTCTTAGTTTTCTTAGATGAGATTTCCGTGTTATATTGCGTAGCTTTTTTATTAAATTGGTGAAGTAACCTTTGTAGCCGCGTGGGATTAGCCGAGCGGTCTAAGGCGCTGCAGTCGTGGACTGCTGCTGGTCCCGGCGGAGGCTCGAGTCCTCCCTAGGGCACGGGTGTGTGTGTTTGTCCTTAGGATAATTTAGGTTAAGTGGTGTGTAAGCTTAGGGACTGATGACCTTACCAGTTAAGTCCCATAAGATTTCACACACATTTGAACATTTTAACCTTTGTAAAGTATCCTCATTCTTTTGTATCAGTACACCACCATCAGCGTAACATATATTATTGACCACTTTATATCCCATTTCATAGTCTGGTTTACCGAGCGACGTGACGCAGTGGTTAGCACACTGGACTCGCATTCGGGAGGACGACGGTTCAATCCCGTCTCCGGCCATCCTGATTTAGGTTTTCCGTGATTTCCCTAAATCGTTTCAGGCAAATGCCGGGATGGTTCCTTTGAAAGGGCACGGCCGATTTCCTTCCCAATCCTTCCCTAACCCGAGCCTGCGCTCCGTCTCTAATGACCTCGTTGTCGACGGGACGTTAAACACTACCCACCACCACCACCACATCCAGCTTCGCCATACACAAGGAGTATGTCTGTGTATTCCGCAAACGTGTACTGCACAATGTTTCCTCTATCGGTGATGCACAGGTATTGACTAGTACATGCACCAGGCAAGTGGTCCCCCAACAGGGTGTAAGCCAAAGTACGATTATGTGTACCCTGCGTGAGACTCGCTACTATCCCAATCATCTGCAATCCCATGGAGGCCACACTGAACATCTGTTGTGACTTGGATGCGATGCAGCTCTGTACTGTATTCCAGGATGATTTGTTGTCATTGCACGCACACCGTCATTTCCGGACACATGTTCATAGGACCATTATTCCTCCATTTGCAGTGGGGAATTCGTCAATGCAGTTTGTCGATTTTATTCACCCTGTACCCTCAAGTCAGGCCCAATCCATGGTACGAGAAACAAAGCCAAAACACCCTCCCCATTATAGGCTCTCATTGGTCGTCGCAGCAGTAAGCGCCTTGCATCAGTTGAAAAGACGCAGAAGCACTCGTGGTATCACGCTACACGTCTCCAGTGAGCCAATGGCAACTCTCTGTGTTGTTTGCCCCACTGAAGACGTACAGCTGGCCGGAGTGGCCGAGCGGTTCTAGGCGCTACAGTCTGGAGCCGCGCGACCGCTACGGTCGCAGGTTCGGATGCTGCCTCGGGCATGGGTGTGTGTGATGACCTTAGGTTAGTTAGGTTTAAGTAGTTCTAAGTTCTAGGGGACTGATGACCTCAGCAGTTAAGTCCCATAGTGCTCAGAGCCATTTGAGCCATTTTGAAGACGTACAGCTTAATGTGCTGCGGTGAGCAATTGCCTTTTCCGAGGTGTCCGACTACAATTCTCTAATGCATGCGGAAACCATTGCAATGCTTGCTTGGAAATTGGTCGAGATGAACCTGTATTCACTGGCAACGGCAATCGCTGTCAGGTTTGAAACTCACTGCAACTGTCGAGGCGTCAACACGTCTCAGGTTACTGTCGGTTGGGGTATTCTTACGACAACTCTTCATATACCACGTTGCCCGGCTGAGAGCGGTGTACCATTCTATGTAGACACCTTGGTCAATCTGCGTTGATAGGGCAACAAATCAGACAGCTTCATTCACGATGCGATCATTGGTAGATCCAAAAACCATAGCTCGTTTCTGCCATTCTGTCACGTCTCCATGGGGACCAATGTTAGTGAGAGAATTGCTTATGACGCAGTGCCGCGCGCACACACTCACTACCTCACGTAAGTCATCGTTGGGGTGTCACTGAACGCTTGGCATCAGTTCAACACCAAATGCAGCGCTCGAAAGCGACCAGAGCGCTCTTCTACCGAGACGCTTAATATTTTGTCTGGTGACGTTTTAACTGCCAAAGAATTTTTATTTCATGACGCGAACGTTGTAACGTCGCTTATCCATGCCAATAATGAATCTAGAAGTCCCAAGTCAAATAATTCTCTATTGCCCTCTCGTTAATGTATGAAAACTTTGTGCAGGCTGCGAGTGGCTCGACAGTATGGGGTTTCCAGAGGTGTCAGTGTAGGAAATACTACTGCACGGCCCAGTTTGATGATGCGACGCCGCTGTGCTTCATATTCCTAAAGGCAACGATATTCTTCTCTAATAGGACTACTTTCTGATTTCAGGACAACGAGAGGAAAGGAAGACACTCCCAGAAGAGAATGGATTCCTTACCGCAGACAATAGTCAGAGTAGGTGTTGAATGATCCTATTTCAAAGTAACACGACTAACAAAAAGTATGTGTTGTGTCTGAAAACTAACCCTAACCTTTACATTGCCATACACACACACACACACACACACACACACACACACACACACACACACACACACACACACACACATAAACGTCATTGTATTCCATACTAAGAGTTACAAATTTGTATTTCGTTCATGTCTTTGGAGATAGATTTAATCAAAACCATTTTACATCTTGTCGATGACCTATTGGCAGCAGCTGTGCTAGAGATTTTTCTGTCAGTAATTTATTGACTTTACACTCATTGCAGATTCTTAACTACATCAAATCTTCTATTGTCACTGGAATTTATGTTGTTTCGTGGGAACTGAAAATGATTACATACTCTCTGCTCACCAATGATGATGGACGAGCATAAGATACTCTGAAATGGGGTTACTAATTTGCGCGAAGATATAACTTTTTGGTAGTATGTTATGTTATGTTAACTTGGGACCTAGAAACGACGGAGAGGCTCCGTCCCCGCCGCAGCCGCAGTGGTCCGCAACCCCACGACGACTGTCGCAGTCCACTTCACCCCTCCGCCACCCCACACCGAACCCAGGGTTATTGTGCGGTTCGGCCCCCAGTGGACTCCCACAGGGAACGTCTCACACCAGACGAGTGTAACTCCTATGTTTGCGTGGTAGAGTAATGGTGGTGAACACGTACGTGGAGAACTTGTTTGCGCGGCAATCGCCGACATAGTGTAGCTGAGGCGGAATAAGGGGAACCAGCCCGCATTCGCCGAAGCAGATGGAAAACCGCATAAAAACCATCCACAGACTGGCCGGTTCACCGGACCTCGACACAAATCCGCCGGGCGGATTCGTGCTGGGGACCGGCGCTCCTTCCCGCCCGGAAAGCAGTGCAGTCCGCACGGCCAACCGGGTGGGACTTTTGGCAGTAAGTGACAGAAGTTGAAAGATGACCGCTCTGAATAACGCAAGTATTCCGTCGCATAACGGGAAACTCTGGGCTAGAATTGTGTGAAGCGTCTGCATAGTACCTGTAAACGCCTCAATTCGTCGGGGTTGCGCAGCATAACAGAGCCAAAAGCAAAACCTAAAATTTAGTACATTTTTAAATAGCTTTTGCGAAAGTCTTAATTGCACGTCTCAGAAAGCATTATGTGACTATTTCGAGAGCTTCAAGTGCTTTGTAAAGGTACGGTGTTCATTTAAAAAGACATGTAGCTCAAAGAAAAAAGTTCAAATGTGTGTGAGATCTTATGGGACTTAACTGCTAAGGTTATCAGTCCCTAAGCTTACACACTACTTAATATAAATTATCCTAAGGACAAACACACACACCCATGCCTGAGGGAGGACTCGAACCTCCGCCGGGACCAGGCGCACAGTCCATGACTGCAGCGCCTGAGACCGCTCGGCTAATCCCGCGCGGCGACATGTAGCTCCTGATCACTCCATTCATAGAAATTCACGACTATTAACATTAGAAGGGGGTGCTCGTTCTTTTGCATCCGATCCTTGATTCAAAAACTTTACGATCTTGACGCTTTATTATAATACAAAGCGCGTTTTAGTGAAATCCCTAGTGAAAAAAGAAAGAGAGGAGACCTATAGAACGTTTATCCGTCTTCACTGTTATCTTCATTATGCACAAAAGACTTTTTACGAGATTTGTAACACAGTGTCGCCAGTTCATACCCGTAGCCGCTGTGCGCGATGGGATGGCTTTGCGAACCAGATTCTCACAGCTACTGATAGGGAAGGTTTTGATGTTGGCTGTAACTGGTACACATATTAATCACTCTTCTACCCGAATGTGTTCTTGAATAAACAAAACTCGCGCTTTGGCGGTTCAATAGAAACTACTGCAGTCTGCCAAAGTTACTGTTTCGGCTGCGGTACGCGACGGAGACATTATCGGCCACCTTTTTCATGCGAGAATCGAGAACAAGTGAATGTTACGTCGCAGTTATGGAACAATCAGTCGCCACACAGCCGGCGGTGCATGATCGACTTCGCGCTGAGTGGTTCATGCTAGATTGGACCCGAACATATCGTAGCGAACAAGCGTTTCGCTTTTCTTGGTGAATTTTTAGGGAGTAGACTCATTGCGTGCGATTATACGACATTTAGTAGGGCAAGCATGGATTGGTTTCGATGTTCACCCGATCTGACTCACTGTCAGTATTTACTATGGGATACATTGAAAGACACTGTCTGCCAGAAATATCCCACTGCCCTGGACGAACGTGAATCGTACTTTCTGTTGAGACACCACAGGATGTAACAGCAAATTTCTTCACTTGTTTGCGCCACCTCTCTACTTCGAGGAGTGGACATTTTGAAGAGATTGTTTTGCGAAGACTGCTCCCAGAAGGTGAGATTGTTTATGCATGCTGGTACGAAGTGCCATCTGCTAGCAGATTTTGTAATTACTATTTCGAACTTCTGTATATAATTCTTGCTAAACTAAAACTAAACTCCTTCCGAACAGGCCATGATGGCCCAACGGTACCGACCGGCCGCCGTGTCATCCTCAGACCACAGGTGTCACTGGATGCGGATATGGAGGGGCATGTGGTCAGCACACACCGTTCTCCCGGCCGTATGTCAGTTTCCGAGACAGGAGCCGCTACTTCTCAATGAAGTAGCTCCTCATTTTGCCTCACAAGGGCTGAGTGCACCCCGCTTGCCAATAGCGCTCGGCAGACCGGATGGTCACCCATCCAAGTGCTAGCCCAGCCCGACAGAGCTTAACTTCGGTGATCTGACGGGAACCGGTGTGACCACTGCGGCAAGGCCGCTGGCATATAATTCTTGCTGATGCACAATAAACGTACCGTTTGTTTAAGTCTTCTATGGATGTTTGTTTCTGTTGTGTTCTCCAACAGTTTATCGAACGTAACTTCTTCTACAATACAATAGCTGGCTGTACAATAGATGTAGACGTCCGTCGATCTAAACGGAGATGTGGTTCCTCTCGGTCGGCTGGTACTTCGATCGGCGGTGCAGCGGCTTCGGTGATATCTTCTCGTAGACCCTGCTATAGCGGTTGCCATTAGCAGCGGACGAAGACTGGTCTGCCTTCGACCGGCCGGGCCTATATAGTGAGCTGGAGCCAATAGAAACCCGGCGTAGGAATCCATAGCCGGATATGTCGCGGCGACCTCTGCAAGGAAAGGTTCCTATTAATCGACTGGAATCTTCGGCGTGTTTACCTGATGTCTTCGCCTGTTTGGCTGTTGGTTTGTTTCCCTCATAGCGTGGCTGTTATGCTGTGCTGCCTGTCATTTAGGGGAACCCGATGGCAGACAGTACAGTTTCCATTTTTTTTTTTTTTTTTTTTTTTTTTTTTTTTTTTTTTTAATTTTGAAATGATGAATCCCTGTGATGGACATCCCGTTAATAGATCGTCCTTGAACAACTAAATGTGTCTACACTGGTGAAGCCAAATCCGTGGCCGTAGCGGGTCCGCCGGTGGTTAGCGCAGTACGAGAGCCAGTAAGCGATGCAGCAGGAGACCCTAAGCGCCCAACACGATGCAAAGCAGCACCGCCCGTACTGTTAAGCCTTTTCTGCACCGAGCGAACACCAGCTAACGAGCTTTCTCTCTGCTGTAAACGGCAGCTACCTCCAGCGAACAGCATCCGGTCGTGTCTGCAGGTTCTCACTCGTGTCATCAAAGGAAGGTCGCACCCTCAGCTCTGTCTTAAGAGCACAGAAACCAATTGTTTCTGCAGTCCATAATTTCGTACCCATCTACTACGTCGCTAGTAAGATAAAACTGCCCAGGAAAATATTTCATGCACCATAAGATAGGGCCGGCCGGAGTGGCCGAGCGGTTCTAAGCGCTACAGTCCGGAACCGTGCGACCTCTACGGTCGCCGGCCGGAGTGGCCGAGCGGTTCTAGGCGCTACAGTCGGGAACCGCGAGACCGCTACGGTCGCAGGTTCGAATCCTGCCTCGGGCATGGACTTGTGTGCTGTCCTTAGGTTAGGTAGGTTTAAGTAGTTCTGTTCTAGAGGACTGATGACCTTAGAAGTTAAGTCCCATAGTGCTCAGAGCCATTTGAACCTCTATGGTCGCAGGTTCGAATCCTGCCTCGGGCATGGATGTGAGTGATGTCCTTAGGTTAGTTAGGTTTAAGTAGTTCTAAGTTTAGGGGACTGATGACGTCAGCAGTTAAGTCCCATAGTGCTCAGAGCCATTTGAACCATAAAATAGGCAGCCCGATTTACATCACCCGCACCTGGAGCAGATGATGTAAGTTTGGTTGCCTCTGTTAAGGTGGATTAAATACACTCCAAGACAAAAAGAAAAGAGGCATCTGGAAGAAATTACCCGAATGGGACGCAAATCAGCACATCCGATGTAAATACACAAACAAATGTTTACAGTTTCAGAAAAATTGGATGATTTATTCAGGAGAAAGTCAGTAACGCGTTGGTCCACCTCTGGCCATTATGCAAGCAGTTCTTCGGCTTGGCATTGATTGATGGAATTGTTGGATGTCCCCCTGAGTGGTATCGTACCACACACTGTCCAAATGACGCTTTAGATCATTAAAATCCGTTGCTGGTTGGAGGGTTCTGCCCATAACGGAGTATACGCGCGCTCAAGACCGAAGTTATCAACGTGCCCATAATGCTTCGAACTTTGTCAATTGGAGAGAGGTCCAGCGATCTTTCTGGCCGAGGTGTTAATGGCATTAGCACAAAAACAGTGCAACAGTTTTAGTTTTTTGCAAGCCTTGCAGCAGAGAAAATGATAGAAACAATATAGAAGAAACAGCTCTTTCATTTACAGCAAGGAAAGCATGTAACATTCTGCTGGGTACAGTGGCACGTGGGAATCCGGGGAAATGAGCAAGCATACAAAGCAGCCAAGAGGCTTGCAGGGAACATGACGTTACACGGTGTGGCGTTCCCCTGCAGACTGTCATTTCGCTGTTGAGTCAGAGAGCCACAGAAGTGTGCAGGGAGGAGTGGCTGGCGGCGAACGACAGAAAGCTACGGCCAGTGAAGTCAACCTCCGGTCAAGGTATTACTGCTGCCGCCACACCAGCGGGATGAAGCGGAGACCTCCACCTCCTGTTACAACAATGGCCGCCAACACATCGCCCCATGGCGTGGCAGGTGGACACCCCACTCTGTGGCTCCTGTGGTCTGTAAACCGTGGTACGCCGCATTTTATCATTCAGTTTTATACTGGGTGATTATAATTAGAACTGCAGCTATTCACAGACATCCTGGGTAGCTATCCAATGGCAGCAAAACTTGGTAGATATTCTAATAGGGTCATCCAGAACCGATTTACGCTGGAAAAGAATTAGTTCCAATTTTGGCTACCAGGTGCAAATCTGGCGCTGAGAACGCAAGAAAGGTGTATAGAAATGTTTCCATAAATAGTGGAACAGGAACGGGCAGTGAGAAAGTCATCATGCTGATTTTATTACTAACTGCCACTTGCACACTTTGTTAAATGTGAGCACTGGACACGTCCACCTGATGCTGCATCCCTAAAATGATGTGGTCAATAGTTGTTCGCAGCAGTAATTACTGCCGTTTACATAAAACAGTTTTACTAACACCTCGTGCTCTCTCTTCTCGACATCCGTACCGTTTACTCACGTTATTATTTGTCAAATGACAGTGTGGTTGTCATGCAAACAGTGTACAGCGCCAGATTTGCATGTGGTGGCCAAAATTGAAACTATGTTTTTTCCTGTGTAAACCGGTTCCACATTAACCCATTAGTATATCGAGCAAGTTCTGCTGCCACTACACTCCACGCCGGAACTCCGTCAGTAACTGCACTTCAGTCATAACCATCCAGTCTACTGATGTGATTCTTCAGTTTCTCCCGGTGTATTCCTTGCTCGAACAGTCCACTGGTGTACTGCCGGTCCGTAGTGTCCAACGGACACAATATTTCGGTGATCAGACATGTCGCCATCATCAGGTGCGCTAACGAACTGAGCTCCTGAGGGCGGGCGGCCGTATTAAATCCCCTCCCCTCGCGAGGCGTTCTCTCCGCGGTCCGCGCCCATGCGTCAGCGGTCGCTGAGACGCTGGCGTCGACTTCTGTGGCAGCGTCGGTGTAATTGCCTCGTCCGCCCTAGTCGCCCGTTCGTTTCCTTGGCTGAGCGTCTTTTTAATTAGACGCAATGCTGGTTCCCCTGCCCTGCTACGGTTGTAGCCGCAATCTCGGTTGATGAGTCCGTCCCTGGTACGAATTTCGATAGCCTCTCTAACGACGCAGTATTTAGATGTCTGTGTCGAGACCCTGGTATATTGGTAGTCCATTTCGTGATTTTCAGACAAACAGTGCTCTGCGACCTCCGACTTGTTGGGGTACCCAAGTCGAGTGTGCCTCTAATGTTCTCGGCAACGATCTTCGATGGTGCGCACTGTCTGTCCAACATAAGACAGTGTAAGTGTCTTCCCACACTTACACGGAATGTGGTATATGCCGGCCTTCTTCAAACCGAGATTGTCTTTGACGCTTCTCAATAATGCTTGTGTTTTATTTGGTGGACAAAAGAAAGTTCCTACTCGGTGTTTCCTCAATATCCGTCCTATTTTCCCCGATAGTGCGCCATAGGCAGTGGCTATCTCTTTCTCCGTGACTTTTTCCGTCTCCACACGTTGTACTGTAGAGATGGGGTGGAGAGCGCGTCTGATCTGCCATTCCGAGTACCCGTTTTTCCGGAATACAGTTTCGAGGCATTCGAGCTCTTGGGGATGGTGCGCGCCCTGTGCACCAGTGTTTTTAGCACCCCATTCCTCTGAGCAGGGCGGCGGCAGCTACCCGCATGCAAATACAGGTCGGTGTGCGTTTTCTTCCTGTATTTTCATGCGGATGAGTTCCAGTACAGCACTCGTGGCTGCCGCATCGCGGTCGCGAAGTGGGGCCGAGGCAGTGCCAGATAAGTTTTACAGTTTGACGATAATCTACGTATTTGTAGTTTTAGCTTGACGATGTCCGCTATGGACAAACGGTAGATACTGTTATTCTGAAGAAGGTTGGGTTATCCCGACTGAAACCTAGGTAAATTCTAGGTAAACGGTGCAACTGAGGCTGTTCATTATTAAAGTTAAAATTAATATTTATACAGTTGCTGACAGGGCCGAGAAATGTTGAAGATGTTTAAGATAACAAGTTTATTTGTTCCCTTAAATTGCTACGGCCCACAAGACACATGTGTGTTGGGGGCAGAAAAATACACCTAGACGGAGAAACAATGTAAACATAATTTAAATTAAAATTTTACGTACGTAATTTATCTATTTATTTCTGTATCTATTTTTCTTACGAATTCGACTAAACCAGTCAATGTAGCGTATCTCACGCATGATTAATCATCAATGATGTAATGGTGTAGGCGATGGGAAGAGTTTACAGTATATACCTCGTCCAAAAGTGCCTGATTCAGCAGTGACTATCCTACTTCTACGGACATCGCTGGGTGTAAAACATCGAACTTTGTTGCCTATATTTTAGACGTTCTTTAGCCGTATTTTCATCTCTCTGTACTGAATTCGTACTACTACTGCATTGCAGCGGTGAAAAGCCTGAAGATGGTCTGAGGAAAAAGCCGAAACCTGTTGATAACAAATAAAAAATCTGAAAACGCGATCGCGACTTTTTATTTGATATTTAGGAGAAAGAATGTGCGATCACTGGATAACCAGGGCAGTCAGGACGCCGCTTGCTTGTGATTTTTTTCTTTTGTCCTCTGCTGAATTCCTGTCTCTAATTCAATATAAATTTACATGAAAAACAGTTCTAAGCACACACTGGACGAATTACGCTATAGACGTCTTCTGCGGACAGTCCCCTGGCTCACAAAAGTCGCGTTGATCTAGTCAGGCACACACTCATGGTACCCCTGCCTGCCATCTAGTCAAATAGCAGGTCATTCACCAATGGCTGCGGAAAACTACGTATCGCCTACCTACCACGCGAAGTGTGCTGCCACCGTCTATATACGTACAGGCGCGAAATTTAAAACGGTGTGCGGTATTCTGGCGTTTGCGACTTATTTACTGACTCACCCTCGTAGATTCAAATGTAATTTGTGAATTGGAGGCCGGCCGAAGTGGCCGAGCGATTCTAGGCGCTACAGTCTGGAACCGCACGACCGTTACTGTCGCAGGTTCGAATCCTGCCTCGGGCATGGATGTGTGTGATGTCCTTAGGTTAGTTAGGTTTAAGTAGTTCTAAGTTCTAGGGGACTGATGACCTCACATGTTACGTCCGATAGTGCTCAGAGCCATTTTTGTGAATTGGAAGGCTACTGTGCAATATTTCCTTATAAGCAAAATGCAGATGGCTATTATATTCTTTGTTGCGGTAGCGCCGAAACGATAATCATTTGAATGGCGCCGGATGTAGTAGTCCTCGTGGTAATTTGACGTTACTATCATGCCTTCTCCTTCAAGAAGTTGCAGCTTTAATGGTCAACAGTGCACTTGACGTCGTTTGCCTTGATAAATCACCACTGTTACTCTTGAAGACTGCGTATGCCGCTAGTAATTGAAATGGAAGGTATAAGTGTTACTTAAAGAGAAACTCTAAAGCAAAGTATTTTTCCCCGTACTTGGCACATGAAGTGGTTCATTTTGCTTACACAAAAGGAGGAACTGTTATGGTTATGGAGGAAGGGGTGTCCGCCCCAGTAGCTGAGTGGTCAGCGTGACGGATTGCCGTCCTCTGGGCCCGGGTTCGATTCCCGGCTGGGTCGGAGATTTTCTCCGCTCAGGGACTGGGTGTTGTGTTGTGTTCATCATCATTTCATCCCCATCCGGCGTGCAGGTCGCCCAATGTGGCGCCGAATGTAATAAGACCTGCGATATGGCGGCCGGACCTGCCCCGCGAGGGGCCTCCCGGCCAATGACGCCAAACGCTCATTTCCATTTCCATGGAGGAAGGGGTGATGGTGAGGCAGAGTGGTATCAGGAACCCTGGACTGATCTTCGTGATGCTTTACCATTCATGTTACTATTTCAGTCAATGATTTAACTTTATAGGGCGAAATACGTAAAGCATAACACTACATAGCACTTAATCTTCTGATGTGAAAAAGTTTGAATGTGTAATCTGTTGTTCCTCTCATGTTACGGGAGAAAGGTGCGGGTTGATACAAATGATTTGGGAGAGAACATTGTAACACTTATAGCAAGACACCGTGGAAATATTCTCTCAAAGTACTTGGAAGTTTTTCACTTACACCGATACTCTAAATTCGCATTCCGCAGCGTAACCAGTGTACTTGATAATCGCGTTTTGAAGTACGTGTTCCAAAACTGCGTTATTTATGAATGTTTCACTGCCCTTTATTTGCTGTGTAGTGGAGTGTACTTTCTATTTACCTGTTTTAATAACTTTAGGTGTAGGTTTTCTGTGCCACGCTACAAAACTCAATATCTCCCTTTCGCTGCTTCCTTATTCAGCAACATGGAGTATGCGCCAACGTCCGTCGCTGGCTGGTGGAAAGTAAACACTACTCTGATCGAAGCGGCAATTTCATGCCCCATTTATGTGCTACCTCTCACGTAAGGTAAACGGAAGACGACCTGAGCTTCCAGTCAAAGTCAAACAAAGGAAGCTCTTTTATTCTGCTCTTTTATTCGGCTTTACGTATTTAGATAAGTAGGAGAGCGAACACGGTGTTTGGTACCGACTGGGAACTATACAGTTCTCGTAGGCTAAGAAATGTTGGTAAATGACGAATAAGACGAGAATGCCGCGAAATGACTAACAAGGCTCTCTCGTGATACCAACAGCGAATTCGGCAACAGTCTGCATGTATCTGCTCGCGCCTCTCGCGTTTCCATGAAAGCTCGTCAGCAGCATTCGGTAAATCGAACGCAACGTGTCCTCTTCGTCTCGTCTCCGACTTCTGAGAAGCGAGTGACCAAGTCGCGTGACTCGTATCTGTGAGGAACCGGACTGAAGTTCTCGGTCAGGCACACGGGTTTAGAATTTCCGCGGCGCCCTTAAATTTTCTCCGGCCAATCATTCCAGTCAATCGTCGCCCATATAAATTAATGATACAATTCTAATGATCCACATGTTAACGGGTCAATACAATCAAACATTCCTTCTCTCTGAACAGCACGGTAGCTGCACAGTAACGAAACAAACGTCTCGCGGGCCCCTCCCCGAATGAACTCGTGCTGTGAATATCGACTAAATTAATACCCGGACGTTTTGCGTTAATAACGACTAACCTTTCTCTTTTGTATGTGCCTGTCGACGACTCAGCACTTCTGCTATTCCGTGAGCGGTCTCCCGCAGTCCTAACTACACTGAAGAGCCAAAGAAACTGGTACACCTGCTTACTATCGTGTAGGGCCCTCGCGAGCACGCAGAAGTGGCATAGCACGTCGCGGCATGGACTCGACTGATGTCTGAAGTAGCGCTGGAGTCTATTGATACCATGAATCCTGCAGGGCTGTCCATAAATTCGTAAGGATACGATGTGGTGGAGATCTCTTCTGAACAGCACGTTGCAAGGCATCCCAGATATGCCCTGGGGACTCTGGTGGCCAGCAGAAGTGTTTAAGCAAAGAAGAGTGTTCCTGGATCCACTCTGCAGCACTTCTGGACGAACAGGGTGTCGCATTGTCCTGCTGGAATTGCCCACGTCCGTCTGAGTGCACAATGGACGTGAATGGATGCAGGTGATGAGACAGGACGCTTACGTACGTGTCACCTGTGAGAGTCGCATCCAGACGCATCAGGGGTCCCGTATCACTCCAGCTGCACATCCCCCACACCACTACAAAGCCTCCACCAGCTTGAACAGTCCCCTGCTGATATGCACGGTCCATGGATTCATGAGGTTATCTCCATACCCGTACACGTCCATCCATACAATTTGAAACGAGACTCGTCCGACCAAGAACATATGACATCAACAGTCCAGTGTCGGTGTTGACGGACCCAGGCGAGGCGTAAAGGTTTGTGTCGTGCAGTCATCGAGGGTACACGAGTGGCCATTCGACTTCGAAAGCCCATATCGTTGAATGGCTCGCCCGCTGACCCTTGGCGATAGCCCAGAACTGAAATCTGCAGCAATTTGCGAAAGGGTTTCACTTCTGTCACGCTGAACGGTTCTCTTCAGTCGTCGTTGGTCCCGTTCTTACAGGATCTTTTTGCGGCCGCATCGATGTCGCAGATTCGATGTTTTACCGGATTCCTGATATTCAAAGTACACCCGTGAAATGGTCGTACGGGAAAATACCCACTTCAGAACTACCTCGCAGATGCTGTGTCCCAACGCTCGTGCGCCGACTATAACATTAAGCTCAAACTCACTTAAAACTTGATAACCTGCCATTGTACGAGGGTCACTCCAAAAGAAATGGTTCAAATGGCTCTGAGCACTATGGGGCTTAACATCTGAGGTCATCAGTCCCCTAGAACTTAGAACTACGTAAACCTTACTAACCTAAGGACATCACACACATCCATGCCCGAGGCAGGATTTGAACCTGCGACCGTGGCAGTCACGCGGTTCCGGGCTGAAGCGCCTAGAACCGCTCGGCCACCGTGGCCGGCAAAAGAAATGCACACTATTTTTGTAAAAACACAGTTTTCATTCTGCATGTGTGAAAGTTTTAAGCCGGACGGAGTGGCCGTGCGGTTCTAGGCGCTACAGTGTGGAGCCGCGTGACCGCTACGGTCGCAGGTTCGAATCCTGCTTCGGGCATGGATGTGTGTGATGTTCTTAGGTTAGTTAGGTTTAAGTAGTTCTAAGTTCTAGGGGACTGATGACCACAGCAGTTAAGTCCCATAGTGCTCAGAGCCATTTGAACCATTTGAAAGTTTTACAGTGTGTAGATACATCCTTCCCGCTTGATTTCAAACATAGTTCAACCTGTTCCCGTGAGTGGTGCCGTCACAGTATGTCTTCAAGATGGCTGCTACACTTGACGTTCGTCAGAAGCAATGTGCTGTCATAGAATTCCTGTGCTGTGAAAACGAGACAGTGGGAAACATCCACAAGAGGTTGAAAAAGGTGTATGGAGATGCTGCTGTGGATCGCAGTACAGTTAGTCGGTGGGCAAGCAGGTTACGTGATGAAAGCGGGCACGGGAATATTGAGGATTGTCCTCGCAGCGGCAGGCCTCGTACAGCACACACTCCAGACAATATGCAGAGAGTTAACGAATTGGTGACTCCTAAGCCGGCCGGGGTGACCGAGCATTCTAAGCGGTACAGTCTGGAACCGCGCAACCGCTATAGTCGCATGTTTGAATCCTGGCTCGGGCATGAATGTGTGTGATGTCCTTAGGTTAGTTAGGTTTAAGTAGTTCTAACTTCTAGGGGACTGATGACCTCAGAAGTTGAGTCCCATAGTGGTCAGAGCCATTTGAACCATCTGACTGCTGACGGACGCATCACAGTGAACGAATTGTCACACTACGTTGCGATAGGGGAAGGAAGTGTTTGCAGAATACTGAAAGTGTTGGCGTTAAAAAAGATTTGTGTCAGGTGGGTTCCCAGGATGTTGACAGTGGCTCACAAAGAAACAAGAAAAACAGTATGCAGCGAACTTTTGGAACAGTACGAGAATGGTAGAGATGAATTTCTTGGAAGAATTGTGACTAGTGATGAAACATGTCTCCATCATTTTTCACCAGAGACGAAGAGGCAATCAATGGAGTGGCATCATGCAAGTTCACCCAAGGAAAAAAAAAATAATTCAAAACCACAACTTCTGCTGGAAAAGTTATGGCTACGTTGTTTTTCGATTTCGAAGGACTCTTGCTTGTGGACATCATGCCTAGTGGAACCACCATAAATTGTGATGTATATGTGTCGACAATGAAGAAACTTCAAGCTCGACTGAGTCGTGTTCGACCACATCGGCAAATGCAGGATGTTTAGCTGTTGCACGACAATGCAGGGCCACATGTCAGTCAAAAAAACATGGAAGCCATCACAGAACTCGGGTGGACAACACTGAAACACCCGCCTTAGAGTCCTGACCTGGCTCCATGTGACTATCATCTCTTTGGGAAACTGAAAGACTCTCTTCGTGGAACAAGGTTTGAAGATGACGACTCCCTTGTGCACGCTGCCAAAGAGTGGCTCCAACAGGTTGGTCCAGAATTTTACCGTGCGGGTAAACAGGCGCTGGTTTCAAGATGGCGTAAGGCAGTTGAGAAGGATGGGAATTATGTGGAGAAATGTAAAAATTGTTGCTAAAGGATGTATCTACACACTGTAAAACTTTTAAACATCTACAATAAAAGACTGATTAAAAAAAAATAGTGTGCATTTCTTTTGGAGTGTCCATCGTAGTAGCAGTAATTGATGTAAGACTCTTGTCTTATATAGGCGTTGCCGACCGCAGCGCCGTATTCTGCCTGTTAACATATCCCTGTATTTGAATAGGCATGCCTAGACCACTTTCTTCGGCGCTTCTGTGTAGTTAATTTGACTAGCGCGGAGAGCTACGTCAAAGCAGGCTTCGTACTGAAGACGACTACAGTCACAATAGCAAACACGTACGGCGGGAGGTTGTTACGAGCGTCTGGAAGAGACCGTCTAAAAGGGAGACAGCAGCGACATCGTCGCTGGCAGAACGTTGCCCCTTTCCTCAAAAGAGCATAAGGACGTCTGGCGGAGACAGTTGGCGAGTGCTCATACTGTAGACAAGCAAGCGCGGCGCGGCGCGGCGCGGCGGTGTAAAGCCTCGCCCGGGCTTCGTGCTACGGGTCTGCACTTGTCGTTGCGGTACCTGCTGGCGTCCCTGATCTTTAGCCGCCGCTCTCCTTTCCCTCTGCCACGCGGCATCCTGCGGGGACAATAGCCTGCGTCGCCGGCCATTCTGCCGCCCTGACCGCCTCCAAGAACATGTAAGGCTCTTCTAATGAAGAACGCGCTTGTTCGCTTACTTTTGCGGCGGTTTTAAGTCCCATCAACGTCGAGATCGTAGAAACGGAGTGCTCAGTCTGATGGTCGCAGAGCAGGAGGGGAGGGAGGGGGGGGGGGGGGGGAAAGACTGGGAGACGGCGGGAGGGGGAGGATGTGTCTTCATCGATGGAATCACTCTAGCATTCATTTGTAGTTATTAAGAAAAAAACATATAAAACATACTAGAATTTCGGTTCTGCTCCTCTCCCATGAGCCTATTCTCGAAATCTGCGATCGCTCGCATCTTTGAGTGCCACGGTAATTTTTTTTCAAATGGTTCAAATGGCTTTGAGCACTATCTGAGGTCATCGGTCCCCTAGAACTTAGAACTACTTAAACCTAACTAACCGAAGGACACCACACACATCAATGCCCGAGGCAGGATTCGAACCTGCGACCGTAGCGGTCTTGCGGTTCCAGACTGCAGCGCCTTTTAACCGCACGGCCACTTCGGCCGGCCTTTCCTTTTGGGACAGTAGTGACGTCTAAGATTTACTCTTGATTCATTTCTCCTTCTGCTATACGTAGTTTGTGGATATCTACTACACCTTTAACTTCTCCTTAAAGTGGTGCCATATTCTAGGAATTGACGTGTTTTTGTAAGCACCATTCTCAGTTCTGCAATAGATCTTCTCCTTCGCATTGTAATTTGTATTCATCTTGTATATTATTTGAGCATACACTGCTCTGATATATATTCAGCAAGATGAAAAACTGCGTAAGAAACAAACGGTCGGTTATTCTTGTACCAGAATATTCCTGTTTAAGACATCTATACGAGACTGTAGAATGAAATCTCTTCAGGTTTATCCGCTTTGCCACTGTCAGCGTCCACACTGTCGTCATTATGCATGTTGGATACCATTAATATATTCTTTCCTACAAGAATTGACATCGTGAAGTATGTGGAGAACGCTATATTTATTTTCAATGTGAAATTTATTTTTCTAGATCGCATATTCATAAAATGATACAGCTGGTTTTGATTGCTCTAGTAATCATCGTCTGATCGTTAAACTATCGTCACAGTGACCAATACGTCATATGTGGTATGATCATGTTCCGAGTTATTAAAGCTAAGAATTTTTCATGCCTCAGTATTTCGGTATACTACCGGTGGCGACTTACTCGCTGTAGCGCCATTTTGGTTCAGCACTATGGGACTTAACATCTGAGGTCATCAGTCCCCTAGAACTTAGAACTACTTAAACCTAACTAACCTAAGAACATCTCACACATCCATGCCCGAGGCAGGATTCGAACCTGCGACCGTAGCGGTCGCGGAGTTCCAGATTGAAGCGCCTAGAACCGCTCGGCCACTCCGGCTGGCAGCGCCATTTTAATGATCTGAAGATGATTACTTGAGCAATCGAAATCGGTCATATCATTTTCTAAATCTGAGGTCCAGACAAATAAGTTATTAATTCTTTTTCTGTTTTCTGTTTGGAACTTATGACGAAAGGAGGCAATTGTTACCTGGGTTCTCTACAAATGCAAAATTGCTGCTGTTTACTGGCCTACCTTTTAAGCACTGCGCCACATCGCACGGTTATCTGTTGGCCACTGCACAGTGTATTCATCTAAGAACCCCAAGTGCCGAGTGCATACCGTCTTGGTTGAAATGTCGGCTCTCGGGATTTACTAGGGTCTTTCAGCGTTGGGCACAAACACACAATGGCAACCGTCTGTTACATTAAGTTTCGGTGTTGCCTGACGAACGATGTGTGTTCCAAACTTCTACGGCGTTTTGAAGAAGTGGGTGGCCCTTTAATTGTGTTGCACAGTGTAGCAGAAGTGAGTACGCGTCTACGAATATATATATATATATATATATATATATATATATATATATATATATATATATATATATATATTCCACAAAGAGAAATGTTAGCGAGATGCAGAGAAATCAGGCTTAGTGGAGTATGTGTGTGTGAAATCTTATGTGACTTAACTGCTAAGGTCATCAGTCCCTAAGCTTACACACTAACTTAACCTAAATTATCCTAAGGACAAACACACATACCCATGCCCGAGGGAGGACTCGAACCTCCGCCGGGACCAGCCGCACAGTCCATGACTGCAGCGCCGGAGACCGCTCGGCTAATCCCGCGCGGCTTAGTGGGGGATGCGTCCTTTTTTTTTTTTCCTTTTGAAGTAAGTGTACTGCTTCCGAGACTTTAACTAGGGAACTGATGCAGGATACATACATTTTTCAGAATACTAAAGCACGATTTTGTATATGTCGTGGTCCTGGCGGAGGTTCGAGTCCTCCCTCGGGCGTGGGTGTGTGTGTTTGTCCTTAGGATAATTTAGGTTAAGTAGTGTGTAAGCTTAGGGACTGATGACCTTAGCAGTTAAGTCCCATGAGATTTCACACACATTTGAACATTTTTTTGTATATGGCGTGAAAGCAATTCGTCCAAGAACTGCTAAGACCAATGTCAATATGAGAGTCTGTTTTCCAGATTGGCGATCACCCTTCGGTTTTTCATTACTGGTGATTCATACAGAAGTTTGATGTAGGTCCTACTCCTTAAATGCGCACTTTTCATTAGTATGTTTCTTAGTACTGGACGCTTGCGACAATTTGTTGAATTCATAAAGACAGTTTAAAGTAACAATGAAAATTTTATGCTGCTATCTCACCGTGCATTGAGAGAATTATGAAATTCATAAATGGCATTCGCATACGACGAGGGTTATGGGTCGTGAACTGTAATTTAGGAATACAAAGACAGTAATTAAAAATGCGGAGTGAGCCGCGCGTGGCTCGCGTTTATCCCGTTTATTGTTTGTCGTCTTCTATGACGGTACTGTCTCCTCGTTTTCTTATTCCATTTACTGGCGTTACTACCTTCCTGCGTACTTGCCCGCGAGCGGCAGCAGCACATATCGGTAAGTGCACCGTCGTACCATCTCTGGAACGACCGATAGTATTCCCAGGTCTTAGTGTGTCTGGCAGTGAGTTCGGGACGGACCAGCAGTGTAGTCGGGACTTAGTAGCAGTGAAGTCGGTGGGGCGGGAGGGGGGGGGGGGGGGGGACGGAGCGCCACAGAGTGAAGCGCCGACAGCCAATGCTCGCCGACCGCTGGCGACACACATGAACTGTCCGACGGAGGGGTTTGGAGCGGGACAACTGTTGGTTGGTCTTCTCATCGGCCGACGTATACTTGGTCCTTTCACCGTTTCCGGGCCTGGCAGTCGGTCGGTTGGCGTGGAGCAGCGAAGAATTCTCCACGGGGCGTAGTTTGGTCGGGGCCGCTAGCGGCCTCTACGCGGTGTCGGAGTGTGTGGGGCTGTTCCCATTGCTACGAGGTCCGTGGCTCACCGACCCTGGACACGGAAGTTGAGTTTTGATTTAATCTACCAGCAAGTCAAGACTGTTCATATTGTGTCGTTCGGAGTTCGTTGTCAGCTGTAGGGATATTCGGTGGGTTCGCTGACTGTCGGCGGTTGGGTTGTCGTCGGATCGACAATGGTTGGACCGACTGCCTGTCTCACCTCAGGGAGCGTTAGTGTTTGAATTCCAGGCCGACCCTCGAACATCTGAGAGCCCTTGGGTGTACTGCCCATTTTTTTTATTTGTTCTTGTTGTTTGTACTTGTATGACTTGTAGCCGATTTCTTTTTTAGTTACGGTTGTTTTGCCCTAAAGACGTAAGATTCCTTAGGACTTCTGCCTAATTTAAAGAACTGTTTCACGTAAGGCCTTTGGTATTTTAAAGGTTTTAATGTTGTTGAATTTTAAGTTATTGGCATTCAGGCATTTTTAAATTAAGTCCTAAAGATTAAAGCTGTGTGTTTAAAAAAAGTTTTTTTTTGAGCTCCGGTAATGTTTGATCAAATAATAAAGTTATATGTTCGAGTGTAACTGACAGCCCCTTATTTTGGCCCCTTTCCACAATTTAAACTACCTGTCCTGTCCTGCAGGTTAAGCTGGGTATCTCAAGGACAGTTGACGGATTGCTCCCGACGAAGATGGAAACACAGATGATGAAACTTAAAGAAAGTTGAGAAGTCTTTAGAATTTTTAGAACACGCTTATGGGTCAACGTGAACAAATACAATGTATTGTAAATGCATAGATAAGAAGACCCTTCATTATATGATTGAACGATTGTAGAAGCAGTTACCTGCATAAAATATGTAGGAGTAGGCGTTCGGACGGATATGAAGTGGGACGCGCACACAAAATTAATCGCGGGCGAAGCAGATACCTGACAGATTCATTGGAAAATCCTGAGAAAATGTAGTCCGTCGACAAAGGAAGTAGCTTACAAAACACTCGTTCGAGCAATATTTGAATTTTGCTCGTCAGTATGAGATCCGTACCGTACAGGACTGATAGAGGAAACGGAGAACATCCAAAGTGCAGTGCGTTTTGTTACAGGTTCATTTAGTAAGCGCGAAAGCGTCTTGAAGATGCTCATTCAACTCCAGTGGCAACACCGCAAGATGACGGACTGCATCACAGTATGCTCTACTGTTAAAGTTCCGAGAGCGTAGGTTCCTAGAAGAGTCAACCAATGTATTGGTTCCTACTACCGTACCTCGCGAAAAAGACCGTCAAAATAAAATTAGAGAGAGTCAGGACCATGCGGAGCCTTCCCAGCAATCGTTCTTCCAGCGAACCATATGCGACTGGAACATGGAAAGGGGACACTGACACTGGTACACAAATTGTCGTCCACCACACACCGTTAAACACCATGCGGACCGTAGGTATACCAGGAAGCTAGCAGCGGTTTCTTGTTTTCAGGTTGCTCTCTATGAGTGAAGTACATTACTTTCTGTGTCCCATAACTCTGTCCGTTGGTGGACGTATCATAAAAAGTTAATGATTCTCTCATTTAACCGTTTCCACATTTCTGTAGAGTACAAAGAAAATGATTGCCTCTGCGGCCACACTTCGTCTTTCAAACTGAAGCGAGGGAATGTTGTTTCACAGCTCAGGTTACGTGACTTGCCACTGCACAGCTGTCAGCGTGAGAAACAGGAATCAAGGCTGGGAGTAAGACGGAAGTACACTACTGGCCATTAAAATTGCTACACCAAGAAGAAATGCAGATGATAAACGGATAATCATTAGACAAATATATTATACCAGAACTGACATGTGATTACATTTTCACACAATTTGGGTGCATACATCCTGAGAAATCAGTACCCAGAACAACCACCTCTGGCCGTAATAACGGCCTTGATACGGATGTAGCCTATCGCAGATGGCGTGTACAGGTACAGCTGTCCATGCAGCTTCAACACGATACCACAGATCATCACGAGTAGTGACTGGCGTATTGTGACGAGCCAGTTGCTCGGCCACCATTGACCAGACGTTTTCAGTTGGTGAGAGATCTGGAGAATGTTCTGGCCAGGGCAGCAGTCGAACATTTTCTGTATCCAGAAAGGCCCGTACAGGACCTGCAACATGCGGTCGTGCATTATCCTGCCGAAATGGAGTAGGGTTTCGCAGGGATCGAATTAAGGGTAGAGCCACGGGTCGTAACAAATCTGAAATGTAACGTCCAATGTTCAAAGTGCCGCCAATGCGAACAAGAGGTGACCGAGACTTGTAACCAATGGCACCCCTTACCATCGCGCCGGGTGATACACCAGTATGGCGATGACGAATACACGCTTCCAATGTGCGTTCACCGCGATGTCGCCAAACACGGATGTGACCATCATCAGAATCTGGATTCATCCGAAGTAATGACGTTTTGCCATTCGTGCACACAGGTTCGTCGTCGAGTACACCATCGCAGGTGCTCCTGTCTGTAATGCAGCGTCAAAGGTAACTGCAGCCACGGCCTCCGACCTGATAGTCCATGATGCTGCAAACGTCGTCGAACTGCTCGTACGGATGGTTGTTGTCTTGCAAACGTCCCCATGTGTTGACTCAGGGATCGAGACGTGGCTGCACGATCCGTTACAGCCATGCGGATAAGATGTTTGTCATCTCGACTGTTGGTGATACGGGGCCGTTGGGATCCAGCAGGGCGTTCCATATTACCCTCCTGAACCCACCGATTCCATATTCTGCTAACAGTCATTGGATCTCGATCAACGCGAGCAGCAATGTCGCGATACGATAAACCGCAATCGCGATAGGCTACAATCCGACCTTTTTCAAAGTCGGAAACGTGATGGTACGCATTTCTCCTCCTTACACGAGGCATCACAACAACGTTTCACCAGGCAACGCCTGTCAACTGCTGTTTGTGTATGAGAAATCGGTTGGAAACTTAATTCATGTCAGCACGTTGTAGGTGTCGCCACCGGCGCCAACCTTGTGTGAATGCTCTGAAAAGCTAATAATTTGCATATCACAGCATCTTCTTCCTGTCGGTTAAATTTCGCGTCTGTAGCACGTCATCTTCGTGGTGTAGCAATTTTAATGGCCAGTAGTGTATTTAGAGAATATTCTAAATATGTACGAGCCCTGGTGCAGCTCAACAGCAACACTTTTGCCATTCCTTGGCAACTAGCTGCAGTACCTTGCTCCAGCCGCAATATTGACCGGCATATTGCGACATAGCCACATACTGTAGCCCTATCGAAAGCAACGCTATAGCTGCCACTCATTGCAGTAAAAGATGCGCCGCGTGAACGCAGTTTAGAGCCAGCTGTTTGCCCAGAAGGCCGCTAAAAAGACTCGTGTTGAGTCAGGTCGGGCCAGCCACCTGGGAACTCCACGGAAGTGACGCAACCCTGGCATTCCAGGCGTGCACAGTAATAACCAGCTCAGCCGGACACGCGCTGCTGCCGCGGTCACCTCGTTAGGGCTTTGGTGGCGGAGTAGGGTGTGGGGGAGGGAAGTGACTCACACAGGTGTTCCAGTCACATACCGCGGTGAATTCACTTGCTACTAAACCATACGAACATTTAGCCTCTAGAGAGTTTAGGGCTGTTATCAACAATAGCCTGCAGTCCAAGAACATGTAAAAAGTGAGTAGGAGGGTCACACAGTCTGTCTCCAGGTGCTTCCCATTTTAAATCAAATGAAATAGATACACTCTAAGGCAAAAAAAGACGCACCACGAAGAAATTATCAGAATAGGCCGGACATCAGTAGATGTACGTTTACAAACAAACAAATATTTACAATTTCAGGAAAATTAGATGACTTATTCAAGAGAAAGAGATTCATAAACTGATCTAGTCTGTAACGCGTTGATCCATCTCTGGCCCTTATGCAAGCAGTTATTCGCCTCGGCATTGAATGATAGGGTTGTTGGACGGCTTCCTGAGGAATGTTGTTGTTGTTGTGGTCTTCAGTCCAGAGACTGGTTTGATGCAACTCTCCATGCTACTCTATCCTATGCAAGCTTCTTCATCTCCCAGTACCTACTGCAAACTACATCCCTCTGAATCGGCTTAGTGTATTCATCTCTTGATCTCCCTCTACAATTTTTACCCTCCACGCTGCCCTCCAATACTAAACTGGTGATCCCTTGATACCTCAGAACATGTCCTAACAACCGACCCCTTCTTCTAGTCAAGTTGTGCCACAAACTCCTCCAAATTCTATTCAATACCTCCTCATTAGTTATGTGATCTACCCATCTAATCTTCAGCATTCTTCTTTCGAAAGCTTCTATTCTCTTCTTGTCCAAACTATTTATCGTCCAAGTTTCACTTCCATACATGGCTACACTCCATACAAATACTTTCAGAAACGACTTCCTGACACTTAAATCTATACTCGATGTTAACAAATTTCTCTTCTTCAGAAACGCTTTCCTTGCCATTGCCAGTCTACATTTTATATCCTCTCTACTTCGACCATCATCACTTATTTTGCTCCCCAAATAGCAAAACTCCTTTACTACTTTAAATCCCTCATTTCCTAACCTAATTCCCTCAGCATCACCCGACTTAATTCGACTACATTCCATAATCCTCGTTTTGCTTTTGTTGATGTGCATCTTATATCCGCCTTTCAAGACATTGTCCGTTCCGTTCAACTGATCTTCCAAGTTCTTTGCTGTCTCTGACAGAATTACAATGTCATCGGCAAACCTCATAGTTTTTATTTCTTCTCCGTGGATTTTAATACCTACTCCGAATTTTTCTTTTGTTTCCTGCTTGTTTGATGACTGGGTGTTGTTTGATGTCCTTAGGTTAGTTAGGTTTAAGTAGATCTAAGCTCTAGGGGACTGATGACCATAGATGTTAAGTCCCATAGTGCTCAGAGCTATTTGAACCATTTTTTCCTGCTTGATTACTGCTTGCTCAATATACAGGTTGAATAACATCAGGGAGAGACTACAACCCTGTCTCACTTCCTTCCCAACCACTGCTTTCCTTTCATGTCCCTTGACTGTTATAACTGCCATCTGGTTTCTGTACAAATTGTGATTAGCCTTTCGCTCCCTGTATTTTACCCCTGCCACCTTCTGAATTTGAAAGAGAGTGACCCAGTCAACATTGTTAAAAGCTTTCTCTAAGTCTACAAATGCTAGAAACGTAGGTTTGCCTTTCCTTAATCTTTCTTCTAAGATAAGTCGTAGCGTCAGTATTGCCTCATGTGTTCCAGTATTTCTACGGAATCCAAACTGATCTTCCCCAAGGTCGGCTTCTACCAGTTTTTCCATTCGTCTGTAAATAATTCGTGTAAGTATTTTGCAGCCGTGACTTATTAAACTGATAGTTCGGTAATTTTCACATCTGTCAACACCTGCTTTCTTTGGGACTGGAATTATTATATTCTTCTTGAACTCTGAGGGTATTTCGCCTGTCTCATACATTTTGCTCACCAGATGGTAGAGTTTTGTCAGGACTGGCTCTCCCAAGGCTGTCAGTAGTTCTAATGGAATGTTGTCTACTCTAGGGGCCTTGTTTCGACTCAGGTCTTTCAGTGCTCTGTCAAACTCTTCCCGCAGTATCATATCTCCCATTTCATCTTCATCTACATCCTCTTCCATTTCCATAATATTGTTCTCAAGCACATCGCCCTTGTATAGACCCTCGATATACTTCTTCCACCTTCCTGCTTTCCCTTCTTTGCTTAGAACTGGATTTCCATCAAAGCTCTTGATATTCATGCAAGTGGTTCTCCTTTCTCCAAAGGTCTCTTTAATTTTCCTGTAGGCAGTATCTATCTAACCCCTTGTGAGATAAGCCTCTACATCCTTACATTTGTCATCTAGCCATCCCTACTTAGCTATTTTGCACTTTCTGTCAATATAATTTTTGAGACTTTTGTATTCCGTTTTGCCTGCTTCATTTACTGCATTTTTATATTTTCTCCTTTCATCAGTTAAATTCAATATTTCTTCTGTTACCAAAGTGTTTCTACTAGCCCTCGTCTTTTTACCTATTTGATCCTCTGCTGCCTTCACTATTTCATCCCTCAAAGCTACCCATCTCTCTTCGCGAGATATACGTAGGAGGGAGTAATATACTGCCTGGCTCCTCGGTGAAGGTGTGTACTCGAAACTTCAACAAAAGCCCGCACCAAGCTACTGAGCGTCTCTCTTGCAGAGTCGTCCATTGGAGTTTATCTATCATCTCCTTAAAGCTTTCGCGATTACTAAACGTTCCTGTAACGAAGCGCGCTGCTCTGCGTTGCATCTTCTCTATCTCTTCTATCAACCCTATCTGGTACGGATCCCACACCGGTGAGCAATATTCAAGCAATGGGCGAACAAGTGTGCTGTAACCTACTTCCTTTATTTCGGACTGCATTTCTTTCGGATTATTCCAATGAATCTCAGTCTGGCATCTGCTGTACCCACGATTCATTTTATATGTTCATTCCATTTTAAATCACTCCTAATGCCTACTCCCAGATAATTTATGGAATTAACTGCATCCAGATGCTGACCTGCTATATTGTAGCTAAATGATAAAAGATCTTTCTTCCTATATATTCGCAACACATTACACTTGTCTACATTGAGATTCAATTGCCATTCCCTGCACCATGCGTCAATTCGCTGCAGATCCTCCTGCATTTCAGTACAGTTTTCCATTGTTACTACCTCTCGATATACTACAGCATCATCCGCAAAAAGCCTCAGTGAACTTCCGATGTTATCCACAAGGTCATATATGTATATTGTGAATAGCAACGGTCCTACGACACTCCGTTGCGGCACACCTGCAATCACTCTTACTTTGGAAGACTTCTCTCCATTGAGAATGACATGCTGCGTCCTGTTATCTAGGAACTCTTCAATCCAATTACACAATTGGTCTGATAGTCCATATACTCTTACTCTGTTCATTAAACGACTATGGGGAACTGTATCGAACGCCTTGCGGAAGTCAAGAAACACGGCATCTACCTGGGAACTCGTGTCTATGGCCCTCTGAGTCTCATGGAAGAATAGCGCGAGCTGGGTTTCACACGATCGTGTTTTTAGAAACCCATGCTGATTCCTACAGAGTAGATTTCTAGTCTCCAGAAAAGTAATTATACTCGAACATAATAGATGTTTCAAAATTCTACAACATACTCGGGCAAGCATGTCCTTCGTCACTGATGCTATGGCATTATGGATCCGGTCCTTGATAACGAAATCCCACAGGAAAAAGTCAGAGGTTGTCAAATCCGGTGACCGTGGAGCCCAGCTGAGACATGCTAAGTCGCCAGCTCCACCAACGGTTCGGTCCAGTTTCGTTCAGATATTCACGCACTTTGCGACTCCAGTGAGGGAGACCCCGTCTTGAAAAATGAATTTGTGTCGTGGCCTGACATAGGTGGGAGAGGGGAAAAAAAAGAGGTTGCTGGTCAGTCTGCGCTCCCGAGCGGTACAGAGCAGAAGGCAGAAGGACAATTCACAGTGAAGGCATTTGATTGTTTTCATCTATCTGAGCCAACACTGGTACAAGCATTTACTAGAAATTCAGGTGGTGAGACTCGGTAGAGAACTCGTTGTGGAGACTCGTGGACAAACAGGGTTTTAAAATAGTTATTTATTCCATACAGGACTAACTAATACACTGGAGGCTAATTCTAGGGTTAGAAAAAGCATGAATAACACTGTTACTACAGAAGCCACTGCAGAAGTCACAAAAGTGGACGCTAACCACAGTAGCAAACACTAGCAGCATCTGAAGGCAACAAGTTAGTTGCACAACAAAACATACTGAAAGTGACACTGTTCACTGAGGCACTCCAAGTGAGAGAGAGAGAGAGCAGACTTACGCGGAGCTGGACTGAGGCTGGAGTCGACGGACGCGGATTCGGCGCCCAGATCGTCTGACTGAGAACTCTGCCAAAATGCGGAATCTAGGGGTTTTAAAGAGTCGCGTGAGGGCACTGTTTTTCCCACTTAAAGTCATCCAGCCAATCCCGTAGGTCTCTTACAGGTGCCTGCCAATCGCGGTTTAGTTAGGTCCCCTCTACTGCTCCTAAGGCGGGGATGTTAATGCAGTTGCACTAACTGAGTCCGTATTTGTTATCAACATTGCTCAGCTGAAAGCTAAACGTAACTGCTCTGCCAAATAAGGCTTGCAACATTATTGTTAAACGTCATTTAGCCCCGCCCCTCGGGCTCCCGGGAGTAGGGACTGCTAGGTCAACAGATTTCAGTCTCTTTCTAACCCTTGTGAGCCTACTAACGTTGCTGTTCTCAGGACTGGTATCAAGCTGGCCTTATACGCTAGTACGTGCCTGCTGGCTACAAAGTATTACTGTGGCAACCTATCACAGCATCTGGACGACATATGAAGTTACATGTTAATTCCTTGAAGAGTAACTAACTCCCTGGGGCCGCCCCTGGGGGCGTCTGCATTTTCGCAAGGCTCTCCCCTTACTGTTTACTTCATGTAACAATATCTCTCCTAGTTTCGTCTGCCCTCTGCATCGTCTCTGCTTCCGCGCCTTGGAACGTCTGTCCTCCTTTCTCACAGCTTCAAGATAGCACTACAATAGCAAGGACTAATCAATATATTACAGTTGTCTTCTTGTAGACGCTGAAACAACCAGTTTTGTAACATAGCGAGATGCTGCTGACCGCTAACCGTGTTTCCATCAAACAAGAATGGGTCGTAAACAGATGATCGGGATATCGCACAAAACACATTGACTTTGTGCGAATCTCCTACACGTTCAGTGGCTGCATGTCGGTTCTGTAGGCCCCAAATTCGAACATTGTGTTTGTTTACCTGACCACTAACATGGAAAGTCGCTTATCACTGAACACAATCCGTTGTGTGAAAGAGTTATCATGGTAAATCGCATTAAGAATCTTGTTACAAAATGCCATACGTTAGCGTGTGTCATCAGGACGCAAAGCTTGTAACAGCTGTAACTTGTACGGATTCATAACCAACCGACGTCTCAAAACACGCCAGATTGTTGTTCTAGGCAGTTGTAACTCCCTACTGACACGACGTGTTGATTTTGAAGGACTTCATTCGAAAGTAGTTTGAATTCGCTCAACATTTTCTTCAGGAACACGAGGGCGGCCAGTCTTCTTTTCTTTACGTACACATCCTGTATCTAGAAACTGTCGTTACCATCTGCGAATGTTCCACACATTCGGAGGACCAATTTCGTACCTCAACCTGAAACGTCTTTGCACTGTAATGACGGAATTGCACTTCGCAAACTCGAGAACACAAAATGATTTCTGCTGCGGAGTAGCCATTTTAAACATATGACGGTTACCAAGCAAAACAGAAGACAACTGACATCTAGCGGCTATTAATATAAACTAGACTATGTATTCATTTCTCCAATAGCCGAGCCGAGGCGCAGCGATCGATTCTTTGGACAAAATAGTACTGCGTAATACGCATATTCTTTTTGAAACGCCCTGTGTATTTGTTTGGAGACAGACTGCGTGACCCAGTGGTCGGCGTCGCACTGCTGTTGCAGTGAGTAGACTTCTGTTGTCAACGAGTCAGCCCCTAACGACGTTGCGGAAATTACGGGAAACACTGTGCCGAGTTTGGCTTCACAAAACTCTCGATAAATTACTTCCGCTACGCCGTATTCGTATCGGCCTGCGGTGAGCCTAATCGCGGCACGCGTGTCATAATTAGGTAACTTGTGCAGCGCAAGGATACGCATTTAATTAACCCCGCCGTAATGTAGGACTAATATAATCAACGAGACAATCAGATTCTATAGCGGACGAGATTAACTATGCAAATATTGAGTCAAGGCAGAACATAATCGTCCTCGACAAATTCAAATAACCCTTCCTAAATACTTTCGCAGTAGTTTGACTGCTCTTTTAACCACAAGGCTGAAAATAGCAATGCAGTTTGCTAGCAATGACACTCAGCAAAGTAAACAAAGAAATCAATCACTTCGCGTGGTAGGAATTAAATCCCACCCACAGGCGCAACCGTGGCAGTCGCTTTAGTCTTCATTTATATACACACACTCTCTCACAGATATTATCATAAACATGTCAACAGCCAAACAACATATCTATTCCATAGGTGCATGTGTGGATAAGTTATAACGTAAACTTTCAATTGCTTTAATGAAGACAAGCGATTGTAAATCGTGTTACATTTTATAGCAAACGATTGTGATGTTCAGTTATTTTTAATTTAGTAACAATTAGCACAGAGGAACAGAAACGTGAATTGGAAATTAAATGTCAGAGTGACATGGCTTTTTATTTTCATTCCATTAAATTAGTCTTTGCAGTGACACCGAGTGGTTCAGATTTATAACGGTCACTTAAACCGTTACTTGGCTTACTGGACATAGTCGCAGCATTATCAGATTCGTAGTGTTGAGTCATATGCAGTTCCTTTCTCCGACCTAGCAGCTGCAAAACTCATCGTCCTCCTTACTTCTATTAAGGCCTCCTTGTGTGTCGCCCTAACGAATATCTTCAGAAGATAGCCAGCCCGTCTGAACTTCCTTAGCCGACATTTCATCACAGCGCAGAGACCTTGTCGCACGTCGGCAGCGTTTAGGTGCTGGAGAGTGATGCCTTTTTCGACAAGCAGCGCCCTTCGAGCTCCTCGGGCAGCTGCACTAATGGCATTCCATTCCGTCAGTGCTTGACCGCTGTATTCAAGACATACATGTCTGAACCCTCACAGTTTTCCCTTTGAATCACATATTGACAATGACTAGCAAATTCGACACTCTAATTTTTGTATTAAAAATATACTAGCATTAAACCTGAATTCTTAGGAACAGAGACTGCAAAATTACTATCTTCTGATTAATTGTGATCAGGGATTTTATATATATCTTAAGCCAAAAAAACACAAAATGTCGGTAATTGTTCAGAGATATTTTATGAGTACAATTATATGTGTGATGTCTGTTGGATGGCCCTGAGCACTATGGGACTTAACATCTGAGGTCATTAGTCCCCTATAAATTAGAACTACCTAAACCCAACTAACCTAGGGACATCACACACATCCATGCCCGAGGCAGGATTCGAACCTGTGACCGTAGCGGTCACGTGGTTCCAGACTGAAGCGCCTAGAACCACACGGCCACACCGGCCGGCGATGTCTGTTGTTTCGAACATATCCGAGAAGAGATACTAACGATTGTTGTATGTTCTTTCGGACATATCCGAAACAATAGACACCAACGATCGACTTAAATCAGAATTTCCGTGACGTTCACAGATATTTTATGAGTATTGAAGTGCCAAACAAAATGGTATAAGAATGTGTATTCCAATACAGGTATATGTAAACTGGCAGAATACAAGCGTCTGGCGCAGTTGTTAGATCGGTTACCGCCGCTACAATGGCAGGTTATCAAGATTTAAGTGATTTTGATCGTGACGTTATAGTCGGCGCACGAGCGATGCGACACAGAATCTCCGGGGTAGCGATGAAATGGGGATTTTTCCGTACGACTATTTCCCGAGTGTAAAGTGAATATCAGGAATCCGGTAAAACAACAAATCTCTGACATCGCTGCGGCCGGAAAAAGATACTGCAAGTGCGAGACCAACGATGACTGAAGAGAATCGGCCGGCCGGGGTGACCGAACGGTTCTAGGCGCTACAGTCTGGAACCGCGCGACCGCTACGGTCGCAGGTTCGAATCCTGTCTCGGGCATGGATGTGTGTGAAGTCCTTAGGTTAGTTAGGTTTAAGTAGTTCTAAGTTCTAGGGGACTGATGACCTCAGAAGTTAAGTCCCATAGTGCTCAGAGCCATCTGAACCATTTTTGAAGAGAATCGTTCAACGCGACAAAAGTGTAACCCTTCCGCAAATTGCTGCAGATAACAATGCTGGGCCATCAACAAGTGTCAGCGTGCGAACCATTCAACGAAACGTCATCGATATGGGCTTTCGGAGGCGAAGGCACACTCGTGTACCCTTTGTGACTGCACGACACAAAGCTTTACGCCTCGCTTAGGCCTGCCAACACCGACACTGGACTGCTGATGACTGGAAACATGTTGCCTGGTCGGACGAGTCTCGTTTCAAATTTCATCGAGCAGATGGACGTGTATGGGTATGGAGAGAAGCTCATGTATCCATGGACCCTGCATGTCAGCAGGCGACTGTTCAAGCTAGTGGAGGCTCTGTAATGGTGTGGGGCGTGTGCAGTTGGAGTGATATGGGACCCCTGATACGTCTAGATACGACATGTGAAACGTACATAAGCACCTGATCATCTGCATCCATTCATGTCCATTGTCCATTCCGACGGACTTCGCCAGTTCCAGCAGGACAATGCGACACACCACACGTCCAGAATTGCTAGAGAGTGGCTCCAGGAACAATCTTCTGAGTTTAAACACTTGCGCTGTCCACCAAACTCCGCAGAGATGGACATTATTGAGCGTGTCTGGGATGCCTTGCAACGTGCTGTTCGGAAGAGATATCCACCCCTTCGTAATTACGCACGGCCCTGCAGGATTTATGGTGTCAGTTTCCTCCAGCACTACTTCAGACATTAGTCGAGTTCCTGCCACGTCATGTTGCTGCACTTCTGCATGCTCGCGGGGGCCTACACGATATTAGACAGGTGTATCAGTTTCTTTGCCTCTCAGTGTATGTGATGTCTGTTCTTTCGAATGTACCGAAAAGAACAGACACTAACGACCTATTTAAGAAGTTTTTGTATTCGTAACTTAAAGGAAATTTGACGTAGGTGCTTTGGGCGTTCAAATAGTTCGATAACAAATGATCGGGGTCACGTCAGCGGTGAGCGGCTCCTGGGAATTTGAGTCGAACAAGAAACGTGTCTGGATGGCCGAAACGGTCAAGGCGACCGTTCGCGAGATGTGGAAATCCAGGCTCGATTCCCAGGCCGGTCATGAGTTCTCAAGTGCAGCTGTTGAATTATCTCCACGCCCAAGGCACCTAATACATACAATTTTTCTTTTAGTTATTATGTGACTGTTTTGCTGTAAGGGACACGTGGTCTTCGGTGTATCGTTGGAGAATAATTCCACTTCGTTTGAGTTCTCGGACGCATTATGTTTGTATCCGTAACACATTGAAAACACCTACACGCCAGTGCAAATGTCGATGCTGCACGCCGCATCTCTCTTTCGAAACAAACGTGTTCCGTTCACTGGCTATTGTTGCTACTGACAACAGTAAGACCTGCATTAACCTTCGGCCTTTACGCTTATTATCAAAAGGTGGATCTATGAGGGATCAGGCGAAATTTGAGACTAGGTTGAAGATTTCTTGCTAAGAAGCAGGCAGCGCGTTATTTTGGTTCAAAATGGCTCTGAGCACAATGGGACTTACCATCTATGGTCATCAGTCCCCTAGAACTACTTAAACCTAACTAACCTAAGGACATCACAAAACACCCAGTCATCACGAAGCAGAGAAAATTCCTGACCCCGCCGGGAATCGAACCCGGGATCACGGGCGCCGGAAGCGAGAACGCTACCGCACGACCACGAGCTGCGGACCGTTATTTTGGATGGAGAGTCCTTGATAGATGTAGAAGCGCCCCAGGGAAGTGTCCAGGATCCTTATGGTTCATGCTGTATGTTACTGACCTTGTAGACAGCATTAATAGTAACCTCAGACTTTTCGCAGATGTTGCAGTTATTTGGAATGAAGTACTGTTTGAAAGAAGCGATAATAATATTCAGTCACATCTTGATAAGATTGTAATGGCTTCGAGAGATTGGCAAGATGCTTTAAATATCCAGAAATTGTGCAGTTCATAAAAAGAAAAAGAACTATGATAACAGTGAGCCAGAACTGAAATCGGCCAGTTAAGTACAAGTATTTCTTGTTAACAGTTTGCACGGATGTGAAATGGAACGATGACATAGACTCAGTCGTGTATAAAGCAGGTGACAGAATGCAATGTGGAGACAAAAAGTCACGGGACAACGATACGTACATATACAAATGGCGATATCATCGCGTGAACAAGGTACAAAAGGGCAGCGCATTGGCGGAGCTGTCATAGTGAAGTTATTCATGTGAAAAGGCTTTCTACGTGATTATGGCAGCATGACGGGATTTAACAAACTTTGAATGCGGTACCGTAGTTGGAGCTATACACATAGAAGATACCATTTCTGATCGTTAGGGAATACAGTATTCTGAGACCCACAGTGTCGAAAGCGTGCCGCGAATACCACATTTCAGGCATTACTTCGCAGCACAGACAACGCAGTGGCCGAAGGCCTTCACGTTACGACCGACAGCAGTGGCGTTTGCGCAGAGTTGTCAGTGCTGACAGATGAGCAACACTGCGTGAAACAGCCGCAGAAATCAATGTGGGACGTACGACGAACGTATTCGTAAGGACAGTGCTGCGAAATTCGGCCTTGGTGAAACTGACCAAAAATGTGAGAAACATCAACAAACCAGCAATGAGGCTACGTCCGAAGTAAAAACATCTGCTGAAAATGTGAAATCGTCTCCTTGTAGCTCCAAGCGAAAAATTGGTGAGGTGAATAGTGCATACTACAGTGGTCTATCTCGGTACACTGAATTTAGATTAATTGACCTTGAATTATTGACTGCAGCAGTGAAATTTTCTTGTGTTTGTAAGAGGTGTGCTAGTGATAACATTCAGATTATAGATCTGCACATTGTGTGCAAAAAATGCGATGCTGATAGCTCTTTCAAAAGGATGAAGGTATTAGAAAAAATGGGCTTCAAGATAGGAAATTTTACTCAAGATATACTGAGAAAAATAAATTTACAGCGCGTTTCTGCAGCTGAAACGTCAGTTGAAGACCTGGTAAAGTAAAGAAGACAGACAACAAGAAACCAGAAGATAAGCCTTGAAGGGAAAGACGACCCAGAGTACAAATGCGGTGCCTTTTGAAGAAGTGACATAAGGAAAAAAGTTAGGTTGAACTTTAAATTGCGTGTCCTGAAAAGTTTGTGTTTTTAAGTTTATGTAACTTTTCCTCAGATTCTATGAATGCTAGAAGTATGAAATTTTGTACGCATATTTCTGTAAACAAACCTAATAAACGTTGTCTCAAGATCAAATTTTGAAATTCTGATTGCAATCTGAGATATGGGGCAAAGTGCTTGGAATTTAGCATGAATTTAAAATTGTACGTGTGGAATTATAATTAAAAAAATTATGAAAATTCTCCTATTTGACCTTATTGAGATTACTCCTATTTGACCTTATTGAGATTACTTAGAAATCACTCGTGGGCCCACCCAGGAATATTTTGCATTTTGCATTTTTGGACTAACTGGGGACATTGAGCGGATACAAAGAAGAGCAAACAAGTGGTCACACGTTTTATTCGATCATCTTTCGGGCATGCGTCCGGGATATTATTAATTCGTGTTCCGTTATTTCGGCTTACAATCTCACAGCCATTCTGAAAGTTAGACGCTTGCTAGAATTTCAGCTCGCTTTACAGAATACTGTGTGTCAGAGATAAGGTTATAGAACGAGAATGATTAGGTCTTTCTTAAACTTCTAGTTCTAACTAGCACAATGGATACATATTCCTTTGTACTTCTTTCCCTTCAGCATTTGTGCTGTGACTCTGTTAGATCGCGAAGCACGAATATCTATATTCTATCAGCAACAATACGTTCGCTTCAGACCACTCCATCGCCCGCGCAACAACAACAAACGTAGACGAGCTAGTAGAGAAAGATTTCTGTATTACTAGCACCGAAATGGAGCGCTTACTTTGTTGGCTCAGTGGAAGAGCGACAGCCAGCGGAACACGAGAAAACGGACGCGAATGCGAGCAGAAGACGACCGAGTGCCGTTTGTTGACGCGCGCCCAGCCTTTGCACCAGACACAGTGGTCGAGCTCGTTCGCTCGTGTTCGCTGCGGTGTAAACATGGTCTGGCGCCCCGCCCTGGCGGCCGGCGGGAAACGCGTCGGCTCGCTGGAAGCGCGGAGGGACGCCGGAGTCGTCAGAGGCTGCGGCAATCTGGCAGCGTGGATTTGCATAGGGCTGTGTGGTGATTGCGCCATCAGCCGGCCCTCATTTCCCCCGGGCGGATGATTGCCGAGCCGCCCACCTCTCGCCGCCATCACCAGCTGCCTCCCAGGTAGCCACCCTCGCTTTCTTCCGCCGAGGAAGCCACCCGACGCAATCTGCCAAAGAGGTAATTAAACCTCTGGCCAACGCTGTCGTCCAGATGTAACGTTTCACTCCCATAGAGAAATGAATAAAACAAAAACAAACAAAAAATCTGCGGTTTTATTAAGGGGATAGACAAGCGTGACGTTTCATTTTGTAACTCATATTCACGAATTTTTAAAATGAAATAACAAATAAATTACAAAACTAGCTTTAAACCTCTATAGTACACCCTTAAGATCGTGGCATACTTTTGGACTCGACATCGCCCTTAGCAGAGTGCGTGGGCGGTCAGTGGGAGCTCTGAATACCACTGTCTTCAACCTAGAACAAAATTTTAAAACCGGCTTTGTAGCTGATGCCGTTGTCTAACTTAGAACGTAGGGATATTTTAAAAAAATCTTTTTTTAGTGGCGCCACTTTGAAATAAAAGTGTATTTTTTCGACAAAAATGTTGTTATAAAGGCGTGCACCAACTATCACAGTTAAAATATAATGCAAAACTCCTGCGGGCTCCAGTAGAAAAAATGCCGACTCACCTGCGGGCTCCAGCAGAAAAAATGCCGTTTCACAAGCTACAAAATGGTATTATGTAATTGCATGTATATTTCATAAGTTATGTATTGCTCCTGCCAACTTGAAAAGTGTTGTTTTGATAAAACAAGTGTTTATACTTTCAACTTGTGTTTTTTTAGTATTGAAGTTGAATAAACCTTGAATTGCCAGCATCGGCACCGTCAGTTTGGCTTTTTCTCGCCAATGTCGGTGGTGCTGCTGTTGATTTATGGGCCGCTCAACATACCGAGCGAGGTGGCGCAGTGGCTAGCACACTGGACTCGCATTCGGGAGGACGACGGTTCAATCCCGTCTCCGGCCATCCTGACTTAGGTTTTCGTGATTTCCCTAAATCGTTTCAGTCAAATGCCGGGATGGTTCCTTTGAAAGGGCACGGCCGATTTCCTTCCCAATCCTTCCCTAACCCGAACTTGCGCTCCGTCTCTAATGACCTCGTTGTCGACGGGACGTTAAGCACAAACCACGACCACCACCACCGCTCAACATCGTGATCATCAACGCCCGTAGAAGTTCCAAATCTAACCATTTCGAGTCTTGGCACTTCCCGAATGAAGATGATGAGATGCAGAGGACAACACAGACACCCAGTCCCCGGGCGGAGAAAATCCCCAACCAGGTGAGAATCGAACCCGGGCCCCCGTGATCCAGAGGCAGCAACGCTACCCACTGGACCACGAGCTGCGGACGCCGATGTCGAGCCGCTCTCATTTTGACGAAACGATATCGATTAACTGGCTTCCGATTACCAGTCGAGGCGTTTTTTGCACGATTGATCCGCAATGTGAAATGATTTGGGTGAAGGTCACGGTTAAAGCAGGCTCAGACATGGTAATTGGATGTCTCTATAGGCCCCCTGGCTCAGCAGCTGTTGTGGCTGAGCACCTGAAGGATAATTTGGATAATATTTCGAATAGGTTTCCCCACCATGTTATAGTTCTGAGTGGAGATTTTAATTTGCCGGATATAGACTGGGAGACTCAGCCGTTCATAACGGGTGGCAGGGACAAAGAATCCAGTGAAATTTTTTTAAGTGCTTTATCTGAAAACTACCTTGAGCAGTTAAACAGAGAACCGACTCGTGGCGATAACATATTAGACCTTCTGGTGACAAACAGACCCGAACTATTTGAAACAGTTAACGCAGAACAGGGAATCAGCGATCATAAAGCGGTTACGGCATCGATGATTTCAGCCGTAAATAGAAATATTAAAAAAGGTAGGAAGATTTTTCTGTGTAGCAAAAGTGACAAAAAGCAGATTACAGAGTACCTGACGGCTCAACACAAAAGTTTTGTCTCAAGTACAGATAGTGTAGAGCATCAGTGGACAAAGTTCAAAACAATCGTACAATATGCGTTAGATGAGTATGTGCCAAGCAAGATCGTAAGAGATGGAAAAAAGCCACCGTGGTACAACAACCGAGTTAGAAAACTGCTGCGGAAGCAAAGGGAACTTCACAGCAAACATAAACATAGCCAAAGCCTTGCAGACACACAAAAATTACGCGAAGCGAAATGTAGTGTGAGGAGGACTATGCGAGAGGCGTTCAATGAATTCGAAAGTAAAGTTCTATGTACTGACTTGGCGGAAAATCCTAAGAAATTTTGGTCTTATGTCAAAGCGGTAGGTGGATCAAAACAAAATGTCCAGACTCTCTGTGACCAAAATGGTACTGAAACAGAGGATGACAGATTAAAGGCCGAAATACTAAATGTCTTTTTCCAAAGCTGTTTCACAGAGGAAGACTGCACTGTAGTTCCTTCTCTAGATTGTCGTACAGATGACAAAATGGTAGATATCGAAATAGACGACAGAGGGATAGAGAAACAATTAAAATCGCTCAAAAGAGGAAAGGCCGCTGGACCTGATGGGATACCAGTTCGATTTTACACAGAGTACGCGAAGGAACTTGCCCCCCTTCTTGCAGCGGTGTACCGTACGTCTCTCTAGAAGAGCGTAGCGTTCCAAAGGATTGGAAAAGGGCACAGGTCATCCCCGTTTTCAAGAAGGGACGTCGAACAGATATGCAGAACTATAGACCTATCTCTCTAACGTCGATCAGTTGTAGAATTTTGGAACACGTATTATGTTCGAGTATAATGACTTTTCTGGAGACTAGAAAGCTACTCTGTAATAATCAGCATGGGTTTCGAAAAAGACGGTCGTCTGAAACCCAGCTCGCGCTATTCGTCCACGAGACTCAGAGGGCCATAGACACGGGTTCACAGGTAGATGCCGTGTTTCTTAACTTCCGCAAGGCGTTCGATACAGTTCCCCACAGTCGTTTAATGAACAAAGTAAGAGCATATGGACTATCAGACTAGTTGTGTGATTGGATTGAAGAGTTCCTAGTAACAGAACGCAGCATGTCATTCTCAGTGGAGAGAAGTCTTCCTAAGTAAGAGTGATTAAAGGTGTGCCGCAGGGGAGTGTCATAGGACCGTTGCTATTCACAATATACATAAATGACCTGGTGGATGACATCGGAAGTTCACTGAGGCTTTTTGCAGATGATGCTGTGGTGTATCGAGAGGTTGTAACAATGGACAATTGTACTGAAATGCAGGAGGATCTGCAGCGAATTGACGCATGGTGCAGGGAATGGCAATTGAATCTCACTGTAGACAAGTGTAATGTGCTGCGAATACATAGAAAGATAGATCCCTTATCATTTAGCTACAAAATAGCAGGTCAGCAACTGGAAGCAGTTAATTCCATAAATTATCTGGGAGTACGCAGTAGGAGTGATTTAAAATGGAATGATCATATAAAGTTGATCGTCGGTAAAGCAGATGCCAGACTGAGATTCATTGGAAGAATCCTAAGGAAATGCAATCCGAAAACAAAGGAAGTAGGTTACAGTACGCTTGTTCGCCCACTGCTTGAATACCGCTCAGCAGTGTGGGATCCGTACGAGATGGGGTTGATAGAAGAGATAGAGAAGATCCAACGGAGAGCAGCGCGCTTCGTTACAGGATCATTTAGTAATCGCGAAGGCGTTACGGAGATGATAGATAAACTCCAGTGGAAGACTCTGCAGGAGAGACGCTCAGTAGCTCGGTACGGGCTTTTGTTAAAGTTTCGAGAACACCCCTTCACCGAAAAGCAGTATATTGCTCCCTCCTACGTATATCTCGCGAAGAGACCATGAGGATAAAATCAAAGAGATTAGAGCCCACACAGAAGCATGCCGACAATCCTTCTTTCCACGTACAATACGAGACTGGAATAGAAGGGAGAACCGATAGAGGTACTCAGGGTACCCTCCGCCACACATCGTCAGGTGGCTTGCGGAGTATGGATGTAGATGTAGATGTAGATTGGGATTACTTATCTAACCTTTCCTACGTTTGCCATTTTCAAGCACTCCGTACTCCGTACGAAAAGCAAGGAGAATGACAAGGTTAACAGACGCGAGACAAGAACGTGCTTTCAGACTGTTTACCGTAACTGAATTACGATAAGAAGAGGAATCTTGTTGAAGATAGTATATCAGATGATACTAATGCCCCCTGTTATACTACCCGAAATTAACAGGACCAGTATTCCATCTGCAACTATTATTGTATTACATCTGTTGCATTCGAGAGCTCGGATGCGCCAAATCCCCATGCAGTAAATCAGGGTTTTAACGTATTTTAACATTTTTGGCACACATTATATGAGTGAATCTTAATACTAGACTGTCTAAGAAACATTTTAAGCCAAAAAAATTAGCCTAAAATAATTTTTAGCCTGGTCTGTTCCGTTAATAGGGTTTTCTGCCTCCTCAAACCCCTCATATAGCGAAAAAATGTCAACCAAAGCTTCAAATTTCTACCTGAGAAGAAAGTGGTACCTCACATTTACTAGGGCGGTTCCATAAATAATGCCCCATATTTTAATATATACAGGAAAACCTCCTTTCAGATGCTGCAAATTTGTTGTTTCTTCTGCATGTGTGCAAAATTTCAATCAAGTTCTACTGATGGCAGGGACATACTATACCATGTAAATGCTGTCTATGCAAGTCACTGGTTACAAGCAACGTGTTGCAATTTAATTCTTGATTACCGAAAAACAAACCGTGTTGAATATCGGTAAATTCTTATGTGGCAGTGCATGGTAATGATGCAGCTGGTAGCTGTACCGTAGGATAATGGGAAAAATTTTAAAGAGCCACGGAGCGCAGAAACTGAGCTATATGATCGGCCACTTTCGGAAATGCTTGTCGCAGCCACTACTCCCTGCATGATCAGTCGCATGACTTTCATTATTCCTCCAGAACGGCGCATCACAACTCGACCATTGGTTATTTGTTTTCTGGAAATTGTCTTAAATGATTAATTATGTCATTTTATGCTCCTAACATGCTGTTTTTCCACTTGAATTTCAGTATTCTTCTATAAAAACGGAAATGAAATTCAAATATTTTGAAAGTCCTGTAAAACGCTCCATTCGAGTCACGTGATGCCTGTGACGTCACTGGCTAGCTCGCCGCTCCTGGTGTCATAATGCTAATTGGCAGTGATGTCTTGTTTTGGAATTTACGTTTCGAAAAATGGGCTACAAATGGTATGTAGTACCATACTGTACAATTACGTCTATAAAAACTGTGGTGTCACCGCCAGACACCACACTTGCTAGGTGGTAGCCTTTAAATCGGCCGCGGTCCGTTAGTATACGTCGGACCCGCGTATCGCCACTATCAGTGATTGCAGACCAAACGCCGCCACACAGCAGGTCCAGAGAGACTTCCTAGCACTCGCCCCAGTTGTACAGCCGACTTTGCTAGCGATGGTTCACTGACAAAATACGCTCTCATTTGCCGAGACGATAGTTAGCATAGCCTTCAGCTACGACATTTGCTACGACCTAGCACGGCGCCATTACCAGTTACTATTGATGCTGTAAAACATGTACCGTCAAGAGCGATGTTCACCATTTATGGATTAAAGTTAAGTATTCCACAGCTACGTCCTTTTTTGCTAGTCTCATTTCCTTAACCTGTTCCAGACCTCACGCCAGCCTGCGTCAGCTAAAACGCGTGCCTTTCGGCTTCCTCTCATAGTGGGTTGGCTGTCTTGCCAATCCACAACAGAAACCCCTGAAAAATAGTTTTTCAGTGTTCCAGAGAATGAGAAGGTGCGTAAAATGTGGTTCCGCTGTACCGGCGAATTGCCACCACGCACAAGTTCACTGACTTAATTAAAAATGTCTTGCACTGTAAAGTTAACATTAATTTACTGCAGAGGTATGGTCTCCCACTCTTACAACAAAGGATAGCGTCCGTCAACGAAATTAAACTGCTAGTGAAAATTGTCGTTTCACCCAACTACACGTAACTCAGTTGTTAGTGTGGTAGCAACGCTTCCTCTATCAGCGTTTACAAAATTGCTTCTATTGTTACTTGAAATTTGTAATTACGTTTTTCGTCACGAAATTGGTAAATTGTTTGCAGAAAAAGTATGCAAAAACCTCGTAACATCGGCTAACGCTCCTGTAACACACATATAGCTTCGTCCTACTCCTAGTCAGTGACGTCAACAGAGCATCAATAAGTAAAAGAACTTTCTCGATAATGTGACCAGATCTTGATATTTAATGATTTTTAATCTTTAATTACATAAAAATAACAGATATTTTCTGAGAATATTGATCGTAAATGCTGTTTAAATATTATAATTAATCAGAATAACAACAATCCGAACAATATTTTTAAGGCAGGAAAATAGCCCATTGGTTCTGCAGCTATTAGTAAGCATTGGCAGACTCTTGAATATTCAAAGGTTTGCTCAAGATGGTTTCCACGAGTTCTCTTTTTCAAATGGCTCTAAGCACAATGGGACTTAACATCTGAGGTCATCAGTCCCCTAGACTTAGAACTGCTTAAACCTAACTAACCTAAGGACATCACACACATCCATGCGCGAGGCAGGATTTGAACCTGCAACCGTAGCTGCAGCGCTGTTCCGGACTGAATTGCCTAGAACAGCACGGCCACAGCGGCCGGCTCTCTTTTTCAAAGAAAATCCATTTCATCTGAGCTGTTGGAGCAGTTTGGGGCCGACAGTGAGGTCTTTCTGACACGGATCCTTGTAGGTGACGAAACGTGTGTCCATCATTTTGACTCGGAATTGTCATACGATGAGACATTTAAAGCAATCCCTCTGCTAGCAAAATCAAGCAAGCCCTCTGCTAGCAAAATCATAACGACAGTCGTTTTGGGACTTTGATAGTGTTAGTCTCGTGGATGTGTTGCCAAGAGAGTCAGTCGTTAATTCAGGGGCTCATGTGAAAATTCTGAACGAACTCAATAACCGTTCCCACGTGATCGATTTGACGAGAGTGAAAGAGAAGTATTGCTTGAAGGCGATAATGAACGCCCACACCCAGGTCTCAGAACCCGGCAACATATCGCCAAATTGGGTTGGTCACCACTGCCTCATCCACCCTATAACCTAGACCTGGCACCCTCTGACCTCCACGTATATGGGACACTTCATGATTCTGTGCGTGGGAAACACTATGGAGATGAAAAGAGCGTAATTCGCACAGTGGGAACATGGCTACGAGCACAGGACAAGAGCTGTTACCAAAGAGGAATGCGTGCTCTAACGCTGGCGTAAGGCCATTGAACGTGATGGAAACTGTACGGGGCAGTTGTACATCTAACAGAAATATAGACTAATATTGTCATCAAATTCTGACAGAGAACTTTTGAGCCATAATTTATTGAACGACCCTCGTACATATATTACTGTCCTTTGCCCATACCAATATTTATCTCTTTGTCAGAAAGCAATAATAAACATGAAAGTAACTGTAGGGCCGAAAATAAAGACTTCAGGGGGTTAGCAGTCAGATACATGGACACTCACGAAGTCAGCAATCTACCAGTGCATATTAAATGTCTTGTAGGTAATGCTGTGGAATTGAAGACTAAATTGAAGATTTAACAATTGTCGCAACATCTGGTGCTATAGCATGTCTTGTTATGGACTTACGAATTTAAAGAAACAATTTTGATAAAAAAATACACAAGTGCTAAGAAAAAATAAAAATAATTTCAAACTAAAATCTGACGCAAATATAACCGAACCACGAATTTAAATTACAAAACCATCCCATGGCAAGAAAGAATTGCTCAACCCCCTGTCACTGGAGGCAGTAGTGGAATCATGGCACATAGTGTATCAGTCCACCCTGTATTGTAGTCGTGGCCAATGGACTGTCCTTTCCAGTCTGTCACGTTAGGTGACAGTGGGGAGACTATGAAAATCTTTCGAAAACTAAACGTGCCAGAGTATTCCTCTTACCAGTAGAACTTCTGCGCAGAGTGAAAAACAACCTCATAAAGATACGAATATTTCATGACAATGATACATAATAAAAATATATGTAAAGATTTACGAATAGCAGCTTCGGTGCTTCTTAAGCTCCAGAGTGTGAGTGCTAATCTTTGCTGCTGGTCCGCCTACTTCCTCCGTCGCCTCTTGAAACATCGGCTCCTGCCTGCCTATAGGTCTATTTTGGCCACTATGCTGGCCACTACAACAGCAAAACCATGCGGACGGCATGCGCAAACGTCAAAATGATATTCTTGGATGTGCAAATGATTAACTGTCCGCTGTAACTGCGTAAATCGGATAGGAGTAACGCCATTTACATTCTATATACAGAATGATTCAGCTGCCCCTACCGATATCGTTTTATGCAACCCACACTACGTCTTCATCAGGAATGGTTTCCAGACAGGCGACAGGTACGAATCAATATAAGCTCCCTCTCATAGCTTTGGGCAGCTGTTAGCAAACGGAATCATCTTTTAAAAAAATATAAGTGAGGGTTAGCCATGAGTTACGCAGTGTTTTTGGACCAAGACGTACCTCACTTCTGTCATATTTATTTTAGTGTCTCCAGTCTTTATTTGTGCAATTAGCTATGTAGTCATACAGGTTTTGCATGCGTCTGTAAGTTTATGGCTTTTATAGTACTTATTCTTCCGTAAATGGTTCAGAAACGTTGCCTTATATACTGTGTTTCGCCATTGGAAACTTGGAGTGGCGGTTATGGCTGAAACAACCGGTGTTCAGTTATATCTTTTTTTTCACGTCAGTGTAACCTAACTTTTAAAACCAATCAAAGCATCTGGTTCGTGAAATAACAAATGTTCAGTTTTTTACACTTGTTATTTCTTGTAATAAACGTAGAAATCGAGCAAAGACTGAAAAACTTTGGCTCTCTCAGTTTAACATGCAAATTTTACTAATAAAAATTACTCGTCCTTTAAGAAAAAGTTAATTTAAGAACGGAAAAATTAGCACTGCTGTTATGGCTAATTGATATTTCGGGTTTTTTCAGGTTATTAGTAAAAAATAAAAAACAGCTTTTATAACCGAGACCAAACAAAAAACGCAAAACACGGGTTACTCAAAACTAAAATACCGGTGTCAGTTTTAACCGGTCGGTACTTTGCAACCCTATCAGAAACAACAGTAAATTTATTCCGTTTATAGTACTTAGTCTTTCGTAAATGGTTCGGAAACGTGCCTTATACAGAATTTTTCACCGTCGGAAACAACGAAATTAACACGAGATATCAAAATGGGAAGTGTGGAAGTAACAACCTTTCTGTGTATAACCAGTGAAAAGATTAATACACGACTTGCTGCATTAATGTGCTAAAGTGGTTTCACAAACAAAACCTGATCAATAGGTGTGAAGGTAGTAACTGTTCTCCAAAGAAGAGGTTCCATTGATGACCGTGCAGCTTCTCTAGAATAAATGATAATTAATTGAAACTCTCAGCTGCCGACAGGTGTTGTTAACATACCTTGATGGGGACAGCTGAAAATGTGTGCCCCGACCGGGATCTCCTGCTTACATGGCAGACGCTCTATCCACCTCAGCCACCGAGGACACCTATGACTAGCGCGACTGCAGGGACTTATCCCTTGCACGCTTCCCGTGAGACCCACATTCCCAACTGTCCACAATCACCTACGTAATGTAACGAGTAACGAGTGGATGGACAAAGTATCTATTAGGAACATTACGTAGGTGATTGTGGACAGTTGGGAATGTGGGTCTCACGGGAAGCGTGCAAGGGATAAGTCTCTGCAGCCGCGCTATTCATCTGTCCTCGGTGGCTCAGGTGGATAGAGCGTCTGCCATGTAAGCAGGAGATCCTGGGCTCGAGTCCCGGTCGGGGCACACATTTTCAGCTGTCCCCATCAAGGTATGTCAACAACACCTGTCGGCAGCTGAGGGTTTCAATTAATTATCATTTGTTCAATAGGTCTCTGATGTATACTTTACCAGTTATTCTCCGACGTTTTGACAATGTGCTTCACATCTCCAAAACAAACAGGCCAAGAACACTGTTCTGTCATATAGGATTGAATAAAACGGCATCGGTTGAGCAGTTCATTCACCCTGTATGTTATTAATCTTTCCGTTGGGCTATATACAGGAAAGTTGTTACTTACATGCCTCCCATTCTGACGTCTCCTGTTAAGTTCGTTGTTTCTGACGGCGAAACACACATTATAAGGCAACGTTCCTGAATCATTTACGAAAGATTGAATACTATAAACGGAATTAACTTACAGTGACATCCCAACCCTGTGTGACTACACCGCTAATTACACGAAGAAAAACTGAAGACATTTGGGTAAGTATGATAAAAGTAAGCCATATCTTGGCCCTAAAATACCGTTTGGTAACAGTCGGTCAAACCTCGACTATGTTGCTGTAGCCTGTCTGAATACTGCCGGCTGCATAAAACTACATCGGTAGGAGCAACTAAATCGCCCTTCATAACGTAAGATCACGCAGTGGTTTATCATTCAGAAATCGAGTTGTTTGGTGGTTGTTTTCCAGAAGATAGTATTGTGCGTCGTGTAAGAAAGAGGAACGTTGCCACGTCGCCTGTAATGGAACTCGACAGCTGCACAACCAAGTCCTATAGACACAGCGGTTTATCGTTCCACGACATTTCTACCCGAGTTGGTCGAATCAGCCATAGCACACGGGCAGTACGTTAACGCGTGCAGCTCCACTGACTGTCGGCAGGATTGCTGTTGTTCGGTTTCCCCGACGAGACAGCCGAGAGAGGAGAGTCGACAGTGGCGCGCCCACAACACTTGACAGAAGAGTGGCCCCAGACGAGTCCCAGTCCCGCATACACCGTCACAATGGACGCTACATTTCTGACGAGTTAGGATCCATGCCTATGTCGTATCTCCGAGGTCTCCCGGACGTAATCTTTCAACGAGATAACGCATCACCACATGTTACCGAGCTATACTAACCGACCTCGGTGCAGAAGATGTTTGATAGTTACCCTGTCGAGTAAGTTATCCATAGTTTTCGCCCAGTGAAAACATTTTGTCATAGGCTGCATGGGGTGCCGAGAGACTGGCACTGCGACTGATAAACCCTGGCACACAGTTGAAGCAGCATGCGATGGAGTACTTGTATGTGCTATTCAAGCTGAGTTCGACTTGATGCTCAGCCTCCTTAGTTCATTCCAGAGCTAGCAGCTCTGTGTACTACATTTCTTACCCTGTATACCCCAAGTCACAAACTGATTCATATATTCGTCCTACTATACTCTAAACACGTAGCAAGTGTTGCAACCATGCGAAACTAGTTTCGTCCAGCCTTAACTGTGGGTTCTTTGATTGCTCTGGGAGAAGGCTCATCAAACTAGAACACATGATACATAAATGAATAAAAGATTTACGCAGCTTTAACACAGTTATTTTGTTGTAGTCGGCAGAAGAGCCAACACCGTGTTACTAGAGGAGGCCGAAATGCACGCGTTTTAGCTCACGCAGGCTGGTGTGAGGAGGGAAGAACTATACTGACGTGAGGTCTGGAACATGTCAAGGAATTAGAATTCAGAAAGCGGACGGAATTAGTTTCATACTTAACTTTAATCCATTAATGATGAACGTCGCTCTTGACGGTACATGATTCACAATATTATCTGTTCAGAATAGTAACTGAATACGGCGCCTTGCTAGGTCGTAGCAAATGACGTAACTGAAGGCTATGCTAAACTGTCGTCTCGGCAAATGAGAGCGTATGGTGTCAGTGAACCATCGCTAGCAAAGTCGGCTGTCCAACTGGGGCGAGTGCTAGGTAGTCTCTCTAGGCTAGACCTGCCGTGTGGCGGCGCTCGGTCTGCAATCACTGATAGTGGCGACACGCGGGTCCGACGTATACTAACGGACCGCGGCCGATTTAAAGGCTACCGCCTAGCAAGTGTGGTGTCTGGCGGTGGCACCACATATTTTCCACAGGGTTACTGGACAATTTACAATCAACAAAGTATCAATTGAGGCACTTATTAACAAACTGTTCTCCTGCACTACAGAATTCAACATTAACAAGACTCGTTGGTCCTACTCTATGATGTTGAATCCTTCAGATGAAGTCAGGAACTGGGTTGAGCTCTTGCATTCTCGACGTTGTAGTGTCCTCCGCGTGACGGCTCAGCTATGCTGAGATTGAGGCGTGGTCTTTTGGACTGCCACGAGACCTCGCTTACGTCTATCGATATGTGTTACTGACTTTGGTGTGGCACGGCGACCTGTGGATGATACTACAATAAGTACTCACTTCATGGTCTGTTTCGGACAGTATTTAGTTGTTGTTGTTTGGTTTTACTTAACGTGTGGAAAGGGCCTTATTGAACATATGCCTGCTCTACAAGCCTCTTTCATTTCTTTCCATCGTGTGCACTGTTCGTCCTGGACGAAACCACAATTAAGTACTCACTTTATTTTACATACGGAAAGGGCTTTTTGAACATGAGCCTGCTCTATAAGCCTCTTGCATTTCTTTCTACCGTGTTTGTCTAGCTCTGGCCTCTCTGATGTTACACCTCCTAATAGTGCGTCTTCCTTTCCCTATTGTTCTTTCTATTGCTCTGCAGAATGATATTCTTGGCACTCTATTCTTCATCATTCTCGCCATATGACGTACTCAATTCATCCTTCTCTTCTTTAGCACTTGGAAGATGATGTGGTGTTTGGTCTCTTAATTCGTCGTTTTTTTCTTACCCTCCATTCCATGTTATTTCCATTCTAAGTAAATCTTCATTATTTTTTTCATCACCCTCTGTGTTGCAGTTTTATTGGGCAGAATTGTAAAAGACAGCTTATCAAGTCGCTGGAATGTGAAAGATATCCGAAACTACCTTCTGCCCTGAGGTGGCATCAAGTTCGGTTCATCTGTGCCTTTCATTGAAGAAGTTGCGTGTTACATGACGTATCTAGGAGGAAGACGTCAATTTTAGAGGGGAAGTATCGTTGTCGGTGGAAATATCCAATACAGTAAATTAACAGGTTGCGTGCTGCAAACCTCAGGTGTGCGCCTAGAGACGATTCCATTGGACAACGTGTCTCAGGTCTTGACGCATGCAGGGCATATAACGGCCACGCTGGTCATTGGGCCCGTCTGTGGGCTCGAACCAAGAACTGAATTCAGGACACACTCCCAGCGTGAACTGCTGACGGAACAGATGCATGCTAGGCACAAAAAGCAGCTGGAATAGTCTACATGGGCAAAAGCCCCGTGCCCGCCCATCGGCAGTCAGTTCACCATCCTAACTGATGGTGTCAATGTGGCGGATAGTCGAAACTTTGGATACTGAAATCCGACCGTACACACTTGAACTAGTTTCTCATCATCTACGCCAGGAAAAACTGAAGAGTTACTATTAGCCATTTCTGTATCGAAACTGGTCCCATGATTTGAGGGCTTCCTCGATGGCGGAAACTGGAAAAATACAGTAGTGTCTGTTTGTGTGTGTGTGTGAGAGAGCGAGAGAGAGAGAGAGACAGAGAGAGAGAGAGCGAGAGAGGGGGGGGGGGGGGGGGGGGGAGTACAATACAGTGAAATTAGAATTACTTCTGCAAAACGTCAACTCAAAAAAAAAAAAAAAAAGGAACATACACACACGCTTATGGAATTTACTTCCCGGATACATGTCGCAGTGTGTCACGTCTAGATGGTATTGAGGGACGCAAAGGAATGTGCATGTAGTGTGCAGAGCTGAGCGACTATGCAGATGATGCGCTTGGCTGCTTTTATGGCTGGAGGGGGAATGTAGGGGGAGTGTCATAGACGGCGAGAGACGGGTTAAGCTGGTGGGGGGGGGGGGGGGGGGAGGGGGGAGTACGGCGGCAGACACTAGGAGCCACAGCTCGGGGCGGGGCGGCGCGGCTGCAATATGGACGACCCGGGGGGATGCGCCAGGGCTGCCTCTGCTTGTAGAGTCTCCGCCATCCATAATAGACGGCGGGCGGTCCCTGCCCCACTAGCCCGTGACACGTGCCAGCTTAGCGTGCAGACCGCGAACTAAGGCAGACCTCTCCAGCGGCACAGCTCCATTGCTCACCGGCAGATTCTTCTAATGGATTTAGCGACATCGTACTGCAACGCACACTGGTGGGTGCTACCTTCGTACTGTATAAGAAAAAACAACTTTCACCCCAACTTCACTTCAAGCTTTAGGCATTTTTTTTTCTCTGTTATGCTACCTATCGCTTCCTCAGTCTTCCTTGGCTCCTTCTCCCAGCTCCATTACGTCTTCTTATCTGGAGAGGCAGTCCTCCTCCGTTCATACTTTCGAGGTGTTAGCTCCAGTTTCTCCTGATTTCTTGCATTTTATTGACTGTATTAAATATATTCAGCTCTTTCCTATCTTCTGAATTCCGAAATCTGTCAGGGCTCATGCATCCCCATACTGCTCTTAGAAACCTCCCTCTTTTGTATGTATGCTACTTCCCTGGTGTTTATTTTAAAACCGCCGATTCACTTCCATGAACAAGCGCTGGGATTCCCAGTGTCCTATAATACTTCAGCCTCATGCCTCTCCTCGTTTTATTTTTTAGACATCTTTTCATTGGTTCACACATATACCCAAACTTTGATAAATACATCTTCGTCATATTCAGATGTGATGTCGCAACCTACATAGTTAAATATTTGACCTGTTCTATTCTTGTGTTATTAATCACTGTGCTTGTCCATAGAGGGTGTTTTCCTAAAAGCTGCTGATTTCGTCTTCTTTTCTGAAATCTTCAAATATTGCTCTTCACAAACCTTAGCCAGTGAATACGTTCCTGTTTGTAGGTAATCTTCATTCTCGGCCAGCAATGTGGCACCTCCTGCATATGAAAGCAATTCAAGCAAAAATTATTTTTAATCTTATTTCCCCCTAAAAATGTCCTTTCATTCTCAGATTGCATCATCGAAATCAAAGTTAAGAAGCTTTGGTGAAAACCTGTACCTTTGTCTTCATCATTTGTTTTTAGTTATAGGCAGTGGCATAGTATCATTCATATCCAAAATTAGCCTCTTACGAGTGGTTTTGCCTATGTATGTATCCAACACATATATAGAACATATCTCCTCCTTCCCCCCCCCTCTCTCTCTCTCTCTCTCCCCCTCCCTCCCTCCCTCTCCCTCTCTCTCTCTCTCTCTCTCTCTCTCTCTCTCTCTCTCTCTCTCTCTCTCTGGCTGTCTCTTCCTCTCCCTATCTCTTTTCATCTCCTTCTCCCCCTCTCTGTCTATCTGCTTCTCTCCCCCCCCCCCCAATTGTTCGTCTCCTGCTCTCCAATTTTCCTTTTCCATCTGTACACTACCCCTCACTATTTTTCAGCTAAATCTTACCCCTCCTCATCCTCCCCCTTCTCTCTGACATCTCCTCCTTCCTTCTCTTTGTCCATCCCCTCCTTCACCCTGTCTCTATCCTTCTTCTCCTTCCTCTCTGTTTGTTCAACTCCTCCCCTTCTCTCTTTGTTCATATCATCCTTCCACCTTTACCTGTCCATCTTCCCCACTCTCTGCTCAGCCATGCCCATTTGCACATATAGCCCCTAGAATGCATTCTGATACATCCCACACAACATGCCTGTCATGCAGAGCAGACTAGATGTCAGTGCTACCCAACATTTTCACCTCAAATCCACCCCTATTGGAGCTATGTGGTTCTAACACTGACAGTATTTCTTCGAAGACTATAAGTAGTAAGTTTACCAAATTTGGCTGAAACCAACCCAGTGATTTAAAAGGGAATGTAGATCACACACACATATCCACTTTTATATGTGGTTGTGTACACACTCTTAAAAATGTTTATTATATGTTGTGAATCCCCTCTTGTTCTCATAATTCTCCACTGTTTCTATATCTATATTTACACCTACATAGATATCCGCAAACCACCATTCAGTATGTGGTGGAGGGTACCCTGTACCATTACTGGTCATTTCCTTTCCTGTTCCACTCGAAAAAAGAGCAAGTGAAAGACGACTTTATATGCCTCCATATGAGCCCTAATTCCTCATATCTCATCTTTGTCGTCGTTACGTCCAATGTATGCTGGCAGCAGTAGAATCATGTGTAATTCAGCTTCAAATGCCAGTTCTCTAAATTATCTCAGTAATTTTTCTCGAAAAGAGAGCTGCCTTCCCTGTACCCTGCAGTGATACCCATTCGAGTTTCCAAAGCATCTGTGTAATACGTGTTGTTTGAACCTACCAGTAACAAATCTAGCAGCCCATTTTTGAATTGCTTTAATGTCTTCCTTCAATCCGACCTGGTATGGATCCCAAACACTTGAGCAGTACCCAAGAATAGGTCGCAGCAGCGTCCTATATGTGGTCTCCTTTACACGTGAACCACTCTTTCCTAAAATTCTCCCAATAAACCAAAGTTGACCATTCGCCTTCCCTACCACATACTCATTTCGTATCACTTTGCCAGATTACGCCCTAATATTTAAACGACTTGACTGTGTCAAGCAGGACACTAGTAATACTGTATGTGAACGTTACTGGTTTGTTGCTCCTACTCATCCGCATTAACTTACATTTTTCCACATTGAGATAACTGCCATTCACCTTGCCATCAATAAATTTTGTCTAAGATACCTTGTACCTTCCCACAGACACTCAACTTCGGCACCACAGCACCATCAGCAAACAACCGCATAATGCTGCCCACCCTGTCTGCCAAATCATTTATGTATACAGAGAACAACAGCGGTTCTATCACATTTCCGTGGGGCATCCCTGATGATACACTTGTCTCTGATGAACACTCCATGTCGAGGACAAAATACTGGTTTGTATTACTTGAGAAGTCTTCGAACCACTCACGACCTGTGAGCGTATTCCATATGCTCGTACCTTCGTTAACAGGCTGCAGTGGGGCAGTGTGTCAAATGCTCTCCGGAAATCTAGAAATATGAAATCTGCCTGTTACTCTTCATCCATAGTGTGCAGTATATCATGTCAGAAAAGGGGAAGCTGAGTTTCGCACGAGCGATGCTTTCTAAAACCGTTCTAAAATGTTCAAAATGTGTGTGAAATCTGATGGGACTTAACTGCTAAGGTCATCAGTCCCTAAGCTTACACACTACTTAACCTAAACTATCCTAAGGACAAACACATACACCCATACCCGAGGGAGGACTCGAACCTCCGCCGGGACCAGCCGCACAATCCATGACTGCAGCGCCATAGACCGCTCGGCTAATCGCACGCGTATTTCTAAAACCGTTCTGTTTCCCTTTATCAACATTATCGTATTTCTTAATAAAATCAATAAATGCTAAATGTGTTTCCGTATTACACTCTCTCTCTGTTGTTCTATTATTTGTTTAATTAAAAGAATTGCATCTCTTGTCCCATCTGTTCTTCGCCTAATACACTCTCGGCTATAACCTTTAATCTCTTTCATTTCTATTCTTCCTTGTATGTACTTTAGGTAATGGATCGGCAAGTGAAACTGTGACTCAATGCAACTCTTCATTTACGCTACTGACTCACTCTGTTATGATTACAGTTAGTGTAACGCACTGTCAACACAAACCGCGTTGCAGGCGACAGTTTTAGATAACTTGGAACCGCTGATAGATTGCAACATATCGTTGAAGAGTGACGCCACGATCCCTTTGGCTTCGCGTTGTCCACCATTTCGCAAAACGAATAATTTGGACAACAGGCATTAAATTTCTTACGTTTTAGGTCAGGTGGCTGTGCCCTACCATCAATGTCTGCGTTACGTTATCTTTCAACAAGATAATGCAAGACCGTATGTTGCCCGTGCTGTCTTGACCTAGCTGGGTACTGTTGCCGTGCCCAGAATGCTTTCCAGATCTCTCACCCACTTAGACATGTGGCTTGCCGAGAGGTTGGCACGCCGGCATTGGCCGTCTGCTGCGAGTGATCAAGTCTGGCGTAGAATTGAGGCAGCATGGAATGACGAACCCATATCTGTCACCCAAGATCAGTTCGACCCGATGTCCAGCCTGGTCAAAACCATAGCTCCTGGCAAATGCGGCACCTCTGTGTACTACTCAAAAATTTAGCACTCACTATGTTGTATACGCACAACAGGTAAACTTTCGTTGTTTTCTGTCCTTTCTGGAGTTGGAATTTTGATAGTTTCCTAAGGGCAATTGAGGTTCTAGCTGAACGTGAAATAGAGCCACGGTTTCGAAAGTCGACATTAATGAGCAGGAGGAAGATGCCAGCCACACATTACACCCGTTTCACCATAGAATGACAGCTTAGGAGAAGAATAAAGTAGTGGCTTCGTGTGGTCCACCGGCCCTATCACAAAGTTGTTAGCAAATCAAATGTTTTTTATTCCAGTCTTTGATCACAATATAAATTCTTTTGACGATGACCGGTTTGAGTCAGTAATGACCATCCTCAGATCTTTTCTAAACCATGTCCTAAAGTAATATGACTGTAATGGTGTAGAAAAGATGTGAGAATGGTCATTACTGACTGAAACCGGTCATCGTGAAAAGAATTGATACTGTGATCAAAGACTGGAATAAAAAACATTTGACAGTATTGGATCACTGTTCATATACGCGACTATGTCGCAGCTAGTTATTAGCAAATGTTCCTCGTTCTTTATTTCGATTCTTGTGCTTATAGTTCCAAAAAACGAGAAGATAAAGGACGGATAAACACAATGTAGTAAGTATCTACGCTTTGTGTACAGTGGTAATGACTCACACTGGACAGAAGCAAATCGAGAATAATTAATGGAATACTGCTTGAAAAGAGACATCGTGCAACATTTTAGTGTCAAAACATAAGAAAGAACTCAATTAAAAGCATTGTTGAAACGAGTTTGGGCGTAACAAATAAGGCGTTTCGTATCAAGGAGATCTGCCAATCCCATGTGCTTCTTTTGTAAGTTAAATGTTAAATTTAGGGGTAAAGGCACGGTGGAGACCATTTCAAACGTCCGCATCGTTTGCGAATTGGCACGCTCATGCAAATGTGCACTTGGACTCTTCGTGCGTCTAACTGTTCGTTCCTGACCGAAAACTCTACTGACGCACTCTGAACGCGTTCGTAACAGCTTGCTGCGACTCGCCTGTGATTGTGATAAACGCGACACGTTACATACAGTTCCGTCAACGAGTGCGGAACCCCGCCTCGCTTTTAACAGCGAGCGGGACTTGCAGTCTCCTCGTCCATCGTCACAGCTTGTTGAGTGCGGAATATTCGACTAACAGATGAATAAACGCGCCGTCACACATCGACACTGCGCATTGTACCTCACGTGTGAAAAGACCAATGACAACGTAGGCGCACACGAATCGGCGTGTTATTGGAACTTTCACGTTCCGGCTATGATAGACAATAACGATCTCTGACCGCGCCGTCATTCGTTTCTCGTCTCCTGCTACCGGCCTAACACTGACGATGTATGCTGGAAACGAAGATGGAAATGGATATGAGTGTTTGGCGCCATTGGCCGCGAGGCCCCTTACGGGGCAGGTCCTGCCGCCTTGGTGCAGGTCTTATTACATTCGACGCCACAGTGGGCGACCTGCACGCTGGATAGGGATGAAATGATGATGAAGACATCACAACACCCAGTCACTGAGCGGAAAAAATCCCCGACCCAGCCGGGAATCGAACCCGGGCCCGTAGGACTGCAATCTGTCACGCTGACCACTCAGCTATCGAGGCGGAACGACTCCCCGACGACTATGTTATCAGAGACGGAGCACAAGCTCGGTCGGGGAAAGATAGGCCATTTCAAAGGAATCAAACCGGCATTCGCCTCAAGCCCACAGGAACTAGGACACCACGAGAAACCTAAACCCGGACGTCCAGGCGGGGATTTGAACCACTGTCCACTCGGATACAATCCCATCGTCTTACCACTGTGCACCGTTAATCGGCGGCTTGAAGAGATCTGCAGTACGAGGTGAACTAGACAGCCGTCCGCGCGTGAGTGAACCCAGAGACCGAATGACTAGCTACAACGAATTACACTGCTGGCCGTTAAAATTACAGCAAGAGGCAGAACAGCAAATAAAGACAATTTACCTCTTGTGTGTATACAGAATAGTAGCAAACTGTTTAATGGAACCGGCCGGAGTGGCCGAGCGGAAAGTTGCTCAGCTCACTACGAACACTCTTCCGGAGGATGCAGTGCATGACCTCCAAGACGACGTAACCACAGATGAAGTGGTAGATGCTATCAAGGCGGGTTCCGATAACAGGTCTCCTGGACCTGACGGTATACCCATCGAATTTTATAAAAGTTTTCAGTATTTGTTGGCTTCCACGTGGACGGCAATCGCACAAGAGCTGATGTCACCGAGGACAGTTGTCCCGAGCGCCTTTCTAGAAGGAATTATTATCCCCGTCCACAAACCGCGCGGGTTATCGAGGGTCCAGGACTATCGACCAATTACTTTGCTCAACAGCGACATGAAAATATTCACACGGCTACTGGCATCGCGACTCAAGAAGGTCGCACGTTACGTCACATCCTGCGACCAGACTTCCCTAAGAGGCGACAACAACATCCGTACGGCCCTTTGCCGTTACAGAGACATGATAGCATTAGCGCATCATCAGCGTCTCCCTGGCGCCTTGGCTTCACTGGACTTTAGCCAGGCTTTCGACCGTGTTGACCACTTCTATTTACGGACAGTTCTTCAGCATATGGGTTTACCTGGCGGTATTGTAACAGTGGTTATGCGCCTGTTGAGCAGTGCAACCTCTAAAATCATGTACAATGGTCGTCTTACACCGTCCCTGGTCATCGCACGATCTGTACGGCAAGGATGCCCTCTTTCCACAATTTTGTATGCTTTCGCCTTGGAACCCCTGCTCCAGGGCATGCGCCAACGTTTGGAAGGCATGGCTGTGCAAGGCCACCGTTTTTGTTGTACAGCCTACGCCGACGACATAGTACTATATCTGCGCAGTGAAGATGAAGTACGAGCAGCACTGACATGGGTGGCGACTTACGGCGAAGCGTCGGGGAGCTGCCTCAACGTGTCAAAATCCAAGGTCCTGCTCATTGGTGAGGGCTTGCCGGAGAGATGCGCTGCCCCCCTTAGTGTCGCCGCCACCATACGGTGTCTTGGACTTGATTTCACAGCAGACCTGCGCCGCTCAGCGGCTATCAATGATAGACGCTTGCTACAGACTATCAGAGCAAATCTCGCGGATCACCGGCTACGAGCTCTCGACGTTATCCAACGCGCGCAATACGTGAACATGTATCATGCTTCCCGTATACCACACGTGGCTCAAGTACTACCAGTCCCAAATCCCCTGGCGCGACGACTGTTGATGGCTTTCGGCTCCTTCGTCAGCTCGGGGATGTTATTCAAGGTGCAGTATGAATCCCTTGCACTGCCACGAGATCGTGGCGGGGTGGGACTCATCCACGTGCCGACTCGTGTCAAGGCACTATACGTCAGCTCCCAACTCAAACTTTGGCATCGTTGCCCGCAGAGCCTTACTAGCCTCCTGCTTCACAACTTTGCACCGACCTCCTTGTCCGCCCCAGTACTGATATCGACCATTCCAACCCCCTTTTATTACATCCAACGATTTTTCCTGGAGTTCAGTTATATCTACCGGTCCTTACCACTTACACGTTTGTACCTCACGAAAACAGTCTCCGAATTGTTACAACAGTGCCGCCCGTCCAACCCCATCGAACGTAAGTATCCACAGTACGTGTGGAGACACATATGGAAGGCGATCCATGCGCGTTTTCTCGAATCAGACGTTCAATCAGCGTGGTACATCACCGTGAATGGCAAACAAGTTAACCGAGATCGTCTGCACCGCATCCATCTCGCCGATTCATCCCTCTGCACCCACTGTGGCGTGGATGACACGGATGTCCACCGGTTCCACTGTGGCACAGCGCTAGACGTCTGGATACTTGCGCGGCGAATTTTGGCGTTTCTTACTCGCCAGACACCGGCTCAGTTCGACGTCCACATGCTTTTGTACCCCGATAAGACTTTCTACCCCTCCGCCAAAACTAACTCTGTGAATTGGATCTGTGGCCACACGATCCGCTATCTTTTTACTTCGGGCTACAAGTCTACGCTAGGATATTGGACTTATCTCAACGAACGACACTGCGTCCTGGTACGCAACCCACGCTATAAACAATATTTTTCTAATTTCTTACGGAGCACTTTCGATGACCCACCTAGTAGCTGGAACGTCCAAGCCCTGAGAAGCTGAAAACTGTATAAAACGAACCGAACTGAATAGATCTGCTACCCAGAACTCACGCCTACGCCATGAGAAGACACGTTTGGACGAGCTGGCATGCTGTAGGCGGATACACTTCAGGAGCTCCTGTAAGAACTAGACTTTAACTACAAGTCGCATGACGACTTAAAAAGCTTTTCCTTATTTCTTCCTCATAGTTCGTTGTTAAAGGAAAAAGAAATTTGATTTTGGCTTTGAGAAACTTTTTTTGTTCCAAAGGATTGCTTCTTCGCCAACAAGACGAAGGAGACTCATTTTTGTTTACTGGAAGGAGTAACCAGTATAATCGGAGTCTTTGTTTTCTTCCGAAAAAAAAAACTTTTCCTTATTTATTCCTCACAAATTTGTTCTTAAAAGAAAAAGAAATTTGATTTAAAAAAAAAAAAAAAAACAAAGGTAGCTCAGTTGATAGAAGAAAAAAAAAAAAAAAAGGGAAAAAAAAGCGGTTCTAGGCGCTACAGTCTGGAACCGCGCTACCGCTAGAATCGCAGGTTCGAATCCTGCCTCCGACATGGATGTGTCTGATGTCCTTAGGTTAGTTAGGTTTAAGTAGTTCTAAGTTCTAGGGGACTGAAGACCTCATCAGTTAAGTCCCATAGTACTCAGAGCCATTTGAACCATTTTGTTTAATGGTCAACATATTCAGGTAACTGATTCAGCTGCAGATGAGTAGCAACCTAACGATGTCGACAGCCTGTCAGCGCTAGTCCAAATGAGGCAACAAGATGACTGAAGCACAGCCACCACCCACGCAGACAGATGTGGAGATGGGGTCTGAACGCGGCAAGCACAGTTGCCGGTACCGTGCGTCTACCCCCATCCTGCTTGCTGCACTCTACTGACACTCGGACGACCAGTGTAAGGTCCGACTACGTAACAGAAGCTGGACGCGATAAGATGTTTCTCTCACCATGCCGACAAGTGTGTTCACTCTTCAGTGAAGCATCCATCCTTAATCACGCTGCTTGTGAGTGTAATTTTTACAAGTATTTTTCTTTACACAGTACGTGAAATCTGTAGACAGGAGATGGAGAAAAGTGTGGAACCACCAAAAACATAAAACTCTACTGTGCCTAATTGTTGTTGTTGTTGTGGTCTTCAGTCCAGAGACTGGTTTGATGCAGCTCTCCATGCTACTCTATCCTGTGCAAGCTTCTTCATCTCCCAGTACCTACTGCAGCCTACATCCTTCTGAATCTGCTTAGTGTACTCATCTCTTGGTCTCCCTCTACGATTTTTACCCTCCACGCTGCCCTCCAGTACTAAATTGGTGATCCCTTGATGCCTCGGAATATGTCCTACCAACCGATCCCTTCTTCTAGTCAAGTCGCGCCACAAACTCCTCTTCTGCCCAATTCTATTCAATACCTCCTCATTAGTTATGTGATCTACCCATCTAATCATCAGCATTCTTCTGTAGCACCACATTTCGAAAGCTTCTATTCTCTTCTTGTCCAAACTATTTATCGTCCATGTTTCACTTCCATACAAGGCTACACTCCATACAAATACTTTCAGAAACGACTTCCTAACACGTAAATCAACACTCGATGTTAACAAATTTCTCTTCTTTAGAAACGCTTTCCTTGCCGTTGCCAGTCTACGTTTTATATCCTCTCTACTTCGACCATCATCAGTTATTTTACTCCCCAAATAGCAAAACTCCTAATACGGTGTAGGAACATCGTTGGCATTCACTTTACGCACAATCTCAAACCATTTCAAAATTTTATTCTCCCTGACACCACCCCCGACAATAATTAACGAAAAAGAGAGTATCGCTTACTGCATTTCCGCTGTTCGTGCAGTAAAACTTACTTCTTAACTACTAACTCTACACGCAACACACTTTGCACAGAATATCCACATACATCGCCGAATGTAGCTCCGAATTTAAACAGTCGGAAAAGGATGCGACACTGTCTAGAACTGTGTTCAGTGGCACGCTGGTATAATATGTGTATACTGAGGGGCTGTAGTGTTAGTGACTCACTTATCACTACCATGGGCCGTCAGATGGCGCTCAGGAGGGTCGTTTACGCAGTCTCTGTTTGTTCTCTGCGGGCCGCACCTGTGCAGAGTTTAGATGTAAACAGTGATTACAACATTCGTTCGACGTACTTCTCTCCAGCAGCTTGAGCCATTTCAATAGGGTACCGTTGTGTGCGTGCGGGAAGGTGTATGGACGCATCGATGCACTGCTGCACATTTTGCGCGCGGTGTGTCTGTGGTGTGTCATTGCTTTCAGCAGTGGTCTGCGTAACATCCTCATACTTGTAGACCAGATTCCAGATGACTGCGTAGTACAGACGCACGTCAAGATCGACGCACCGTTCACGCGGCGATAGCCGACCCATCGTCAGTTAGAGAAGAAATTCGGGCACATCTTACACCTGCTGTTTCACCGAGGACCATTGGCAACCGTCTACTTGCAGCAGAACGAAGATCACGTATGCCTCTGGCCAGGCAGCCACCGACACCACGACATCGCCGGGCACGGCTGCTCTGATGGTGTGAAAGAGTTGGCTAGAGAGAGGAATGGTGCTCTGTCGTGTGTAGTGGAGTGAGCAGGTTCTGCCTGTATGCGATTGATGAACGTACACGTGTAGTGCGTAGGCCTGCTGAGCGGCCTATTCCTGAGCGCACTCTCCTTGGGCGCACCAGACTGGAGCACTCCGAGCTTCGCATTGCACCCGCGTCGTACTGCCGTTTCTTCGATAGGAAGGAGATGTCCTTTTCCAGCAGAACAATGCACGTCCATATACGGCTGCTGCTAGGCAACGTACTCTTCGTAGTGTACAACGACTGCACTGGTTAGCAAGATCACCAGATCCTTCGTCAATTGAACAAGTATGAAGCACGAAGTCATCCCTTCTCCAGAGCCTGTGAGTATTGCCGAATTGCAACAAAAGATGCAATCTGCTTGGGATAATCTGTCTCAGGATGTCATACCGCACCGTTCATCACCGTTTGAATTCCAGAACACACGCCTGTGTTGCCGCCAGTACACTGTGTATTGCTGTGACTGTTTCGCCATACTTCACTGCGACGTGTGTGTTTCATTTGGTCTGAATTTGTTGTGGTGTACGCCTACAGTGATGAACTACCTTTCATATCACTTGTGCATAAAATGACCTTGAACTTCTTGTGGATGTTGCATTTTTTCTCCGGCAGAGTATAATTTATCATTGTACGACACTTAGTTCAGGAGATATGACGTCATAAACACTCAGATGGGTGACAAATGAGGTGCGTGAAAAACTAGCTCCTCTTGAAGTGGTGCACAAATTCCTGCGAGCATATTTATCCTGTGTCTGAAAATAAATTTAGTCATCAGACGTTTGTAGCTGCTTAAATTAAATTTTCCCTGAGACATTTAAGTCTCTAATTTATCTACGATAACGTTGGAACCTGAAGAAATGAATTAAAATTTGTGCTGCGGTGGGGACTCGAACCCCAGTCTTCTTGGTTAGTTGGCAAATACGCTGACCATTACACCACCATAGCATTGTGGTCAACATAGCTGCACGTACTACTGAAGTCCAATACCCTCCTCAACACAAACTCTCCCCTTAAATTGTCATTTTTACCAGGGCTCTCCGACATTGGAATAGCACTCCAGGATTGGACGTAATAGGGAAGTGCTGTTCTACATGTGATCGAATAGATTTTAAATTACGTTCAATGCAGGGGTGCTATTCCAATGTCGGTGAGCGCTAGTAATAGTGACAATATAGGGGAAGATGTGAATTGGAGTTTGTGATGCGGAGGGTATTTGACTTGGGTAGTTCGTGCAGCTATGTTGACCATAATATTGTGGTGGTAGGAAATAAGAAGACCCAGGTTCGAGTACCGACCCCCCCCCCCCCCCCCCCCGGACAGATTTTAATTTACTTCTTCACCTTCCAACGTTATCGTTTGTAGCTGCGTTGTATGTGAAATTTCGCTTACTTAAAGAACCAGGGGGTGGAGCGTCACTAGTTTTTACTAACCACCACGATATTTGCTACTGACATCAGAGGCAGATCGCAACCACACCATAGCAGTTACCTCACAGCTGGTTGGACACATGTCTGCTGGGATGGTTAAGCTTGTATTGCCGTACACTTTCGCCTGTGTCAAGTTGTGCTGATATTTGTCATACAGCCTGTGTATTATAACAGTCATCAAACTAACCTTGAGGTAGGTCGGATACAATCTTCACTTCTGACGACGAACAGTTAGTTTGCTAGTCTATTATCATCTACTTGTAATTAGTGCTGAATTACAACCTCGCGATTTAAATTACATGGTTCAAATGGCTCTGAGCACTATGCGACCTAACTTCTGAGGTCATCAGTCGCCTAGAACTTAGAACTAATTAAACCTAACTAACCTAGGGACATCACACACATCCATGCCCGAGGCAGGATTCGAACCTGCGACCGTAGCGGTCGCTCGGTTCCACACTGTGGCGCCTAGAACCGCACGGCCACTCCGGCTGCTAAATTACATAAATCTGTATTTCACTGCAGGGCAAAATAGCACTAAAAATGCGAAGCCAGTCTGCGGTGAATAAAGTCAAATAACGCATCCATGTACCACTGGACGGTTGATTTGCTTATTGTCTTTAACGTACTATTACGCCATCAGCAACAGGTTGTCTATTGATGGGCACCAACTGTGACGTTCCAAACGTCAATACGCGCTTACAGTTAATTGAAGTTGCTGTTGCTGTTGCGCAGGTAAGTGCAGCGGCAGTGGCCCGCTGCGTAAATCTCTTCACTGACTTGCCAATGTGCACACGCAAACTCACTCGCCGTGGCGATACGATACGATACGGAGCGGATGATTTGTCTGGATGTCGTGACGAGCCTGACCCCTAGTTGTGCGCTCTGCACCTGCGCCACGGCGCGGTTCACGTATCGAAACTCGCTGAGACGCTCTGTCCAGTTCAAAAATGTGTGTGAAATATTATGGGACTTAACTGCGAAGGTCATCAGTCCCTAAGCTTACACACTACGTAACCTAAATCATCCTAAGGACAAAAACACAAACCCATGCTCGAGGGAGGACTCGAACCTCCGCCGGGAGTAGCCGCACAGTCCATGACAGCAGTGCCTCAGACCGCTCGGCTAATCCGGCGCGGCGCTCTGTCCAATCATGTGCGTCATTTTTACGAAGTTGTCTTCTCAATACCTGGAGATTCTAATGAAGAATAAACGTCTATTTTTCTACACAATTAGATAAATTAAGAGGAAACACAGTTGCCGGCTCAAACACGACAGAGTATAAAGAACGCGTATTTTGATATACAGGGCGCAAAAGAATTAAAGGATTATTTCTTGGAAACTCCGTAATTCCCACCGGTTGTGACGCTTAAATTTTAAATTTGGCTCGAAGATGTGTACAACCTTCCTCTGTAATGATGCAAAAGTTTCGTCACATCAGAAAAGAAAAGCCACAGGTCACCAGCTCATGCAACGTGTAAGGTGGGTTAATGACGTCACACGGCCCCCAAACGTCATCACAATTCTGCCCAACGCCATCGTGGACGTGTCACATGATGGGAGGCCGTCACAGCCCCACTTTCCCAGATTTCACTCCCTATTTTGATGCGCCGGCCGGTGTGGCCGTGCGGTTCTAGGCGCTTCAGTCTGGAACCGCGTGACCGCTACGGTCGCAGGTTCGAATCCTGCCTCAGGCATGGATGTGTGTGATGTCCTTAGGTTAGTTAGATTTAAGTAGTTCTAAGTTCTAGGGGACTGATGACCGCAGAAGTTAAGTCCCATAGTGCTCAGAGCCATTTGAACCATTTTGAACGTATTTTGATGCATCTGCGATGGAGTTTAGAACCGTAGTTCTCCTATGAGTGGACGAGGAAAACATTCCGTACAAACCACCGCTCAAAGTCGGCACGAAAAGGCCGCTGGAAGGGGGGGGGGCGTCAATGAAACCACCCTGTTCCCTAGGGCATTGGTTCCCACACATTTCGCGGTCGAAAACGATCATGTTCGATGATGAAGCAGCCTCACAGCGTCCCTAGAGAAAGTCTGAAACGCCAAAGGCTGTCAGCAGAATCAAAGATCGTGAAGAGTGTCTTACTGTTGGTCATCGCACCGCGGAGTGTCGTCCTCGCCTGCAAAATGTGTGGAAATCAACGGCCCAGGGAAAGGGGTGGTTCCATTCAGGTCGTTTATGCCACCCCCGGAGGTCTTTTCGTGTCTATTCTGAGCAGCGGTGTCTGTAATGTTTTCTTCTGCCACTCATAAGAAAACCACGTGATTTCAATGCTGGCGTGGCGGTTCTAACCTCCACCCCAGAAGCGTCAAAAGTGGGGTGAAATGCGAGTAAGAAGGGCTGTGACGACCTTCCCACCGTGTGACTCATCGACGGTGGCGTTTCACAGGACTGCGGTGCCAGTGTGACACCATTAGCCCACCTTACACGTCACGTGGACTTGTGAACTGTGACTTTGTCTTCGCACGTCTTGACACCTTGCTTTTAGAAATGCCGTCGAGCACGTGGGTTCGTCGCAGGGCGCCACACATTTTTACCGTTACAGAGAACGGTTGTACGCACCTTTGAGCCAAATTTCAAACTGAAACGTACCAATGGGTGAGAATTACGGTTTTTCGGAAAAGCGATCCTTTAATTCTGTTCCGCAGTGTAGTTATTGGGCGAGATGGAGTAACAGAATACTCTCGGTGTCCAAGTAGGGTGAGCGCATCGGCATTTTCGACAGATCCATTTCTCTTGAACTTGATTCCTTTTGCTACTAATCTCATTTCTGGTCTACATCCCTAAGTACTGTGACTTGGATTAGATTATGTCTTGGTCACATAGTATTTTACTGAAATTTTACTACTGGTTTCGTCTTTGCAGCATGAATCCATGTGGAGCACGTCTTGGTCTCACCGCGGACTTCCAGTACTCAGCCACACACAATTGATGTCATCAAAGTGTACGGGCCTGAAGATGGCGTTGACGCAACGTCGAAACTAGTAGCCAAATAAATATGAAATCTTAAGTACAGCTGGAGGAGTTTCATTTTTAATAAAGATATTAAGGAGTCGTCCGATGGGGTTAGACGTCGTTTCTTGCGCCATTTCGGAGACCGCCGCTTACGCGTGTGCGTTCCCGTATCCGAATGTGGGCGAATGTCGTCTCTGTCACCACTGTAGTTGGACGCGAAGGCAGCCGTTGGCACTATTCGACTGTCTCGCTCACCCGACCTCTGTATTGGTGGTATAGGTCGGTGCTGAACGGTGGTGGAAGACGCTGCCGTCACCATGCTCGTGTCGTCATCCGCCGTCGTCGGCTTTTCGACTGGCCTGACCAGCTGTTGGGCGCTGTCACGGTTCAGTGGGGCGTCCTTCCGGAACACATTTGCATGTGTGAAAGGGAGAGGCGCCGCCACAGGTGTTGCGACAGATTCACTTGTCGGTACTTGTACAATTGGAGACACACTGAGCGAACGTGGCCATCTTGACCACAACCGGAGCAAGTTTTCGGCTGACTGTCATAAATGACTATCGCTCTGCACTCTCCAATTGTGACATAATACGACACATGTTTTGACAGCTCGATCTGTATTTGTCGCACAGCATTAAGTACCGGGTACGTGGTAAAGGTTGTCCATTTTTCTGCTATGTGACTAAGTACCCGACCATAGGGTTGTAGCGCGTTAACCACGATTTCAGCCGAAACCTCCAATGGTAGCTCAAATACTCTCACAGGTCTCAATCCAAGTCATCTGTGATCAGTAGCTACCGTTCCGACATGTCCGTCTGAATGTTTAAATTTAAGTCCGTCTTTATGGTCGCGTACGATCTTGTTACACACCGTGTCGTGTTGCCTGGAACCACGCGACCGCTACCATCGCATGTTCGAATCCTGCCTCGGGCATGGATGTGTGTGATGTCCTGAGGTTAGTCAGATTTAAGTAGTTCTAAGTTCTAGGTGACTGGTGACCTCAGATGTTAAGTCCCATAGTAGTATTTGAACACTGTGTCGTTGATCAGTTTGACGTAGACCACACTGCTTGTGATAGAGAAGTGGATGCCAACCATATCTTGTGGTTCAGTTTTAATTTCTTCACATATAAATCGTTTTACTTGAAATGCCTTCGGTCGAGCAAATTCATTATTAAAGCTGATCTTGATAGTAGATTGTCGGCATGAATGAGCCATTCTAGTTCGAAAGTGCAAACACTAGCGAAGGCTAACACGAAGTAAACAACCGCTTACGCCGAAGCACCGTGGCAGGGACGTAAACAGACGTCCGAGCCGCACGACTGCCTAAAGCAAACTACACTTACCGGCGAGAAGGACTAACAGAAAACTCGGTGTCCAAGTAGGGTGAGCCCATCGACATTTCCTCCAGATCCACTCGTCTTGAACTTGATTCCTTTTACTACTAATCTCATTTCTGGACTACATGCCGAATAACTATGATTTGGATTAGATTACGAAAGTGAATGTCTTGCTCACATAGTACTTTACTAAAATTTTACTATCGGTTTCGTCTTTGCAACCATCATCGTAGTGAAATTGCGTGCTTATGGAATATCGTTCAGTTATGTGACTGGATTTGCGATTTCCTGTCAGAGAGGTCACAGTTCGTAGTAATTGACGGAAAGGCATCGAATAAAACTGAAGTGATTTCAGGCGTTCCCCAAGGCAGTGTTGTAGGCCCTTTGCTCTTCCTTATCTATATAAACGATTTGGGAGACAATCTGAGCAGCAGTCTTAGGCTGTTTGCAGATGACGGTGTCGTTTATCGACTAATAAAGTCATCAGAAGATCAAAACAAACTGCAAAACGATTTAGAAAAAATATCTGAATGGTGCGAAAAGTGGCAGTTGACCCTAAATAACTAAAAGTGTAAGGTCATCCACATGAGTGCTAAAAGGAATCCGTTAAACTTCGGTTACACGATAAATCAGTCTGATCTAAAAGCCGTAAATTCAACTAAATACCTAGGTATTGCAACTTAAACTGGAAAGAACACATAGAAAATGTTGTGGGGAAGGCTAACCAAAGGCTGCGTTTTATTGGCAGGACAGTTAGAAAATGTAACAGACCTATTAAGGAGACTGCCTACACTACGCTTCTCCGTCCTCTTTTAGAATACAGCTGCGCGGTGTGGGATCCTTACCAGATAGGACTGACGGAGTACATCGAAAAAGTTCAAAGAAAGGCACCACATATTGTAGTATCGCGAAATATGGGAGAGAGTGTCACAGAAACGATACAGGATTTGGGCTGGAAATCATTAAAAGAAAGGCGTTTTTCGTTGCGACGGATTCTTGTCACGAAATTCCAATCACCAACTTTCTCCTCCGAATGCGAAAATATTTTGTTGACGCCGACCTACGTAGAGAGGAACGATCACCACGATAAAATAAGGGAAATCAGAGCTCGTACGGAAAGATATAGGTGTTCATTCTTTCCGCGCGCTATACGAGATTGGAATAATAGAGAATTGTGAAGGTAGTTCGATGAACCCTCTGCCAGGCACTTAAATGTGATTTGCAGAGTATCCATGTAGATGTAGATGTAGATAAGATCTAACGATTGCAGTATGAAATATATTCGCAATTGCGAATATGGACAACCATCAGCTGTATAATAGAATGAAGACAACGAAAATTTGTGCCGGGTGCCAGACCGGGAATCGAAACTCGCATTTTTTTTTTTCGATTTTGTTCGTTGCATTTGTTCGGTGCGGATGTCCCATGATACCCGTTCAAGTTCAGTGCTGAGCTGTTGACTCAGTTTTTTATTACAGAGGGTAGCTAAGCAGCTGGCGGCTGTGGCCGAGCGGTTCTAGGCGCTTCAGTCGGGAACCGCGCTGCCGCTACGGTCGCAGGTTCTAATCCTGCCTCGGCATGGATGTGTGTGATGTCCTTAGGTTAGTTAGGTTTAAGTAGTTCTAAGTTCTAGGGAACTGATGACTTCAGATGTTAAGTCCCATAGTGCTCAGAGCCAATTGATTTTTTTGGTAGCTAACCCTCTGACCGAACACGCTGATCTGCCGTGCCGGCGAACTATTAGGCTAACCGAGCACGACTCGCGGCCACGCCTAAACTTCCATATGTCTTCAACCACGTGTCTAAAGCACCCTGTACGGGAGTATACACAATGGATACACGAGAATTTGTAGACACAGGGATGACGACATACGGAAGTTCGAGTCTGGTCGGGGTCATGTACGGGTGGCCTAACGTTAAGGCGACCGCTCGCGGAAGGCGGGGGTTAGACTACCGGTCCAGCACAAATCTTTTCAGTGTCGTCATTTCATTATACAGCTGATCATTGCCCATATTCGCAATTGCGAATACATTTAATGTACCTCATAACGGCTGTAGTCGCCGCACTGCCTGTTCCTTTGGACATCCACATTGCATCGTAATTCGGAATAACAATATCGTATCGTAATGATTACAGCAGTAATAGGCAGGCACACAGTCAATGTACTGATGGAAACTGATTCCCGTCTTCTTCTTTGCAGACATCATCATATCTAATGAATACAGCAATGACATGGAGGTGTGTAGACAGTGTATTGGCTACACAACTGCATGTCGCTGCTGTAAAGCTATATCTGATGATGGCAGCAGAGCTGAAACTGTTAATAAATGTTAGTGAAGTAGCACGTGACCAAGACACTGAAATTTATAATATAATCCGATAGAAAGGTGACAGGTCTCGTCCGTAAATCCAAGCAGTCTCATTTCGCGTACAGTGACTCTATCGATATAGAATGCGTTTTATGTCTTCCACGCGCTCTTGAAAGTCGAAATATAGTTGCCCAAGTCTACTCCGAGACGAGCGAAAGTTTATCGAGACTTTAGATTCTCTCGAAGTTTAATCGTTTCATTAATAAGAAATTACCCTGTTGCTTGTTCCCAGATATCTGCTTTCTCGAGAAGGCTCTGTAGCCTTCGCACGTAAGTTAGTTGAGCGAGGCGCGAAACAAGAGTTCGCCGGAATGGTTGTTACGTCATTGGTAGAGTTCACGAACACAGGAGTAGCTGGCAGCAGTCGACTGTTTTCAAGGTACACTCTGGCTACTGTGGTGCGACTTCCATTGTGACGGTGGGCTCCACCGCGGCTGAATTCTTCTCTTCGTATTTATAAGACTGACTGCTTGTTTGGCAGCTGCTTTCACTCAAACGAAATGAATGGCGACAGTGGGCCCGAAGTCGACGAAGATGTAATGACGTGAAATGATAGACAGTATTTTAAGGACTATAAAATGCAATATTATTAGTTTGCACAGCCAGACTAATAAAAATTCGTAGTTTATAAAATCGAAGTGACATTTTAAATCCCCGAAAATCGTCATCTGAACTTTCTTCTTCCTCCTCTTCTTCTTCTTCTTCTTCCTCTTCCTCTTCCTCTTTGTCGTCATCGTTGTCCTCTTCATATATAAGATGGTCTTCATTGCCATCGAGAGCGTTACTTCTTGAAAGATTTAACAATAATGTCTTCTCTGCAACTCTTTTATCCACTGACACACTTGTTGGATTGTACGTCGTTTTAAAACTTCCTACGGTGTGAATTCATGATGGGTTTCATCGATCATCCATTTGTTCCACTCCTCTCCAATATACACTTTAAATGGTTTATTTATCGAGACATCAAGAGGTTGCAATTGTGAAGTAAGTCTAGCCGGAAAAGCAGCCAGCTCTGTAGACTGCTGTCACGTCGTAACTAACACTTAATTTCAACATCTTGGCACTATTTAGTATCTTATTAAAGCAGTGACAGTTACAAAACAGTCCACTAACGACGCAATATGGTCGTCACTTCAATCTAGACGTACTTGAAAATTCCGATTAAGCCGAAACAGTCTGTCGTAAATAAAGATTGCTTACTATAAGCAGCTGTTTAGTGTATCTACTCTAACAATCGTTTTTGTGTTCATTCCAATGCCATTTAGCGGTGTTCTTGATCCCATTTCAATACTTCATATTGTAGTGTTGGTCATTTTGCATTCAGTCCTATACGCATTTAGTCATCATTTTTTTCAGTTCTTCTTTACTAGCCCTCCACTCACAAATCGTTTTTTTTCTGTTGGTGGAGGGTCGAAATGTCGCCCTGCTGCTCTGTTTCCATTTTTTCTGCAAATGCTAATACCTTTTTTTCCATTACGAAACTAGCTACTAACAAAAATACTGTAGTGTCACCGATATCCAATGTTGCCATATAGTTAGTTAGTTAGTTAGGTGTTCCATTAATTAATCTCACGGTAACCTTTATGATGTGGAACGTGTCAAGTGCGTAAGAAATACACACATGAATCAAGGGTTTCTTTTTAAGCTTAAAATTTTTGTTACGTACCCCATTCACTTAAATGGCACAAAATGCATATATTATACCCATAGATTTATTTATTCCTATTCAAGAATTCATCTATGGTACAGAAGGAGTTGTCAAGGAGATACGATTTCAATTTATTTTTGAAACTATTGCTGATGTCTGTCAGACATTATATTTTACCTAGTAATTTACCGAAAAGTTTTACAACAGCATGTTTTACCCCTTTCAATGCCAAAGATAGGTTAACTAGAGGATAGCGTAACTCTTTCCTTCTTCTGGTATTATAATCATGAATGTCACTGGTCCATGTTGTTGAGAACAAATTTCATTACTGAGTAATTGTACTGTGAGGTTGTTGTAAGAATTCCTAACCTTTTATACAGATGCCTACAAGGTGTGCGACTATGAGCCCCACACATTATTCTAACCATTTTCTTTTGAGCAATGAATGCTTTGTGCCTAAGTGTTGAGTTACCCCAAAATATTATTCTGTATGATATCAGAGAGTGAAAGCATGCAAAGTATGTGAGCTTGCTGGTTTCTATATCCTCAAAATTAGCAAATTATTCTGATAGCAAAAGTTGCTGAACGTAGTCGCTTTAGGAGATCCAAAAACTGAATTTTCCAATTAAGATTCTCGTCTACAGGCACACCCAAAAACTTTGAATACTCCACCTTGGCTACTGACTTCTATTGATATGTTATATTTATTGAAGGAACTGTATTCCTTGCAGTAGAAAATTGGATGTACTGTGTTTTTTCAAAATTCACAGCAAGCCTATTCGCAGAAAACCAACCAATAACTTTTCCAAAGACATTATTTGTATTATTTTCTATTGGAGTTTCTTTTACTGGATTGATAATGAAGCTTGTATCATCAGCAAACAGTGTCAGTTTAGCTTCTCGTTTCAGATAAGAAAGGAGGTCATTCACATATATCAAGAACAGAAGGGGATCCATGATCGAACCCTGTGGAACAAGTAATGTAATTTCACCCCAGTTAGATGAAGTGGGAAACTTTCTTGAATACCTTCAACCATATAAAGAAACTTTTTTCTTCCTGTTCTATAGAAATGACTTAAACCACTCATATGCTGTTCCATTTATACCATAGAATTGTAATTTCTGTAACATGATGTCATTCTTCACACAATCAATCGCTTTGGATAAATCACAGAAAATTCCTATTGGTGACATTTTACTATTTAAAGACTCTGTTATGTTGGCAGTGAAATTGTATATTGCTGTCTCAGTAGAGCACCATTTTCGAAATGCAAACTGTGATTTACTAAGTATGCCTTTACTGTTGTGATTGCTAACCACGCTTGAGGACATTACTTTCTCGGCGATTTTTGAAAATGCTGTAAGCAAGGATACTGGCCGGTAATTATTGACATCTGTGGTGTCCCCTTTTTTGTAGGGAGGCTTGATTATGGCATATTTTAACCTGTCTGGGAAAATATCTTGAGTTAAAGCTGCATAACGGATGTGCCTCAGAACATCAACTGGAACTGCTCGACATTGTTTTAATACGTATCTTGTTAGAGACAGGTTTCCCGCGGCGTGGAATTTATGGATATTTTTAAGATGGGCGGGAATTTTAAATCAGACACCGGATATTTTTGTATTCATTTCGAGTATAAGACACACATGAATTCTAGAGGCAATTTTTCGAAGAAAAAAGTGCGTCTTATAGTCCGTAAAATACCGTAAGTTGAAACTGTTCAGAAATGCAGAACGTAAAATCCAGATAATACGTCGTGACAAATGAAAATTTGTGCTAGGCAAACGGCTGCCCAAGCCACTCTGTCCCCAGATTCGTTTTTCCAGTGATGCTACCCCCACATACGCCACCGGAGGGCCTTTGATTGTACTGTACGGAAACAATGGGTGCCAACATCAGTGACAACGAATAAATCGGGTCTGGGAGCGTGCAGAGATGGTCTAATGGTTAGGCCGCTACTCGGTAAGCAGGGCGGTCACCCACAAATTTTTATTTGTCACGACAGATTCACTTCCGTGCTTACGTTGCTTCCTGTATACTGCATATGGAAAGACGCTGTTATAGTGGTGTCAGAAGTAAAGTACATTAAATCGCAAGGAGAATAATTATTCGGCTTCGGATTATCATGTGTAATAATCAGTTAGTATTTAGTAGTTTTCACGGAGCTATAAAACGACATCAACATCAATGACACTGTTTGAAGTAAGGGTTAAAAATGTTGTTTCTGTTTCTTTCAGGACAGCGAGACAAAAAGAAACCTTTGCTAGAGGAGAACGGCTTCACGCCTGCAGATACGAGCTACAGTAGGTTATCGTGTGAATTTTTTAAATACCTAACACGACTAACTCTTATTTTGTTTGTGCTCCTCTAACAGACAATAACTGGACGCACTTGCTAATCTTGTATCTCATATCTCCTTAATTTTTCGGTAATATTAGCGCACATTCTGTGACATCAGCCTGTAGTGGAATTTCTTGAACTTACGTTCTGTAGAAATTGATCTTCAAGGGGGAAACATAAGAGTTCACACAAATCTTATACCGTACGTTAGATACATTACAGTGTACGGGTGATCAGGATTACAGACTGACACCGTATTTCTTGATTTCTTGGAGACGCTCCAAACAGTTCCTCATTGTTACTCAATGAAATACATAAGAGCTTTCTGAATATAACACCAGCTTTGTGACTGGGCTGAAGACTTACTAGCGAATAAAACTCGACATGTTGTTCAAAACGAAAGGAAATCTTCGAACAAAGTATGTTCAGGCGTCTCACAAAGTTATGCTATGCAATATTCAGTCAGTACTTGGAGGAACATAGGCTTATTGAAAACTTAAGTACACAGTATTCATATTTCACAATGTTATGTATTTTACAGTTCGTTATGAACTGGCTTTCGGCAGATGCTGGAGGATGCTCAAGAAAGCCGAAAGCCGGTTCATAACGAACTATAAAATAAATTTTATCGTGGAGCAACAACAATGTTTTATATACACCGAAGAGCCAAAGAAACTGATACACCTGCCTAATATCGTGTAGCGCCCGCGCGACAACGCAGAAATGCTGCAACACGACGTGTTATGGACTCGACTAATGTCTGAAGTAGTGCTGGAGAGAATTGACGTCATGAATCATGCAGGGCTCTCCATGAATCCGTAAGAATACGAGGGGCTGGAGATCTCTTCTGAACAGCACTTTGCAAGGCATCCCAGCTATGCTCAATAATGTTCATGTCTGGGGAGTCTGGTAGCCAGCGGAAGTGTTTAAAAGCAGAAGAGTGTTCCTGGAGCCACTCTTAGCAATTCTGGACGTGTATGGTGTCGCATTGTCCTGCTGGAATTGCCCAAGTCCGTCGGAATGAATGAAGGATGACCGAGATCAGACAGGATGCTGACGTACGTGCCACCTGTCAGTCATATACAGACGTATCAGGTGTCTCATATCACTCTCAGCTGCACACGCCCCACACCATTACGTAACCTCCACCAGCTTGAACAGTCCCCTGCTGACATGCAGGGTCCATGGTTTCATGAGGTTGTCCCCACATCCGTACTCGTCCATCCGCTGATACAATTTGAAACGAGACTCGTTCGACCAGGCAACGTGTTTCCAGTCCAATGTCGGTGTTGACGGGCCCAGGCGAGGCGTAAAGCTTTGTGTCGTACAGTCATCGAGGCACACGAGTGGGCCTTCGGCTCCGAAAGCCCATATCGATCATGTTTCGTTGAGTGGTTCGCGCGCTGACACTTGTTGATGGCCCAGCATTTGTAGCAATATGCGGAAGGATTGCATTTCTGCCACGTTGATCTATCCTCTTCAATCGCCGTTGGTCCCGTTCTTGCATGATCTTTCCCCAGCCGCAGCGATGTCGGAGATTTGATGTTGTACCGGATTGCTGATATTCACGGTACACTCGTGAAATAGTCGTACGGGATGCTGCTTCGGAGATGCTGTGTCCCATCGCTCGCGCACCGACTGTAACAGCACTTTCAAACTGATTTAGATTTTGATAACCTGCGATTGTTGCAGCAGTAAACCATCTAACAACTGCGCCAGACACTTGTCTTATGTAGGCGTTGCCGACCGCCTTCGGCGCTTCAGTGTTTATCCGTATTTCCTTTGTGTCTCTGTATTTAAATTATTCACATTCCTTATAAATAAACGGAGACTCGTTAATGTTTTATTGCGCGATTGCCAAACAACCACTGAAAATAGTACCATTCACGAAATGTCTGGGTTTGTGCGAACGGAAGCCAGGAGAAAGCTTGCAGAACTGTCGATCGACCGATACTTTCTATACTGGTCAGAATGGGATCTTACCACGTAAGATTAATAGGGGAATTGCTATAGAACCAAAAAAGAGCACCACATTTTGTGACGGGTTAATTCATTAAGAGCCAAAGCGTCACATAGTTTTTCGTCCAACTCAAATGGTAAAAGAGAGGTGGTCAGTATTGTCGTCTAGTTTTCCTGTTACAATTACGAGGGCGTATCTTCCTAAAAGAGTCAGTCACTATACTCGTATAGCGTCAATAGCCTAAAAGTATCACCGCAGATATTGCGAAAATGGAAAGTGTTGTTGATGTGTCGTTTTCACAGTACGAATTGGTAGTCAGGGGCTTGCATTGTTAGCCAATAAACAGAATGTGATAATACTTAGTAAGTGTATTTTTGTGCAAACATAAACTTTCTTAAATGGAACAACGCCTATTGATATTAACAGTCGAAAATTAGGGTAAATTAGAAAGTCTGTAATGTTTGTTGCAGGATACTAGTGCGATTCGTCTACGAGATATCGTATTTTGAAAAGTTTCCGCACCGACAGTTATTTGTGCCATTCAACCTGGTTAGTTGCTTGACACGATATTATGCTTGCTTACAGTATGCTTGTGTCTTCCGTAAGTGCACTGCGACTTGTTTGTCACTTAGTGTGTGAAAACTCCAAGCAAAAGGTCGTGAGCGGATAATCGTATTTACCAATGCAGAAAAAGCCGAAATCCTCATGGTGTCTGGAGAATGTAGGAAGGATGCAGTTCTTTCTCGTAGAGTGTGTGCGCCAAGATACCCCAATAGAGATCAACCATGTCGGCAGTTATTCATCAACCTCTTCAGCCAGTTACGTGAAAGTCGTACTGTAACACCTAGACAGTGGAACAGAAGTAAACAAGTGACGAGAGAAGAGGGGGAAAATAATGTTCTTGCTGCTGTTGTTGATCTGCACGTCAGCTCCCGCGCAGTCGCACGAGGAAGTGGCGTGAGCCAGGCAGGTGTCCCACGCATTCCCCATCGATATGGATTCCATGCCTGTCACATTTATTTCCGTCAAGAGCTCCATGGAAATGATTATGGGAATCGTGTTAACTTCTGTACATGGGCATTAGGACAGGCTACTCCAGATGTACCATGTATCTTGTCTTTTTGATAAGATCGCATTTACCAGTCATGACCACGTCAACCGCCGAAAGCTGCACTGTTGGTCTCTTGACAGTCCCCGTTGGTTTCGTCAGGTGGAACGTCAGCGTCGTTGGGGTGTAAGTGTATGGTGTGGGATAGTGAACCATCAGCTCATAGGCCTGTTTTCCATAGACGGAACGCTGAACGCACACAAGTATCGCAGCCTACTAACGGACCATCTTCCACAGATGCTAGAAGACCTTCTGCAGGCTAGGAGGAACCTGTGGTACCAACATGATGGCTGTCCGGCCCATAGTGCACGTAGCACTACAGCGTGCCTACACGAATTCTTTCTAAATGGTTGGATTGCACACAGAGGATTTCTACCCTGACCGGAATCTTCCGCGGATTTGACGTCTGTAGACTTTTTTTCTGTAGGGAAAACTGAAAGACGTCGTCTAGAAGAACATACCAAATACACCCGATGATATAGAACGATATACTCTCTGATGTCTCTGCAGAAATGCTGTCACATGTGCACCAGTCTTTCCACCCTAGACTGAGAGCGCGTGCCGTCGCTGCCGGTGGTCATGTTGAACACAACTTGTGATGGTCAGTTGTCTCGTTACTGGTCACGATCCACATGACTAGTGTATGCACTTGTTTTGTACTTTGTGTGCTACCACAGGTATTGAGCAAGTGTCGGTATGGGGACTCCTCAAAATAGCCGCACGGGGTAGCCGCGCCGTCTAGGGCGCATTGTTACGGCCCGCGCGGCTCCCCACGTCGGAGGTTCGAGTCCTCAAAAAAAGAAGAAGAAGGCTATGGGACTTAACATCTGAGGTCATCAGTCCCCTAGACTTAAAACTACTGAAACGAAACTAACCTAAGGACATCACACACATCCATACCCGAGGCAGGATTCGAACCTGCGACGGTAGCAGCAGCGCAGTTCCGGACTGAGGCGCCTAGAACCGCTCGTCCATAGCGGCCGGCGTTTGAGTCCTCCCTCCGGCATGGGTGTACGTGTTGTCCTTAGTCTAAGTTAGTTTAAGTTAGATTAAGTGGTGCGTGAGCTTAGGGACCGATGACCTCAGCAGTTCGGTCCCATAGGACCTTACCACAAATTTCCAACTTTCCCCAAAATACGATATCTCACAACCAACTCGCACTAGAATCCCACAGCAAACACCACTGACGTTCTAATTTACTATACTTTTAGTATGGTAATGTTCCTTTTAAAAAGTGTATGTTTGCACAAAAAATACACTTTTAGGTATTATTAGAATCCGTTTATTGGCTAACCTTATGGGCCCCTGACTACCAATCCATTCTGTAGAAACACCACATCAATAGCACTTCCCTTTCCGCAGCATTTTCGGTACACGTTTTAGGTGGTTCACCATGTATACGCAAACCTTTTTCGTGAATAAGTCTGTCAGTGAAAACCACATCTAGTAGTTTCTTAGATTAGCCTTCGCATACAGGCAGAAAAAAGCGGCCGTGGTCTTTACTTGATATGTATAGACACTAGAACGAGAAATGTCTTACAGCATCCATCGCCATTACATCGTTCAGCTTTCGTGAGGCAAAGCAAGTAGTGAAGTACTCAACCCTAAAAATAATTTATAACATGCCCAGTGATGTGAATAATCTAACAAATGTAGAATTAACCTCTAACGCAAGCTCAAAGAATATCTAGTTCCAATTGTTTCTTCTCCATAGAATAATGTATGAATGTGTATGACATTATATATATAAAGCTCATTCTGAAAGACATTTGAATATTCAGCATGTCAGCATGTTGACACATGCTTCAATGGGAACGAATACTATAACTGTACACTGACACACCACTATGATATATGGATATTACTGTATAGTATATGCAAATACCTAATTAACTAACTATCTAACGAAAAATGTAGAATATGTGGTCAGCGCGTAGGATATCTGGTGGTGGGAGATGTATTCATGTGAGACACAGTGGAACTTCTTTATTATATTTTTGCTTAAACTGAAAGAACTGAGAAGTTGAAACTCCTTAATATATTTAATTCTGAAACTGCTGAGTGAAATTGAACGTACTGTCATCTTGCTTGTCTTTATCATTTCACATCTGAGCTGCAGAATTATTCCTGACAAACACAGCTCAAAGTTATTCTATTCATTTATGACCCACAATATACAACGATACGCAATCTGACTGCTCAAATAATGAACGTGAAGGAATGGCCCTGAATTACGAGAAATCCTAACAATAACCCAAGCATTTCATAAGTCACTTACCTCCCAGAAAATCTTCATTACACGAACTACAGCGATACAGCAAACACGAATACAGCCAGCTAGATAAAAGATTCAAACTACTGTAGGCTCTAACAACTAACAGGGATGTGGTTAGCAAAGGAAAGATTTTGTTGCAAAGCAAACAATGTATTTAGCAAATTTTACCTTAATAATGTGACATCCAGTTCAGAAAATATATATAATCGTCCCTGACATCCAGTTCCAACAACATTATATAATCATCAATAATATTACACTTAAATCTCCATTACGGACACACGTCCAGACCGTCCACTCGCGCTAACACTTCAGACCTCTAACCTCCATCACTGCTGGTTATTCACCTCCAACTGCGAGTCCGACCAGCCACAGAGAGTCCCTTACAGAGGGCGCACAGAGCTGTCAGTTATTAATGCAGTCCATCGCGCTGCCAAAATACGGACACATAAACAGGCTACTTACAACAGGAGTCTTCTCGTAACACTAGTTGCGACAGAGCCGCTGCAATTTTTCCTCAGTGATCTAGGAATATACACTACTGGCCACTACACCAAGAAGAAATGCAGATGTTAAATGGGTATTCATTGAACAGATATATTATACTAGAACTGACATGTGATTACATTTTCACGCAATTTGGGTGCATAGAGCCTGAGAAATCAGAATCCAGAACAACCACCTCTGCCCGTAATAACGGCCTTGATACGCCTGGGCATTGAGTCAAACAGCTTGGATGGCGTGTACAGGTACAGCTGCCCGTGGAGCTTCAACACGATACCACAGTTCATCAAGAGTAGTGACTGGCGTATTGTGACGAGCCACTTGCTCGGCCACCATTGATCAGACGTTTTCAATTGGTGAGAGATCTGGAGAATGTGCTGGCCAGGTCAGCAGTCGAACATTTTCTGTATTCAGAAAGGCCTGTACAGGACCTGCAACATGCTGTCGTGCATTATCCTGCTGAAATGTAGGGTTTCGCAGGGATCGAATGAAGGGTAGAGCCACGGGTCGTAACACATCTGAAATGTAAAGTCTACTGTTCAAAGTGCCGCCAATGCTAACAAGAGGTGACCGAGACGTGTAACCAGAGGCATCCCATACCATCACGCTGGGTGATACGCCAGTATGGCGATGACGAATAAACGCTTCCAATGTGCGTTCACCGCCATGTCGCCAAACACGGATGCGACGATCACGATGCTGTAAACAGAACCTGGATTCATCCGAAAAAATGACGTTTTCCCATTCGTGCACCCAGGTTCGTCGTTGAGTACACCATCGCAGGCGATCCTGTCTGTGATGCAGCGTCAAGAGTAACCGCAGCCATGGTCTCCGAGTTGATAGTCCCTGGTGCTGCAAACGTCGTCGAACTGTTCGTGCAGATGGCTGTTGTCTTGCAAACGTCGCCTCTGTTGACTCAGAGATCGAGACGTGGTTGCACGATCCGTTACAGCCATGCGGATAAGATGCCTGTCATCTCGACTGCTACTGATACGAGGCCGTTGGGATCCAGCACGGCGTTCCGTATTACGCTCCTGAACCCCCCGATTCCCTATTCTGCTAACAGTCATTGGATCTCGACCAACGCGAGCAGCAATGTCGCGATACGATAAGGCGCAGTCGCGATAGGCTCCTTACACGAGGCATCAGAACAACGTTTCACGAGGTCAACTGCTGTTTGTATATGAGAAATCGGTTGGAAACTTTCCTCATGTAGCACATTGTAGGTGTCGCCATCGGCGCCAACCTTGTGTGAATGCTCTGAAAAGCTAATCATTTGCATATCACAGCATCTTCTTGCTGTCGGTTAAATTTCGCGTCTGTAGGACGTCATCTTCGTTGTGTTGCAATTTTAATGGCCAGTAGTGTATTTATATATTTTCCCCAGTTACTGATAAAAAGAAATGTATATAGGTTATTAATTTCAGCCCGTAATGGCCATCTTCCGACCTGAGTGCACGCTATTTGCTTATCATATCGAGGCGGCACATGTAAAAACGCTACTCTCACAATAATGATGCAAATAAACTTCGTCGTATACACTTAAAATATAGGTACCTCATGTGCATTTGTAATAGACATGCTAACTGTATAAAGAAACTTACTGACTAACAAATTTCTTGATCGAGTTAGCAACTCTGCATGTAGTACTTGACGAAGCTTATTTAGATCATTGTTGTGACTGTACCGTTATTACAAATGCGTGTGTGAATTCCTAAGGGACCAACTGCTGAGGTCCCTAGACTCACACACTACTTTAATTTATGCTAAGAACAACACACACACCCATGCCCCAGGGAGGACACGAAACTCCGGCGGGAGGGGCTGCGCAGTTCGTGACACGACGCCTCCAATCGCGCGGCCCGTTCTTGCATATGCCGCAACGATATGACTGGCAAATTGTGTCTAGTCAGGTTTGAAGTTGGCCACTACGGGATGAAATTAATATCGTGGTATACATAAAGAAATTGTGGTCCATAACTGGAGCAAAAAAAAAAAAAAGAATTTCAAATGGTTCCAATGGCTCTGAGCACTATGGGACTTAAGGCCGAGGTGATGAGTCCCCTACACTTAGAACTACTTAAATCTAAGTAACCTAAGGATTCGAACCTGCGATCGTAGCAGCAGTGTGGTACTGGACTGAAACGCCAAGAAGTGCTCGGTCATAGCGGCCGGAAAAAAGACAGTGTTTTGGTAAGAAACCTGGTGATATTAAACTGTAGGTCACGATCTCACTTTCTTCGGCAGTCCAATATCGATGACCGAGCGAGATGGCGCAATGGTTAGCACACTGGACTCGTATTCGGGAGGATGATGGTTCAAACCCGCGCCCGCCATCCTGATTTACGTTTTCTGTGATTTCCCTAAACCGCTTAAGGCTAATGCCGGGATGGTTGCTTTGAGAGGGCTCGGCCTACTTCCTTCCCCATCCTTCCCTGTAACGACGGGACAGATAACTTCGCTGTTTTGGCCCCTGCCCCCAAATCAACCAACCAATCCACTGTCGAGACTGCAGTACGTTCGTGACTCGTGTCTGATCGAGTTAACCTGCCTTAGAAAGCCTTAGCATACTCACTAGACCATCTCGTGGCCTTACAGCAGTGTTTTGGATTACTAAAAGAAAATATTTCTGCTTAGATCTAATAGAGCAGTCGCACTTGCTGCTAGTCTCTCACACTCAACTTAAGCATTCTGTAACGGTATATCCGGAAGTCCACATTTTGTCTGCCGACACACTGCTCTGCGAAAATGTTAAAGACATTACTTCTGTTTTTCCAGGACAGCGAGACAACAAGAAACCTGTGATAGAAGAGAACGGCTTCACCCCTGCAGACACAAGCACAAGCTACAGTAGGTGACACTGTGGATGTTTTGTGACTAACTCGACTAACGACTTTATAGTTACTATTCTAACACAGAATAACAGCGCTACATTTGTATGTCCTTTTGTAAATAATAGCGTACGTCGCGTACCGCAATATAGAAATAAGTTTTCTTCGTTGACCGGCAAAAACACGTGGCACTGAAATATGTGCTACATTCTGCCAATAATGTACTTCTACACGCCCCATAGACAACATCGGAGAAAATGTGACTTAAAGAGAGAGAGATACTCTGAAACAGGTATGCGAGTACGTGCTGCACGCCAACCCTCGTGTTCATTTAGACGACGTGTTCTAAGTAGTGCAGTCCAAAAATGGTTCAAATGGTTCTGAGCACTATGGGACTTGACATCTGTGGTCATCAGTCCCCTAGAACTTAGAACTACTTAAACCTAACTAACCTAAGGACATCACACATATCCATGCCCGAGGCAGGATTCGAACCTGCGACCGTAGCAGTCGCGCGGTTCCGGACCGCGCGCCTAGAACCGCTAGACCACCGCGGCCGGCAGTGCAGTCCACTTTCCTAGTTCTGTTGTGATGAACATGTCCTTGGAGATCATGATTTGCACTTGATTCCGCTTACAAGCTGCACTTTACGTGTCTCAACCGTACATTAACTTCTTTGACAACGTTTCCTGGATGTACTATGTCGTTAAAGTCCGCCCGCGTAATACTCTTTCAGAAATTTATTTCAGTTCGTAATCAGGTGAAAAGTTTGCAAGAGATATCATGTATAACTCATGAGTCGGAATGCCAAACAAATAAGTAATTACTAAACTGAAAAACTGGGCGACATCTGTGAAAACCTCAGTGGGGCAAAGCTAGGACTTTGAAATAAGATACGTAGTACTCTGTTCTGTTAGTGCGCGAATGGCGCTCCACGGCCTACATGTCTCTAATTACCGTCCTGTGATCACTTTTAGTAATTTTATTGTGTTTGCTTTTTTCTATCAGCCTGAATAACACCATCAGAGACCCGTATTTAGCCTTTGTATTTCTTTCATGCACTCGGGAGCCGACGTAGTTGTAAATCTAAATGTTGTCCTTATTACGACAATGGTCGAACGTATTCGCCTCGGACAGTATATTCACATTAGTTGCGGCGGTGCATTGTCCACTGTCCCTCCCTAACCGCAAATATATCAGTGGTCATGCGTTACGATGCCTCTTTGTCCACAAACAGGCCATAATTAATTTTAGTTATTTATTATCTCATTCCGCTGTTATAAAGCGTGTATCTTTGAAAGATAGAGTAAATGAGAAAAAAAGAAAGGAAAAAACGGGCTCAGTTTCAGTACCTTATTAAAAGATAGTTGAATGCCGGCCGGAGTGGCCGAGCGGTTCTAGGCGCTACAGTCTGGAGTCGCGCGACCGCTACGGTCGCAGGTTCGAATCCTGCCTCGGGCATGGATGTGTGTGTTGTCCTTAATTTAATTAGGTTTAAGTAGTTCTAAGTTCTAGGGGACTGATGACCACAGCAGTTAAGTCCCATAGTGCTCAGAGCCATTTGAACCAAGATAGTTGAATAACACTACTACTATTACATGTCATACAACATGCCACAGGTGAACGCCGTACTACAGTTTAAGATAGAACGCTTGTCAAAGGCTCACGGTAGATCACTGTGGTTCATTCAACTGGAACATATAGACTGAGTGTCAAAATTGCTTGTAAGAACAAAACAAACATATAGTGCCAGACCAAAGAATGTATTTGTCAAAGATATTCCAAGTTACAATCAAACACTCGAAACATCGTAACCAGATAATCATGGTTTACAACTGATCATTGTGACAAATATATACAACATTGAAATTACGTGTTTTTTTTACTGTATAACCATAAATAAGATACACATGTGAGTATTATCGGTATGTCAAACTTCCTACACAACAGAGCAATTAATTTTTAGATGTATATGGAACATCAAAATGTATTAAATACAAAAACGAAGTGAATGCTTGAAGACGAAATAATGTACGTAAAATACAGAGTATATCTTCTCATTATGGCCCAGAGCCAGGGTTTTGTTTACTGTATGTGACAATATCTAAAAAAATATGAATAACAACATAAACAGGTCAAAGTCACCTGAATACAATTCCTCAAGGAGTAATGAGTACAAAGTAACTACACATTACACAAAATCCGTAAATGTGCATGCTAGGACAGTGTTACAACATAATACAAGAGTTGACAATTTTAAAAGCAAAAATTCTAGTTAAGTGTACGACAGACTCAAACGGAGAATCTGGGTAAATGTTTGAATAAAGCAGGACATTATTCATACAAAAATTTCAACAATGCAGATTCATTAATTCTCTTACATTTATGATCTCAAAGAACAATTATTCACTTAAGGAAGTAGCTCTTAAGTTATGCTTCTTAGAGCCGATGTTTGCGGGCCCTTGTTTTTCATGTTTCGGTCCATACTATCCCCTCAGAAAGTTTGTCGGTAGAGTTCCGGTTCTCGCTGTATAATCAGAAGAGGGTAGCACTCCGTTTATTAGCAGACCTGCCCTCAGTTTAAAGCGATGATGAGATGCATGTGGCACGTGTTCTACGATTTTGTGCTATGTCTGACCTTTTACCTTAGCTGTTAGGCAGAAGATTTTAGTATGTGTTTAGAAGATGCTTGGCCGACCCTGTTACTATACCAGGATGAAAAATGCGTCTATCGTAGCAAAAAAAAGGCGAATATGTCCGGGGCACAGTTGGGCTTGTACGAGAAGGTAACTAGCTTTCCGACTTATCTGTCAGCTTCGAAGACATTTAAATCAAAAGATCTTGACATATTCGCTTTTATTTACTTGTTAGTTTTCGGACCCATGTCATTTAACATAATGCATCCTGTCGAGTGAAGTAACATTATACATGATATCATGTCGTTTAACATGACACATGCCATCGTGTCATCCAGCTTGTCATTTGTCATGTCGTGCAATAGGACACAACGTGTCATTAAAGTTTAGGATGCATGTATCCCGTTCTGGGCTACCTCTTATTATAAATGCCCCCCTACTCTCGGATATGGATAGGGACTGCAACTGCTGTGTTCGGATGCAGGCTGAGTTGGCATCCCTTCGCTCCCAGCTTCAGGCAGTGTTGGCTTCGGTCACACAGCTTGAGGCTGTTGCCAATGGGCATCACTGTGGGGGTCTGGATGGGGGTTTGTCGGGGACGGCCAGCTTGTCCCACCCATCCCCTGATCGGACTACGACTGTGGTTGCCCGGGATACTGCCCGCATTGAGGCTGATCCCTCACCTGTGGTAGAGTGGGAGGTCGTCTCAAGGTGTGGCAGGGGGCGAAAGACATTCCGGAGGGCTGAACGGAAAGCCTCTCCAGTTTGTCTGACGAACCGGTTTCAGGCTCTGTCTCAGGCTGATACTGATCTTCGGCCTGACATGGCTGCTTGTCCTGTTTCAGAGGTTACCCCTCAGTCTGCAAGATCCGGGCAGTCGCAGAGGGTGGGCTTACTGGTAGTTGGGAGCTCCAACGTCAGGCGCGTAATGGGGCCCCTTAGGGAAATGGCAGCAAGAGAGGGGAAGAAAACCAATGTGCACTCCGTGTGCATACTGGGGGGAGTCATTCCAGATGTGGAAAGGGTCCTTCCGGATGCCATGAAGGGTACAGGGTGCACCCATCTGCAGGTGGTCGCTCATGTCGGCACCAATGATGTGTGTCGCTATGGATCGGAGGAAATCCTCTCTGGCTTCCGGCGGCTATCTGATTTGGTGAAGACTGCCAGTCTCGCTAGCGGGATGAAAGCAGAGCTCACCATCTGCAGCATCGTCGACAGGACTGACTGCGGACCTTTGGTACAGAGCCGAGTGGAGGGTCTGAATCAGAGGCTGAGACGGTTCTGCGACCGTGTGGGCTGCAGATTCCTCGACTTGCGCCATAGGGTGGTGGGGTTTCCGGTTCCGCTGGATAGGTCAGGAGTCCACTACACGCAACAAGCGGCTACACGGGTAGCAGGGGTTGTGTGGCGTGGGCTGGGCGGTTTTTTAGGTTAGATGGCCTTGGGCAAGTACAGAAAGGGCAACAGCCTCAATGGGTGCGGGGCAAAGTCAGGACATGCGGGGACCAAGCAGCAATCGGTATTGTAGTTGTCAACTGTCGAAGCTGCGTTGGTAAAGTACCAGAACTTCAAGCGCTGATAGAAAGCACCGAAGCTGAAATCGTTATAGGTACAGAAAGCTGACTTAAGCCAGAGATAAATTCTGCCGAAATTTTTACAAAGGTACAGACGGTGTTTAGAAAGGATAGATTGCATGCAACCGGTGGTGGAGTGTTCGTCGCTGTTAGTAGTAGTTTATCCTGTAGTGAAGTTCCTGTGAATTATTATGGGTGGAGGTTACACTCAACAACCGAACTAGGTTAATAATTGCCTCCTTTTACCGACCTCCCGACTCAGCAGCATTAGTGACAGAACAACTGAGAGAAAATTTGGAATACATTTCACATAAATTTTCTCAGCATGTTATAGTCTTAGGTGGAGATTTCAATTTACCAGATATAGACTGGGACACTCAGATGTTTAGGACGGGTGGTAGGGACAGAGCATCGAGTGACATTATACTGAGTGCACTATCCGAAAATTACCTCGAGCAATTAAACAGAGAACCGACTCGTGGAGATAACATCTTGGACCTACTGATAACAAACAGACCCGAACTTTTCGACTCTGTATGTACAGAACAGGGAATCAGTAATCATAAGGCCGTTGCAGCATCCCTGAATATGGAAGTTAATAGGAATATAAAAAAAAGGAAGGAAGGTTTATCTGTTTAGCAAGAGTAATAGAAGGCAGATTTCAGACTACCTATCAGATCAAAACGAAATTTTCTGTTCCGACATTGATAATGTTGAGTGTTTATGGAAAAAGTTCAAGGCAATCGTAAAATGCGTTTTAGACAGGTACGTGCCGAGTAAAACTGTGAGGGACGGGAAAAACCCACCGTGGTACAACAACAAAGTTAGGAAACTACTGCGAAAGCAAAGAGAGCTCCACTCCAAGTTTAAGCGCAGCCAAAACCTCTCAGACAAACAGAAGCTAAACGATGTCAAAGTTAGCGTAATGAGGGATATGCGTGAAGCGTTCAGTGAATTCGAAAGTAAAATTCTATGTACCGACTTGACAGAAAATCCTATGAAGTTCTGGTCTTACGTTAAATCAGTAAGTGGCTCGAAACAGCATATCCAGACACTACGGGATGGTGATGGCATTGAAACAGAGGATGACACGCGTAAAGCTGAAATACTAAACACCTTTTTCCAAAGCTGTTTCACAGAGGAAGACCGCACTGCAGTTCCTTCTCTAAATCCTCGCACAAACGAAAAAATGGCTGACATCTAAATAAGTGTCCAAGGAATAGCAAAGCAACTGGAATCACTAAATAGAGGAAAGTCCATTGGACCTGACGGGATACCAATTCGATTCTACACAGAGTACGCGAAGGAACTTGCCCCCCTTCTAACAGCCGTGTACCGCAAGTCTCTAGAGGAACGGAGGGTTCCAAATGATTGGAAAAGAGCACAGATAGTCCCAGTCTTCAAGAAGGGTCGTCGAGCAGATGAGCAAAACTATAGACCTATATCTCTGACGTCGATCTGTTGTAGAATTTTAGTACATGTTTTTTGCTCGAGTATCATGTGGTTTTTGGAAACCCAGAATCTACTATGTAGGAATCAACATGGATTCCGGAAACAGCGATCGTGTGAGACCCAACTCGCTTTATTTGTTCATGAGACCCAGAAAATATTAGATACAGGCTCGCAGGTAGATGCTATTTTTCTTGACTTCCGGAAGGCGTTCGATACAGTTCCGCACTGTCGCCTGATAAACAAAGTAAGAGCCTACGGAATATCAGACCAGCTGTGTGGCTGGATTGAAGAGTTTTTAGCAAACAGAACACAGCATGTTGTTATCAATGGAGAGACGTCTACAGACGTTAAAGTAACCTCTGGCGTGCCACAAGGGAGTGTTATGGGACCATTGCTTTTCACAATATATATAAATGACCTAGTAGATAGTGTCGGAAGTTCCATGCGGCTTTTCGCGGATGATGCTGTAGTATACAGAGAAGTTGCAGCATTAGAAAATTGTAGCGAAATGCAGGAAGATCTGCAGCGGATAGGCACTTGGTGCAGGGAGTGGCAACTGACCCTAAACATAGACAAATGTAATGTATTGCGAATACATAGAAAGAAGGATCCTTTATTGTATGATTATATGATAGCGGAACAAACACTGGTAGCAGTTACTTCTGTAAAATACCTGGGAGTATGCGTGCGGAACGATTTGAAGTGGAATGATCATATAAAATTAATTGTTGGTAAGGCGGGTACCAGGTTGAGATTCATTGGGAGAGTGCTTAGAAAATGTAGTCCATCAAGAAAGGAGGTGGCTTACAAAACACTCGTTCGACCTATACTTGAGTATTGCTCGTCAGTGTGGGATCCGAACCAGATCGGTCTGACGGAGGAGATAGAAAAGATCCAAAGAAGAGCGGCGCGTTTCGTCACAGGGTTATTTGGTAACCGTGATAGCGTTACGGAGATGTTTAATAAACTCAAGTGGCAGACCCTGCAAGAGAGGCGCTCTGCATCGCGGTGTAGCTTGCTCGCCAGGTTTCGAGAGGGTGCGTTTCTGGATGAGGTATCGAATATATTGCTTCCCCCTACTTATACCTCCCGAGGAGATCACGAATGTAAAATTAGAGAGATTAGAGCGCGCACGGAGGCTTTCAGACAGTCGTTCTTCCCGCGAACCATACGCGACTGGAACAGGAAAGGGAGGTAATGACAGTGGCACGTAAAGTGCCCTCCGCCACACACCGTTGGGTGGCTTGCGGAGTATAAATGTAGATGTAGATGTAGATATTCCCTACTGTAGGTACATCCCACTCTCTAGAAGCACGTGAATTTGCGTCTGTCTGTTCTTATACGCGTTATCGTACATGTAATAGCGAGTGTGTCTAAGAGAGTTTGCTGCGCTTCAGAAGTATCATTAACTCGTAATAAAACGCGAATGTGTCAGTATGTTTTGATTTAAATGTCTTTGAAGCTGCCAGGCAAGCCGAAAGACTAGTTCTCTTCTCTTACATCCCTAACTCCGCCCAGCACATATTACATTTTGTACGTTTGGACATTTTTCGTTCTCATTCCCAGGTTTTACTCCACCATAATTTCGACATTAGAGCGCCATAGTTTGGCAACCGACGTAGATTTTTGTTGTCTCGGGAGACGACTGATCCGGTATAGGTTTTGTTGTTGTCTTTTGAGCGATGTTGCTTGTTTCGTGGCGACGGATGAAGCTTTCGTAAAACAACAGAACCACATTTAATTGTATGTATTTGTCTGCCTTCTTACGAAATTTCAACCGACTCGTAAAAGTTATAAGGGTAGCGCGTACAGAAATTCACAGAAAAGTGCTTTTTGCACGCAAAATCCGAAAGAAGCTAGTGTTTTGAAAGCGAGTTTTCAATTTTGTTGTAAGACTGCGTCTTTTATTTATTTGATTCAGTTTAAACTGTTTCCGCGCATTCAGTTCATGTAAGAAGGAATTTTACATGCTACATTTTGCTCGACTTTAAACCATCGTATTTCGACAACGGATAAAGATTATTGGTGATTTGATCCATTATAAATGGTTTTTGAAAGCCTGCGACTGTAGATACAATAGGTTTGTTTATAAATAAATAAATCTTCTGCTACCAGTCACGATTTTTCTTTATTTTACTATTCGCACGACGCGTTTCGAGAAATAATTCCCATTTTCAAGTGCGTTTTTTTTATGTGTGTTAAGCCATTTCTTTTGATGTTGTCAGTGTGTGTGTGAGTCTGCTTCATTTTGTTGACTTTTACTGTAATACATAAGAAACGCGATTTTTAGTTGGGTATCAATTCTTTCTGTGAGGTTAGTGGCTAAAGTTTGAGAACAATTTGTACTTACAGTTTTCTAATGGTCCATTTGTGTAGAGAGTTACACACACTTAACATCACACACAACTTGTACATTTTACACATCGAAAATATCTTATATAAACAAAACAGTTACAAAGATCTTCTTATAGGTAGTTCACAGAGATAACATTATAGGTCTTCCACAGATTATGATATGCTTTTCTACAGAGCCTATAATGTTATCTCTGTGAACTATCTATAAGAAGATCTTTGTAACTGTTTTGTTTATATAAGATATTTTCGATGTGTAAATGTACAAGTTGTGTGTGATGTTAAGTGTGTGTAACTCTCTACACAAATGGACCATTAGAAAACTGTAAGTACAAATTGTTCTCAAACTTTAGCCACTAACCTCACAGAAAGAATTGATACCCAACTAAAAATCGCGTTTCTTATGTATTACAGTAAAAGTCAACAAAATGAAGCAGACTCACACACACACTGACAACATCAAAAGAAATGGCTTAACACACATTAAAAAAACGCACTTGAAAATGGGAATTATTTCTCGAAACGCGTCGTGCGAATAGTAAAATAAAGAAAATCGTGACCGGTTGCAGAAGATTTATTTATTTATAAACAAACCTAAAGATTATTGGATTAAAAACAACATTTTTACTTCATCAGGTTTAAAGTCTAGAAGTGGCGCGTTTGAAAACCTTCTCAGAAAAACGCGTTTCCTGCATTTAGAATCCAAACGAACCGAGATTTTTCAAAAGGTTAAAACTTCCCCAAGCCCAATGTCTGCTACAGCAGTTGACCAAATTTGAACATCAGTCTTGATCTAGTTCGCAGCTCTTTAAGGGTGATTATTTTTGCACGCTAAATTTCAACGGTACTCATAGAAACGGTGCCATTAGCTGATCATTAATTTCAGCCCAATTAAGATCTTTTGCAAAAAGAATTCATTGGTTTCCACAATTTGCTTGGCACCAGTTCCCGTTCATCGTTAAAAACTTGTTTAATATACTGAAACATAGCTACAGTAAGACAGGTGTTCGAGTGGCTATAGAAATGGCCGCTGGTCCGGGCTAAACCGAAAACTTTTCACCCCGCGTTCCTAGCTCAGATAGGAACCGAGCACTGAGACCCCCACCCCCATCAAACCACGATTCTGCGCGCGGCTCATATTTGTCACAGTAGTGATCTGCGAACCATCTTTCCGGATATCCTTCTCCGTGGCTTTTCTCGTCTGATAAAAAAACTATAGTAGTCCGTCTTGAATCAGATGCCACATTTTTGTCGCTAACAGTGACCAGGCGATTTGTGTTAATATGAGGAAAAGCGCGAGAGAGAGGGAATATGGATTAACATAGTTTTTTAGCACATCAGTACTTTATGTGTTTTAACCCTATTCATCTCGTCTGGTAGCCACGACGTTGCACGCCCTAAACGAACGGCAACAACAACAACAACTACTACTATTACTACTACTACTACCACCGGTTGCTTAAAAAAAAAAAAAAAAAAGATTACTTGTATCATCGTTTGTTCCAATGAAATAGAAGAGGTGAAAAATCTATAATTCGATAAACATTGCTAGTAACATTCTGCAGCTTTCCTAGATACAAATAGCATTTTTTTTCTGGTAATGAGAAAAGATATCGGCAAAATATTTTTTATCATGGGTTGCGCTTCGATGTATACTGAAGAGCCAAAGAAACTGGCACACTGTCTAATATCATGTAGAACCACCGCGAGCACGCAGAAGTGCCGCAACACGACGTGACATGGAGACTAATGTCTGAAGCGATGTCGCAGGTAACTGATACCATGAATCCTGCAGCGCTGTCACAAATCCGTAAGAGAACGAGGGGGTGGAGATCTCTCCTGAACAGCACGTTGCAAGGCATCGCAGATATGATCAATACTGTTCATGTGTGGGGAGTTTAGTGGCCAGTGAAAGTGTTTAAACTCAGAAGAGTGTTCCTGGAGCCAGTCTGTAGCAATTCTGGACGTGTGGGGTGTCGCATTGTCCATCTGGAATTGCCCAAGTCCCGCGGAATGCACAACGGACATGAATGGATGCAGGTGATCAGACAGGATGCTTACGCACGTATCACCTGTTATAGTCATATATAGATGCATCAGGGGTCCCAAATCACTCCTACCGTACGCCTACCACACCATTAGAGTGCTTCCACCAGCTTGAACAGGCCCCTTCTGTTATGCAGGGTTCATGGTTTCACGAGGTTGTCTCCATACCCTTACACGTCCATCAGCTCGATGCAATTTGAAACGAGACTCATCCGACCAGACAGCATGTTTCCTGTCATCAACAGTCGAATGTCGGTATTCAAGGGCCCAGGCGAAGCGTAGAGCTTTACTCGTATGTAGTGGAGTCGTCAAGGGTACACGAGTGGGCCTTCGGCTCCGAAAGCCCATAGCGATGATGTTTCCGTGTATGGTTCGCACGCTGACACTTATTGATGGCCCAACACTGAAATCTGCAGAAATTTGGGGAAGGGTTGCACTTCTGTCACGTTGAACGATCATTCGTTGTTGGTCCCGTACTTGTAGCATCTTTTTCCGGCCGCAACGATGTCGGAGATTTTATGTCTTACCGGATTGCTGATATACACAGTACACTCGTGAAATAGTCGTACAGAAAAATCCCCACTTCGTCGCTACCTCGGAGATGCTGTGTCCGATAGCTCGTGCGCTTACTATAACACCACGTTCAGGCTCAATTAAATCTTGATAACCTGCCGTTGAAGCAGTATTAGCGCCAGACACTTGTTGTCTTATACAGGAGTTGCCGACCGCAGCGCCGCATTGTGCCTGTTTACATATCTCTGTATTTGATTACGCATGCCTATACCATTTTCTTTGGCACTTCAGTCTAAATAGTTTTGTAAACCACGAGTGACTGGCTTTGGGACAGCAATGCAAGAAAAAAATTTGAATACTATGATAGTACTTCCGCTGTTAAAATAATGCCATTTACTTATGTGAAAACCGCTTCGTGCTACTGCCGTAATTTTTATAAATAATCCATAATTATTTCCCATGGCACACAGGGACAGTATAAGATTTTCATATTTTAATGAATTAAATGTCGATGGGTTTTGAAAACCCCGCTTATGTAACTTTCGTTCCGAAACACGTGTACGAAGTAAAAACCGCAAGACTGACATTCAGCGGACGTATATTCATAAAGTAAACGTTGATAGTGACTTCTTCTTGTTTCCTTTTCTGCTGTGTAATGCGATACGCGCAAGTCAGAGAACTACAAACTATGGAAATTGTCACAGCAAATTAAATACGCAACCATATATCCTTCCGGTCGTGCTCTTAAATCCTTCTTGGTCAGGGATAAAATATTACGCTGCAATTTATCCGTCTGTGCAGTTTAGTTTGTTGCCTTCTGGAGCCAGCCCTTTGTAATGTGCACCGCATAACCGCAAAGGTCAGCCATTGTGTGTGTGTGTGTGTGTGTGTGTGTGTGTGTGTGTGTGTGTCTATCGTCGCCTGCAAGGTGTTGTGGCCTCACGGAAAATATTTGTACACATTAAAGGGTAAAAAAACACGAGCATATGGCGTTCTCCTTTGCATAGCGGATGAGCTCTTCGTCGTAATTTATTCACAACATTTATCCTAGGCAACAGATGAACACCACTTCCTTTATGGGCTCGACATGAATTTGTAGTTTATTCCGCGCTCAGCGTTGCGTCCTCGTTACACAGGACTGCAGTGAATGTAATTAATTTCAACGTTGGTTACCACCAGAGCTGGCGCAGAGAGTATCAAACACTGCTGCTCACATTCTAGCACACAAAGACAGCGTCCTGCTGGGTGCTTGTCGGTGTAACAAACACAAACTGCTGGCTACCGGACCGATCTCCCGACACCGCAGTGTCGCCAAACATTGTCTGGACTGACACTGATTCCTCGTTGATATACTCTCGAATTATTTTCAGCCTAGAGTCAACCAAAAGCAACTGTGACCTGAGCAAGCAAGCGATCTCTGTGTGTGTGTGTGTGTGTGTGTGTGTGTGTGTGTGTGTGCGTTTGTGTGTGCGAGAGAGAGAGAGAGAGAGAGAGAAAGAAAGAGAGAGAGAGAAAGGTCCTGCGGCACTGCTTCCAATGTAAATAACAAATGGAGCATAGACTTGATACTGGTCTTATCGCAGATTCGGTGTAGAGCCGGATGTGTTGAGAAGTGAAGTCAAATAGGCTTCCGAAAATATTGTTAAAAAGAAAACTAGTGGACATGATGGAATTCCAGCATAATTGTTCATAGTTGTTGGAAAGAATGCAGTGAAAGTGCTGCATTCAACATGTCAGAAAATATGGAGCACGCAACAGTGACCAGAAGACTGGAAAAGACCAGTATTCATCACGATCCAAAGAAGGGAATTTCTAAAGAATGCCTACATCATCGAAAAGTCGCACATATCTCACATGCTAGAAAAGTCATGCTGAAAACCGTACAAAATAAACTTCGCCAGTATCTAGAGCGAGAATTACCCGAAGAACAAGCTGTATTTCGTAAAGAAAGAGAAACCAGAGCTAAAATTGCCAAGAATCGGTGGATCATGGGAAAGGCAAGAGAATTCCAGAAAGAGGTGTATCTCTGCTTTATTGATTATGCCAAAGCCTTTGACTGTGTCGATCCAGTAGTGTATTTCTGTTGCTTCGTTCTTGGACATCCCTGAAGAAAACGTAAAATACAAATCAAGATGTCAGCAGTTTTACACCTCGAGCCTCTCGGATACGAGTCCAGCGGGTTGACCACTGCGCTACCCAGCCCAGCGCAGCACAGCCCGGCGCCACAGATTTTGAGAGGCGGCGGAGTGAGACGCGAGGTTGTTGCGTTGGGGAAGCGGCCGGCGAGACACTGCTGTTCTCGATTGGCCTCCTCCGAGCAGAGGTCGATTGGCAAAGCGCGCGAGCAGCCGGTGCGCTTGTTTGTGCGCCGCACAATCGATACAGCTGTTATTCCAGGAGGCGACCACCCTGATCGGGCAGCGGCCTGTTGACCGTCGCCTCCGTCTCAGATACGTGCCCGGCCCGCGCCGCTTTCCTGCCACTCCTACGACGTGTCGTCGCAGATAACCGAGGCATCCGCAACCACTCGACGTTACCGCTGTCTGGTAGACTTCTTTTTTCGGAAGCTTCAATAGGAGGGCACTCCGTGAAGAAAGCTACACATAAAGGATTACTCACAAGGGAACCTCCCCATCGCACCCCCCTCGGATTTAGTTACAAGTTGGCACAGTGGATAGGCCTTGAAAAACTGAACACAGATCAATCGAGAAAACAGGAAGAAGTTGTGTGGAACTATGAAAAAAATAAGTAAAATATGCAAACTGAGTAGTCCATGTCAAAGATATCCAACATCAAGAAATGTGTGAGCTCAGGAGCGCCGTGGTTTCGTGGTTAGCGTGAGCAGCTGTGGAGCGAGAGGACCGTGGTTCAAATCTTCCCTCCAGTGAAAATTTTAATTTTTTATTTTCGCAAAGTTATGATCTGTCCGTTCGTTCATTGACGTCTCTGTTCACTGTAATAAGTTTAGTGTCTATATTTTGCGACCGCACCGCAAAACCGTGCGATTAGTAGACGGAAGGACGTGCCTCTCCAATGGGAACCGAAAACATATGATCGCAAGGTCATAGGTCAACCGATTCCTCCACAGGAAAACACGTCTGATATATTCTATACGACACATGACAGGAATATGTTGTCGACCCACCTAACTTGTAAACTTGGCGAATGGGTAAAAAGATTCTTCTACCTTGCCCGATTTAGGTTTTCTTGTGGATGTGATAATCACTCCCAAAAAATTGATGAAATCACAAGAGTTTGTCTCATAAACTGCAACAAATGAATGCAACAGTTTTACAGTCGCACAGTTTTCCCTGTGCTCTGTCAAAACATATGTTTTTAACGTTTTCAAATTTTTCCGTGTGTACACCGTCAAATCCTGCATATGTCCAAGCAAATCTGAACATGTCCTGGAACTTTGGAGAGCGAAGTTGATTGTGTGTGTGTGTGCCTGAACTTTGATAATTGTCTGAAAATAAAAAATTAAAATTTTCACTCGAGGTAAGACTTGAACCAAAGACCTCTCGTTCCATAGCTGCTCACACTAACCAGATGACCACGGCGCTACTGAGATGGCAGTGTCCTTAATGTTGCCTATCTTAAGCATGGACTACTCAGTTTGTATATTGTGCTTTTTTTTATTGTTCCATACAACTTCTTCCTGTTTTCTCGATTGGTCTGTGTTCAGTTTCTAAAGGCCTATCCACTGTGCCAACTTATAACTAAATCTGAGGGGGGTGCGATGGGGAGGTTCCCTTGTCAGCTGCACCTACCGATATTGTTTTATGCAACCCGCACTACGTCTGTATCAGGAACGGTATCCAAACAGGCGACGGCCACGTAATCGATATAAGAGTTTTTGTTGACTGTTAGTAAACTGAATCACACTGTAGGAAGTACGGGTGAGGACTGGGCATGAGTTACTAGGTATTTTGGAAGCAGGATATACCTTACGTCTGCCATACTAATGCAAGTGTTTCTAATCTTTCTCTGTGTACTTGGCTACAGTAACCGTATTCCGTTTATAGTCTTAATTTGTGTAGCCATAGTGTCCGTAGTTGCTTTATAATTCTTGAGGGTATTTTTGTTCTGTCGTTGCAACTACAAAAAAAAAAAAAAAAAAAAAAAAAATGGCTCCGAGCACTATGGGACTCAACTTCTGAGCTCATTAGTCCCCTAGAACTTAGAACTAGTTAAACCTAACTAACCTAAGGACATCACACACATCCATGCCCGAGGCAGGATTCGAACCTGCGACCGTAGCGGTCTCGCGGTTCCAGACTGCAGCGCCTAGAACCGCACGGCCACTTCGGCCGGCGCAACTACAAAAATGCGTGATTTCTTCACCAGACGCGTTTCGCTTTATTGAGGTAAAGCATCAGTAGTGGTCTGTAATTAAGTTATTTACATTTTTATTTTGTTTTAGATCGAAAAATAGTTCGTTAAGAATAGGTTGATTTGTACTTCCGGTGATTTTTCGCCTGATTTCTTGCTTACATCGGGAAATGCCGTCTGCAGAAACGCAGAAAAACAACGATGTGCTAGAACTGAACCAATAAAGAAAAATCGTACTAAGAGCTCGCCTTTCTCAATCTCATAGTTAATTAAACGCGAGCAAGCAACGCAGCGACAACATTACCTGAATATATCCACACTTCTCAAATCAATCTTTACTAAATCATGTTTCGAAAAATCAACATCCTCTGCATTTGCTTCTCTGTCTTCTGCCAGTTATTTGCAGGCAGCTCAGTAGTGCGACCAACACTCTGCTGCACCACGTACGTCTCACTGAAGCCACACTGTCAGCGGCAATGCTACCGAAGACCAAATGTCAGATTGCTCGTACTCAGAACCTCACTGGCCTAACATACCGGCTATTGAAGACTTCTGTTTGAAAAATATCCATTGTACTAATAAGCAGTATGAGAGATCGAATAAAAAGAGAACTCAGATAACTTTTATTGAATACGAATGAACTAGGAAGCTTACAACGTTTGATGTTATTTTACACATTCGATTCGTTAAAGAACCGCGAGTGAACGTGTGTGGGGGAGGGGCGGGGGGAGGGGGACAAATAGGTTGGACGAGGCATTTGTAAGCTACCTCTGTCGTTCACGAATTACGCTTCCTTTGCGTTCTGACAATTAGTGTGTCCGGCACATACCTTTCCTACAACTACATTTATACAGTTATTCCACGTCAAATAACTTCGAGCGCATACCACCAGATAGAAGAACTTTCTCAATGAGTAATCGCAATCGGTGTGTTCGACCAAGAGTGGGTCCTTCCGCAAATTCACACGGTGTACACTACATCTCAAAAACACATGAAACTCTGCTGCGGACAAATGTGTCGGTATAAGAAACGCCTTTCTAGGCTCAGTTTTCTGTCTCAGAGTATTTTATTTGTTTCAGTGCCATGTCTGTATTACTCTCAGCACGTTAAACCTAAAAAGAATATATTTGTGGCAACAGGGATGTTAACCTTCCTTATGCTTCCACCGCTACATCGAAGAGTTTAGCAGAGCTTCGTAGCCAACGACCGGCATTGAGAACACTTGTCACGTCCTCTCTTTCAATGAGACATTGCGCAGAAGTTTCAAATTGAATACAGCAAGGCATCCGACGATGAAGAACTGTAAGACTCTCCTCGTAACAAAAATATCTTTCACCACCAAGATTAGAAGCGATTAGCACCACCTCATTTACGGAGATTGACGAATAGAGGTAATAATGAAAGATTTCTGGTCCACCACAGGCGTCTTACATCCACGCTCGACACTTCCCACCAATTCCTGTACAACGTGGGTAAAATAGTAGTTGCCCGGAACTGATTAATGCACACTTAAGTTAGGTAACCCATCTTCGACACATGGCACATGATGTAATATGGATTGCCTATCTTAAAGTGCATAAAGTATTTCTGAGCTAGTCTTATTTTGCCCACCCTGTTGAACAGAGCTTTGTTTACCGGATGGTTTTTCTCTCTGGTCGTCCGCTGTGGCCGAGCGGTTCTAGACGCTTCAGTCTGGAACCGCGTGACCGCTACGGTCGCAGGTTCGAATCCTGCCTCAGGAATGGATATGTGTGATGTCCTTAGGTTAGTTAGGTTTAAGTAGTTCTAAGTTCTAGGGGACTGATGACCTCAGATGTTAAGTCCCATAGTGCTGAGAGCCATTTTTTATTCTCTCTCTCCACGTATCTTTGCACCTCTCAGATTTTTCCGCACAGTGAGGTAACAAATTAAGCCCTCACTAAGAGGCGCGAATATTGCTCTATCCTGCTTATCACACAGTCTGAGAGAAAAATAAATAACTACACACCACCAAGGAATTATCCGAATAGAACGGAAATCAGTAGATATGATGTATATGGACAAACAAATGCGTACAGTTTCAGATAAATTGGATGATTTATTTAAGACAAAGTATAGTTCCAAAAACATTGGATAATTTATTCTAGAGAAAGAGCGTTACAAATTAAGCAAGTCAATAACGCGCTGGTCCACCTATGGCCCTTATACAAGCAGTTATTCCGCTTGGCACCAATGAATAGTTGTTGGATGCCCTCCTGAGATATATCGTGCCAAATTCTGTCCAATTGCCGCGTTAAGATTGTCAAAATCCCGAGCTGGTTGGAGGGTCCTGTCCGTATTATTCCAAACGTCCTCAATTGAGGAGAGATCTGACGACCTTGCGGGCAAAGATAGGGTTTGACATGCACGAAGACAAGCCGTAGAAGCTCTCGCCGTGTGCGGACGGGCATTATCTAGCGGAAATGCAAGCCCAGGATGCCTTTCTATGAAGGGCAACAAAACGGGACGTAGATTATTGTCGACGTACCGCTGTGCTGGAAAGGTGCCGCGGATGACATCCAAAGACGACCTGCTGTGAAAAGAAATACTACCCCAGGCCTACCACCGTCTGGAACGTCTCCGGACCCGTCTTGCTGGTCATCGAGGCTCACTTCGAAGTGGGACTCATAACTGAAGACAATTCTGCTCCAGCCAATGAAATTCTAGACCGAAGACTTGTTCGAATGTGCCGCGGACACCAGTGGGATGCCAAACTGACTGCCTCCCGCCGTACAGCCTGGACAACTAGGAGGGATGGTCCAGGGAGCCATCTCTTTTCATAGCGGTATCCCTTTGGCTGTCATTTGCCGCACCCTTATAGCACAGTGATATGTCGACGATATTCTACGCCCCGTTTTGTTTCCCTTCATGAGAAGCCATCCTGGGCTTACACTTCAGCAAGATAACGCCCGTCTGCACACGGCTAGAGTTTCTACTGCTTGTCTCCGTGCTAACCAAATCCTACTTTGGCCAGCAAGGTCGCCGCATCTCCGCCCAACGGAGAATGTATGGAGCACTATGGGCAGGGGCTTTCAACTATCGGGGGATCTAGCGCGTATTTTGGACAAAATTTGGCACGATGTCCCCTCAGGAGGACATCCAATAACGCTATACATCAACGCCAAACGGAATAACTACTTGCTTTAGGCCAGAGATGGACCAACGCGTTATTGACCTACTCAGTTGGTGACGCTCTTTCTCCTGAATAAGTGATCCAATTTCTCCGAAATTGTAATCATTTGTTTGGCTGTACATGCACGTCACATCTACCGATTACCGATTTCCGCACCTTTCGGATAATTCCTTCGTAGTGTGTCGCCGCGTTTTTTTGTGCTTATTGTGTATTTGTGGTGGAATCAAAGTACCTATCGGTCTTTCTGTTAGTGGCGACGGCAGAACATTTTAAGCCCACTAGGCCAATTACGGCGAACGTAAAATCCTCGGCGCTCTTCGAGCAATAAGAATTTCCGGGGCAATCGTGTCGTTTGCTTTAAAGCAGACTACAAGGGGACGTATCAGATTCATTAGTGACAGCGCAGCTCAAAACGGATTTCGGCCTTAAATGCGTTTCTCGGTTCTCGGCGTTGCTAGCCGGCCAGCAGTGCACCGCGCAGTCCCAGCCGCTCGTCGCTGCCTCTCGCTAAACAAAAAGTCGCCCCGGACCACAGAACTGCGGAGCCCATTAGGCAGAGATAACGAAGCCGCTCGCCGCCCGCGCCCTTCTCGCCGGCCACGGTGAGTTTTCGGCCCTTTGTCGCTACCCGTATGGAACAGCAGAATCCCCTCTTAGAGGCGATCGCAGTTGACTGTCGAAGCCAGACAGGCTCGGTTCCCAACGACAGTCGACCAATAATTAATATGGTTACAAGACGTCAACAACGTTTGTTTACAACATTTCCGAATACTCTTACTACCCGACGACGCTATTATTGCACTTAGCTTCCCGTGGCCGTTACCGGAAACAGGCGGGGACGTTATTGTGAACAAGTACAGTCGTGACTAAGGAAATCGCATCGCACTGTGAATGCTTTCAGGACAGCTCCGCACCTACTATAAACGGTATCAGCGTGTTCTCGTCAAATAACACGATAAAATATCAGGATATGCCCATCGATGCGCCCTCAGTCCCAGGTGCAATAATATTGTGGATGACTAATACACATGGTAAGAGGATATACTCCTTCATGTGAATACAGACCCTGGAACACATGTTGTTACGAAACAGCAGTCTTCAGCAACTTTTGTAGATCTAACTGCTGCTCACAATACACTATGGCTGGACGGGCTAATAGTAGAGCTAAAGCACACTGTACATTACTGGATACCAACAACACGGTTGTCTAACGCATTGAAAAACCAGTATCTCCGAGTCTGGCTTCAGGACTGATGTGTGGAGCTTTCGACACAACGAAATTAAACTTATAACCAGTTTGTAGTTGCCACATACTTCTTTATTACTAACATATTGCTCTTAACAAATTAACGGTAGCAATGATTATAGAGACCGAGCGAGGTGGCGCAGTGGTTACCACACTGATCTCGCATTCGGGAGGACGACGGTTCAATCCAGCGTCCGGTCATTCTGATTTAGGTTTTCCGTGATTTCCCTAAATCGCTCCAGGCAGATGCCGGGATGGTTCCTTTGAAAGGGCACGGCCGACTTCCTTCCCCGTCCTTCCCCAATCCAATGAGATCGATGACATAGCTAGCTGTTTGGTCTCTTCCCCCAAACAACCCAACCCACCCCAATGATTACAGAAAGTTTAAAAATTTGCTTAACCAACTTTCATTAATTAAAACAATATTCAGAAAACCACAATTAATCAAATATCAAACATGCTTCAACTAACATAGAAACTGGTTTTCATGTAACTCGGGACCCAGCTAAGAACATTAAACGACTTAAGTCCAATAAGCTCAGATCTTTCCAAAATTGGTCTTAAAATTTCTGACAATTAACAGGATTATAAAACATTCAATATAATAATAACATAGGAAATCGTCTTAACATGGGACCGCCTCAAGTTTACGATAAATTGGTGATGGACGCGAGCAAACCGAAAGATTCTAACAGATACAGGAGATGCACGGACCATAAAGTGAAATAAAAATATACTCAACTTTGATCTACAAGTAAGGTTGCGGAAAACCACAACGCTCCACCGGCAAGATGGAATTGCCGCACGTTAACAACGCAACCATAGACACCGTTACAGGTCCATAACTTTCACTCTTCCACCGTGATACCCCGATCGAATCTTGCTCGCGTCGACCACCGCCAATTATCTGAAACATAAACACATCAGCGGCAGACAACATTCTGACGCAACAGATACACAAGGTTATTAACCCAACTAGTTATTAATAAACCTTTAATTCTACGCGGCACAAATGAAACTTAAGCAGACTTAACATACGTGACAGTGGCTCTTGAGATTTGATTAGACAACCTATAAAACAACAAATAAGATAATAAAGTAGAAAAGTAACTAGGGAGAATTTTTTGGCGCGCTTCTGAACGCCAGGCACAAACTTACGCACTACTTGGTACGCATTAAACACGGCTTCACGTCTATTGGTTGTGCATCACTGGCACTACCTTAAATGCCGTCAACATATCAGGCAGCAAGATCAAAGGTCACTGAAACAGCCGGCCAGTGTGGCACTATGGGACGTAACATGTGAGGTCATCAGTCCCCTAGACTTAAAACTACTGAAACCAAACTAACCTAAGGACATCACTCACATCGATGCCCGAGGCAGGACTCGAACCTGCGACCGTAGCAGCAGTGCGGTTCCGGACTGAAGCGCCCAGAACCGCTCGGCCACAGTCGGCCGGCTCTTCGAGGTAATCCATAATGTTGGAACACAATATATGTTCCAGAATCCTGCTTGGTATTGACGTTAACGATATGGACCTGTAACTTAGTGGATTACTCCTACTACCGTTCTTGAATGTTGGCATGACCTGTGCAACTTTTTCCGGTTGGTGTAGCCGAGCGGTTCTAGGCGCTTCAGTGTGGAACCGCGCGGCGGCAACGGTCGCAGGTTCGAATCCTGACTCGGGCGTGGATGTGTGTGATGTCCTTAGGTTAGTTAGGTTTAAGTAACTCTTAAGTTCTAGGGGACTGATGACCTCAGATGTTAAGTCCCATAGTGCTCACGGCCATTTTTGCTTGACTACTCCGAGGATATTTACTTGTACGTTACTGATGTTGGCAGCTGTTCTTTATTCGAATTCTGAAATATTTACTTCGTCTTCTTTGGTGAAGGAATTTCGGAAAGCTGTGATTAGTAACTCTGCTTTGGTAGCACGGTCTTCGATAGTATGTCCATTGCTGTCGTGGAGATAAGGCATTGATTGTGTCTTGCCACTAGCATACTTCACATACGACCACAATCTCTTTGGATTTTCTGGCAGGTTTCGAAACAAAGTTTCGCTTTGAAGTCCGCGCTTTATTTCGAGCTTCTGTAAAATATTGCCAATGTTGGGAATTTAGCGTCTGCTTAAATTTGGCATGTTTGTTTCGTTGTTGCTGCAGCAGTGTTCTGACCCGTTTTGTGTACCAAGGAGGATCAGCTCCGTCGTTTGTTAATTTATTTGGTATAAATCTCTCAATTGCTGCCGATACTATTTCTTTGAATTCAAGCCACAACTGGTCTACATTAATATTGTCAATTTGGAAGAAGTGGAGACTGTCTGTCAGGAAGGCGTCAAGTCTGGAAGAGATACGATGAACCCTCTGCCAAGCACGCGAGTGTGAATTCCAGAATAGACATGTAGTTGCTGATGTGTCGGAACTGTGGACGCGAACGGCAGCTGTGCCGGCAACATTCCGCGCTGCAGATCAGCGTGCCGAGCGTAACGAGTCGAATGGCGCTGTGTTTCGAAACCGCCCCCGCCGCCCACCCAGGCGTGCAGTGCTGGGCAAGGTCGCGCGCACGTTAGCGCGGCAGCCCGCTCTTCCGTTCATTACACACGCCGTGCGAAGCGCGCGCCGTGTAACCAGTCACAGCTATTATTACACCCCCCCCCTCCCCCCCCTCCCCCCCTCCCCCCTCCCCCCCTCCTCCCTACCGCGGGCCGCCACCGCAGTGCAAGGGCAAGCGCAAGGGCCGTCCTGTTACACCCATCCATAGGGATTCGCGCATTACTGCCGTATCCATTATCGAAACAAAAGTTGTCGCCGAAGTTGCTAACACAACCAAATCACAACTATGTCCAACCAGTGATACTGCTTCCAATTCTGGTTGGGATACAATTTTCATCAGGATTTGCCCCGAGGGGGGGCTTGCAATTATGATTATTGAACCGCTCACCAGTTAACCTCTAAACTTCGCCGTTCTGTCCCATGCGTTTGAGGACACGTTATACTTCATGGTGATCCGATCGTCGAAAGGTAACGTTTATCTTCTCGGCCTACGCACGTTGCCTCTTCGCTGTAACCGGTTTCTTCATCTTCTCCCTTACTTTCATTTCCATGAAACACCTGTAATCAACTCAAACACAGCGTAACTACACTGAAGAGCCAAAGAAACTGGTACACCTGCCTAATATCGTGTAGGGCCCCCGCGAGAACGCAGAAGTGTCGCAACAAGACGTGGCATGGATTCGACTAACGTCTGAAGTAGTGCTGGAGGGAACTGACACCATCAATCCTACAGGGCTGTCTACAAGAGTAGGAGGGCGTGGAGCTCTCTTCTGAACAGCACATTGCAACGCATCCCAGATATCCTCAGTGTCCGTATATGGAGAGTTTGGCGTCCAGCGGAAGGGTTTAAACTCAGAAGAATGTTCTTGGAGCCACTCTATAGCAATTCTGGGCGTGTAGGGCGTCACATTGTCCTGCCGGAATTGCTCAAGCCAGTCAGACTGCAAAAACGGACATGAATGGATGCGAATCCTTACGTGCGTGTCACCTGTCAGAGTCGTATCTATACGTGTCAGGGGTCCCATATCACTTCAGCTGCCCACGTCCCACACCATAACAGAGCTTCCACCAGCTTGAACAGTTTCCATTGATTCATGAGGTTGTCTTCATACCAGTAAACGTCGATACGCACGACACAATTGGAAACGATACTCGTTCGACCAGGTTACATGTCTCCAGTCATCAACAGTCCAATGCCGGTGTTGACGGACCCAGGCAAGGCGTAAAGCTTTGTGTCGTGCAGTCATCGAGGGTACACGAGTGGGCTCCAGCTCCGAAAGCGACCGTTGCGGCCGCGCGGTTCCAGACTGAAGCGCCTAGAACCGCTCGGCTACACCAACCGGCAAAAGTTTCACAGGTCATGCCAATATTCAAGAACGGTAGTAGGAGTAATCCACTAAATTACAGGTCCATATCGTTAACGTCAATACGAAGCAGGATTCTGAAACATATATTGTGTTCGAACATTATGGATTACCTCGAAGAGCCGGCTGCTGTGGCCGAGCGGTTCTAGGCGCTTCGGTCCTGAACAGCGCCGCTGCTACGGTCCCAGATTCGAATCCTGCCTCGGGCATCGATGTGTGTGATGTCTTTAGGTTAGTCAGGGGACTGATGACCTCACATGGTACGCCTCATAGTGCTTAGAGCCATTCGAACCATTTGATTACCTCCAAGAAAACGGTTTATTGGCACACAGTCAGTCTGTGACTGACTGCCCCTCCGGTGCGCGGCGATGATCTACAGTGAATCACTTTAATACTCGGACACTATGATATGTTAACCTTGTAGCATCATAACTTTATTCGTAACTGAACAAACAAAACATATATTATCAAGTATTATATTCCAAGATGTGATTTGTAAATAATAGCGTAAGCTTTATAAGATAACGTACAGAAGTTCTTTTATAATATTATTTAAATACAACTCGGTCTTATATTCACGTTACTTTAATATTCCGACACTTTGCTGAACTAATCATTTCAAGACAAGATTTTGTGGAACATGTTTCAATATCTTGTCGGGTAGCCATTCTGTTTTATCACTCCTTTCAACGCTGCGGCACACTGTAAATGATCTTTTTTAAATGATGCGCATTTAGACTGTCCCATTCTTCTTTTAACTGACGCTTGAGAGTTTCCTTGGACGATACTGGTGTTTAGACTGTCCCATTCTTGTTTTAACTGACGCTTGAGAGTTTCCTTGGACAATACTGGTGTTTAGACTGTCCCATTCTTAATTTAACTGACGCTTGAGAGTTTCCTTGGACGATACTGGTGTTTAGACTGTCCCATTCTTCTTTTAATTGACGCTTGAGAGTTTCCTTGGACGATACTGGTGTTTTTCTAACACGTCGCTCCAGTTCTCCCCACACATTCTGAATGGGTTCGAGATCTGGTTGAGGTGTGGTTGTAACACTTTGGGGCAATTGCACAACAAATATTCCTGCACAATGCGAGCCTTATGTTTCGGGTCATTGTCCTGGTGAAACTTGAACGCCTTTGATATCCCCATGGTTTCAGCACTTTTCCGTAAACTGTTCTTTAACATGTTCAAATAGACATATTTATCCATAATACTGTCGATGAACACCAATTCGCCTTGTCCAAATATCGATATACATCCGCACCTCCATGCTTCACATTGGGTTTAATATTTGTGACTGTAAGTTCTTCGTTCTTCTACCGCCACACCATGCTTCGTCCACACGATCCAAAAACGTTAAATTTACTTCTCTCGGCAAAAGTGGCGTCGTTCCACCATATTTCATCCTTCGTAATAAACTCCCTGGCAAAGTAGTCTACGATCTCGTCTTCCAGTTCTCTTCATTCACATACGGTTTCTTCCTGGCCACCCTTCCATTGTAGCCACTTTCATTTAATGCTTTGCGAATGTCTACCAAAGCCAATAATTGCGAATGAATGTAATATTTATGACTGTGACCTAGTCGCTACGATGAATTGAAACCTTCAAAAATTGGGCTTTACGCAATGTCGTGCGAAACTTACCTAGTGCAAGCCGATCTCTGTGATTCTAATAACTGTATGCGTGACGATGAATCGCGTCTTCTGCGGAAGGTTCCATTCGTGTTTGGTTAGTTCTGTGTATGACGTGCGTATAGCGTAAGCATCGTTGTGTGTGTGTGTGTGTGTGTGTGTGTGTGTGTGTGTGTACTTTTTGGTGTTGTTCAAAATGGCTCTGAGCACTATGGGACTCAACTTCTGAGGTCATTAGTCCCCTAGAACTTAGAACAAGTTAAACCTAACTAACCTAAGGACAGCACACACATCCATGCCCGAGGCAGGATTCGAACCGGCGACCGTAGCAGTCGCACGGTTCCGGACTGCGCGCCTAGAACCGCGAGACCACCGCGGCCGGCTGTGTGATGTTCTTAGGTTAGTAAGGTTTAAGTAGTTCTAAGTTCTAGGGGACTGATGAGTTCAGATATTAAGTCCCATAGTGCTCAGAGCCATTTTGAAGCGAACAGACCAATTGTTGTGGCAGTCTGGCAACGGCGAATGGTCCAGGCGTGTTGTTGAACGCTCTGCTTGGAGGGAACCAGCTCCATTGGGCGAAGTGTGAGCTATCAAGTAATTCTAATCGGACTATAGTGGTGGTTCGTGGTCGACACCACCATCTGCGCGACCGCCGCCAGCAAAGCGTTTGCCGGTAAGCATAGCCAGGAGGAAGCAACATATATGCACGCCCTCTTTTTTCGCTCTGCTGGAGAGGCGTGCGTCGAGCCAGACATTACGCAACCTCCTCCACACGATCGATTTAGCCCCTGGGAATCCATTACGCACATCAATAGAACCTGCCTCCCCAGCGAATTATACATGGGAGGAGGCAATACATTCGTTGAGTCTACTAGGAACGTACGCTCTCGGAATTTTAACAGTAGACCACTGCGAGTGATCCACGCCTCTCTCGTAGCGTCTGCTATTGGAGGTGGATGAGAAGCTCTGTAAAGCTTTCCCGCTAACTAAACGAAACTATGGCGGAAGGTACTGCACTTGTTTGCACTTTCTGTATTTCTTCTACGGTAAATTTGGTAAGTGTGCAGTACTGGCGATTAATACTCAAGTATCGACCGAGGATGGGTTTTGTAAGCTACTTCCTTCGTGAGTGCACTAAAATTTCTGATAGAAGTTTTCGTATGATTAATTTTATGTGCTCTGTCTACTTTAAATCTCCCCGTACCCACACTCCGCAATGTTTAATGGATACCGCTGCCTCCAGTGATCGTTCAGTAATAGCGTAAAGCCGTAAACACACAATAAGGGGCGTTGCCGCCTGTCTATGCGCAGTACGTTACTTCTCTTTGTGTTAAGACTCGCCTACCTATTCCTCTACCAACAGTCGATCCTCTACAGGTTTTCCGTATTTCACTACAACACTCTAGCGTTACGTATGCAACAGCATCATCCGTGAAAAGTCATGTTGACGCCTCCTGCGTTATCCATTACGTTATTTGTACGAGTTATGAGCAGTATTGCCGGCCTGGATGGCCGAGCGGTTCTAGGAGCTACAGTCTGGAACCGCGCGACCGCTACGGTCGCAGGTTCGAATCCTGCCTCGGGCATGGGTGTGTGTGATGTCCTTAGGTTAGTTAGGTTTAAGTAGTTCTAAGTTCTAGGGGACTGATGACCTCAGAAGTTAAGTACCATAGTGCTCAGTGCCATTTGAACCATTTAAACAGTATTATATACAGGGTGGTCAGAAATTCTCGTTACAAATTTCTAGGACATGTAGAGGGTAGTGATTACAGAACACTTTGAATAGGAATCCATGTCCGGAATCATATCGTTTCCCTTTTACGACAGTTTCAGTTCAGATGTGTACCTCGTCAATGTCTGCTTAGGGCAAGAGAAACGTCTCAGAGTTCCCTGTCCTGGTATGCAACAGCGTAGACACGATGACGTGTACTACGTCAGACGATCCGCAGAACTAATGAGGAGGTATTGAATAGAATTGGGGAGAAGAGGAATTTGTGGCACAACTTGACTAGAAGAAGGGATTGGTTCGTAGGACATGTTCTGAGGCATCAAGGGATCACCAATTTAGTATTGGAGGGCAGCGTGGAGGGTAAAAATCGTAGAGGGAGACCAAGAGATGAATACACTAAACAGATTCAGAAGGATGTAGGCTGCAGTACGTACTGGGAGATGAAGCAGCTATCACAGGATAGAGTAGCATGAAGAGCTGCAGCAAACCAATCTCAGGACTGAAGACCACAACAACAACAACACTGCTGTGAGACCGAGTCAATACCTGTGCATCACCGATAGAGGAAACATTGTGCGGTACACGTCTGCGGAATACACAGACGTGCTCCTTGTGTATGGCGAAGCTGGAGGTAACGGAAGAGCTGCTAGTCGGCTGTATCATGAACGTTTTCCACATGGTCACACTCCATCGCACAAACTGTTTGCCCAGGTTACGCAACGGCTACCAGAAACGGGTACCTTCACCGTGAGGAGGCAGGACTGTGGTGCTCCACGGCGACGCCGCACTCCCGAATTTGAAGAAGGTGTACTGCGTCGCACTGAAGATAGCCCGTCAACGAGTTCGCGAACAATTGCGCGTGCAATGGCTGTTAGTCACAGTACCCATCTTGGACGTCGTGCATGAGCAACAATTACATCCGTACCACTTACAAAGGGTACACGCTTTAGGTCCAGCAGACTTTCCACAACGCATTGCCTTCTGCACATGGTCCGTGCACCGTTGCATCGACGCGCCCCTATTTCCACGTCGAGTTCTCTTCACAGATGAATGTAGGTTCACAGGGGATTGTGTTCTGAAAGCTCGAAATAGCCATGTCTGGGCGGACGGAAACCCTCATGCCACGCATGTTCAGAGATTTCAAGACAGGTTTGGAATTAACGTGTGGTCAGGTATTCTGGACGGCCATGTGATTGGACCATACCTCCTTCCATCCAAGCTCACGGGTCCCACATACTTAGTCTTCCTACGACACGTAATGGACCCGTTCTTGGAAGCTGTGCCATTGAATGTCCGTCAGGAAATGTGGTTTCAGCATGATGGAGCACCACCTCACTTTTCACTGGCTGTCCGGAGACATCTCAACAGACGGTATGGTGAAAGATGGATAGGCCGTGATGGTCCAACCGCGTGGCCGCCACGATCGCCGGATTTAACCCCTATGGACTGCTTCTTGTGGGGTCTTATGAAGAGCCTAATTTATGAGACACGAGTTCTGGCCATTGCACACGACATTGAAGAGACACCAGGTGAGGTGGAGAGAGTGTACCAGAACGTGCCTCGGGGGTACAGTGTGTGTAACAACGTTGGTGGTCGCCACATAAAAAATGGTTCAAATGGCTCTGAGCACTATGGGACTTAACTTCTGAGGTCATCAGTCCCCTAGAACTTAGAACTACTTGAACCTAACTAACCTAAGGACATCACACACATCCATGCCCGAGGCAGGATTCGAACCTGCGTCCGTAGCAGTCGCGCGGTTCCGGACTGAGCGCCTTAACCGCGAGACCACCGCGGCCGGCGTCGCCACATCGAGCCGCTGTTGTAATGCATCGGTACGTTGCGGCTGGTGCCGTAGATGCTGTGTACTTGTTGTTGTCGACTAATGTAAACCATAAGGTGTAAGTTGTAATGAAAATGCATAAGTAATAAACCGAACGAGTCAGTGTTCTTTTAAAATGGATTGCAACAATTGTAGTGGGTCACGCCTAAGTACATTCCTCACGTGGGTGTCGACGAGATAATCATTTGTATTGAAATTGTCGTAGAACGGAAACGATACGTTTCCGGACATGGGTTCCTTTTCAAAATGTTATGTACCCACTACCCTCTACATGTCCTAGAAGTTTGTAACGGGGATTTCCGACCACCCTGTATAAATAAAACTGTAACTGTTCGTTTGTTCAGAATCGTTTGTCTCTGAAAGTGCTTCAGCGATCGAAAAGTTCTCGACCCATTTTTATATCTTCTCCTCTGCCCTCTCCTCCTCTTTTCTTCGCACCTGCGCTTCTCTGTCCATCTCAACTTTCCCCCTATCTCTGAACTTGGGCCTTGTTGATTGTTACTGCAAACTGGGATTCTGTAGCAGTATTCTAATAATAATCAGATAAGCCATCAATACAGTTTTCCTGTCTGCTAGCAACGTTTCACTGTTTTATATTTACATATTATATCTACAGAACAGCAACTGCTTCCAGCCAAGCAAATCGAGGGCGAATAAAGTGAAATAAGAGTATGAATCTCCATCGCGCCTTAACTTAAAACAGGCATCTCCTGAGATTTGCCGTGCCGTCCCGTACTGTGATGCCCCTATGAGTGCCGAACACATCCACCACGAGTTACGTTCGGACGGAAACGGCCTCACCTTCCGCGCCACGTTTTCCCCTCCTCCGGTGAAAACATTTTCTCGAGTACGCGAACAGATCTGTGGAAGGTCCCCTGGCAGAGAGCTACTCTCCTAATGCACAGTTAATGACAGGCGTCGTTTGCCGAGCAGACTGGATGGAGGAAGCGAGAGGGGCCGACTGTCTGAGAGACTGTAAACCTGCGAGGTCGCTTTCAGAACTGAGAGGCGAATCTGAGGTCCTTTCGTCGGCCGGGCCCTTCAACAGTCGTTAACAGCCGCCCTGCGGCAAGGGGGAACGCCCTTGCCGAAGACCTCTGTGTAGACGAAATCCGTTTGAAAGCAGGCTACACTTCCGTTTCCTGCACTATTGTCAAGAACGGAAAGGTACGCTACTATAGCTCATATCCGTAAGCGGGATCCTATCTGCTGCTGGAGAAAACTACGAGATTAAAGCAAACATTTCATTCCTGTTATATATCAGACATCGCTACAAAAAATTCGAAACGTATACAACCTATTCTGTCTTTATGCTGACGAGCACGAGCAGTGTTTTGCAAGGGGCATTTAAGGTTTCCTTGAGACTTCAGTTTCTTCCGACGTATGCAATGTTCTAATAACTTACGCGAATGCAGGTGTGTGACGCCGTCCACAACCACTGATATTTCGACAGGGGCACATGCTGCCATTTTCAAGGCAAAATTGCAGCAAGTAAGCGCTGTACAAGGGAATTTTCAAATCGCGGTTTGCAGAGAAACTCCGGAAAGGTAACACACAATATACTCAAATTAACAATCTTCGTGTGAGGCAGCATTAACTCTCTCTCTGTTTTTTGAGAAAGGAGAGAGCAGGATTGCGTGCAGAATTCAAAGAAAAACCACCGTCTCAATTTATAAGGTTAGTTGCTAATTTAATTTCAACTGCTTCCTTAACAACACTATCCCAATAGCTGGAAATGCGTGCCAGAATCTCCGTGTTGCTATATTCCATTGGATGCCCGGCGCCAAGACAATGTTTTGCAACAGCTCGCGTGTGTGACGCTTATGTTCATTATACCGGACCTCCAAAGTCGTGGTGGTCCGTCATATGACATGCCAAAGCTGCAAGGAATATGGTTGAGGCGGCTGTTGTGGCCAAGCGGTTCTAGGCACCTCAGTCCTGAACCGCGCTGCTGTTACGGTTGCAGGTTCGAAGCCTGCCCCTCGCATGAATGTTTGTGATGTCCTTAGGTTAGTTAGGTTTAAGTAGTTGCAAGTATTGGGGCTGATGACCTCGGATGTTAAGTCCCATAGTGCTTAGAGCCATTTGAACCATTTTGAATATGGTAGAGACCCACCTTACCCCAGCCACGATCATCCTTTAGCGAATCGAAACGGACCCTGATACTAGATGCGGGTCGATAAACACATTTCACATCATATTTGCGCAAAATACGACCAATCCGGTCCGAAATGCTCCCTTCCTAAGGCAAAAAGGACGTAGATTTTGGCGCTAGTGTTCGCAGTGTGTGTGTGTTTGCGTGTGTGTGTGTGTGTGTGTGTGTGTGTGTGTGTGTGTGTACGTGTTGGCTTTCCTGAGCTTCTTTGCAAGGCGAGATTTTAAAGTCCCTTGCACAGCGCTTACTTGCTGCTGTTATGCCTGGAAATTGACTGGGCATGCTCCTTCACAAATATCGGCGGTCAGCCGGCTGTATTCTCGTAAGTTATTTGATCAAGGTTTTCTTTATTGTCCGAACGTGTTTGGCTTGGTCTTGTCAGGCTCTCCACGGTGGCTGTACAGTAGACAGGAAGCGAGTTCTCAAAAGAATGAAAACACATTTACGCATTTACGTCATTATACAGTTGCAACGGTTAGCAGCAGCTAGCACGTTGGACCTGTTGACGTTACAGGCTGTTTGACACCTAATACTGTTCTTAATACCCGTGTTTATGACTTACGTCATTAATTAGCTGTCGTTTTAGTCTATGATGTTTCCTGTTGAAGAGGCCGACTCCATTCCATTAGCCATCTCCATGCGACAGGTAACTTGTTGCAGTTTATTATTGTGAAACATTCATATGAACCAATGCACCTTAGCTCTTCCTGAGTGTAACACAATGGTAAGCAACTGAACAAGTGAAACCTTAAAAAGTGAAATATCCTAATTTTCTCTTCTGATTTTGCTTTAGAGCTATTTTCTTCTGGTTTGTGGACTCTGAAGACAACTTCTCGTCTTTCAAGAGTGTTGGCAACTTCGCGTGTGGGTCTCTTGTCATAATTCATTGGATGCTATATACATTGTTCTGAGAGATCTGATGCGTGTTATATTTTTTTGTTTAGTCTCTTGTACGTGTGTTATTTAGTTCTTTTTGATATAATACACCGCTTCAGACAGCTATGATCTTTCCCACGGCAAGCTCATTTGTAAAAGCTATTGACATTAGTGGAGAATGTACCTGTTGATTCTACACCCTGCTCTACATAATCATTTTGTATCAGTTGAATGATAAGTAATGTAAGCACATCGACACGCTTTTAATATTATGGAGTTCTTCTTTTCGGCGGGGCTGTAGAAGATAGTGCATTTTTTCATGTAAGCGGTTATTTTGAACTTGTATCGCAGTATTTGACACTGGAAAATTTCATATGCCTTGTGTGCGTTGTAGTTGTCAACTTTCTGGCAGTGTATATATTAATATGAGACGTATAGTGACACCTAATATTGGTTTAATTCCGTTCCATGCAGATTACAGAATTATTACTGACTGTCGTAACGGTACACTGCATAAAATCAGTCGTGTCTTTAAAGATATCGTTTACATACGTTGTCCCACTGTTCCTCATGAGTGCAACCTTAAAGGGGGATTTCTCGTCGCTTCTGTTAGCTCAACTAAACCCACATTATGCCGATAACGTTGCAATATAATGATGAGCGTTTCCTGCTTGTGGAAACAAACATTGAAGGGCAGTGTTTTGGCTGCAGGTTATTAATCTTTCGTGTAATACCATCAACATGGGTGTTGATAATAAACGCTACCTGTTATTGTTGAAAACACATTAGCGTATTGAATTATAGTATACATTCACTTACTGGTAAGTTTGTGTTTCCCCTCCCCCCTTCTCTTCTCTCTCTCTCTCTCTCTCTCTCTCTCTCTCTCTCTCTCTCTCTCTCTCTCCCTCCCTCTCCCCCTCCCCCTACAAACACACACACACACACACACACACAAACGGGCGCGCTCACATACACGTAAGCGTACAAATGGACACGAATCTAACACCACCTAGCAAAGAGCGTAGCACCGCTTCTGCTAGTCGGTTTGTAGTCTCTTAAGCTTCAGTTTCTTTCCTCTCAAATGAATCTTCTTTCTTGTCTGGTACTTAGCAGAATTTTCTTTGTAACACGCTATCCGTAGGTATATATGGCAGAGCCGTTTACGCTAGAGCACTAGAGAAGAGCGATCTGTAGCCACGTCAACGTTAATGCTTACCAGTACCTCTTCCGCCATTACTACGAGACTTTCTTGAATAAATGCACCTTCAGTAAAATAAGATGAAAACGAACCATCAGAATCAGCAAAACGATGCAAACCCTTCCGTGCGACCCTGGAAATAGAGGCCATCGTGTGGATGCTGGTACGGTACTAGTCGCTTCGCCCACCATCTCATCGTGCACTTTACGACGGGACGATGTGCAGTTTGCTCTCGCTGCCTCTCATATCTGTCTCTCTGTTTGCCTCTGACGGTTCCGCGCTTCCAATAAGCTTCTACGGAGTGCCCTGCTCTATACCAATAGAGTCGGGATGGCAGATATCGGCCTTCTGTGGGCAGTACAGGACACAATATTGTGGGAGGACATACACATTAAAATCCGCACAATCTCACTTCATATTTACCTGACAGGAGGATGTGGATCATTTTCTATAGCTCCTGAAGTTTTCATGATGAGTCTTTTGAATGGAGGCAGAATATTACAGACGTTCCAAAGGGTGTAGTAGTCGGACCAATCCTGTTCCCGTATTCATGGCGAGTGACCTAAGCCGTAACACCTCTTTTATTTCGTGAACAGTTCCTGATATCGAAACGAGGTTTCCGCCAAATGATAGTACGTTAAGGGGCATGTACTTTGATATGTAATAAGGAATCTGAACTCTTGTATCGATCGATATACTGAAGCAAGTACGACATTTTTCTTAATAGAATAATATACTGTTTTTAACGATGTCCGAAAGCTCTTGAAAATACGATTACAGTGATATAATGCTTATTACGAGAGTCACTCCAAAAGAAGAAATGCATACTGTTTTTTTTTTTTAAATCCATCTTTTATTCTACGTATTTGAAAGTTTTACAGTGTGTAGATACATCCTTTAGGAACAATATTTTCATTTCTACACATAATTTCTATCAACTGCCTTACGACATCTTGGAACCAGCGCCTGTATACCTGCACGGTAAAATTCTGGGCCAAGCTGTTGGAGCCACTGATTGGCAGCGTGTACAAGGGAGTCATCATCTTCAAACCTTGCCAGGTTAGGACTGTAAGGCGGGTGTTTCAGTGTTGTCCATCCGAGTTTTGTGATCGCTTTCATGGTTTTTTTTGACTGACATGTGGCAGTGCATTGTCGTGCAACAGCAAAACATTCTGCTTTTGCCGATGTGGTCGTACACGACTCAGTCGAGCTTGAAGTTTCTTCAGTGTCGTCACATATGCATCAGAATTTATGGTGGTTCCACTTGGCAAGTTGTCCACATGCAAGAGTCCTTCGGAATCGAAATACCCACAACTTTTCCAGCAGAAGGTGTGGTTTTGAAATTTTTTTTCTTGGGTGAATTTGCATGATGCCACTCCATTGATTGCCTCTTCGTCTCTGGTGAAAAATGATGGAGCCATGTTTCATCACCTGTCACAATTCTTCCAAGAGATTCATCTCCACCATTCTCATACTCTTCCAAAAGTTCGCTGCTTACCGTTTTTCTTGTTTCTTTGTGAGCCACTGTCAACATCCTGGGAATCCACCTGGTACAAACCTTTTTTAACGCCAACACTTTCAGTATTCTGTCATCCCAACGTAGCGTGACAATTCGTTCACTGTGATGTGTCTGTCAGCAGTCACCAATTCGTTAATTCTCTGCACATTGGAGTGTGTGCAGTACGAGGCCTGCTGCTGCGAGGACAATCATCACTATTGCCGTGCCGTTTTCATCACGTAACGTGCTTGATCACCGACTAACTGTACTGCGATCGACAGCAGCATCTCCATACACCTTTTTCAACCTCTTGTGGATGTTTCTCACTGTCTCGTTTTCACAGCACAGGAATTCTATGACAGCACGTTGCTTCTGACGAACGTCAAGTATAGCAGCCACCTTGAAGACATGCTGTGACGGCGCCACTCACGGGAACAGGTTAAACTAAGTTTGAAAACAAGTGGGAAGGATGTATCTACACACTGCAAAACTTTCACACATGCGGAATGAAAACTGTGTTATTACAAAAATAGTGTGCATTTCTTTTGGAGTGACCCACGTAATTTTGAGCTTGAAATTCTTCGCATAATAATCCGATAAATATTCTAAAGTTGAAAAGCCCGTCGGCCGAAATCGCCAATTGTGTTCTATACACGCTCATGTCATTGTATTCAAGCCTTTCGACTGTCTACTCCTCGCCATAGCCGAACTAGCAGGAATCGGTTATCTACCGCCAGATCATTTCTGCTTCAGCATTTCTTGCGTGCAGACATGTACACCAATGGGGAGAAGTCAGCCATGCTACTTTTATACGGCTAATGTCCAACAGATGCTGTCGAAATAGTAATGGAAAGCTGTCTGACGAAACTCTAGTTGTTTCCACAACTTGGAAAAGTACGCACGTTTGAAATAGTGTATGCCGTAGTTTCATACATAGCTGACTCTGTATCAACGTCGTATAGGAAATGAGCTTTTATGTTAGTAACGTAGGCCTGTCTTGCTAAGACGTGGTATGGGAGCTCCGCGTGGTGGTGGGAACACCGCCGTAAACGACCCTGGCTGCACTGTTTTAAAATTTTAGTGCATTTCTCGGAATCTTTTGCGAAAGATTTCAACGTAAACACTAACAAGCTAGAGCTACTGAATACAGTTATCAAAATTATTCGGTTCCTTTTAAAAAATACTTGTTTCAGTATCTTGGCTGATACCAGAGTTCATAGCATTACCCACACATAATATTACGTGCCCCGCAGCATACAATCAACTGCTGGAAACCTCGTTTCGATATCTGGAACTGTGGAGAAAATAAAAGGATTATCACGTCTTTCGTGACTCACCCTGTATATTACCATCTACATTACGCTGATAAAACAGAAACCGTGATTTCTGCTGACGATTTGCTAACTAGATTTCCAGCTACCTTGACACTGTGGGTTTGTTAACGTGACTGAAAGTTCGTTTTCCGAGTGAATTTGTCATGTGTAATACGGAACAGTGCGATCATCACGACACTGGTGTTTAGTTGCACATGGTCAGACTGTAATGTTCCTGTGATAACTTCCATGAACCTGTAGTGTTCGAAAACTAGTTAATGATGCGATAAATTGTATTAAATTTAAAAAATCTGTGTAAGTGCGAGTAGGGCTCCCACATCGTGGGTTCCGAACAAACTTAACTATTTACATAGACAGTCGTGGTTTCCGCACAAAATCATTTATATAGACAGTTCATCCATCAATGGAATCGTGAGTTTCGACGATTTTCGACTGTTATCGATATACATACTGGCAAGATACCAGTCACATGGAGTTAAAGAATTTTTAGAATGACAAAAAAAATTTCCGTATAAAACAATTACAAATCAATTTTTCCTTTACTTCTACTCTGAAATCTTACTTCTTGCCAAATTTTATGATTCTAGGTCAACGGAAAGTACTCTATGGGTTTTAATGAGTGACTTTGCTAGTATCAAAATATGTGACACAAATGCCGGCATCTTGCGATATCATTGACTTAAAACCTCATATTTACTACGCCGCCTACCAACTATATATATAGTTGTCCGAGAGAACAGACACCATCTTCATATATATATATATATATATATATATATATATATATATATATATATATACACAGTTAAGGCTCACCGGCGATTTGACCATCTTCTGTGCGGATGCACACACATTGCCTGAACTCTTACGGGAGTGGGTAAAGCCGCGAGTAATGAGTGTGGGACAATAATTTGGAAATGTGGGTCTCACAGGAGACGTGCCAGAGATAAGTCCTTGCAGTCGCCCTATCTTCTGTGTCCTCGGTGGCTCAGATGGATAGAGCGTCTGCCATGTAAGCAGGAGATCCCGAGTTCGAGTCCCGGTCGGGGCACACATTTTCTGATGGTGAAAGACTCCCACTCATTCAACACGTCAACAAACTTTCTTGAGGCTCAGCAGCTTATCTCCACCAATCAGCATGGTTTTAAAACTTCCTGGCGGATTAAAACTGTGTGCCGGACCGAGACTCGAACTCGGGACCTTTGCCTTTCTCAGGCAAGTGCTCTATTATCTGAGCTACCCAAGCACAACTCACGCCCCGTCATCGCAGCTTTAATTCCGCCTTCGAAACTGTGAAGTTTGAAAGATAGGAGACGAGGTACTGCCAAGGTAGGAGACGAGGTACTGCCAAGGTAGGAGACGAGGTACTGGCGGAATTAAAGCTGCGAGGACTGGGCGTGAGTCGCACTTGGGTAGCTCAGATGGTAGAACACTTGCCCGCGAAAGGGAAAGCTCCCGAGTTCGTGTTTAATCTGCCAGAAAGTTTCATATCAGCGCTCACTCTGCTGCAGAGTGAAACATCGCATTCCAATATGGTTTTAGGAAGCATCGCTCGTGCGAACTCAGCTTGCTCTTTTCTCAGATGATATAGTGCGAACTATGGATGAAGGGCAACTGGCAGAGTCCAGATTTCTAGATTTCCGGAAAGCATTTCACACGGTGCCCCATTGCAGGATGTTAACGAAGGTACTAGCATATGGAATATGTTCACAGATATGTGAGTAGCTCGAAGAATTCTTAAATAATAGAACCCAATACCTTGTCCTCGACGGCGAGTGTTCATCAGAGACAATGGTATCATCAGTGATGCCCCAGACAAGTGTGATAGAACCGCTGTTGTTCTCTATATACATAAATGTTGTTCAAAATGTTCAAATGTGTGTGAAATCTTATGGGACTTAACTGCTAAGGTCATCAGTCCCTAAGGTGACACACTACTTAACCTAAATTATCCTAAGGACAAACACACACACCCCATCGGGATCAGCCACGCAGTCCATGACTGCAGCGCATTAGACCGCTCGGCTAATCATGCGCCGCTAAAAATGTTCAAATGTGTGTGAAATCTTATGGGACTTAACTGCTAAGGTCATCAGTTCCTAAGCTTACACACTACTTAACCTAAATTATCCTAAGGACAAACACACACACCCCGTCGGGATCAGCCACGCAGTCCATGACTGCAGCGCATTAGACCGCTCGGCTAATCATGCGCCGCTAAAAATGTTCAAATGTGTGTGAAATCTTATGGGACTTAACTGCTAAGGTCATCAGTTCCTAAGCTTACACACTACTTAACCTAAATTATCCTAAGGACAAACACACACACCCCGTCGGGATCAGCCACGCAGTCCATGACTGCAGCGCATTAGACCGCTCGGCTAATCATGCGCCGCTAAAAATGTTCAAATGTGTGTGAAATCTTATGGGACTTAACTGCTAAGGTCATCAGTTCCTAAGCTTACACACTACTTAACCTAAATTATCCTAAGGACAAACATACACACCCATGCCCGAGGGAGGGCTCGAACCTCCGCCGGGACCAGCCGGACAGTCCATGGCTGCAGCGCATTAGACCGCTCGGCTAATCACCCGCGGCTAAAAATGTTAAATGTGTGTGAATTCTTAAGGGACTCAACTGCTATGGTCATCAGTCCCTAAGCTTACACACTACTTAACCTAAATTATCCTAAGGACAAACACACACACCCCGTCGGGATCAGCCACGCAGTCCATGACTGCAGCGCATTAGACCGCTCGGCTAATCATGCGCCGCTAAAAATGTTCAAATGTGTGTGAAATCTTATGGGACTTAACTGCTAAGGTCATCAGTTCCTAAGCTTACACACTACTTAACCTAAATTATCCTAAGGACAAACACACACACCCCGTCGGGATCAGCCACGCAGTCCATGACTGCAGCGCATTAGACCGCTCGGCTAATCATGCGCCGCTAAAAATGTTCAAATGTGTGTGAAATCTTATGGGACTTAACTGCTAAGGTCATCAGTTCCTAAGCTTACACACTACTTAACCTAAATTATCCTAAGGACAAACAAACACACCCATGCCCGAGGGAGGGCTCGAACCTCCGCCGGGACCAGCCGGACAGTCCATGGCTGCAGCGCATTAGACCGCTCGGCTAATCACGCGCGGCTAAAAATGTTAAATGTGTGTGAATTCTTAAGGGACTCAACTGCTATGGTCATCAGTCCCTAAGCTTACACACTACTTAACCTAAATTATCCTAAGGACAAACACACACACCCCGTCGGGATCAGCCACGCAGTCCATGACTGCAGCGCATTAGACCGCTCGGCTAATCATGCGCCGCTAAAAATGTTCAAATGTGTGTGAAATCTTATGGGACTTAACTGCTAAGGTCATCAGTTCCTAAGCTTACACACTACTTAACCTAAATTATCCTAAGGACAAACACACACACCCCGTCGGGATCAGCCACGCAGTCCATGACTGCAGCGCATTAGACCGCTCGGCTAATCATGCGCCGCTAAAAATGTTCAAATGTGTGTGAAATCTTATGGGACTTAACTGCTAAGGTCATCAGTTCCTAAGCTTACACACTACTTAACCTAAATCATCCTAAGGACAAACATACACACCCATGCCCGAGGGAGGGCTCGAACCTCCGCCGGGACCAGCCGGACAGTCCATGGCTGCAGCGCATTAGACCGCTCGGCTAATCACGCGCGGCTAAAAATGTTAAATGTGTGTGAATTCTTAAGAGACTCAACTGCTATGGTCATCAGTCCCTAAGCTTACACACTACTTAACCTAAATTATCCTAAGGACAAACACACACACCCCGTCGGGATCAGCCACGCAGTCCATGACTGCAGCGCATTAGACCGCTTGGCTAATCATGCGCCGCTAAAAATGTTCAAATGTGTGTGAAATCTTATGGGACTTAACTGCTAAGGTCATCAGTTCCTAAGCTTACACACTACTTAACCTAAATTATCCTAAGGACAAACATACACACCCATGCCCGAGGGAGGGCTCGAACCTCCGCCGGGACCAGCCGGACAGTCCATGGCTGCAGCGCATTAGACCGCTCGGCTAATCACGCGCGGCTAAAAATGTTAAATGTGTGTGAATTCTTAAGGGACTCAACTGCTATGGTCATCAGTCCCTAAGCTTACACACTACTTAACCTAAATTATCCTAAGGACAAACACACACACCCCGTCGGTATCAGCCACGCAGTCCATGACTGCAGCGCATTAGACCGCTCGGCTAATCATGCGCCGCTAAAAATGTTCAAATGTGTGTGAAATCTTATGGGACTTAACTGCTAAGGTCATCAGTTCCTAAGCTTACACACTACTTAACCTAAATTATCCTAAGGACAAACACACACACCCCGTCGGGATCAGCCACGCAGTCCATGACTGCAGCGCATTAGACCGCTCGGCTAATCATGCGCCGCTAAAAATGTTCAAATGTGTGTGAAATCTTATGGGACTTAACTGCTAAGGTCATCAGTTCCTAAGCTTACACACTACTTAACCTAAATTATCCTAAGGACAAACATACACACCCATGCCCGAGGGAGGGCTCGAACCTCCGCCGGGACCAGCCGGACAGTCCATGGCTGCAGCGCATTAGACCGCTCGGCTAATCACGCGCGGCTAAAAATGTTAAATGTGTGTGAATTCTTAAGGGACTCAACTGCTATGGTCATCAGTCCCTAAGCTTACACACTACTTAACCTAAATTATCCTAAGGACAAACACACACACCCCGTCGGGATCAGCCACGCAGTCCATGACTGCAGCGCATTAGACCGCTCGGCTAATCATGCGCCGCTAAAAATGTTCAAATGTGTGTGAAATCTTATGGGAGTTAACTGCTATGGTCATCAGTTCCTAAGCTTACACACTACTTAACCTAAATTATCCTAAGGACAAACACACACACCCCGTCGGGATCAGCCACGCAGTCCATGACTGCAGCGCATTAGACCGCTCGGCTAATCATGCGCCGCTAAAAATGTTCAAATGTGTGTGAAATCTTATGGGACTTAACTGCTAAGGTCATCAGTTCCTAAGCTTACACACTACTTAACCTAAATTATCCTAAGGACAAACATACACACCCATGCCCGAGGGAGGGCTCGAACCTCCGCCGGGACCAGCCGGACAGTCCATGGCTGCAGCGCATTAGACCGCTCGGCTAATCACGCGCGGCTAAAAATGTTAAATGTGTGTGAATTCTTAAGGGACTCAACTGCTATGGTCATCAGTCCCTAAGCTTACACACTACTTAACCTAAATTATCCTAAGGACAAACACACACACCCCGTCGGGATCAGCCACGCAGTCCATGACTGCAGCGCATTAGACCGCTTGGCTAATCATGCGCCGCTAAAAATGTTCAAATGTGTGTGAAATCTTATGGGACTTAACTGCTAAGGTCATCAGTTCCTAAGCTTACACACTACTTAACCTAAATTATCCTAAGGACAAACATACACACCCATGCCCGAGGGAGGGCTCGAACCTCCGCCGGGACCAGCCGGACAGTCCATGGCTGCAGCGCATTAGACCGCTCGGCTAATCACGCGCGGCTAAAAATGTTAAATGTGTGTGAATTCTTAAGGGACTCAACTGCTATGGTCATCAGTCCCTAAGCTTACACACTACTTAACCTAAGTTATCCTAAGGACAAACACACACACCCCGTCGGTATCAGCCACGCAGTCCATGACTGCAGCGCATTAGACCGCTCGGCTAATCATGCGCCGCTAAAAATGTTCAAATGTGTGTGAAATCTTATGGGACTTAACTGCTAAGGTCATCAGTTCCTAAGCTTACACACTACTTAACCTAAATTATCCTAAGGACAAACACACACACCCCGTCGGGATCAGCCACGCAGTCCATGACTGCAGCGCATTAGACCGCTCGGCTAATCATGCGCCGCTAAAAATGTTCAAATGTGTGTGAAATCTTATGGGACTTAACTGCTAAGGTCATCAGTTCCTAAGCTTACACACTACTTAACCTAAATTATCCTAAGGACAAACATACACACCCATGCCCGAGGGAGGGCTCGAACCTCCGCCGGGACCAGCCGGACAGTCCATGGCTGCAGCGCATTAGACCGCTCGGCTAATCACGCGCGGCTAAAAATGTTAAATGTGTGTGAATTCTTAAGGGACTCAACTGCTATGGTCATCAGTCCCTAAGCTTACACACTACTTAACCTAAATTATCCTAAGGACAAACACACACACCCCGTCGGGATCAGCCACGCAGTCCATGACTGCAGCGCATTAGACCGCTCGGCTAATCATGCGCCGCTAAAAATGTTCAAATGTGTGTGAAATCTTATGGGACTTAACTGCTAAGGTCATCAGTTCCTAAGCTTACACACTACTTAACCTAAATTATCCTAAGGACAAACACACACACCCATGCCCGAGGGAGGGCTCGAACCTCCGCCGGGATCAGCCGTGCAGTCCATGACTGCAGCGCATTAGACCGCTCGGCTAACCCCGCGCGGCGCCGAAAGATTCTGCTCTCCCAAACGTACATCACGCTTAAGGACCTAGAAGATACGACACGAGAAATTAGGGCTCATACGGAGGCGTACAGAGAGTCGTTTTGCGTTCGCTCTATTTGCGAGTGGAACAGGACGAGAAATGAATGAAGATACCCTCTGCCTTGCATCTTACGGTGGCTTGCGGAGTATCTATGTAGATGTGATACGTGCTACATAGCCTTAAAACGTGTTGTGTACATAGTTCCGCGTAGTCAGCGCGTACACAACTTTCCCACTAGAGCGCGCCCCGCTAAGCACAACAGCGCAGGTGCAGCGCTCATCCGTCTCCGCACTACAGGATGGCGCTGCCCTAGAGACGGACCAAATACTGCTTCCGCCGATCCGCGTATTAATATGTAACGCAGCCAATGAGATTGTTGCTAACGTACAACCTTTTCTTCTCGCGGATCACACTCGCGCAGTGATACCTGAACGCGCGACGTATTGTAACGAGTGTACAGACCTCCAATTAGTCAGTCTGCATTAGTCGACATTAGTCTGTACCAGTCTATAGTCATATCATATTCCTGTACATAGCCATGAAGATAAATGTATAGACACTTCAAGTATCAGAGATATCTGAGAATAAGATTAACGTACCAAGAGCAAAGGAACTTCAGATTGTCAATTTTGGTCACCGTCAATCTGCTATTCTAAGCGTGCAAGTGGCATTTCTATCTTCTGACCTAACGGCAGAAGATAAACACGCCACGATAAGACCACGAGACATATTGCTGACACTCGCCTACTTCGCTAGAGCGACAAGTCAAATAATCTGATGGTGTGTGTACCGATGGTCTTACAGTACACACACCACAAAACGTGTATGTTTATTTTGAAACACCACGTATTAATGGCGCTGCGAACCGAAAAACTTTGAGAACCACGGCCGTAGAGAACCGATTCGCCTGCGTCCGTTGCATCTGAGCTCTGGGCGGAGAAGGGACTGCGCAGAACCAGCTGCGTTTATGTCGCCACATACCTCCTAGCGCGCGTCCTTTTGTGCAAAAGTTATTCGCACAAAAAAAGGGGAACAATGAAACTGGTACGGCTGCCGCGACAGGAAACATCCCGGGCCCGAAATATTGTCAGCCGTTGGCGCGCGGCGCGGAGGTATGTGGTGGCAGGAACGCCCGCGGGCCTTTACCGCGGCTGCTGCTGCTGCTGTGTGCTGCGTGCAGCGGAAGTTAATTGTGCCAGACAGGCAGCGGCGGCGCCTGCAATAGCTATGGCTGGCTGGCTGGCTGGATGGATGGATGGGTGGAATGACGGCCGAGACGACCCGGCGGATTCGGGGTCCCGGCTCCAACATCGGAGCGGCTGCGCTGCCAATAAAAGTACGCAGCTGCCTGCCTACGACGGCGTACGGGTTGTCGGTATGCGGCGCTGCAGCGCAGCCAGTTTGCTGCACATCGTTATCCCACCGGCGGAAGCGGCAGCATACTTCTCTGCAGCGTAATAACTCGTGCCATATAGATGCCGCATGTCAACCTAATCCATTCATCCTCTGAGTCTCAACAGTGTGAAAAACAAAAAGAGTCAGGACAAGTGCGAGTAGCACTCGCGCACCGAGGGGTCCGCACAAACTCGCTTATGTATATACGTAATGCACATGCTCTTTGGAACATAATTGTATAATTTTCCACACAGTTAATCTTTATTACTGTAATAACCAATGAATACAAGAAGAAATTGCCAACAAGTGAGCAATTAATTGTTTTAAGGAGGTAGTTTCGCGTTATATACTTGTTTTCACTGTCAGTGATCTACACAATATAGTCACCATGAAAAAAATCAATCTCTTACAATCGCGTAGCACAATGCCGAGTGTTGCCTTGAACGCTGTAAGTGATTAATACAATGCACTACATTCGTAGCAGTACCTCAGCGTACCAGTAGGAGTCTCTGTCTTGCAATACCGTCGGTGCTTCCATGCGAAATCCACTGGGAATTCAAAACAAATTAATAAAATCGTGCTTTCAGCTAGAAACCACTGGCACTCGAAAAGTTACCTATCGTAAAATAGGAATGACTTTGACCATTTAGAAAATATTTCTCATAATTACAACCAAATTTATACAGGGTGAATAGTAATAAAACTGACAAACTGCAGGGACGGTTTCCTTACTGAAAATGCAGGAAGAAAAGTCCTACGGACATGCGTCCGGAAATGTATGGCTGCGAAGATAGGTGGCACTGACGAATGACGGTTCCCCTGATCACGCGCTGTGTGTTCGACGTGTGTTGCAGGCTGTGTAATTGACGCAGCGTACTCTAAGCAGCAAAATGATCCTGTATTCGTATCGGGAACAAGTCGAGATGGTGTTTGTGTACGGCCAAGCAGATGGAAACGGCCGAGAGGCAGCACGGCTATGCCAAAGCAAGATTCCTCACAGACACCAACCACATCACACAACATTTAAAGCCTTTTGGGCGTTTGTGTGGTCATGGATCCTTTCAGACCGACGAACGTGGAGGGAGGCGGCAGACTGTGCGTACACTGTATTTTGAGGACCGGGTTGTACAGGATATTGAGACGAACCCTAGTACAAGCTCCAGGCAAGTGGCCCGCCATCATGGTGTAATCCATTGCATGATTATGTGTAACCGCAATGACAACCGCAGCTATCCCCATCACCTGCAATCCCGTGGAGGCCACTTTGAGCGTGTGTTGTGACTTGGATGGGACGCATCTCTGCACTGTGTTCCGGGACGATTTGAAATTGGCTAATGGAAAATTGGATCTGGGAGTCGAAGTAAGCATTGTAAGTGTCGTGGTTAAACCCAGACCTTTCTTGAGTTAATCATGGAAAGCGGCCGTATGTCAATATTGATAGTCATACCTCCGACGCATCGAAATGTTACGTTTGCTTCTGTTAGAAAACATGCTGTCTATTACTTAACAAAGTGAAAATTACATTGGGTCTGTAAGATTAAGGTTTAACCTCGCATTACGTTGCCATTACTGACAAAGCACAAGCTCGGATTGTGGAAGGAATTCGGCCATATCCTGTACGATAGAACCATCCCCGAATTTGCCCAGTGCTTCACCACTACGTATCCTCGACCAGCTGGAACAGTATTGTGCCTATCGAATACTTCTAGTGGGTGGGAAAAATACAGTAAAACTGGTCTGGACAATATTTCGTGCTGCTTAAGATAGGCACCCCAACTTATGTCATCTGCCACGACTGCGTATAAGGTAAGTTTGGTTGCCTATCTTAAGGCGCATTAAAGATTTTTTCCGGACCAATTTTATTTTGTGAACCCAGTATAGTTGTGCCACGTAATGCCTTCGGATGACGGCGATATTGGATTTAATTCAGTTTCTTCACAATTCTGAAGATAATTTTGTCGTTTCGAATTCTTCCTTTTGTTAATCTGCCTGCAGCGCTGTGAAACTGAATTTTTACGTTATTCTGGATTTTGGGAATGTCTTCTGTATCTCATACAGACAATTGAGGTTTCAAAAACACAGAATTCCTTATAATTTTTTTTAATTCGGAATATTTTTTTCTAATTTCTTGAACTTCTTTTCGATTCATCAACCTCTGAAGAGTACGTTTGCTCTTAACAAAATTTTCAAGAGTTTTGTCATGTTTGTATTCGATTCTATCAGAAAAAACTCTCTAATTTCCTTTTTTTAATGCTAAATGTGATGCTACGTTGTGCGTATCCGAAGACTGAACGTTTCAACCGTCGAAGCTGGGAAATTCAGGAGTGTGTGTTTCCAAAACCTTTCGAGGATTCATATTTTCGTCCATTAGTAAAAATTATTTCGACAAAAGTGCACCGTCATAGAGCTTCTAGCTTACGTTTTTATTCTTTATTCATGAGTTAGATTCCTGTTTAAACGAGAAAAGTCATTAGTAGCGAAGGAACTGCTCGGTTTCGTCACAAAGAAGGAAAAACTTGCAGTGCTATTGTTGAATAAATTATATGAACAACTGCCATAATTGACTAGGAAATCCGAAAGAAACTTAAATAACCGTCTCTGGTACTAACGAATGGCAGCGTCGTTGTTGAATAACTCAGTGGAAGATTTAAATTTTACCCTATCCTCCGTTACCAAATACCCTGTTTCGTTGAATTTCACATAAGATTCCTTCTTGTTAGTTACTTCTTGTGTCGTTTTCTGGGTCACTAAAGTGAAACTGATCACTGAAAGAAAGCATTGTGTCACTATTATTTGGACAGACAGCTCGCACAATGTAAATAGGTTATACATCTATCTGGGAATGATGTTACGACTGGAAAGCTAAACTCATTGACTGTGTGGCTGGTCCCGGCGGAGGTTCGAGTCCTCCCTCGGGCATGGATGTGTGTGTTTGTCCTTAGGATAATTTAGGTTAAGTAGTGTGTAAGCTTAGGTATTGATGACCTTAGCAGTTAAGTCCCATAAGATTTCACACACATATGAACATTTGAACATTTGAACACTTTGGAAAGCTAAATTCAAACTTACCTAGTCAATTCTGAAATATTCTTTCGACGAACACCATTAACGTTCGAGTTACTATCATATTAGGGTAACTGATGATGAGGAGCAAATGGTGGTCGGCGCAAATGAGAAAGGAATATTACAAATAGAATTATCTAGACTATACACCGACTACTTGTGATCTGTTCGTCTTAATACCGACAATAAACATTTGCGCTGTGTTATCTGGCTTTTCTTGCCGCTTCAGACCGATCCAGGTAATACATTCGATTAGCATTCGACGGTTCAAATCTCCGTCTTTGCATTCAGATTTAGGTTTTTCGTTGTTCGCCTAATCTGCTTCGGGTGAATACCGAGATAATTCTTTTCAAAAGGACACCGCCGATTCACACTCCCGTATTTACGTTTTCTAAGTTTGTGTTACGTCAACAGCGGCGTGGGCGTCGACGGGACGTTAATCTCTAATCTGCATTCCTTCCTTTTTCTACAGTTGAAATACCATTAAATCCTACCGTAAATAAGAAAATGAAACATATTTGCGTTGCTCCTTATATAAAAATGTCGAGTGATAGTATTTACACGTTAAGCTTGTCCTTTTAAGTCCTCGGCCCCTCCCCCTCCACACACACACACACACACACACACACACACACACACACACACACACATTCCTTTCAGCCAGTTGTGTGTAGTGATTTCCAGCAGGACAGTTAACACTCTGTACTCGCACTGCGTTTCTACTTTTCACGTGAGAACGACGTTAACCGGATTGACAAAGCGGGTGTACAGAGTCCACGCCAGCAAGTTACGGTCCTCGCGCGACGAGCTAATTACACAGCTGTTTGCAAGACCCTCGTCAGTGTTTGAGTTTGGTAATGAAGTTGACTCATTTTGAGGACACACAGATCCCAACAGAAAAGGAAGGCGCCCTCAACTCAGCCAGTGTCTGAAGCTATTAGTAAGAGCAGTTTATCCACTTGGTTTGGACATCATTAGCAAAGATTTTGCCTCAGTTACCATCCCTCTACCGTTATGTATGAATTTGCTTGTGAGACAGAAACCGTTTTTTTCTGTCAAGTACATTCGCATAAAACAAGTTTTACTGCATATTATAACGTCTGCTTCTTTTATTTTCAAAAAAATGGTAGGTAAAGAGCGGCAATCAGTCGTTGTTTCCGTTCTAACTTTATAAGAGGAAATTCAAATTTCGGTTGAAAATAGCGATTATCAATGCTAAAAATACAAGAAGAGCATAGTCAAAGCGTAGTATAAGAAAACTGCAACTAGTGATGTGACCTATATCGCATTAAATTACGTACCAGTATTTCAGAGTTGTTATACATACTCTAGTACGTCTATATCAGTTGTTCAGGCTCTTGTCACAGTTCATTAAAGACTACCGTGTAATGAAGGCAGGCTTTGCAGAGAACACATCGGTTGGCTGTGTCGGGACCTCTATATGAACTACGTAGTATATAACCTTCCTAGTAAAGCAGTTATGGCCTCTAATTAAATTTAGAAGTTGCCTCGGAATAAAATAAAATACAGGTAAGATCACTGACGTTGCTGCACTGACTTACTGCCACATTTAACAGCTAACATTAGAAGATATAAAAAAGCCAGAGTCACTCCTTGTGAGCTAATTATTATAATTTTCTTTTTAATCTTTAAAAACGTAGTTAAAATCAGTTTCATAAAATTTACAAGTAGCTGGGAGGCATATGATGTAAGCTGTTACTATTGAAACTGAATGTTTTTTCTTATATACACTCATGCTCATAAATTAAGGATAATGCTGATACATTGTGAAACAATGCTCTGGTGGGCGGTTTGCGGGTTTAAATCACCTGGGGTATGACCATGCAATGCATCTGACCTGCGGTCGTCGCAGGTTGGCGCTGGCAGCATACCATATGCCCAGAGGTGTGATGGTGCATGTCAGTGCAGCGAGTAAGTATGCAGACGTTTTCAGACGTGTTAATGGTGACTGTGTATTGAAAACTGCTCACAGTAAACATATCGATGACGTTATGAGGGGTAGAATACTAGGGCGACTGGAGGCTGGTCAAACACAGCAGGTCGTAGCACGGGCTCTCTGTGTGCTACAAAGTGTGATCTCAAGATTATGGCAACCATTCCAGCAGACAGGAAACATGTCCAGGCGCTACAGTACGGGATGTCCACAGTGTACAAGACCACAAGAAGACCGATATCTCACCATCAATCCCCGCAGACGGCCACGGAGTAATGCATATAGCTTTGCTCGGGACCTCACGGCAGCCACTGGAACAGTTGTCTCCAGACACACAGTCTACTGACTACTGAACAGACATGGTTTACTCGCCCGGAGACCTTCAAGGTGCATTCCACTGGCACCTGGCCACGGTAGAGCCCGTAAAGCCTGGTGTGAGGAACAGAGTACATGGCCATTTGAACAGTGTTCCCAGGTTATCATAGCATGTAAGCTTTCACGGCCGGCGTCTTCATTAATTAAAACTTCCGGGCTGAATTGCCGTGGTCCATATATAAAACTTCTTCTCCTTCCTGACGTTTCACTGCCGGCTGCGGGCAACATCTTCTGAGGTGAGTCGGCGACTGGCTGCTAGGCGCTGGTGGTCCCGCTTACACAGAGCGCTTAGATGGCGCCACCACTCGGCACATGCTTTCGACTTTAGCCAGAGATAGTTTTAAAGTCGAAAGCACGTGACGAGTGGTGGCGCCATCTAAGCGCTCTGTATAAGCGGGACCACCAGCGCCTAGTAGGCAGTCGCCGGCTCACCTCAGAAGATGTTGCCCGCAGCCGGCAACGAAACGTCAGGAAGGAGAAGAAGTTTTATATATGGACCACGACAATTCAGCCCGGAAGTTTTAATTAATGGTCCCAGGTTATGTTCACGGACGAGTCCAGGTATAGCCTGAACAGTGATTCTCGCCGGGTTTTCATCTGGCGTGAACCAGGAACCAGATACCAACCACTTAATGTCCTTGAAAGGGACCTGTATGGAGTTCGTGGTTTGATGGTGTCGGGTAGGATTACGATTGGTACACTACACCCCTGCATGTCTATGACAGAGGAACTGTAACAGGTCAGGTCTATCGGGACGTCATTTTGCACCAGTATGTCCGCCTTTTCAGGGCTGAAGTAGGTCCCACCTTGCTCCTGATGGATGATAACGCACGACCCCATAGAGCTGCCATCGTGGAGGGGTACCTTGAAACAGAAGATATCAGGCAAGTGGAGTGGCCTGCCTGTTCTCCAGACCTAAACCTCATCGAGCACGTCTGAGATGCTCTCGGTCGACGTATCGCTGCACGTCTTCAAACCCCTAGGACACTTCAGGAGCTCCGACAGGCACTGGTGCAAGAATGGGAGGCTATACCCCAGCAGCTGCTCGACCACCTGATCCAGAGTATGCAAACCCGTTGTGCAGCCTGTGTACGTGTGCATGGTGATCACATCCCATATTGATGTCGGGGTACATGCTCAGGAAACAGTGGCGTTTTGTAGCACATGTGTTTCGGAACGGTTTTCTCAACTTGATTACCAATACTGTGGACTTGCACATCTGTGCCGTGTGTGTTCCCTATGTACCTATGCCATTAGCGCCAGTTTTGTATAGTGCCACGTAGTGTGGCACCACAATCGGCAGTTATCCACAATTTATGAGCATGAGTGTACTTTATCGTCGTGACGAAGTATGTGACTCATATTACGTATTAAATAGTTCATGGATATATCACCAAGCTAAATGATTGGGATGATTTGACAATCCGCAACGGATGTAGAGAGTAATGATTCTCCGTGTCACTTCATATAGATTTTTAATTATAAGTACAATAAGATAAGATACCGAATTGCTGTTATTAACATTGTACAAATATCTAAACCAACATAACACGGAGGAAGTTACGTACGTTAAGTACAGGGCTATTACAAATGATTGAAGCGATTTCATAAATTCACTGTACCTCCATTCATTGACATATGGTCACGACACACTACAGATACGTAGAAAAACTCATAAAGTTTTGTTCGGCTGAAGCCGCACTTTAGGTTTCTGCCGCCAGAGCGCTCGAGAGCGCAGTGAGACAAAATGGCGACAGGAGCCGAGAAAGCGTATGTCGTGCTTGAAATGCACTCACATCAGTCAGTCATAACAGTGCAACGACACTTCAGGACGAAGTTCAACAAAGATCCACCAACTGCTAACTCCATTCGGCGATGGTATGCGCAGTTTAAAGCTTCTGGATGCCTCTGTAAGGGGAAATCAACGGGTCGGCCTGCAGTGAGCGAAGAAACGGTTGAACGCGTGCGGGCAAGTTTCACGCATAGTGATGTGAAAGATTCAGTGTTTAAACCTCCTCTACCAAGAAACGTGCCAGAAATGCGAGCTCGCATCAACAATGCTTTCGAACTCATTGATGGGGACATGCTGCGCCGAGTGTGGGAGGAACTTGATTACCGGCTTGATGTCTGCCGAATCACTAAATGGTCACATATCGAACATTTGTGAATGCCTAAAAAAACTTTTTGAGTTTTTGTATGTGTGTGCAAAGCCTTGTGAAAATATCTCAAATAATAAAGTTATTGTAGAGCTGTGAAATCGCTTCAATCATTTGTAATAACCCTGTATTATAACCGTAGTACTCGTACTGTAAGGCGTCAATGGTTGCTACATAATGACGAGAAGTCGGGACCTGTTTCGTACCCGTTCAATCGTGTTTTGCGCTGTGTTCATGTAAGCAGTTTCCAAATAATTCCTAAAAAAGCGCATTTTTCATAGTGACTTCATCATTAATAAGGTTGCAGCTAACATTTTTCTGATGACGAAAGCTGTCCAGCTCTTGTATGAGGTCGAGGAACCTGCCCCTGTCACCCTTACGCAGCGACGCCACAGCAGCCTTCAAAGTCGGCAACCGACGTCTTGTTTTAAGTAAATTAGCACTCATACTCGATCTTTCCGTGGCAGCCTTTCTTTTCGACGAAATGTGTTCCACAAACCTAATTTCCACTCTCCTCCCAGTCTTGCCAGCGTAAAAGACCCCACTGTCTGAGCAGTCAGTTTTATGAACTCCAGAAGCATGGAATAAATTTTTTATGTCTACAGTATTTTCCTCAAGACGTATTATCAGTGTACCATGGCGTAGTGGTAAATGCACTGCGATCGCATTCCTTAGGTCCTACAAGTAACTCCCAGTTACTCATGCGAACGCAAATGATTCCTTCAACCATTGCACAGCGATTATTCACTTGCTTACCTTCCTGAATACCAGTTGGCTCCGTGCCCAACGACCACTGCTTCATGAGCTTTGTTTATGTTTCTTTCTTCGTCCTCACTTTTTCACGCCTCTCGGGGTGGCCAATGATGAGTTGCCTGGGGCGCACTTAGCCCTGACCAACGAGGACTGCTAGACTCTTCGGTTCCGTATGGCAACTCAGTCTCCGTAAACAACTAGCGCCTTGGAGAACAGAGTGGTTACTAACGTGGACGTGGATTACTCATGAATGTGTTGGTCTTCCCCAAAACACCAATTTAATTGAAAATACATATCTAGAAAAAGAAAGCACACTCGAAAACTGTCGTAATTTCGAATTACATTCATTGTATTCCCGTCCCCGCCCCCTCCCCCCCAAAACTAAGTATGTAATGTTTTGTGTATTAAAGGAAGGAATTATGGCTGCCCTTAAAAAACGGACGACATAATACGTATTTTAGCAGAGAGGTTCGCGTAGTGTAAACAGCTACATCGTTGGTAAATGCTCTTCATAAATCGACTAGCGAAAAAAACAAAAAGGAAAATGTCGTTCAGCGGTCCTCTCCCCTTTCACAAAAAGCTATCTTTTTCATGAATATGAGTGTAGATACAGTATTCCTTAACAACGTAACGTATGACAGTGAATATATGGGAAGTACGCCTTTGTAGGAGGCTGGGTATGATATAATGTCGGACGGAGTCTGTCGAGATGGGGAAAAAAAGCGACCCGGCCTCGTAAACGTCGGAACGAATAGCGTGCCGTTCTTTTCGCCACGATGGAAGAGGTTAGTATCGTCATCGTATCTCTTAAAGGCTTCGTGCCGTACGTTTTGAGCGTCCGGACCCTAGTCACATAAAGATGCTGCTTTGCATTGTTGTTCTCTGTGAATTCAAAGTTCTTGCACATTACTTAATCTCATCAGATGTCAATCATATAACTGGAATTTCACACGTGAAATTTTACAAATCAATTTTTTCATGTCTCTTATTTTTCAGTAGGGTAAATTACGTCCCATACATAGAAACGACGTCCATTCAAGGACTCCTAGACCATATTGTGATAGCACTGATAACAGATGAAAACTTTAGAAAAATTACTTTTCTCCGCGCTCGATACTATTTCTTCTTGAAATAGGAGTGAAAAAATCATTGGATGATCAATATCGTTCAGGGTATGCTCTAAAACTGTTACATTCTTTTTGGCAGTGTTTAATGACTAGTGTCCGCTGCTCATAGTCTCATGGTAGCGTTCTCGCTTCCTGAGCATGGGGTCCCGGGTTTGATTCCCGGCGGGGTCAGGGATTTTCCCTGCCTCGAGATGACTGGTTGTTATAGTGTCGTCTTCATCATCATCGTTCATCCCCATTACGGTCGGAGGAAGCCAATGGCAAACCACCTCCACTAGGACCTTGTCTAGTGGGGCGGTGCGGGTCTCCCGCATCGTTCCCCTACGCTCTGTTACGGAGTATGGGACTTCATCATCATCATCATCATCATCATCATGCGTATGGTGTGTGTTATCGAAGGGTTCTTTTGGAATCGATCAACCATCCTGCTCTACACGTGTGTGCATATCAGATATGTCTCCAGTTGTGTCCTATTTACTTGAGGCAGGGAAAATATGTCCGAGGCGCCAGAAATTCTACGGAAAACTTCTTTCCCCCAAGCAGTCATAACGTTCTAGATAATAATATGATATGGAGCCATACAACACTGGTCTGTCATTCTACGCGTGGGTCTGCTCGCTCTCTGTAAACGAAGGAGGCCTGCACTCTTTTGCATGTAAACAGGACTATCTGCTGTGAAAGGAACTGTCGATTAATGGAAACTTGGAAGGGGAGAATTCCGGAGCGTGTTAAGTGCAAATTCCCGTGCGAATGACATCGTGACGTGGTCTGTTCTTCCCTTTCAGTAATTTCAATTGTTTTTCAAAATCAGGAATGCTTATTTGTGTATCACCCATTTGTGACTTTGTATGGCTGTCAAACGTAGGTACGATAACAGGACGCTAATGCGTGAAAGAGTTTTGAAATGCGCGATTTAATATTTTGAATTCCTCTCTGTTTTGTAGACTTGCCCACGAGAGACTAGAGGGAAGGTGTCAATATGTTCATTGACATTTCGTAAGAACAGAAGTTTCAGAGTGCGGAAAAGTGTAGACTTCCCCCATTGGCTTCTTACAATTTGGCAAGTTGTGATTAAGTTTTACCTGACTCTTTCTCCACGTTCTCTTTCCCGAGGAGAGGGTAAGGGTTTCCTTTTCCGCAACCTTCTCCAAATGTTGTTATTAACCAAACCAAGGCGGGTCTTTGCTGTCTTCCATCAGCTTCTTGGTACGTATTTGTTTTCACAGTGCAATGTATGGTGGTTTGTGCGCCTTGACCACAACTCTTCGGCGTTCGTCATTCTAAAGGTTAAAAACGGTGTTAATGACTATCAGTTCTACGAAACACACTCTCTTCTTATTAATCGACCCTATAACAGTGTAATATTTCTTTCACGACGCTTTCCAAAAATTGTGTCTTTTTGTAGCCGAAAGGTCTAGAATACTTCTCTCATCTGTGGACTGCAGACTAATCATTACGGCAGTCGTCTTGTACCCGTTTGTTTTTTCCGCCGGTAATGTATGTGTAGTTTTCCCAGATGATGAAGGGCAAGTACCTACTTAATGTACGGTAAAGGTCTTTCCGTGCTATCGGATTCAGGACGTCTTTGAACGACTCTGTGATTGGCTGAGTGAATTTGGAGTCTAGGGATTGTGCGTGTGTATTGTGTATTGGACTGGGGACCTAGAATCGATGGAGAGGCGTCAGTGGTTCACAAACCCACAACAGACCACAGCAGTCCACCCACCTCACCGCCGCCCCACACCGAACCCAGGGTTATTGTGCGGTTCGGCTTCCAGTGGAGCTCCCGGGAACGTCTCATACTAGACGAGTGTAACCGCAAAGTTTGCGTGGTAGAGTAATGATGGTGTACGCGTACGTGGAGACAGTGTTTGCGCAGCAATCGCCGACATGGTGTAACTGAGACGGAATAAGGGGAACCAGCCCGCATTTGCCGAGGCAGATGGAAAACCGCCTTCACCCACAGGCTGGCCGGCAGACCGGACCTCGCCACTAATCCGCCGGGCGGATTCGTGCCGGGGACCGTCACGCCTAAAGGCCGGTTCCCACTAGGGCTGCCGCGCGTCAAAACGGCGCGTCAGCGGCGTGGTTGCCATGGAAATGGCGTCAGCGGCAAGGCGCGGCGGGCTCTGCGTCGCGGTTTGACCATGTCGAACCGCTTCCGCTGCCGCGTGCCGCGCTCCAGGTGCGCGCCGCCAATCACAGAACGCGCTGAGCGTGACGTCAGGTACGGACTCCCGGGCCACACGAACTTTCGCCGAACCGCTGGCGCGGACGCGGCGGCAGCTATGAAATACTTATCATCCGATTCCAAGGAAACTATTCGGTAGAAAAATTTGATTCTTGGGCATGTTACAGCCTGATATCTTCTCTCGATAAAGGACCGAATTTCTTTTCGTTATTCGTCGTGGTTACTTGCTGTATCGCATTTACGTAAACCTTTACACGAAATTTTAATGAGTGTGCAGAGGTAAAAACGCATTGTGTGGACTTTGCGTACAGTTCATTTTAGGTAATACATTATTGCGTATGAAATTTAGTCAACATATCGAAATTGTTTTTAAAGCTGAGAGCAGATCGATAGCTATCACCGTTCTCGAGATATTGTCTGATATGTCGGCGGACGGGCTATGCCGTGACCGCGCGCGGGTTGCTCGGCGACGCGACCGGTACTTCGTCCTGCTCGTCGTAAACCATGTGGTTGTGTCAACCGCAAATTTCGTAAACGGTTCAAGAAATCGAAATATTTTTTTTTTTTTTACAAACGATAACTTGTGAAAAGTCATGTATTTCGTCGCATGATAAATATCCTAAATCTGTTTATCTACCAAGATATGAAAGTAACTACAGTTTTTCAGAAGGGATAGACGACTTTTTTTAAATGGCATTAATAGCATGTCGAATGAGAAGTTAAACCGAAACTAATTTGCTGGTATGTCATAAGATGTAATTTACTAAATATGTAGAGCTATTGATTATTCCCTTTCTTTTTTCTTTATCCAGTGTACTTTACTGATTCAAGACGCGTTTCGCCTTTTACTTTAAGGCATCTTCGGTGGAATCTAGAATGACTCAGTTTTGTTTTGATCTGTGATACTTGGAGATTATAAAACAGTTCACATCTTTGTTTACGTGAATGACTGATTACTTACAGTGAATTGAGTTTTTGGCGGACATATACGTTTCCCCTCACCTGCTCACATGCTGGAGGTTGAACTAAAACTTAGATTATGGAACATAAGCACATTTTCATGTTCGCTCTTTTTTCTTCTGTCACTAGCAGTAGACCTTTTACCGAAAACTCTGATTTAAAGTCGTAACTACAGTGTGTTCACCTCATGTCCCTTCCTGTCTGGTTTGTTTATGTACATGTTGCCAACCTGCAGAATTATATGCTGAAAACTAATGTTTGTTTATTTTTGTTCTCCTTATATCTGTATGTGTGTGTGGCTAGCCAGTGATAGTTATAGAAAGTTGAAAGTGAATCCAGTAGTTGTCAGACAGTGGTTGAAAGATTTGGTGTTCAGCTGATTTCAGTTTTGGTTTAAATGTTTTAAGGAGTGCATGGAAGAGTAAATTCACTGCTTACATTAATAGATAAAATAGTAGAATAATATTTCAACAGATGATTATTATCAGAATACTATCACCCAACCCCTTTGTCCCCACTCTTTGACGCCCCACAATACGCCCTGTCAACTAACCCCTATTGTCGTCAAAGTTGTACCGTAATTTCCTCTTCCTCCTCTATTTAATTCCGTACCTCTTCTTTAGTCACACGATCCTCGTATCTAAAGTTCAGCATTCTTATGAATCACCACGTTTTGAAAGCGTCCATTGTCTTCTTGACAGAAGTGTTCATCGTCCACGTTTCACTTACATACAAGGCTGCACTCCACACAAATACCTTTGTAAAATAGTATCCAACCATTAGCATTTATATTCGGTGTGAACAAATTTTCTTTTTCAGAACGCTTTTCTTGCTATTGACAGTCTTCAGTCAGGTTTGCGTCTGCACCAGGAAATGCCTTACAATTTAAAATCTGGTTTCGAAAACTGTTCCAAATATATATTATTCTTTCGTGATTCTTAAGCAAGGTGCTGGCGATGATTACATTATGCTCTGTGGGAAATTCTATCAGGTGGCTTCCACTTTCATCCCCTCCACCTAGCCTTTGTGTTCTTACTGTTTTCGTGTACCTGCTACCGTACCACATTTAAAATTTTGTCTCGCTTAACTATCTGAATAATCTCTCTTGTTGTACATTGTTTCACTGTGTTAGGAGATCGTGAACGGTAGTCATGAAATCTGTTTATGGTGAAATGAGAAAACATGAATAATGAAGTATGTGAAAGAGCACATTGTACAGAAAATGAAAAATTGGTATGTCTTCACCCAACTTCGTCTTTCCTTCATGTAAGTGTAAGATATAGTTAATCAAACGCACCGCGCGTTTCACTGGGTCCTGCCCCGTACCTCAGTGGCTGTCCGTCATTGGCTACCGCTAACGTCTGCCGCTTCCAGATGGGAACGCCAATTCCGCGAGCCGCCGCGTCAACGCGGAAAACGCTTGCCGCTGCCGTTTCCGCACGCCGCGCTGCCGCGCTCTAGTGGGAACCGGCCTTAACCTCTCGGGAAGCAACGCGTTAGACGGCGCGGCTAGCCGGGCGGGCTGAGTCTAGGGTTACTAATCTAAATCCACCACCGCCACTACCGACCCTTACTCCTGTCCACGTGAGGTCAGTTGGCCTCATGTGGAAAAACAGACTCATGGAACCCCTCCCGATTTCAAACTCGTCACTTCCAGTTTGGACTCCCGGGCCACCGCTCCAGCAGCCGAGAGTTTAAATTCTTGTGTGGCCACGCATATTTAAGTTTGCTCTGGTATTCCCTAAAACCTGTTAACGTAAATGCTGACATAGTTCCTTCCCTATACTCCATATCACGTGCCCGTTACTCGTTTACAATTGTCCCATTGTCGTCAGTACAATAAACCTAATCTTCCTTTCTTTCTCCAGACTTTCGAGTCCAACCAATCACGTTCAGGTACCCTGACTCAACCTGAGTAACACTGGGTCCAGTGGATGACAACCGCTTGAGCACTCATTTAACAAGCGACTGTCTGCGCGTCCTTGGCCCACAGGGAACTCCGGTGATGTTGGCGCCACTGCTTGTTACCTGTTGGCGAGTCGGTCACGGTGGTTGCAGTGCGTTTAGCACCGCTTAGCCTCGTTATTCGGCCGATATTAACCGGTGCAGTCACGTCACGTTAACTGGTGCAGTCACGTCACGCTTTTAGATCCTCGTGCCCTCCAAAAGTGTCGACACCTGTAAACAAATCCGGTGTGGTCGGCGAGATGGACAGAGGTGACGTGGTTCGGTGGCGCATTATTTGTGTGGATACCGAAACTAGACTTTCCCATTCATCTTCTTACGGCGTGTCCTCGCTCGATCATTACCGGAAATTGTACCGTATATCAGTAACTTCTCCGTTTGTCGTAATCGGGCAGTCCAGTGATCAGTGCCCATAATATTAACCTGTAATGTTAACATAAAGATGTCTCGTTTCGAAATCTTGATCGTCTTGAACAGTTACGAATGTCCGAATTTTCTGGGAAACCCCATTTGAAACTTCCTGGCAGATTAAAACTGTGTGCCCGACCGAGACTCGAACTCGGGACCTTTGCCTTTCGCGGGTAAGTGCTCTACCATCTGAGCTACCGAAGCACGACTCACCCCCGGTCCTCACAGATGGTGGAGCACTTGCCCGCGAAAGCAAAGGTCCCGAGTTCGAGTCTCGGTCGGGCACACAGTTTTAATCTGCCAGGAAGTTTCATATCAGCGCACACTCCGCTGCAGAGTGAAAATCTCATTCTGGAAACCCCATTTATTCGACAAGTGGCATTAAACGAGCAAATCAATAAGTTAACCCCGTGGATATAAGCGCTAGTTCAGTGAAGATCAATGGAAGCTGTCATATTTGAAAGTAAGAATAAACCCTACACCGTAATAAGCGGAATCGCAACTCGATCCATCGGTTCCACGATTACCACTCGCAGAGAGGTGTAACTGTTACACTGAAACCTAACTATTACCTCGAGGTACGTAAGCTTGCCACCTGATCGACCAGGAGTCTTCAAGACATTCGCCAATGGTCCTTCAGTAATCAGGTATGGCAACGGCCTGATATCGTCGCAACCAAGCTCCAATCTCGATGTACACATTGATCTTCCTCATGTTGCGTTGCTCAACTACTCCATGTACAACGATAGAAAAAAAATCACAACACCAAAAAATAATTCATGTAGAATAATAAAATTTCGGGAATACTTTTGGCTACGTAACCTATTTAAGTGGTTAACACTGCAATGTCACAGGATCATGGAAGCCTGGGATGTGAAATGCTGGCGCCGGCCGCTGTGACCGAGCGGTTCTAGGCGCTTCAGTCTGGAACCGCGCGACCGCTATGGTCGCAGGTTCGAATCCTGTCTCGGGCATGGACGTGTGTGATGTCCTTAGGTTAGTTAGGTTTAAGTAGTTCTTAGTTCTAGGGGACTGATGACCTCAGATGTTAAGTCCCATGGTGCTCAGAGCCTTTTGAAATGCTGGTACATTAATAACAGGTGTAACCGCCAGAATGTTGAATGCAAGCGCGAAAAACGGACATGCACTGTGTTGCACAGGTATCGGATGTCAGTTTGTGGATGGAGTTCCAAGCCTGTTGCACTTGGTGGACTAATACGGGGGCGGTTAATGCTGTTTGTCGGTGACGCTGGAGTTATCGTCCAATGATGTCCCAAACGTGCTCGATTGGAGACAAGACTGGTGATTGAGCAGGCCAAGGCAACATGAAGACACACCATAGACCATGTAGGCTTACAATAACTGTACCTGTGCGAGCGCTATCCTGTTGCAAAACAACCCCTGGAATGCTGTTCGTGAATGGCAGGACAACAGGTCGAATCACCAGACTGACGCACAAATTTGCAGTCAGAGTGCGTGGAATAGCCACAAGAGTGCCCCTGCTGTCATACTAAATCGCACCCCAGACCATAGCTCCAGGTGTAAGTCCAGTGTGTCTAGCACGAAGATAGGTTTATTGCAGGCCCTCGGCTGGCCTTCTTCTAACTACCACACGGCCATCATCGGCATGGAGACAGAACCAGCTGTCATCAGAAAATACAACAGACCTCCACCGTGCCCAGCAATGAGCACTCGTTTCACAAGCGACTCTCTGCGCGTCCTTGCCGCACAGGGAACTCCGCCGATGGCGCCGCTGCTTGTTACCTGTTGGCGAGTCGGTCACGGTGGTTGCAATGCGTTTAGCACCGCTTAGCCTCGCTATTCGAGCAGTGGTCTGGGTCAGTAGAATGCACGTTAAAGGGCGTCTGGCTCAGAGCAGTCCTCGAAGTAACCGATTTGTAGCAGCTCTATTTGTTTCACTAAGGTGCCAACTACTGCACAAATTGCTGACGCAGATGCACTACGATGTGCAGGGTCTAATGCCTAATACGATAGTCTTCCCTCTAGGTAGCGCCACTTGGGCGGGAGCCCGGTTGTTCTTGCGACCGTTTATTTTCGTGACAACGGCCGCCACTAATCGTGTACAGTGACTACGTTCCTGCCATGTCTTTTGCTAATATCCCAAAAGGAACATCCAGCTTCTCGTAGCCCTATTATACGACCTCATTCAAACTCAGCGATATGTTGATAATGGCATCTTTGTCGCCATAAAGGCATTCACCACCTCCAATCTCAAACGTAAATAACGCTCACGACTGCTGTAGCGAGTATACAGGATGGTCCATTGATGGTGACCGGGCCAGATATCTCACGAAATAAGCGTCAAACGAAAAAGCTACAAAGAACGAAACTTGTCTAGCTTGAAGGGGGAAACCAGATGGCGCTATGGTTGGCCCGCCAGACGGCGCTGCCATAGGTCAAACGGATATCAACTGCGTTTTTTTTAAAATAGGAAACCCCATTTTTATTACATATTCGTGTAGTGCGTAAAGAAATATGAATATTTTAGTTGGACCACGTTTTTCGCTTTGTGATAGATGGCGCTGTAATAGTCACAAACATATAGCTCACAATTTTAGACGAACAGTTGGTAACAGGTAGGTTTTTTATATTAAAATACAGAACGTAGGTACGTTTGAGCATTTTATTTCGGTTCTTCCAATGTATTACATGTACCTTTGTGAACTTATCATTTCTGAGAACGCATGCTGTTACAGCTTGATTACGTGTAAATACAACATTAATGCAATAAATGCTTAAAATGATGTCCGTCAACCTCAATGCATTTCGCAATACATGTAAAGACAGTCCTCTCAACAGCGAGTAGTTCGCCTTCCGTAATGTTCACACATTTCATTGACAATGCGCTGACGCATGTTGTCAGGCGTTGTCAGTGGATTACGATAGCAAATATCCTTCAACTTTCCCCACAGAAGGAAATCCGGGGACGTCAGATCCGGTGAACGTGCGGGCCATGGTATGGTGCTTCAACAACCAGTCCATCTATCATGAAATATGCTATTCAATATCGCTTCAACCGCACGCGAGCTATGTGCCGGATGTCCATCATGTTGGAAGTACATCGCCATTCTGTCATGCAGTGAAGCATCTTGTAGTAACATCGGTAGAACATTACGTAGGAAATCAGCATACATTGCACCATTTAGATTGCCATCGATAAAATGGGGGCCAATTATCCTTCCTCCAATAACGCGGCGCCGTACATTAACCCGCCAAGGTCGCTGATGTTCCACTTGTCGCAGCCATCGTGGATTTTCCGCTGCTCAATAGTGCATATTATGCCGGTTTACGTTACCGCTGTTGGTGAATGACGCTTCGTCGCTAAATAGAACGCATGCAAAACATTTGTCATCGTCCCGTAATTTCTCTTGTGCCCAGTGGCAAAACTGTACACGACGTTCAAAATCGTCGCCATGCAATTCCTGGTTCATAGAAATATGGTACGGGTGCAATCGATGTGGATGTAGCATTCTCAACACAGACTTTTGTGAGATTCCCGATTCTCGCGCAATTTGTCTGCTACTGATGTGCGGATTAGCCGCGACAGCAGCTAAAACACCTACTTGGGCATAATCATTTGTTGCAGGTCGTGGTTGACGTTTCACATGTGGCTGAACACTTCCTGTTTCCTTAGATAACGTAACTATCCGGCGAACGGTCCGGACACTCGGATGATGTCGTCCAGGATACCGAGCAGCATACATAGCACACGCCCGTTGGGCATTTTGATCATAATAGCATACATCAACACGATATCGACCTTTTCCGCATTTGGTAAACGGTCCATTTTAACACGGGCAATGTATCACGAAGCAAATACCGTCCGCACTGGCGGAATGTTACGTGTTACCACGTACTTATACGTTTGTGACTGTTACAGCGCCATCTATCACAAAGCGAAAATAGTGGTCCAACTAAAACATTCATATTTCTTTACGTGCTACACGAATATGTAACAAAAAAATGGGGGTTCATATTTAAAAAACGCAGTTGACCTATGGCAGCGCCATCTAGCGGGCCAACCATAGCGCCATCTGATTTCCCCCTTCAAGCTGGACAAGTTTGGTCCTTTTTTCGTGAGATATTTGGCCCGGTCACTATCAATGGACCACCCTGTATAAAGCAAATCTGATTTGCATCCTAATAGTGGCGCTGCTAGGGCCTCTCTTATGTGTCTGACGCTAAGTCTGAGTAGACATTATCTTTCAGATATAGAAACACGCCTACCAACTTTTGTTTATATCGCTCAGCTCCTCCTTGCTGTTGCGATTTTTTTCCGTCAGTATATTACTCGGCACGTTTCTTCTGCGAGCTTCAGTAGCGTTGCCTGGTTATTCGTGCACAGGAAGCTTTGGTCTAACTCACGGCGTCGTGAAACGGAGCCCTGTGTTATATTCCCCCTCCGCCCATCACTTCGGAATTATAACGTTTCTGCGTTTCCGTCGGTCACGGCGCCGCAGCCGCTGCGATCCTTGAGGTACTTTACGATCCACAGCTGTAGTTTCGCTTCCAAGACACTCCCCCGCATGTTTTCTGATGTCCTCTAACCAAGTTCCAGTGTCCCTGTCTTTTGTTATCTCTTGTAATCCAGCAGAGAACTTCTGCGGTTCATCCACCAGTCTTCCGCCTGACATCACACTCCTCACACTTCGTTTTCATCTTCATTACAGTCTTAATCAAGTCTTCCATTCCACTGTTACCTGATCACTTTGAGAGCCTTCTTTCCTCTCATATCCATTCCCAGTATGCACATCTTCATTGCACACTGAGAAACCTTTAATTCTTTAATGGTTTTCGTGCTTAAAGTCCGTGGCCCACTGCTTTAAGACAAAACTAGATACACGGACTGGTTGCAAGATTACGTTTTAAACACAGCCAAAGCTTCATTTTGAAAACTGTGTTTAATACACGGTAAAAAACTCCACGTCATTTTCACTCTTTTCTTTGTGTCATTTCGTATCATTCCAACCGCTGCTATCAAATGCCGTAATTACGAAACCTAATAATTTCGTGGTTTATTTGCACAATTTGTACATGTAGAACGTACCTTATTTCAGTCTTTTTTTTAATCTCCGTATTGACCAACTAGCAACTTATAACAACTTCAATACCTCTTCTTTCTTTGTATTTTGCTTTTTTTCGAGTACTCCTTCATCTTCTGCCTCTGTTGTCTTTTCCTTCTTCTGTCCATGTTCTTCCCCATTTCTTATTTCTTCTGCTGTGAAAGTCTTCTAAATTTAGTTTTTTATTCTTAAAAAGGTTGATTCCCGTTATTCTCGATTCCTCGATGTTGTGTCTCATTTTTTTCTTTTCTGGTTTCTGTCATCCATGCGATTTCTTTTTCCAGGAGTATTTGTTTCAGCATTCCGTACTTATTCTTTCGATAGAGGTGTCGGAAGAAGGTTAATCTTCGCTTTGCTATCATTTCTAATATAGTCTCTATATTTTCGTAGATCTCCTCGTTGTTTTTCATTTTGCAGTGATATGTTAGTCGTATCGTACCTGTTATTTTTAAAATAATCTGTCTTTGACGTATGTGTCATTCTCTCCAGCTTATTGTTCATCGCTAAGCATTCACATGACTACAAACAGTTCTGGTCTTATACTGTGGTATAATGTATTAGTTTTGTTATTCTAGATGTACGTTTCTTGTCGTAGATTTATTTTTCAAGCAGTATGCTCTTACCAATTTATTAACTTTTGCATCTAGTGCAAATTTTGTAATCAATTCTGGTTTATAGTTTCTCCCAGATATTCAAATTTACTAATTCGCTCTATTTTACCTTTAGGGTCTCTATGTACTTTGGTGCAATTTTTATGCTTGTCATTTATTTAGTTTTTTCTGTTGAACTTTTGAGACCACTTCTAGTCCGTACTTTTCCAGAAGATTTGTTTGTGTAACTGCTTCTCTAAAATATTTCAAAATCGCCTGCAAAAGCCAGGCAGTGTACCATAATTCCAGTGTAGCCTGATTACAATTATTTTGAAGGCTACTGTTACATTTACTCTTCAGCTAGTTGAATTTCATCTCTCTTAGTGGTAAATAGTGTATTGTCATCAGCAAAGCAAAGGCTGTTTTGTATGTTCCATCGATACGCAGTTCTTCCTCTCTTGCCCATTTTCGACACCTGAATAAATTGCTCTACAGGAGCTGTTACTACGTCGATGAAACTGAGTGGATAAGTTTCTTAAAATCTATAAATAATGTGAAAACTGTTGATCCTCATTTCTTCCTTTCCACAACTTTCCTCCACACCTTTTAATGTTTATTAATTGGTTCAAATGGCTGTGAGCAATGTGGGACTTAACATCTGAAGCCATCTGTCCCCTAGAACTTAGAACTACTTATACCTAACTAACCTAACGACATCACACACGTCCATGCCCGAGACAGGATTCGAACCTGCGACCGTAGCGGTCGCGCGGTTCCAAACTGAAGCGCCTAGAAACGCTCGGCCACACAGCGGCCGCCGTTTATTAATTAGGGTGTTTCTGTACAGTTGGTGGGATAGTGAATATCTCGCGCGCTATTGAGAGGAATCTGATAGGTGTATAGCTTATGCCTCACGTGTCTCATGCGAAATAAAAAGAAGTATTTTCCACGTGTGTGTGTGTGAGTGTGTGAGTGTGTGTGTGTGTGTGTGTGTGTGTGTGTGGAGAGAGAGAGAGAGAGAGAGTTATCTTTCATTAAGGGCAGCGTTTTACCTATAACAAGATTAGTCAACAGTAATACGTACCAAATAGCACGTATTCCACTGTGATGCACGAGGGATTTCAAAAAGTAAGCTGCACATTATAGCAAGACAAGTAATTTTTGTTGAATTCTGCACTCCAAATCAGTGACTCAGATACATGACACTATTTGCAACGTAGTCGCGAAATCACTGTAAGCAACGGTCGAAATGTCCTACAATAAATCAATTCCTACTACAGAAATACGCCCCCTGGTCACGGAGACATTCAAGAACCGCCGTGTGGGTGTCCCCGTCGTTGGAAAATCTCCTACCCCCCCCCCCCCTCTCCCCAGATGTTCATCGTTGATTGCCTGGACATTGTCGTTTGTGACTGACGTCGATTGCCTTCTTTCCCGAAATAGCATCAACCACTCCTGTGGGTCATAGGTCACCTACGATTGGATGCAATATTGCATTTGTTTCATACACCACCAGAATTTCACGGTGTGTAATTTAGGCTTTTGCCAACAAGAGTCGTGCAATAATGTGGGAATTGTGGATCCGCCTTGATGCAAAACACTTTTCTTATTTATGTATTTAATCTGCAAACTAGTTTCAGCGACAAATGTCAGCATCATCAGTGAATTCTTTAATTTTGAAACATGCAGAAATAGCCAGTGACAGCTGTTGTGTAAGAGCACAACATCACGTGAACACCCTAACTTTTGACACCATGCGGATTTACTGGTTATTTTTCTTTGAATTCTGTTAAACGTAATGCAGATGCGGTAATCTGAAGTACGCGGCAGTAAATCTACCGCACTGTGCTACGTTGCTCCTCTAGACTCGGTGAAACTTGGCGTGACGTAATTGCCTTGCAGGCCAAATACATACTGCTGTGATAAACAATGTGCACAGGTCGCAGCGTGCACTGCTAGCCCTTACCAGCCAGCTAAAAGTTTACATCAAAGCCTCCAGGAGGTAGCACAGTGCATCAGACTTGACATAAATCCCGCTAGGTGTTAGTGCGCTCCATAGACCTGCCAATTGACCCACTATAGAGTAAAATCAGATTGGACATCAGTATATGTTATAGTTATACTGATAGAAATACCTATTTTGCGGGATTCTGAATTAGATATAGTAAATTAAGTTTCAGGTTTTACTAAACAGTAATCCATTTGAGGTTCTGAGAGCTGTAAAGCACATCATCGCCGATTGTGAGATCCTGGTATTTATTCATGCTTCTAACATCTGTTGATCTTCCAATCCAAAGCCCACAACCGCCTCCAAACTCCTTAAACTCCTCTCTGGCCAGACATGGGGGTTGAACCCCTCTACCATCCTCCACACCTACAAATCCTTAATCAGTCCCATCCTCTGTTATGCCGGTCCTGCCTGGGTATGCGCCCCCCTCCCCAAATTCTGTAAGACCCTCCAGATCCTCGAGCGCCATGCACTATGCCTCACGTTCTGTATACACCTCCCATCCCCTACTCGGATCCTCAATGACCTGATTCTTTTCCCCGATCTGCTCCTTTTCCTCGAACATATCCGCGTCCTCTACACCTCCCACCAACTTGATCCCCCTCATCCCCTGGTTGCTCCTCTCCTCTCCAACCCCCACCCTCTACAGCGCCTTCACTGTTGTGTCCCCCCTACCCACCACCTCTACACTCTTCATCTCCCTTCCCAAGGTAGCTTCCATCAACTTCGCCTCCCAGATGAAGCCCTCTCTCCCTCCATTTATCCCTCCTATCAACTGTGATCCTCACCTACCCCTCCCTCCATCTGTCCTTTTCCCGGGCTCCCTCTCCCCCCTTTCCATCCTGTTTTTTCCCCACCCACCCTCTCTCTGACTCCCTTCTGTCCCTTGAGTCCTTTTGCCTACCCCTCCGCTGCCTTACCCACTCCTTCTCGCGTCCGTCCTGCCACCCTTTTTTCTATGTCCTCTCCCTCCATCGGCTCCCCCTTTTTTTCTTTCCTCGCCTCCCCCATTTTTTCTCCCTCATCAATCCGGGTCCTCCGCCCGCCCCCAATTGCCGCCATGTCGCCTCTATAGTGCTGTTTTAAGTGAATGCGTCGTGCGTTCCCTGTCAGTGTTGCGAACAGCCACCACACTGTCGCTAGTTGTGTTTCTTATCTCGTGCGAACGGAAACCAGACTGTCGCCTTGTTTTTTTAATTGAGTCTGTCTACTTACTATGTGTCTTCATCCGCATCGTCAACATCGTGTTTTTATATTTTAAATTCCACAACTTTCTGCCATTTTACAGTTTTTTACAATGTCACCGTTTTATCACCTGTTTTATGTTTGTTTATATTCTCATTATGTTTTTTTAACTTTTCTGTAGGCTGTAGAGCGGCCTATTACGCTGCTGCCAGCCCACCCCCTCCGCTCTCCTCAGGGGCGGGAATCGAAATGCAATAAAGGAAAAAAAAATCTGTCGATCGTATGGTCGGCCAGGCTCATCTGCATTGTAGGCCTACATTGTATGTATATCTGAACATTCACGAAAAGTTGTCTCACTCGTTTCTCTGATATTTACTGTGTGCTTTTGGGCCTTATGACTCTCAGCACCTCACTTGTATTCTAATCAATTTCCGCAAACGGCAGTTTGTGTTTGGAGCTGGTTGTGCACTGCGCAGGAATCGGCTTTCCTGTGCAGTTTCAACATGAACACTGTTGAAGCTATCTTAAGCACTAGCAGAAAAGAAAATTACCACCAAAAGTTAGCCGCAGAGGAAGTAATGCCTCCCAGACCAGACCCGTTGTATGAGAAAGTTACGAAATCAAATAGGCGCTACTACAAGGGAACATTTGCAGAGAAGTGTATAATAACCACGTAAGTTGTTGTGTTGGTGCAACGTAGGAATGCCTGATTTTCAGCCTGGAACTTTATTTGTTAACTAATACGGAATTAATCCGAAAAAAAGCACGAAAACTCCAGCTTACACAAAAATGCGTAACGAAGAGTAGCGAAAGCTTAAACAGTCTTTCGTTCGAGCCATAAATTGTACTTAATTACACTATATGATCAAAGGTATTCGGACACCCCCAAAAACATAACGATTTTCATGTTAGGTGCATTGTGCCGACACCTACTGCTAAGTACTCCATATCGGGGACCTCAGCAGTCATTAGACATCATGAGAGAGCGGAATGGGGCTCTCTGCTAAACTCACGGACTTCGAACGTGGTCAGGTGATAGGGTGTCACTTGTCATACGTCTGTACGCGAGACTTCCACACTCCGAAACATCCCTAGGTCCACTGTTTCCGATGTAATAGCGAAATGGAAACGTGATGGGACACTTACAGCACAAAAGCGTACAGGCTGTCCTCGTCTGTTAACTGGCAGAGATCGCCGACAGTTGAAGAGGATTGTAATGTGTAATAGGCAGACATCTACCCAGACCATCACACAGGAATTCCAAACTGCATGAGGATCCACTGCAAGTACTATGAAAATTACGCGGGATGTGAGAAAACTTGGGTTTCATGGTCGAGAGGCTGCTCATAATCCACACATCACGCCGGTAAATGCCAAATGACTCCTCACTTGGTGTAATAAGCGTCAACATTGGACGACTGAACAGTGGAATAACGGTGAATCTAGTGACGAATCACGGTACACAATGTGGCTATCCCATGGCAGGGTGTGGGTATGGCGAAAGCCCGGTGAACGTCTTCTGCCAGCGTGTGTAGTGCCAACAGTAAAATTCGGAGGCGATGGTTTTCTGGTGTGGTCTTGTTTTTCATGAAGGGGGCTTTCACCCCTTGTTGTTTTGCGTGGCACTATCACGTCACAGGCCTACATTGATGTTTTAAGCACCTTCTTGCTTCCCACTGTTGAAGAGCAATTCGGGGATGTCGATTGCATCTTTCAACACAATCGAGCACCTGTTCATGCACGGCCTGTGGCGGAGTGGTTACACGACAATAACAACCCTGTAATGGACTGGCGTGGACTGAGTCCTGACCTGAATCCTATAGAACATCTTTGGGATGTTTTGTAACGCCGACTTCAAGCCAGGCCTCACCGACCGACATTGATACCTCTCCTCAGTGCAGCATGAAGAATGGGCTGCCATTCCCCAAGAAACCTTCCAGCACCTGATTGAACGTATCCTTGCGAGAGTAGAAGTTCTCATCAACGCTAAGGGTGGGCCAACACGATATTGAATTCCAGCATTACCGATGGAGGGCCCCACGAACTTGTAAGTCATTTTCAGCCAGGTATCCGGATACTTTTGATCACATAGTGTATGCACAAAACAATTCTTCGTTTTTTTCAGATAAGTTATGTGTATTATTATTATTATCATTATTATTATTGACAGCGGGTGAAGTTGTACAAATATTTTGATACGAATAACTTTTATGCAGCAGATACTATTAATTGCCCACTCTCATATTTATCTGAATTTAAAAATTTGTGAATATCCATAATGTATATCTAGAGCCGCCACTGGAAATGGCGTGGTTGTAAAACACGGCAAAAACGTTATTTCATGTGTACTGTTTGGTTTTTTAATATTATTCTATGAATACCATCATAATACTTTATATACTATACGTCACAGCATGGTTTTAAGATTGTTGTCGCTGTTTACGGCATATTTTCTGTGTTTTTTTCCGTTACCGTTTTTCTCGGTGTACATCATGTCATCTGCAACTGTGTGTGCGGTTGTTAGTAAATAAATACAAAAAACGTGAACTTACGTATGTCAGCGTTATACAACTGGGACTGCAGTAGTGTTGTGGATACAGTTTTGGTGTGTATTAGATTGTTAGTTTGTCGTATACTACGTTCTTTGGACGGCTTGCGGGTACTTCCATACACAGAAAAACAAAAATTTCGCACTTCGTTCATAATCCAAAACATTACACCATCTTGCTGTTCGAGCGTGTTGCGAGGAATGTATCGGATGTTTGCGAGAAGGCGATGAAAATTGTGCCGGGACTCCTGACGACTTCTGTTCCTTATTATGTCTCTGTGTGTTCTTTTGCGTGAGCGTGTGTGTGTGTAATTTGTTCTGTGTCCAGGGTCAGTTCTCTCAAAGCGGTAAAGAGTGTGTTGTTGCAAAGTATAGCGTTTTATTCGTTCCTTCGAGCATAGCTTTTGTATGTAACAATTTTCTTCCGTTGTCAGTTGTCGGTCTGCTGTGTTTCAGCATGTGTAGATCACATTCGATATTAATGGGGCTATGGTTTTCGTTCATTAGGTGTTTCGCGAAAATGGAATGGGTGCTGTCACTTTTTAGAGTTCTCATGTGCTACGTGTACATCGTTTGGAAACTTCTACTTGTTTATCCTATGTATTGGGCGTGACAGGAGCATTTCTGAATTTGCTTGGTCTTAGCCTTATTTGGACAGTATTGTTTGTTCTGAAAGCTAATGGAACCCCTTGCTTTATCGCGATATTTCCAGTTCTGTGTTGTACGGGCTGCACTCCCTGAGCATCGCTAGACGTGTAGGCGGAAACGTCGGTTGTGACGTAGCTAGACATAACACTTCGCGCAACATCCTGTTTACAATCAATATGCCGCGCTGATTCCTGCATATAGTCCGCCGGGCCAGCTCGCAAATCCCCGCCAATGAGACACGTAATACGCACACAGCTCACCTCTAACGCAACACGCGGGTAAATGTAGTATCTGGTCCGGAACTTACGTTTGGCGCACAGCAGTAATAAATTCTTTTGTTTTAGAATAATAGTGCTCAACGTCATACAATTAAGGATATGCCGGCAGCTGTAGCAATACAATGAAAAATATGATGAGAACTGTCAATTGCAGACGCCGCTGGTCAAGGTAAGAACCTGTATCAGGGATCACACTAGCGCTCGCGCGTTATTTCCGGCGCAAAGTTAGAGAATGAAATGAATGGTACAGCCTGTTCGATCCCTACGCACATGAATACCTCCAAGCTTATATTTTATTTGTATAATTCATTTATAAAAATAATAGAAGTTTGTGATGTTAACAGAAAAAAAGTTTTGTCGATTTGTTTGCCGCGTAATTAACATTAAGGTATAGTTAGATGTCTGCAGCCCGAGTTATGGCGACGAATCTCGGTAGAAAGTTAACTCTAGGCACCACCAGTCAGAAATAAAGATTATTTACAGTCCAGTAAATGAAGAAACTGGAAAACTTTCAGCCACCGTAAAATCTTGCAATAAAATAAATTGAAAAAATACTGATGAGGCTATAACAATGACGAAACTTCATATCTTAAGCATAAATAACCCAGATCCAATTACAGCGCGCCCAAGAGCCAAGACGATGATGGGTGCAAACACGAAAAAATTAAAAATGACTGCATTTCTTGACATTTATTTTCCATTCATGGACAGTAAAACCGGCTCTTTACAACACTACTTAAGTTGCACAATACAATTTCGAAAACGTGTATTTAAGAAATATAGTATTTAGTGTAAATCAATTGTTTTATCAACCTCCTCTGAGAACGAGAAAATGTCAAAAATAAATCAGATATAATAAAAGACATTATTTGTTATGGTAACTGCTTTCGCAGATAAGCAGAAAAATCTATTAGGCGACGACACGCTGGATGAAAATCAGCAATGAAGGAATATTTTGACATGCACGCCAAAAGCCGTGCATAAATTTAAACTGAAAAAAACTCATTTTGGAACTCCTGAAACAACTTAATTCAGCCACATTTGCATTTTGATTCAATGGATACGTTGGGGAGAGACAAATCAGTCCACTGGCATACTGCACATTTTTGATCGATAATGTCGACCGGAATAATGTTCTGGGACAATTCATCTTTGAGAAAGAAAGTATTGTTTAAAAAAGTACTGTAAGAATAAGTAGCCGCTCGGGATTAGCCGAGCGGTCTGAGTGCGCTGCAGTCATGGACTGTGCGGCTGGTCTCGGCGGAGGTTCGAGTCTTCCCTCGGGCATGGGTGTGTATGTTTGTCCTTAGGATAATTTAGGTTAAGTAGTGTGTAAGCTTAGGGACTGATGACCTTAGCAGTTAAGTCCACAGGATTTAAAAAAAAAGTGATGCTCACTCGCATCATCTCGTGGTCATCTCTTTAAGTAGTTGTGCTTTTTGACTCACAGTTATTCCCTAATGAATTTGTGCAGATAATTCACTGCAATTCAAAGGAAACAGTGATGTTCAAATGTGTGTAAATTCCTATGGGACCACACTGCTGAGGTCATCGGTTCCTAGACTTACACACTACTTAAACTAACTTATGCTAAGAACAACACACACATAAACACCCATACCCGAGGGAGACCTCGAACCTCTGGCGGCAGGGGCAGCGCAATCCGGGACATGGTCCCTCAAACCGCGTGGCCACTCCCCGCGGCTGTGATGTATATAATTAAAATACCAGAAGAAAAAAATGGCATTCAATACTCAGCAATAAGTAGGTCTTTAGGACAAAAAGGGATGCGCAACGCTGACACCAAAATTTTTGATCAGATAACCCTGGATATAAAATGTCTGACAGACAGCAAAGTTAAATTTGCACGTACACTGAAAAAGTTTATCTTCGACAACTCCTTCTGTTCCCTAGAAGTGTGTTACAGGTGATGGGTGGCAATTAGTAATTCACAATTTTATTTAAACACAGTAGCAGATGGTCACGATGTACCCATGTTTATATATGAATGTGTAATGATTCTATAGATCTTAAAATTAAATTTTCCCCGCAATATTAAGTCTAATCTTTAACTACGATAGCGATGCAAGCTGAAGAAGTGAATTAAAATCTGTGCTGTGGCTGGGACTCGAACCCGGGTCTTGTTGCTTACTAGACTTACAGACCATTACACCACCACAGCACTATGGTCAATATTACTGCACGAACTACACAAATCGATGCCTTCCCAATTACTACAAGGATGTGCAGGAAAGCAATGCTGTCAAACTTATTATGTGAAAACTATTAAAGCTTTTTAAATGAAACAAACGTTATTAACATACTACATCTTTATTCTTCATATCTTCATGTTTATTCCTAAATAGTGTCACCCTAGCAACGAACCCATTTCCCTCAACGAGAGAGCAGTTTGTTGATACCGCCACAGTAGAGTCTTTGACTTTCTAGACGGAGCCACAACCTCACCTCTACTTGCACCGCTTCTTCAGTATCGAAGTGAAGTCCTCCAATGTGTTCTTTTAAGTTTTGGAAACAGATGAAAATCGGATGGCACCAAGTCGGGACTGCGTGGATGATGATCGATGACAGTGAACCCGAGGTGTCGGATTTTTGCAGATATCACCGCGCTCGTGTGTGTTCTGACATTGTCGTGCTGAAGCAGACGGAGCTCCATGTGTGACGAACTCTTCTGCGGTTAGAAATTCGATTACAGCACGCCGTGTCTTCTTCTTCTTCTTCTTCTTGCATTACGGCCTCTGTAGGACCACGGGTAGCCGCTTCGTGGATTGCATTTTCTTCTTCTTCTTCCAGAACCTCTTCATTCTTTCCCTTCTTCTCTTCCACTCTTCTTCCGAGATCTTCAGTGTCCGTTTCTCCTGTCGGCTCCACTGGTGACACACTAATCTTTTCCTGTATTCTTCTCTGTCACTGATCTCCGGCATATTGGTCGGTGCATATTTGTTCCTCCAATTTTCCTTTCCTTCGACCTTGATTCCCAATTCCAACCAGTCCTTCCGAAGTTCAACAACCCACTTGGTTCCTGTCTTTCCCCTTGTCCTCCCTGTTGTTTCCCACACTCTCTTCGTCATTCTGTCCATACTCATCCTAACTACATGTCCAGCAAACCTTGCCCTTTTGAGTCTGATTTTCCCGGATGTCGTTCTCATGTTCCGCCACAATTCTTCCCCAGGTCTTCGCATCCACCTCTCTCCACCTCTTTTAGGACCCAGTATTTTTCACAGTATTTTTCTCTCTTCTTCCTCTAGTTGTTCTGCCCCATTTCTTCCTAGTGTCATCGTCTCAGCAGCATATAATGCTGCGTTCCTCACCGTTGCCTTGTAGTGGCTTAACTTTGCCTCTGTGGATATGTGTGGTGTGCGTACTGTAAGGCCTTCGGTACACACACCATCAGATTATTTGACTTGTCGCTCTAACGAAGTAGGCGAGTGTCAGCAATATGTCTCGTGGTCTTATCGTGGCGCGTTTATCTTCTGCCGTTAGGTCAGACGATAGAAATGCCACTTGTACGCTTAGAGTAGCAGATTGACGGTGACCAACTTTAAACAGAACTTGATTAATTTGCACACACATTTATTAAAATAGTAAAAAGCATAAAATTACTTAACTTGGTTCTGGATGCTATTTATAATTGACAATCATAAGTTCCTTTGTTCTTGGTACGTTAATCTCATTCTCACATATCTCTGATAATTGACAAAGTGTCTATACATTTCTCTTCATGGGTAGGTACAGGAATATGATAAACTTATTAGGCGCAGACTGAAACTTGACTATAGACTGGTACAGACTATTGCAAACTGGTACAGACTAATGTAGACTAATGCAGACAAACTAATCGGAGGTCTGTACACTCGTTATAATACGTCGCGCGTTCAGGTATCACTGCGCGAGTGTGATCCGCGAGGAGAAAAGGTTCTACGTTAGCAGCAATCTCATTGGCTGCATTACATATTAATACGCGGATCCGTGGAAGCAGAATTTGGTCCGTCTCTAAGACAGCGCCATCTCGTAGTGCGGAGACGGACGAGCGCTGCGCCTGCGTTGTTGTGCTTAGCGGGGCGCGCTCTAGTGGGAAAGTTGTGTACGCGCTGACTACGCGGAACTATATACACCACAGATATATTCTTTCCATTGTATATCTCTCTCGTCATGAAGAAGGCTGACCTCATCTTCTTTACCCTCTCTGTTATTCCCTCCTTGCTGCTGTTCCTTCCTGTGATAAATTCTCCCAGGTATTTAAATTTGTCCACCATTTGCAGAGTGCCGTCTGGTGTTTTCTTACATATCGCCATGTTGCACGCTACAGTTCGGAGCCCTCTCCCAGCAGAGGTTTGCAAACTACGTTAGCGAGAGGGAAAGTCGACCGAGTAATACGCATACCGGCCGGTGTTGCCGAGCGGTTCTAGGCGCTTCAGTCTGGAACCGCGCGACCGCTGCGGTCGCAGGTTCGAATCCTGCCTCGGGCATGGACGTGTGTGACGTCCTTAGATTAGTTAGGTTTAAGTACTTCTAACTTCTAAGTTCTAGGGGACTGATGACCTCAGCAGTTAAGTCCCATAGTGCTCAGAGCCATTTGAACCATTTAATACTCATATGCAATACCTCAACCGATACTGAGAACGAAAAAAAAAATTTTGGGGCATTGGTTTCCAACACGTCCTCGTACTAGAGCACCCACCTCAACGTCATCTGCAAAAAATCTAAATCAGAAAGCCCCGGCGTGGATTTGAACACCTCTCCCTGACAGCTGCGCCATGTCTCACTGCTAGCCTTTTGAGATCGATGGAATTGCGAAAGTTGGGACAGTGCTAGATCTATCGAACTTCTGGGAGCAGCGCTGGTGCAAGTCGTCTCGTCCGCGGAGCCCTGCCGGGAAAGCCACTCCCTGTAGACCGCGATGTCGACGGGGCGTTAAACACAGAAGTGGCCGCCGCCGCCTCCTTTACCACCAGCGAGCCGAGAAAGGCGCGCGGCCCTCCATTACAGGGCTGCGGGTCGCATAACTCAGCTCGTTCCTAACTGCCCAATTCCGGGCCGATCCGGACCGCAGATTTACGGGCCTCGGCGGGCCGCCGCGCGGTCGTTTGTGATTGATCGGCGGGGGCGGAGGGGGCGAGAGGTGGGTGGCAGCACACGGCCGCGCGTAACAAGACGTGCGGTTGGTTGCGCTGCCCTCCGTCTCGCTGGATGGCCACTGCTGGCGCACAGGAGGAACCTCCAGCGAGTCCAGGGCGCAGCTGGGTCACGAGCTGGCGAGTCCCAGTGTTAACGACCACTCCCTAGATGCAGGACTAAAGCTCGTGTCTCAAGAAATGTGTGGACTAATTTTACACAGAGTACGCGAAGGGACTTGCCCCCCTTCTTGCAGCGGTGTACCGTAGGTCTCTAGAAGAGCGTAGCGTTCCAAAGGATTGGAAAAGGGCACAGGTCATCCCCGTTTTCAAGAAGGGACGTCGAACAGATGTGCAGAACTATAGACCTATATCTCTAACGTCGATCAGTTGTAGAATTTTGGAACACGTATTATGTTCGAGTATAATGACTTTTCTGGAGACTAGAAATCTACTCTGTAGGAATCAGCATGGGTTTCGAAAAAGACGGTCGTGTGAAATCCAGCTCGCGCTATTCGTCCACGAGACTCAGAGGGCAATAGACACGGGCTCACAGGTAGATGCCGTGTTTCTTGACTTCCGCAAGGCGTTCGATACAGTTCCCCGCAGTCGTTTAATGAACAAAGTAAGAGCATATGGACTATCAGACCAATTGTGTGATTGGATTGAAGAGTTCCTAGATAACAGAGCGCAGCATGTCATTCTCAATGGAGAGAAGTATTCCGAAGTAAGAGTGATTTCAGGTGTGCCGCAGGTGAGTGTCGTAGGACCGTTGCTATTCACAATATACATAAATGACCTTGTGGATGACATCGGAAGTTCACTGAGGCTTTTTGCGGATGATGCTGTGGTATGTCGAGAGGTTGTAACAATGGAAAATTGTACTGAAATGCAGGAGGATCTGTAGCGAATTGACGCATGGTGCAGAGAATGGCAATTGAATCTCAATGTAGACAAGTGTAATGTGCTGCGAATACATAGAAAGATAGATCCATTATCATTTAGCTACAAAATAGCATGTCAGCAACTGGAAGCAGTTAATTCCATAAATTAATTGGGAGTAGGCATTAGGAGTGATTTAAAATGGAATGATCACATAAAGTTGATCGTCGGTAAAGCAGATACCAGACTGAGATTCACTGCAAGAATCCTAAGGAAACCCAATCCGAAAACAAAGGAAGTAGGTTATAGTACGCTTGTTCGCCCACTGCTTGAATACTGCTCACCGGTGTGGGATCCGTACCAGATAGGGTTGATAGAAGAGATATAGAAGATCCAACGGAGAGCAGCGCGCTTCGTTACAGGATCATTTACTAATCGCGAAAGCGTTACGGAGAAGATAGAGAAACTCCAGTGGAAGACTCTGCAGGAGAGACGCTCGGTAGTTCGGTACGGGCTTTTGTTAAAGTTTCGAGAACATACCTTCACCGAGGAGTCAAGCAGTACATTGCTCCCTCCTACATATATCTCGCGAAGAGACCATGAGGATAAAATCAGAGAGATTAGAGTCCACACAGACGCATACCGACAATCCTTCCTTCCACGAACAATACGAGACTGGAATAGAAGGGAGAACCGATAGAGGTACTCAAGGTACCCTCCGCCACACACCGTCAGGTGGCTTGCGGAGTATGGATGTAGATGTAGATCAAAATTGACGATCTCTTACATGACTATCAACTGAGTTTTCTGCAGAATTATTGAACATATTCTGAGTTAGAATTTTCTAAATTTCCTTGAGACTGAAAAGCTCGTGCCCACGAATCAGCTCGGGTTTGGAACGCATCGCTCGTACGAAACTCAGCTTGCCGTGTTGTTACATGATATACTGCGAACTACAGCAACAGGCAGATTCCATATTTCTAGATTTCCGGAAAGCATTTGAAACGGTGCACCGCTGCAGACTGTTAACTAAGGGCTATGGTATAGTTTCGCAGACATGTGAGTGGCTCGAAGACATCTTACGTAATAGAGCACAGTATGTTGTCTTCGGCGGTGAGCGTTCATCAGAGACAAAGGTATCATCAGGAGTGGCTCACAAGGGGAGACCACGACGTTTGGAGCGCGGATTTACTGTGAACTTCGTACACTCGTAGTATTTCATGAGGACAACAAACTGTGTAAGCAGTAGCGCGTACTTCTCAAGCGTTATTGAGAAAATCGCAAGATAATTTCGGTTGTCAAATATATACCTGTGTGTGGCCATTTTTACTGTGCCGCCGAGTGGTTAGCGTTCAAGCCCCGTAGTCGCTGGATCGAGTCCCGTTCGTCAGCTTTTTTTTATTTTCAACACAGTCATTTTCTATAGTATTTATATTACAATTGATATAATGGGAAAAATACGTGAAATCGGATGAACTTTTATTAAATTTACAATTTTATTTGGCAGTGTTCAAATTTTTGATATCACAAATAATATAATATTCATAACTATCTACTAGTAAACGACCAAACGCATTTTGTGATGCTGAAAATGTATGCTTGTCCGTGTCTTCAAAATTTTTCGTATTTAATCGAAAGAGAATGATAAATTGCTTCTCGTGAAGACGCTATTAAAATACAGTCGATACCACATGACCAATTATCAGCGCCGATATTTAAGGAATTACTGCGTTATGCATGGTTCACTTCCAAATTATGGGCTGAAAGAGACGTTTTTGAAAATGTTAATGAGGTTTGTTTTTCCATGGAAAACGTCAAAAGACCTTGCGTATGCGGAAACATAGCATTATTCAGGGCAGCTGGTGCCGTTTAACTTCATGTTTTCCATGTTTTTACGAAAAATACCATCCTGTAACTTGTACTCGTAATGTCGAAAGCGACGATTAATTATACATATTTTGAAAGCGGCCTGTGACGGTCAAAACTTGGAGGTAACAAGTCGTTTCGGGCTCTTTCCAGGTATGAGGGCTTTCTCAAATCGCGGACAAGCATACTTCTTCAGTATCACTTTATGCGTTTGATCTGTCGATAGTTATGAATATTATATTATTTGTGATAACAAAAATTTGTACACTGCCAAATAACATTGTAAATTTAATAAAAGTTCATCAGATTACACGCATTTTTCCCATTATATCAATTGTAATATAAATAGTGAAGAAAATGACTGTGTTGAAAATAACAAAAAAAAAAAAAACTGACGAATGGGACTCGATCCAGCGATTACGGGGATTGAACGCAAACCACTCGGCTGCCGATGTTCGTAGTAAAAATGGCTACGAACAGGTATATATTTGACGGCCGAAATTATCTTGCTATGTTCTCAATAAGGCTTGAGAAGTACGCGCTACTGCTTACACATTTTGTTGTCCTAATGGAGTACTACGAGTGTACGAAATTTGAAGTAAATCCACGTTCCAAACGTCATGGCCTCCCCTTGTTAGAACTCTTCCGTTCGAACAGGCCAAAGGTACCGACCGACCGTTGTATTATTCGCAGCTGATAGGCGTCACGGGATGCGGATATGAAGGGCATGTGGCCAACACACCGCTCTCCCGGCCGTTATCAGCTTTTGTGACCGTACCCGCTACTTCCCAACCAAGTACTGTGAAGAGCCAAAGAAACTGGTACACCTGCCCAGTGTCGTGTAGGGCCCCCGCGATCACGCTGAAGTGTCGCAACACGACATGGCATGGACTCGACAAAGGTCTGAATTAGTGCTGGAGGAAACTGACTCCATGAATCCTGCAGAGCTAAGCATAAATCCGTATGAGTACAAGGCATTGGAGATCTCTCCTGAACAGCACGTTGAAAGGCATCCAATATATGCTCAGTAATGTTCATGTCTGGTGGGTTTGGTGGCCAGCGGAACTCTTTAAACTCAGGAGAGTGTTCCTGGATCCACTCTGTAACAGTTCTGGACGTATGGGATTTCGCATTGCCTTGCTGGAATTTCTCAAGTCCGTTGTAATGCACAGTGGACATGAATGGATGCAGATGATCAAACAGCATGCTGAGGTACGTGTCACCTGTCAGAGTTCTATCTAGACGTATCATGGGTTCCATATCACTCCAACTGCACACGCCCCACACCATTACAGACCTGTCACCAGCTTGAACAGTCCCCTACTAACACGCAGGGTCCATGGATTCATGAGGTTGTCTTCATACCCGTACACGGCCATCCGCTCGATACAATTTCAAACGAGACTCGTCCGAAAAAATGGTTCAAATGGCTCTGAGCACAATGGGACTTAACATCTGAGGTCATCAGTCCCCTAGAACCTAAGGACGTCACACACATCCATTCCCGAGGCAGGATTCGAACCTGCGACCGTAGCGGTCTCGCGGTTCCAGACTGAAGCGGCTAGAATCGCTCAGCCACGTGACTCGTCCGACCAGGCAACATGTTTCCAGTCATCGACAGACCAATGTCGGTGTTGACGGGTTCAGGCAAGGCATGTAGCTTTGTGTTGTGCAGTCGTCAAGAGTACACGAGCGAGTCTTCGGCTCTGAAAGCCCATATCGATTATGTTTCGTTGAATGGTTCTCATGCTGACACTTGTCGATGGCCCAGAACTGAAATCTGTAGCAATTTGCCGAAGGGCTACACTTTTGTGGCGTTGAACGATTCTCTCCGGTCGTCTTTGGTCCCGTTTTTCCGTTTTTGCAGGATCTTTTTCCGGCCGCAACGATGTCGGAGATTTGATGTTTTATCGGATTCCTGACATGCATGGCACACTCATGAAATGGTGGAACCGGAAAATCCGCACTTCATCCCTACCTCGGAGATGCTGTGTTATATCGCTCGTGCGCCGACTGTAACATGACGTTCCAACTCAGTTATATCTTGATAACCTGCTGTTGTAGCAACAGCAACCTATCTAACAACTGCGCCAGACCTTTGCAGTCTTATATAGGCGTTGACGATCGCAGCGCCGCATTTTGCCTGTTTACACATCTCCGGATTTGAATAGCAGCGCGTAGTGGCCGCATGGTTTGCGGCGCCATGTCACGGTTTGCACGGTCCCTTCCGCCGAGGTTCGATTTCTCCCTCGGGCATGGGTGTGTGCGTTGTTCTTAGCATAAGTTACTTTAAGTAGTGTGAAAGTTTAGGGACCGACGACCCCAGTAGTTTGATCCGTTTGGAATTCACACACATTTGAACAATTTTTATTTGAATATGAATGCCTATACCAGTTTCTTTAGCGCTTCAGTGTAGTTCCTCAACTGGCCTCACAAGGGCTGAGTGCACCCAGCCTGACAACAGCTCTCGGTAGACCTGGTCGGTCACCCATCCTAGCTCTAGCCATGCCCGACAGTGATCTGACGGGAACCAGTGTTACCACATACGCCAAGGCTCTTGGCTAAGTGTGGTAGAATCGTTGTTACTTCCTTAAATAATCTGGTGGACAAAGTGGACAGCAATTCGCGTTTGTGTGTGGTGTATAGGTGTCGAAGTTGAGTGATGGTTCAAATGGCTCTGAGCACTACGGGACTTAACTTCTAAGGTCATCAGTCCCCTAGAACTTAGAACTACTTAAACCTAACTAACCTAAGGACATCACACACATCCATGTTGAGTGATCGTTGGAGGATACAAGATGACTTAGACAAAATTTCTAGTTGGTGTGGTGACTGGCAGCTAGCTCTAAATTAAGAAAAACGTAAGTTAGTGGGGATGAGAAGGAAGAACAAACCCGTAAGGTGTTCTGCTTGTCACGTCGTTTAAATATCTGGGCGTAACCCTGCAAAGTGATATGAAAAGGAACGAGCAGTGGGGATTGTGAGAGGGAAGGCGAACTGTCGACTTAAGTTTACTGGGAGAATTTTTGGAAAGAGTGGTTCATCTGTAAAAGGCGACCGCATGTAGGACGCAAGAGCGACATGTTCTTGAGTACTGCTCGAGCGTCTGGGATCCGCGCTAGTTGGGATTAAAGGAGGACATCAAAGCAATTCAGATGTAGGCTACTAGATCAGTTACGGGACAACACGTAAGCATTCAAGCATTACGGAAATGCTTAGGGAACTCAAATACTAATTCCTGGAGAGAAGGCGACGTTCTTTTTGAGGAACAGTATAGAGAAAATTTAGAGAACCAGCATTTGAAACTGACTTCACAACGATTCTGCTCTCACCGACATTTCGCGTAAGGACCACGAAGATAAGATATGAGAAATTAGGGCTCACACGGAGGCATATAGAGAGTCGCTTCTCCCCCCCCCCCCCCCCCCCGCCCTATTTGCTAGTGGAACAGGAAAGGAAATGACTAATAGTGGTAGAGGATATCCTCCACCACGCACTTTACGGTAGCTTGCGGATAATGTGCGTAGATGTAAATGTAGCTATCGCAACGGTAACGACACCAGAGAGGCAATTTTGACGTAGCACATGATAATGGAGGCAAGACACAAGAGAACCTCAACACACGTATAAAATAGTGACCGGGCCAAATATCTCACGAAATAAGCATCAAACGAAAAAACTACAAAGAACGCAACTCGTCTAGCCTGAAGGGGTAAACCAGATGGCGCGATGGTTGGCCCGCTAGATGGCGCTACCATAGGTCAAACGGATATCAACTGAGTTTTTTTAAATAGGAACCCCCATTTTTTATTACATATTCGTGTAGTACCTAAAGAAATATGAATGTTTTAGTTGGACCACTTTTTTCGCTTTCTGATAGATGACGCTGTAATAGCCACAAACGTATAAGTAAGTGGTATAACGTAACATTCCGCCAGTGCGGACGGTATTTGCTTCGTGATACATTACCCGTGTTAAAATGGACCGTTTACCAATTGCGGAAAAGGTCGATATAGTGTTGATGTATGGCTATTGTGATCAAAATGCCCAACGGGCGTGTGCTTTGTATGCTGCTCGGTATCCTGGACGACATCATCCAGTGTCCGGACCGTTCCCCGCATAGTTACGTTATTTAAGGAAGCAGAAAGTGTTCAGCCACATGTGAAACGTCAACCACGACCTGCAACAAATGATGATGATGTCCAAGTAGGTGTTTTAGGTACTGTCGCGGCTAATCCGCACATCAGTAGCAGACTAATTGCGCGGGAATCGGGAATCTCAAAAACGTCGGTGTTGAGAATGCTACATCAACATCGATTGCACCGTACCACATTTCTATGCACCATGAATTGCATGGCGACGACTTTGAATGTCGTGTACAGTTCTGCCACTGGGCACAAGAGAAGTTACGGGATGACGACAGAAGTTTTGCATGCGTTCTATTTAGCGACGAAGCCTCATTCACCAACAGCGGTAACTTAAACCGACATAATATGCACTATTGGGCAACGAAAAAACCCACGATGGCTGCGACGACTGGAACTTCAGCGACCTTGGCGTGTTAATGTATGGTGTGCCATTATGGGAGGAAGGATAATTGGCCCCCATTTTATCGATGGCAATCTAAATGGTGCAATGTATGCTGATTTCCTACGAAATGTTCTACCGATGTTACTACAAGATGTTTCACTGCATGACAGAATGGCGATGTACTTCTATCATAATTGATGTCCGGCACATAGCTCGCGTGCGGTTGAAGCGGTATTGAATAGCATATTTCATGAGAGGTGGATTGGTCGTCGAAGCACCGTACCATGGTCCGCACGTTCACCGGATCTGACGTCCCCGGATTTCTTTCTGTGGGGAAAGTTGAAGGATATTTGCTATCGTGATCCACCGACAACGCCTGACAACATGCGTCAGCGCACTGTCAATGCATGTGCGAACATTACGGAAGGCGAACTACTCGCTGTTGAGAGGAATGTCGTTACACGAATTGCCAAATGCATTGAGGTTGACGGACATCATTTTAAGCATTTGTTGCATTAATGTTGTATTTACACGCAATCAAGCTGTAACAGCATGCGTTCTCAGAAATGATAAGTTCACAAAGGTACATGTAATACATTGGAAGAACCGAAATAAAATGCTCAAACGTACCTACGTTCTGTATTTTAATATAAAAAACCTACCTGTTACCAACTGTTCGTCTAAAACTGTGAGCTATATGTTTGTGACTATTACAGCGCCATCTATCACAAAGCGAAAAACGTGGTCCAACTAAAATATTCATATTTCTTTACGCACTACACGAATATGTAATAAAAATGGGGTTTCCTATTTTTAAAAAAACGCAGTTGATATCCGTTTGACCTATGGCAGCGCCGTCTGGCGGGCCAACCATAGCGCCATCTGGTTTCCCCCTTCAAGCTAGACAAGTTTCGTTCTTTGTAGTTTTTTCGTTTGACGCTTATTTCGTGAGATATTTGGCCCGGTCACAATCAATGGACCACCATGTATAGTTGTCGACCCAGAAAAAAAGCGTTCCATAATGTAAAATTATGCAAAATTTTCGGAATTCATAGGCAAATAGACGTAAGCTATAGCGAAGCCGGGTAATGTACGACATGTGTGACAACTAAGAAAGAACAATAAGAAAGAAGATCAAGAACAAAGTGGTCGTATTAATATGAGTGTAAGACAGGATTTCAGCTGTTCTCCCCTAATGTACTTGGAACATTCATGTGGAAATGATTGTACGAAATTGACCAACTCTTTATATCTACACTGTAATAAAGTGAACTACCATTTTGTATGCTATAGTTCTGCTTAGTCTCCTCCTGGAGCGAAGGTTTTACATGCTTGACGTCAAATATTTGAAACTTTGACTCGTTTGTGATTTCACGTTTGAAACTGTGTTATACGTGGAAGTTCGGTTCTCGAAAGAATCTGGGGTGGGTGTGAGGAGAGGAGGGGAGGGTGGAAAAGGGTTGTTAGTGGTAGTTATATAACGTGCGAATGAAACAAAGGCGTTACAAGTTCTGTATACGGTGCGGACACCTCGCGAAGTAGAGCAGCGCGTACAGACAGACAAAGCGTTCTCTACGTTGTAATGCGACATCCGCGGCTCTCTCACTACACAAAAGAACACCGGAATAAAGCGGACTGGTCGAAACAGCGGAGTCGTCTGCAGTCGAAAGAAAGCGCCTTCATCCCGTTCCGCTGTTACACGAACTCCTCACCAATTTCTTGTGTTGTATTTCAGTGTGGTTGAAATTTGAGAATGTCGAGACTTTCATGCCGCGTTTTGCACGCTAAGAGTAATCTACAGACTAATTAAATTCCTTATTCCTATTGAAGCCACTATGATTGTAATAAATACCAAGATTGCAGGTATAATGTCACTCTGACGCGCGTACAGACAATGAGAAGTGGGTTGAGCACTGGATTCCTATATTTTAACCAAATTCAGAAGATTTTCAAAATAACATACCTAAGTTCGGGACGTAAGAGTAAAAATCAGAAAACGGTCGGATTACTATCAATATAGGCTTAATAATAATTTATTTTCACTTAATATACCGTACCAACTGACGAGACGTTGACAGCGGAATTGTACGTACAGTAAGGACGAAAATACACACACAAATATCAGATATCTTGCGTTGAAGATAATGCTTTAGACTCACTGACACTTGAGTAGTATTTCTTAGTGGTATGTATTTGCTCCTGCGTTAAGTGGCAAATTGTAGAAGTCCAAGTCAGGGAAGCTAAGAGGTGTAGTTTTTTATCGTTCTCAGAGCCTTCACTGTTTCATGTTCTGTTTCAAGCTGCTTTTTTCATCTGCCCAAAAAGTCTGAATTACTGAAAACACTCTTTGGGTAGATCATTAGAAGCTGGAATCGCTAAGAATTCAACTAGTTTCACAAGTAAGTACTTACAATTTTTTATCTTGAAGTGTTAACTGGAAGGCCGCTTAATTTCTGTTGGATTCCATGTGAATCCCTATGACGATACGTCCTCCATGTCCAACGCTACATTTCGCACCATAAACTGTACACTCGACATTCTCGCCATGTTGTTTAATGAATGGGGATTCTTGGCGCATCTTACAGTTTAATTTGAATTTACCTTTTCCAAAGATTAATAACACAGATAACAGCAACATAAAGTTACGTGCCTGCGCAGAGCGAACTCGTGATGGAGTCATAGGCACCTGTGGTGAGGTTGTGCTGGTGCTCTAGCCCCTGCTAGCGATTATGCGGAGTTTGACGGGTGTCAGGGGCCTGCCTGACTGCAGGCGTCTGAGACCCCCCCCCCAACTGTACGGGTACATTATTAAAGCGTTCAAGAAAGATTGGCGGGTGGCACGCAGGATGTTGCGGAACTGTGTGGTCCTTAGAGCGATCTTTTGCGTTTTATTTAGCCATGTATGAATGTCGCAACTCCCCCCCACCCCTGCCCCCCCCCTCATGATGACGCCAAAGGAAGACGTGAAATGGAGGGGCTTAGAAAGCATAAACACCCTTTGCTGCTTCTCGTGAAGACTCTATTAAAATACAACAGCGGACCTACCACACTTGCCTGGGGCACTCCAGATGATACCCTCACCTCCGATGAACACTCACCATCGAGAACAACATACTGGGTTCTATTACTCAAGAAGTCTTCGAGCCACTCACATACTTGGGAACCAATCCCATATGCTCGTACCTTAGTTAGGAGTCTGCAGTGGGGCACCGAGTCAAACGCTTTCCGGAAGTCAAGGAATCTGGCATCCGTCTGATAACCTTCATCCATGATTCGCAAGATATCATGTGAAAAAAGGGCGACTTGCGTTTCGCAGGAGCGATGCTTTCTAAAGCCGTGCTGATGCATGGACAGACTTCTCTGTCTCAAGGAAATTCATTATATTCGAACTGAAAATATGTTCAAGAATCCTGCAACAAACCGATGTTAAGGATATTGGTCTGTAATTTTGAGGATCCGTCCTTCTACCCTTCTTATATACAGGCGTCACCTGCGCTGTTTTCCAGTCGCTCGGCACTTTACGTTCGGCAAGAGATTCTCGATAAATGCAAGCTAAGTAAGGAGCCAATGCAGTAGAGTACTCTCTGTAAAACTGAATTGGAATCCCATCAGGACCTCACACGACTTTCTAACCGCTGGCCTCTGTTCCGCATGGTAGACACTTTGTTGTCTGAATAGTCGCCGAATTTAAGGGTGAAGTGGAAGGGTGCAGCGCTCTTGCACCATTACAGAGGAAGGCTGTAGGCACCTTGACTCAAATTCCGAACTTGTACCTCGTAATGAGAGACAATCACGGGGTTTTGTGTTGCACAGTGTATATAGACTTTTTTTCTTTTGTTGTTGATGTTAGGAATCTGCTCCGTAGAGTTCATAAACTCAGGATGTATCAGCAGTATTGTTACAAACACTCTACTAGTGGTAGATTAAAATTGAGAGACAGACCGGTGCTCGAACCCAGAACCGTTACTTTCACGTGTACTACAGCCAAAGTTTAGACAGCTCCTGTCGGTCTGCCCCCATCACCTCACGGACAGACAGACAGACAGGTCGGCTGTGACCCGATGTAACGAGCCAGCTCATAACTGCGCTCGGCGTGAGATGGATTTGGCAGCTCCAGCGGCCGTGGCAGCCGCCTAATCAAAGCCCGGGACACGTTTCGGCGCGTCACAGACGTGTAGCCCGATGATGGAAATCCCCGACTGCACGATTCCGGGGCACGACGCCCATTTGCAGCTGTCACACGCCTCTGCCGAAAACTGACAGTGGATGCTGCGCGTCGCTTTCCCGAACGGGAATGATAGTGTTGCCGCATTCACAAACAGCCTCATGAAACTGAAACTGAAATTTGATCTTTGTCATGCAGCTTTTCATAAGCAAGACTTCGAGTGATATATGATTGTAATTCGCAGCTTGTTTCCCATTGAATATGCGGCACGAACCTAAAAAAGGGAATAGCATCACAGTTTTATGTAACCTTGTAATTCTCTTACACTCGGTGAATACCGTACTACAGTTTTCTCATTATGTATCATTCACACAGGGCCGGCCGGTGTGGCCGAGCGGTTCTAGGCGCCACAGTCTGGAACCGCGCGACCGCTACGGTCGCAGATTCGAATCCTGCCTCGGGCATGGATGTGTGTGATGTCCTTAGGTTAGTTAGGTTTAAGTAGTTCTAAGTTCTAGGAGACTGATGACCTCAGAAGTTAAGTCCCACAGTGCTCAGAGCCACTTGAACCATTTGAATTCATACAGGACTATTGAACTGCCCCTACCCATGCCGTTTTATGCAAACCGCCTAAACAGCCACGAGCGAGATATTAATATTATATCGCTCGTTACGAGCAAACCATTAGTGCAACGGAAAAAAATCAACAGGACCATTTTTTGCAGGGAATTTAATGTAGTTAAATTTAGTACTGGCATACATTTTCGCTGAGACCGTAGTTTTCGAGTTATTCAAGAAAAGCGAACAAAAGTGAGCTTGAAACTCGTCCCCACTCCAACACACAGCTCCCACCGGTCAGGATTTCTAATATATTCCAGTCTAGCGGTGCCCTGGCTGCAGGGAAGTACACAGCAGTGCATTGTATGGAACACGACCATTCGACAAATTACTGTATATTGTGAATTAACCTTGACTTGCCGATGCATCGTTCATCTCATCCATCACATACCTGGTAATGATTACGAAAGAGTACTCGTACCGACAATAGGTTGTTTAAAGCGATCTTGCGTAAGAAGTTCACCTTCACTCAAGTATGAGTTAGGTTTAGACCAGTGTTCAGAACTTTTAGCTCAGTACCACGCATGCCTTCTCATCATTATCACACTAAAGCTGTTTATTTGCACATGCGGAGTGAACTTTAACAAAACCAACAAACCGCACCGACGGATTCCTGACTGGTAATACAGCAAAAAAGGTTTTACGAACATGTATCTGCAAATCCATCGTTGCCACGGTAGATGGTGCTGACGAATGACACTTCCTCTGACCGCATGCCGTATGTTCCTTATGTCTTCTAGGCTGTGTGATCGACGCAGCGCACTGTAAGCACCAGGATGGTCCGCTTATTAATGTCGGGAACAAACCGAGACGGCGTCTGTGTACGGCCAAGCAGACGGAAACGGTCGAGAGGCAGCACAGCTATACCAAAACAAGTATCCTCACAGTCACCAACCACGCCACGCAGTATTTCAAGCCCCTTTTTGGGCTTCTGTATGATCATGGGACTTTTCAGACCGACGAACGTGCAGGAAGGCGGTGTGCTTGCGTACACTAGATTTGGAGGACCGGATTCTACTGGATACTGAGACGCATCGCAGTACTAGCTCCAGACAAGTGACCGCTAACATGGTGTAAGCCAAAGTACGATTATTTGTATCCTGAATGACAACCGCTACCATCCCAGTCATCTAGAATCCCATGGGACCGAGCGAGATGGTGCAGTGGTTAGCATAATGGACTTGCATTCGGGAGGACGACGGTTCAAACACGTGTCCGGCCATCCTCATTTAGGTTTTCCATGAGTTCCCTAAATCGCTTCAGGCAAATGCCGGGATGGTTCCATTGAAAGGATACGGCGGACTTCCTTCCCCATCTTTCCCTAATCCGATGGGACGGATGAGCTCGCTGTTTGGTCCCCTCCCTCGAACCAACCCGGGCGATTTGTTGTCGTTCCACACACAGTGTCCATTTCAAAAAAATGGTTCAGATGGCTCTATGGGACTTAACATCTGAGGTCATCAGCCCCCTAGAACTTAGAACTACTTAGGAGCAGCGCGGTTCCGGACTGAAGCGCCCAGAACCATTCGGCCACAGCGACCGGCTGTCCATTTCCGGACATCTGTTCATAAGACGTTTTATCTTCCGTTTGCAGTCAGGAATCCGTCCCTGCAGTTTGTTAGTTTTATTGATGATCGTCCTGTATATGATTTTAATAAATGATTGTTATTTGTTACTCGTTGCGTGGCCAACACTTTTTTCTGTTTTAATTTGCCCTATGACAAGATAGGTGCTGCGTGGAAGTTCCCCACAGGAATAGAACACCTTTCTGTGGCTAGGGGTTGGCTTTCTGCTAGCTTTATGTTGGCCGCCAAAGTTGTTTGGTGAATATATCCCAAGAAAGTATAATTACGAAGTTTTAAGACTCAGTTTTCAATTAGAAAAATAGGAATACACTATAATGCCGTACGTGTCACTCGCGCAGCGATCTTGACATCTAGATTAGATTAAATCACAGCATACACCGTGATGTTTGAGCCATCATTTCTTCCCGTTCTCCGTACCTGAATGGAACGGAAAACTGCCCTGATAACTGGTAAACTCCCATGTGCTTGACAGTGGATGTAGATGTGACCTGGTTTTTATGCCGACGTCTAAGGCCAATATTTCGTGTTTAACATCTATGTTGAACGGTCTCCGTAGCCAAATGGTTGCCGCCACGATAGCTCAGCGTGTTCGGTCATGGGACTGCTCGCTCTCTGTAATTAAAAAAACAAAAAAGAATCTGATATTCGCACAGAACAACTGACAAGCCAATGAAGAAACAGCTCGAAAGGACGAATGTGAAAGAAAAAGAAATTGTTAGCGTCGCTGCCTTCGGTTCGGAAGGACCTGTGTTCGAGTCCCAGTAGCACCTCGGATTTTTTTCTGAGATAGGAAGGTCGGCAAGGGTTCCGTTTAGCCACTGTGAGGCCAAATGAGGCCTACTTGGATACAGAAGCTGCGGCATCTTCAGTTTCCGTCTGCTGGCAATAACGGCTGGAGGGACTGGCTACACGCTGGTCTCGTGTCGCCGGTCGGTGTGGCCGAGCGGTTCTAGGCGGTACAGTCTGGAACTGCGCGACCGCTACGGTCGCAGGTTCGAATCCTGCCTCGGGCATGGATGTGTGTGATGTCCTTAGGTTAGTTAGGTTTAAGTAGTTCTAAGTTCTAGGGGACTGATGACCTCATAAGTTAAGTCCCATAGTGCTCAGAGGCATTCGAACCATTTGATCACGCGTCCCAGGATCACAGATCGCTCATGGTACTGCCTTGTTGCAGCAGTGGGGCAGTTGGAAGGGGCCTGAGGCATAGTCCGTGAGAGACTTTACTTACAGCTGCGTCACAGTGTTTAAAAGACTGCGGTATTAATATTAAAATATCTATAATTGCAGTCTCAACATGGAAATTTTGTGAATATCAGTGATCGTGGAGCATCTGTAGATGTTCTCCCTCCAAGTGCTCCCACGTCAGCTCACGGAGTACTCCGTTGTACTGCTGGAAGCTGTCGATGACAACAGGGACGAGGTGGAGCAGGAGTCTCATGTGCTGGGGTGTGGCCCTGTAACGGCGGCCTGGTCGGCTCCCAGCCTGCAGCCTCCAGCCGAAGCCGCAGCCGACGTCGAAGGCCGCGCCGCGCACGAATCTGTCCGTGTCCCGGTCCCGTCCCCACGCCTGCCAACCGCGAGCGCTGCATTCTTCCCCCGCCCCCCTCCTCCCCCCCCCCCCACCCACACACACCCACATCCACCCACGCGCCACTCGCGGCGGTCTGTCCCGGGCGTGCGAGGTCAAAAGACTCTTACGCTGCATTCCTGTCTCGCACCGATCACAAAATAATGTTGGCTCTCAGCTGTTCGAACAATGCGTTTAGGGCCCAACGTGAAACTTGTTGCTCATCCTGCATGAGTTCCCACAGAAACCTATAGGGAGTCTCGAAATAATGTATAAAACCATAACATTTCTTTATTTTTTTAAATTTCTTTCGTTTCTAGCTGCCCAGCTATTCATTTACTAAACATACCAGAATTCCGTATATGTTACGTCAACAGCGGATTTTCGATACATCTCCGTATTTCTTAACTACGTATTCATGTTGTTGTTGTGGTCTTCAGTCCAGATACTGGTTTGATGCAGCTCTCCATGCTACTCAATCCTGTGCTAGCTTCTTCATCTCCCAGTACCTACTGCAGCCTACATCCTTCTGAATCTGCTTAGTGTATTCATCTCTTGGTCTCCCTCTACGATTTTTACACTCCACGCTGCCCTCCAGTACTAAATTGGCGATCCCTTGATGCCTCAGAATATGCCCTACCAATCGATCACTTCTTCTAGTCAAGTTGTGCCACAAATTTCTCTTCTCTCCAATTCTATTCAATACCTCCTCATTGAGCAGTCTTCTGTAGCACCATATTTCGAAAGCTTCTATTCTCTTCTTGTCTAACCTATTTATCGTCCACGTTTCACTTCCACACATGGCTACACTCCATACAAATACTTTCAGAAACGACTTCCTTACACTTAAATCTATACTGGATGTTAACAAATTTCTCTTCTTCAGAAACGCTTTCCTTGCCATTGCCAGTCTACATTTTATATCCTCCGTAGTTCGGCCATCATCAGTTATTTTGCTCCCCAAATAGCAAAATTCATTTACTACATTAAGCTTCTCATTTCCAAATCTATTTCCCGCAGCATTACCCGATTTAATTCGACTACATTCCATTATCCTCGTTTTGCTTTTGTTGATGTTCATCTTATAACCTCCTTTCAAGACACTGTCCATTCCGTTCAGCTGTTCTTCCAGGTCCTTTGCTGTCACTGACAGAATTACAATGTCATCGGCGAACCTCAAAGTTTTTATTTCTTCTCTATGGATTTTAATTCCTACTCTGAATTTTTCTTTTGTTTCCTTTACTGCTTGCTCAATATACAGATTGAATAGCATCTGGAATAGGCTACAACCCTGTCTCACTCCCTTCCCAACCACTGCTTCCCTTTCATGCCCCTCGACTCTTATAACTGACATTTTGTTTCTGTACAAATTGTAAATAGCCTTTCGCTTCCTGTATTCTACCGAAGCCACCTTCAGAATTTGAAAGAGAGTATTCCAGTCAACATTGTCAAAAGCTTTCTCTAAGTCTACAAATGCTAGAAACGTAGGTTTGCCTTTCCTTAATCTATTTTCTAAGATAAGTCGTAGCGTCAGTATTCCCTCACGTGTTCCAACATTTCTACGGAATCCAAACTGATCTTCCCCGAGATCGGCTTCTACCAGTTTTTCCTTTCTTCTGTAAAGAAATCGTGTTAGTATTTTGCAGCTGTGACTTATTAAACTGATTGTTCGGTAATTTTCGAATCTGTCAACACCTGCTTTCTTTGGAATTGGAATTATTATATTCTTCTTGAAGTCTGAGGGTGTTTCGCCTGTTTCATACATCTTGCTCACTAGATGGTATAGTTTTGTTAGGCGTGGCTCTCCCAAGGCTGTCAGTAGTTGTATTGGAATGTACATATCATAAAATCGATACACGTCCGTGTGTATGTACACACTGGTGAGCCACTATGACCGCTGCCAACCGCGACGTTGGATACCGCCTGGTGGCGCCGCGAGCACGTGACGCAATAACAAAAGCTTGTAAGCGGAGCAGACACGGACGGGGGATATGGCCTGCAAATGGCGAAATCCATTGAGATAAGCGACTCTGACGAAGGGCGCATTATTATTACGAGTACTGTGAACGAGTATCTCGAAAACGGCGAAACTGGTCGAATGTTGACGTGCTACTGTCGTGAGCATCTGCGGAAAGAGGTAGAAGAACAGTGAAATTATCACTAGGCGCTAAATGGTTGGAAGTCCACGACTCTTCACAGAAAATGGGTTTAGGATGCCTGTGTGCTCTGTAAGGTGGCTTCTTCTTTATTCGTGTCAGAGGTACACTAAAATGAACACACATACAATACATAGAAAGGAAACTATACAGTATTCACCCAGAATTGGGCAACTTTGATAGCATTGCGTGCTACAGACGTTAAGTCCTTCGTGCTACAGCTGGTTGGTCGTAAGTTACATTTGAAGAGATGCCGGGTTGTCTGCAATTCACCGCATTCGCACAGTGTTGTGTTGGCATATGTCAGTTGGAAGTTCCATTTAAGGAGACTGTCCCTCGATCTTGGGACTTCGGTCCATAGTCTGTTCAAGGACTTCCAGATGACCCATTCTCCGTGTGTCCAGGGGGCAGGGATTCTTGTGGTGTCATCCAGTCTGACAGGTGTTGGCATCTTTCTTTCCACTGGACTTCAGCAGTTTTGGCTTGGCAGGTTGATGTCCAAAGAGTGGAAGTGAGGTCACTGTACTTGATTTATGCCTCTCGATGTTAGCGGCAAACTCTCTTCTGATGTCACATGGAGCAATCCCAGCGAGACATTGCACTTCGTCCATGGGGGTTGGCCTTAGGCAGCCTTTAACAATCCTACAGCTGTCATTTAAGGCCACATCAACCTGCTTTGCATGTACTGAATTGTACCACACTGGGCTAGCATACTCTCCTGCAGAATAGCATAAGTCAGGAGCTGTTGTTCTTAATGTTTATGGATGTGTACCCCAGTTCGATCCCGCCAGTTTCCGAAGAAGGCAGTTTCTGGAGGATACTTCCTGCTTCAGCTTCAGACAATGTTCCTTGCAGGTTAGTTTACGGTCGAGAGTGACACCCAAATACCTAGGATGGGAACAGTATTCTAGTGCAACTCCATTCCAGAATATTTCAAGTATCCCTTCAGCTTATTTATGTTTCAGATGGAATGAACACACTTGCTTTTTCTTAGGATTGGGTGCGAGTTGATTCTTTTCATAGTAAGTACCAAGCTGTTGAAGACCGTGTGCAAACATTGTCTCTACTTCTTCAAACCGACTGCCCTTGCCAGCAAGAGCTAGGTCATCAGCATACATGAAACTTCTGCATCCTTGAGGCTGTGGTTGATCGTTAGTGTACACATTAAATAAAATAGGTCACAGTACACTGCCTTGTGGCAGACCGTTCGTTTGAGTTCTCCATCGGCTGCGTCTTCCTTGGAAGTCCACCTAAAAACGTCGATTCTGTAAGAGTGTTGCAACTGTAAGATGTCATAGATGGTGATCTGCGGCATCTCTGCCGAAAGAGCACAATGCTGCTGCTCGCACAAGTGCTTCGGAGCATACCGTTCATCGTACATTGTAGAACATGGAGCTCTGCAGCAGACTACCCTTACGCGTTCACATGTTGACCCGTCGGCACTGTCAGTTACGATTGAAGTGGCCACGGGACCTTCGGGATTCGACCGTCGGTCAATGGAAATGCGTCAGCCCTTCTGGTGAATCCCATTTTTGCTACACAAGTCGATGGTCGTCACCATAAACGTCGTCATCGATGTGGACGGCGGCCCGAAACGAGCAACGTGCCACGGAAGCAGGCTGGTGGGAGCAGTATTGTGCTACATGAGACATTCTCCTCCGCTTGCATGGGACCTGTGGTAGCAATGGAAGACACGCTGACAGCTCTGAACCGCCTGCATCCCTTCATGATGTCTTCCCGATGGCGATGTCATCTTTCGCCAGTGTAATTGTCCGTCTTTCGGAGCCACAACCGTGCTACAGTGGTTTGACGAACATTGTAGTGAACTCAGGTTGATATATCGGTCAGAACATTCGCCTGATGTAAATCCTATGGAACCTGTCTGGGTCGCTATCGGGAGCCATCACCGTGTACGCAAATCGACGACCTGTTATTTACGCGAGCTGCATGACCTGTGCGTCCACCTCTAATGCCACGTACCTCCGCGCACCTACAAACAAAATGTCGGATCCCTCATACGCAGAATCAGTTCAAAATCAAATGGCTCTGAGCACTATGGGACTCAACTGCTGAGGTCATTAGTCCCCTAGAACTTAGAACTAGTTAAACCTAACTAACCTAAGGACATCACAAACATCCATGCCCGAGGCAGGATTCGAACCTGCGACCGTAGCGGTCTTGCGGTTCCAGACTGCAGCGCCTTTAACCGCACGGCCACTTCGGCCGGCCGCAGAATCAGTGATGTATTTCGTTCCAAAGATCGACAAACAAAGTACTACGCAGGTAGTAGTCATAATGTTTCGGTTCATCAGTAAGTATATGAGCGCTATTCGGAAAGTAAAAAACGATCGGTTGCGAAATGGAAATCGCAGTGAAAAACGTGACTTTTATTTGCAACAGTTAGCGACACCTCCCAGCTACTTCTCTCCGTAGTCGCCGCTTCGACCTCAACGTCTGTCGTAGACTTGCACCAACTTTCCAATACCCTGCTCACAGAAGGTAGCGTCCTGCGCTTTCCGTCAATTTTCTACCCAGGACGGCAGCTCGTTGTCCGTGCCAAAATGTTGCGTTCATAGGCAGCGGTTCATTTGAGAAGAAGTTAAAAGTCAGAGGTATGCAAGGCTGGGCAGTACCTTGGGTGGTCAAACACTTCCCATCGAACACACTGCAGGAGCGTCCCCATTGCCCTTGCAGTGTGCGGCCGAGAACTGTCATGAAGAAGAGAATGCGTGACAGTTACGTTACGTGGTGTTGCGTTAAAACAGGCGAAATATCACGACAGGGACGCACACTTGGTAGACGCCATTTTCTAGGCATCTTTACGCGCTCACTGCGCTCTCAGAACTGAGAAGAGTGATGCGACACTATCTGCGGGCGTACTAGAGACATTGCCCAACACGTTTGTTCAAAGCTTCATCGGATTTTCACTGTGGTTTCCATTTCGCGACCGATTGTTTCTTAATTTTCGAATAGCCCTCACATTAATATATGTGTGTATGTTCCACTTCTCCTCCTAAACCACTTTTCATCCAGCATTTGAGAATCAGAGCAATTACTGACTCGCAACGAACTTCACACATAATTTCAATCCTTTATTACACTTTTTCTCGCTGAAAATCCCCGCAGAATGATAATAGAGAAAAGCTTGTCGCTTATTGCATTTTCGAAGTTCATGCAGTAAAACTGTCGCCTGCTCCGTGACGTCTTAATTTGTTACTTTTGTACTACTAACTGCATTTGCAACACATTTTGCAGGCAGAGTTAGCATATACCACTGAATGTACAGAGAAAATACCATTGTACGACCCATAGTTCAGGAGATATCACACCATAAACACAGCGATTCGTGAAAACTGCTGAGTTATGCATGACGTTTCAATTTATTACTTATCTCCTTCTTTATTCGCGACACATTTCCTAGACGATATTCCCACGAGCCACTGAATGTACCTACAAAATTATATCGTACGAAACATAGTTCCGGCGATATGACGCCGAAAACTGACATGCATGAAAAATGCTGCATCGTGCACGACGTTATAATATATTACTTCTTTACGCCACATTTCGCAGCTAGTAGACACATATACCACTAGACGCATGTGCAAAATCATATTATTGTAAGATATACAGTTCAGGTGATAAGTCGTCGTAAATACTGCAGAATAAGATTCGCTAGAGATACAAGTGAAGTATATAAAAGAATTCGTGTGAAATACGATAAATATATTTGACATGTGCGTACGCGGAATAGCTACGGGAGAAAAGCTCATCTTAAGGACCTGGAAAAATTTCAGTCGTATTTTGTTCACACATTAATTACTATCTAGCAAGAAATTCTGTGCGGTTAAGAACCAAGACCCTTCTATTGAGTTGGGAGTGATAATGCGTAGAGAGAGGGGCGCGGAGAAGATGGAGAGACAGAGAAGAAAAGGGGGAGGTGAACATAGAGGGGGAGGAGCTGGACAAAGAGAGGGGAGAAGAGATGGTGTTAGAGGGGCAGGGGAAAACGGACAGAGAAGGACGGAGGAGATGGACAGAGGGGACAGAAGCAGATGGGCAGAGAGAGGGGTAGGAGGGGATGAGCATTCTCGAACATGGTCGTTTTGGTGGTCGAGGTGCCGACCGGTGTGGCCGAGCGGTTCTAGGCGCTTCAGTCTTGAACCGCGCGACCGCTACGGTCTCAGGTTTTAATCCTGCCTCGGGCATGGATGTGTGTGATGTCCTTAGGTTAGTTAGGTTTAAGTAGTTCTAAGTTCTAGGGGACTGATGACCTCAGATGTTAAGTCCCATGGTCGAGATGTTATGGTGCAGGGAGGCATAATTTTGCATGGACGTACTGCCCTCAAAATCTTTGAACACGGTACTCTCACCCGTCAATGTCACTGTGACATTGTATCCTTCCCCATATACATCTTATCAGGGATACATTCCCTCCTGATTTCATTTTTATGGATTACAATGTGCAAACGCATCGAACTGAGCGCGTGGATGAGCTCTTAAAACGAGAGTCCGCCCATTCGAGCCCGTATGGGACATATTGCAGCTCGTCCACATTAACCAGCCACCATTCAACAATTTATTGTCATCCGCGCTGGTGGAGAAATAGAACGCCACATCACAAGAACCCCTTAACAATGTTGTGGTCAGAACGGGAGCACTTTTCACAGCATCCTTTAAGTTGTGATCGCACAGCCCATTAAGGTACGTGTATAAGATAAGATTGAAACGTGTAAAAAGTGTGTTAGGACCGCTCTTTTTGCCTGTATACATAAATGATCTAGGAATTGGGTGAGCATTAATCAGAGACTGTTCGCTGATGGTGCTGTGGTGTACGGGAAGGTAGGTGACTGTAGGAGGATACAAAATGGCTGAAACAAAGTTCCTATTTGGTTTGATGAATTGGAGCTTGCTCTAAATGTAGAGAAACGTAAGCTAATGCAGATGAGTAGGAGAAACAATCCTGTAACGTTCGAATACCTTACAAATGGTCCGCAGCTCGTGGTCGTGCGGTAGCGTTCTCGCTTCCCACGCCCGGGTTCCCGGGTTCGATTCCCGGCGGGGTCAGGGATTTTCTCTGCCTCGTGATGACCGGGTGTTGTGTGATGTCCTTAGGTTAGTTAGGTTTAAGTAGTTCTAAGTTCTAGGGGACTGATGACCATAGCTGTTAAGTCCCATAGTGCTCAGAGCCATTTGAACCATTTGAACCTTACTAATGATGTGTTGCTTGAGATAACCACATCCATTTAATATCTAGGCGGACGTAAGAACCATGTCCCGCGGTCTGATATTCAGGAGACCATCATAAATCGCGATGACTTCAGTGTAATTATTGGGTTTTTGAATAAAAGTGTCATTTCTGCTCGCCTCATTGCGTGTATCTTTCAGTTAGCTTCTGAACTCTACATTTGCAGTTCTATGTATGTGCCAAGTTTCTGGAGCCATGTTGCAGCAGCACATAATGCCAAAGTTAGTTCTGAACTTAAGTTTTGCTCACTAGTGTATAATGTAGCGCCCATTAACAGGCACATAGATCTACCATTGTTCGAACACGCTGTTGGCGGTAAAGCACTGGAAACAATAACGTGCGTAAAATATCAAATAGCATACATTCGAAGAGACCTGAAGCGGCAGGACGTGCGAAAACAAGTTGTAGGGTAGGTTCATTGGAAGAATTATAAGGAAATGTAATTGAGTCACGAATGAACAACCTCTCAAAAATCCCTTTAATTTATTCTTGACTGCTGCCTCTTACAGGGAAAGATTAACAGAGAATATAAGGAACATCCAAAGAAGAAGTCGGTCTGTTCCGTATGCGCTAGACAGTTAAGGATATGCTAATTCAACTTCAGCGCTGTAGGAAAGAAGAACAGGAAGCAACATATTACTTCCTTCCACGTATATCTCACGAAATGGCCATCACGATAAGATTAGAGAACTTCAAGTGCAAATGGCTGCTTTCGGCAGTATTTCTGTACGCGGTCCCTTGTCCAATGGAACGGGAGAGGGGAAAACGATAGTGATAGACGAATAACTTCCCGCCACACACGGCAGGCTGGTTTGCATCGCATAATGGTACACTCCTCAACACACATTACACGCCTCTCAGCAGATCCTGGTTCTCACGTTCCGCGTTTTACGGTCGACAAGAACTTGTAATTGCACACTGTTACGACGCCGTTAATTACGAGAAAGGAGCAAACCTCACTGCGCTGCAACTTATCTAATGCCACTTGTCAGCAGAGCGGTACAAGCTGCATTCACACGCCACGAGCTTCACGTCAGTTGTGTCACGATTTCATAACACTTCAAGCCACCGTCACAGAGACTCCCACTCTGAAGCGATGATTCCCAACCTTTCCGAGTTCGTAATCTCTGAACGAGATCAAAATTTATCCAATACGTCCAAGAATGCTTTAGACTGAAAAAAATCTTGAATACTCCTACTAAAAAGAAAAGATGAGAAATAATTCTTAGTTATGATTCAAACAAATAAAACTTGCCCGTTTGTTTAGGTGTTTTGTTCAAGCAAGATTAGAAGGCCCTCGGTTTCGTTTCCTTTGCTACCCTAGCAGAAAACCCACTTTCACATTCGTAAGTTGTGACTCATGGGGTCAGTATTCTTAAGGCTTGGGTGACAACAGTGGTAACTGCGTGTCGCCAAAATCTTGTCAGTGCCGTCTTATAACCTATTTACAGTATGTTGTCTTTGCATAGTGCGGGAAATTGCATTTTGGCTGGATTTCGCCGTCTGACAATATTTCTTCATAGTCTTAAAACCAAGGAATTTACCGTTGACTTTCCAGTCTGGAAATGGTTTCCAATAGACTTTATTACTAGCTGCTGACCTCCTTTATCTGTAACTGAGAATTTTTCAATTCTTCTGCCTTTCATTATTAACAGTTATGAGTACATTGAGACGTCAGCTTCAGATCTGCGTTGGTGGAACTAAAAGTTTATGAAGAAAGCTGGAGATTTTATTTCGCGCAGTTAAAATGATCATAACATTTTCTTGCTAATTAGGATTAAGCGCATTCTCTTCTCCAAAGAAATCAACAAGTTATCCAATTTTAAAGTAAATACAGGGTGACCACTAATGAAACAGACAAACTACAGCGACGGATTGCTGACCGGAAACGAAGGAAAAAAGATGGTATGAACATGTGTCCGGACATGTATCGCTGCCACGGTAGACGGCTGTGACGAATGACACGTCCTCTGACAGCGCGCCGTGTGTTTCTTGTGTATTGTAGGTTATGCGATTGAGGCAGCGTACTGTAAGCAGCAGAGTGGTCCGGTATTGATGTTGTGAACAAGACGAAATGTTGTTTGTGTACGGCCAAGCAGATGGAAACGGTCGAGAGGCGGCACGGCTATACCAGAGCAAGTACCCTCACAAACACCAACCACATCACACAACACCTGAAGCCCTTTTGGGCGTTTGTGTGATCTTGGGTCCTTTCAGACAGACGAACGTGCAGGAAGGCGGCGGGTTGTGCGTACACCAGGTTTGGAGTCGGTGTTAGGGTTGGTCTCAAAATTCTCCAGAAAGCGGTCCTCCAAACCTGGTGTACGCACAATCCGCCGTCTCCCATCTCGGCTTGCTGTGGTATATCGAGAGGTTGTAACAATGGAAAATTGTATTGAAATGCAGGAGGATCTGCAACGAATTGACGCATGGTCCAGGGAATGGCAATTGAATCTCGATGTATATAAATGTAATGTGCTGCGAATACATAGAAAGAAACATCCTTTATCATTTAGCTGTACAATATAGCAGGTCAGCAACTGGAAGCAGTTAATTCCATAAATTATCTGGGAGTAGGCATTAGGAGTGATTTAAAATCGTCAGTAAAAGCAGATGCCAGACTGAGATTCATTGGAAGAATGGTAAGGAAATGCAGTCCGAAAACAAAGGAAGTAGGTTACATACAGCACACTTGTTCACCCATTGCTTGAATACTGCTCACCGGTGTAGGATCCGTACCAGATAGGGTTGACAGAAGAGATAGAGAAGATCCAGGATCATTAGTAATCACGAAAGCGTTACGGAGATGATTCATACACTACAGTGGAAGACTCTGCAAGAGAGACGCTCAGTAGCTCGGTACGGGATTTCGTTGAAGTTTCGAGAACATACCTTCACCGAGGAGTCAAGCAGTATATTGCTCCCTCTCGAAGAGACCACGAGAATAAAATCAGAGAGATTAGAGCCCACGCAGACGCATACCGACAATCTTTCTTTCCACGAACAATACGAGACAGGAATAGAAGCGAGAACCGATAGAGGTACTCAAGGTACCCTCCGTCCCACCGTCAGGTGGCTTTCGGAGTATGGATGTAGATGTAGATGTAGATCTAGAATGAGTTTCAACCTCTGCTCCAAGGCATACAGCGGGCAGTTTCAGATCCGGCTCATTAAAGCGTCTCGTCTGTTTTCAGTGAATGTCCATCAGAGATGACACTAGGACATTGCGGTTTCCAGATGGGAGAGTATTACCATACAACCAAGGGCAATCTCCCGAAAACGTTGGTAGCGACCGGGGGATTTGAGCCATTTTTTTTATTTTTGAGTATGCATTCGCAACCGCGTGCTACAACAAGAGGTTCACACTGTGCGGTGAGTTGAGGTCACTGCTGATTTGCACTCGAATTTCAAATACAGTGCTTCATACACTCACTTCTCAAGCTTTTGGCTTCCACCGCTCGCATTACCCAATAATAATTTAGCAATTATTTGTTATTTATCTAATAAACTAAGGACTCGCCGCGGCTTCGCACAGGTAGCTCAAGGTATCTGCAGCTGGACGACTTGTCTGCTGCAGTGCTAATTTTGTTTGTGGACCACTCTATAGAGTTATGATTTAAACCGAGAGAAAAACGTTAGATAACTTAGCATCATCGCTTTCATGTAACTTAAACGATTTAAGCAGCGAACGCCAGGAAGGATCTCAGGGGGCACGAATGTTACCTGTTCCATATGTAAATGGCGTTCTGTGTGACCTGGCAATGAAGGGAGCGGCGAGCTGCCACACTGCCCAGTCTGCTTGACTGCAGCGTCAGTTCGCCGTGGGCTACTTTTTTTGTATGATTTTTTTCCACGTTCCCCTTCACACCCGTTAACCATTAACTTATGACCTTAAACATTAACTTATTAGCTTAATATCTGATATGCCTTGTACCCCAGGACATTTCGCAAGTCAGCGGTAGCTCATGCCGGCCTCCAGTTAGCGGTAGCTGGCGCCAGCTGGGTGCTGCAGTCGGGCAACCTTGCCGGCCGAAGTGGCCGTACGGTTAAAGGCGCTGCAGTCTGGAACCGCAAGACCGCTACGGTCGCAGGTTCGAATCCTGCCTCGGGCATGGATGTTTGTGCTGTCCTTAGGTTAGTTAGGTTTAACTAGTTCTAAGTTCTAGGGGACTAATGACCTCAGCAGTTGAGTCCCATAGTGCTCAGAGCCATTTGAACCATTTGAATCGGGCAACCTTACAGCTATCCCCTGTACCCACATACCTTTCTCCCTTGTGGGATCCTTTCTGCCTAATCGCCCATCCATTGTCACTATTGACAATACCAATTCCCGCACCTTACATCGCACTGATCCCCTGTACCCACATACCTTCCCCCTTTATGGGATCCTTTCTACCTAATCCCCTATCCATTGTCACTATTGACAATACCAATTCCCACACCTTACATCCCACTGCAGGAGTGCCTCAAGGCTCTGTCCTCACTCTTCTCCTCTATCTCCTCTTCACTGGTGGTACGCCCAAACCATCCTCACAAGTCCACCTCCCTCAGTGTGCTTTCCCTGCCCTCTGTCCTACACTCCAGAAATCACAACGATCCCTCCAAGGCCACCTCAATCAGTTTACCTCCTGGTGTGACCAACAGCTCGTCAAGATCAATCCCACCCAATCCCAGACAATAATTATAGGGCGAACCGCCCGCACCTCCTGCCACATGACTTTTGCCGTGCCATTTACGACCGTCCTATCCAGTTAACTAACACACTAAAATATCTTGGACTGGACTGGCAACTAACTTGGAAATCTCAGCTACTAACCATCCAACAGAAAGCTCACAACAGACTAAAACTACTAACCGACCGAACTTGGTGATTACACCACTCCAGCATTCACCACACCTCTGTTACGCAAATGTTGCGTGGAACTCCACCCCACCAAAGTTCTATAAGTCCCTCCAAATCCTCGAAAGCCAAGCACTTTGTCTCGCTCTCCGCATCCGTATACCTTCCCCCAATCTGGATCCTCTACCATCCCATCAAATCACACTCCTCGTTACCCACATCGAACACCCCGGAATCTCCTACACTGTCCGCAAACTAGATTCCAGTCACTTCACTGCCTCTCCCCTGATCACTAGTCCTGGTATGCTGCCGCGTCTTCACAAAGATGTCCCTCCGTCCCTACAGCTATAACGCCATATCCTATCGCAACACAACTGCAACCAACTCCCTCTCTCAGACTACGAGATACGCCCCCATATTTATCTTTCCTAGCAACTTTAACGCCTCCCCACCCACCCTACCGCTCATCAGGGCTCCTCTCCCCGTCCATCCGCACCCAACTGCAACCACTGCCGTACTCACACAACACACTACTCCTCACCCTCTGCCCTTCCCATTGATTGCATTTCCCAACATTCAACTCAACTCCTACCTCTCATCCCTATAGTTTCCCTACCTAACAGTGCCCTGTCTTTCTGCCCACGCTCTTCAACCCTAAGGAACATATTCTCCCCTCCGGCAAAAATTTCTAACCATACTGCAGGTCCTTCAGATTTTAAGTGGTTCAGCGTTTTTATCAGGAGAATGTTACCCACTCGCGGTTCCAGACTGTAGCGCCTAGAAAGGCTCGGCCAGTCCAGCCGGCAAGCAGTAAGGGAAGGAAAAGAAAAATTTGGACTAGGAATTAAAGTCCAAGGAGGAGAAATGAAAACTTTGCGGTTTGCCGATGACATTGTAATTTTGGCAGAGACAGAAAAGGACTTGGAAGAGCAGCTGAATAGAATAGACAGTGTCTTGAAAGGAGGATATGAGACGAACATCAAGAAAAGCAAAAAGAGGGTAATGGAATGTAGTCGAATTAAATCGGGTGATGCTGAGGGAATTAGATTAGGAAATGAGACACTTAAAGTAGTAAAGGAGTTTTGGTATTTGTGGAGAAAAATAACTGATGACGGTCGAAGTAGGGAGGATTTAAAATGTAGACTGGCAATGGCAGGGAAAGCGTTTCTGAAGAAGAAAAATTTGTTAACATCGAGTGTAGATTTAAGTGTCAGGAAGTCTTTTCTGAAAGTATTTGTATGGAGTGTAGGCATGTATGGAAGTGAAACATGGACGATAAATAGTTTGGACAAGAAGAGAACAGAAGCTTTCAAAATGTGGTGCTACAGAAGAATGCCGAAGATTAGATGGGTAGATCACATAACTAATGAGGAGGTATTGAATAGAATTGGGGAGGAGTTTGTGGGACAACCAGATTAAGGCATCGGTTAGTAGGACATGTTCTGAGGCATCGAGCGATCACCAATTTAGTGTTGGAGGGCAGCGTGGAGGGTAAAAATCGTAGAGGGAGACCTAGAGATGAATACTCTAAGCAGATTCAGAAGGATGTAGGCTGCAGTACGTACTGGGAGATGAAGAGGCTTGTACAGGATACAGTAGCATGGAGAGCTGCATCAAACCAGTCTTTGAACTGAAGAGCAAAAACAACAACAACAGCCGGCCGGAGTGGCCGAGCGGTTCTAGGCGCTGTAGTCCTTCAATGTGAATGAACCTGTCTATCAATGACAGTGTCAAAGACCCTGCAGTTGTTCCTGAGATTATCCATCGCCATTTTGACGGAAAACTTTGTGGGGACTTTAATTTGTATACGACTGTGTACATTTATTACCGTCTATCTAGATAAAGATTCCATTAAAAAAAATAGTCTCTTGTCTGAACAAAAATCGATCCGTTTCTTGTTTTTACCCTCCTGCAAAATTTCATTTCAACCCCTAGGGAGTGGTTACCGGCAGGTTGCGAACCAGTGTTGTAGAGACACGAGGCAGGCTGATGCCGCGCGCTTGGATTCTGAGACGCCGTGAGGCGCGCGGCCGGTGGGATGTGTTTAGAGCGGCGGTGCAGGTAACGCAGCGCCTGGTCGGTGCACTCAGCTAATAAGCCCGGGGCCTGCTCATCACAGGCGGCGCTTAGCCGGGTCGGGAGGGTAATATCAGCTGCAAACAGCCGCCAGCCGCAGGGCGGCAGTCGAGGCAAACACGCCACACCGGCGCGCGCACACACACACACACACACACACACACACACACACACACACACGCCGGCGACGCTCTGCTCCGGGACAGATTAAACGTCCCGACCATACAGTCCAGCTGCTCAACTAGCTTCTCACTGTACCAGAGTTATACGAACATCTGGCCAAGATGCCCACCTATGACAGAAAAAAAGAGCTCCGGAATTTTCCTGTTTATCCTCGCATATACGAGGGTGAGTCAAATAAAAACCTTAAATTTGCAATAACAAATCGAAATTTCACGCCGTTATCCTGTAAGTTGGTAAGCGTGCTACAAACAGCGTGCAGAACGGCCTATAGGTGGCAGCATAGTGCAGATGTACACATACCATCGCAGTATCAGTATAAAGATGGCCGCCCCACTTGCGACTCGCACCAGGGAAGAACAGCGTTCTGTTATTCGGTTTTTGCGTAGTGAACGTGTGAAACCTATTGAAATTCATCGACGAATGAAGGTTCAGTACGGTGATGCATGTTCGTCACAGCAGCAAGTGTACGAATGGAGTAGGAAGTTCGCAAATGGTGTGACTTCAGTGGAAGATGCTCCTCGTCCAGGTCAGGCACAACGAGTTCTGACTCGACAGAACATTGCAGCAGTTGAAGCCATAGTGAAGGAAAACCGCCGAGTGACACTGAAAGACTTTGCAGCATGTTTACAGATTAGTCATGGGTCAGCACACCACATTGTGCATGATGTGCTTCAGTTTCACAAAGTGTCTGCAAGATGGGTGCAACGGCAGCTGACTCCTGAAATGAGAGATCGACGTGTTGATGCTTGTGAAGAACTTCTTCGGCGCTTTCAACGAGAAGGTGATGGCTTCCTTGCAAGAATCGTTACTGGGGACGAAACCTGGGTTCACTTCCAACAACCGGAAACGAAGAGAGGGAGCAAGGAATGGCGCCATTCCTCATCACCAAAACCAAAGAAGTTTCGAACAGAACCATCACCAGGGAAGGTTACGCTGACTCTCTTTTGGGACGAAAAAGGCGTCATTTTGGAGCAATTCATGCCTAGAGGGACCACTGTCACCAGTGCATCATACACAGATCGCCCAAAAAATCATCTGCGGCCTGCAATCAAATCAAAGCGACGTGGATTGCTGTCAGTAGGTGTCCTTTTGCAACATGACAATGCAAGGCCCCACACTGCCCGTACAACTGTTGCAACACTCACAGGCCTGCATTGTGAGTGTCTTCCTCATCCACCATACTCACCAGACCTTGCCCCAAGTGATTTCCATATGTTTCGACCACTCAAAGACGCAATGGGAGGAAAGAAGTTCCGTTCTGATGAAGAGCTGCGCTACGCGGTGCATGAGTAGTTGCGCGGACTACCAAAAGAATTTTTTCAAAAGGAATTTTTGAGCTTTGTAAGCGACGGAGGACTTGCATTAACCGTGGGGGAGATTATGTTGAAAGGTGATACAGCTTTGTACCACTTCTGCACAATAAATAATGTTTAAAAAAAAAATTAAATGTTTTCATTTGACTCACCCTCGTAAGTCCAATAAATTCTGCACAACTGTCTGTCGCACTCTTTCTTTCCTCGCAGTTCGTGAAAATACTCACCAATCTGTAGAGCTGGAGGGGCTAAGGGACCGTTAAAACATTTTTTGCCCAAGATGGACCACAACGGTTCGATAATATTCGCATCGGCGAAGGCCGGAAAAGTATTGTTTCATTTTCATGTGCTCTTATAATAAAGCGGCCTTAGACATTTAAAAAAACACATTACTGTAGCCGTGACACATTATTTCGCCAGGCCACGTACGTTTTATTGAATGCTGCACTAGACATCAAAGTGACGTTATTTTTCAACACAGTTACTATGTCCCTCTAAACAGCGATCCTAACGTTCTGCCAATCGTTCTGTTCCTCGACAGCAGAAAACCGATCACTATTCACGGAGCAATTCGGCAACACCTCTCTGAACGTCCATACCGTTGGAAAATTTCTCTCCCACCTTCCTCCTCTCCCCCTCCCGCCCAGATGTTCTCTCAGCTTGCCAAAACGAGTGCCTGGACGCTATCGCCCGAGGGCGATGTCGATGACCTCCGACGAGCATCAGTCACGTCTCTGGGACCTTGGTCAAACTGTTGACGCCGTTTCACTTCAGCTAGTCGTGGCATTCCATTTGACTTACATATCGCGAGAATTTCACGGTGGAGCTATATGTACTTTAGACGTTTTGCCAACAAGAGTCGAGCAGCTCTGCGTAATCTTTGGAGAACGTTTTCAGTTGCTGCGCCATTTCACGCCCACACTGTGATGCAACTGTCATCCGTTCCGCAGCAGAGGTGTCTCTGCAGGAAATCCGGAACATGCACTCTCTTCTGACAATGCGACACTTGTTGGTCAATTGTCTCAGCGGGAGAAGACCCGTGTAGCGCTATCTGAATTCCCTATGTAATCCTTGAAAAAACATGATCAAATGAACTGTTTTTCTAAATCTGACCGAGCAAGGTGGTCCAGTAGTTAAGGCAGAGTCAACTTGCATTTGAGAGGACGAGTTATTCGATTCCCTGTGCTTTTCCTGAGCGGCTTGAGACAAATGCTGGGACTGTCCCTTTGCACGGCCAATTTCCCTCTGCGTCCTTCTCCAATGCGGGTTCGTGCACCGGCTCTTATAAACTTATTGTTGACTGGAAGCTAAACTTAACCTTCCCATCTTTCGCTCTACTGTGCCTTGTAGTGAGACAGAGACAATCTGAATTGTGTACTTTCAACATTGCAGCCCAGTCAGCAATCGTGATAATCTAATATATAAGAAACTATCAGCCTCGATTGCGGTAATGAAACCAACCTTTATCTAAGTTTCAGCACAAATAATTCAGCCTTCTTCAAAAGATATACCTGAATCTATAATTTGTCTAAGAGGGCATGGTTCACGTGACCTCCCGAGGCCCCCGGCACGGCGTCCATGGAGACGAGGCTCACGCCAGAGCTTAAGTTAAGTCTTGGTGTTGCCGTAATATTTAACTACGGCATTTTTAAAATGTGACTACGCCTATTCAGGCTGTTTTAGTTCTATTTCTAGACCATGCCATCTTAGATAAATTATAGATTCGGGTACATCTTCTGAAGAAGGCTCAATTATTTTGGCTGAAACCTAGGTAAAGGTTGGTTTCATTACCGCAATCGAGGCTGATAGTTTCTTATATATAACCTGAATTGTGCTCTCCTTCTATCGTTCTCTATACGAAGACAGACCCTCCTGTTCCGAAGAGTCTAAATGAGGATCTGCCGAACAATAATACAAGACTTTTCTCCGCGTACGCATACAAGGAAGAAAAGGTTTTGGCAACAGTCGCTGTGGCGTGAAGGTTTTGTTTAAATATCTCCTGTCAAACGGTTTTCCCTAATTGTTTCATACGAACTCCGCAAAATCTTGACAGTACAACGTGTCCAGAATAGCCTTCATCGCCGCTAGTAACTCTGCAACTAGCAGCAGACCTGCGAATTTCTCTGGGCCACTCTGTGCTACACGTCAGTAAGCCGTAGTGTAGAAGTTTGGCAGTTGTACTCGTAAGATGAAAGGCACTATTACATTTTACTAAATATTCAAAAAGGTGAATTGTTATATTACACATTCTATACGAAAGAAGGACGACGAAATCTACCCGGACAACCAACCGAGCGAGGTGGCGCTGTGTTTAACACACTGTACTCGCATTCGGAAGGACGACGGTTCATATCCATGTCGGGTCATCCTGATTTAGGTTTTCCGTAATTACCCTCAATCGCTTTAGGCGTGGTTATTTTGAAAGGGCACGGCCGACTTCGTTCCCCATCCTTCCCTAATCCGATGTGACCGAAGACCTCACCCCAAATTAACCAGTCAACCAAGCGGATAACCAAGCACGTTAGCCCGCCACTTTCGTGATCCGGGGAGAAGCACAGGCCCTTTTCGCTGTGCTGGCAGCCCTGGATGATGTGCTTTTTAGGCGAATACCTTCGTTGTGCCTCAGTTGTACGATTCGCAACCATTCAGGAAACGGTCACACGCAGTCACACGGGATAACACTAAACTCCACCACTAACACTGCCAGATCCACAAATTAACATGTCTATCACGACCATCTGAAGATATGGGATTAAAGCCAGGAAAAAGAACAGCGAATTACAACGAAAAAATTTTTAAACATAAGAAAGCGTATAATGACGTGCTCCGATTGCTAGTATTTATATTCAAAAGATATTTTTAAGCTAACGATTATAATTAAGCCAATTAAGCCTTGTACTTCAGTAAACGCAAACTGATGATCTCACCGTTTCACAATTGCACAATTTTGTTCTGGATGAGTACTTGTTTTTCTTTTTGAAGATGGTATCTGTTCTTTCGGACATGTCTGAAATAACAGATACCATGGAATGAAATTTTCACTCTACAGCGGAGTGTGCGCTGATATGAAACTTCCTGGCAGATTAAAGCTGTGTGCCGGACCGAGACTCGAACTCCGGACCTTTGCGAAAGGCAAGAGCTTCTGTGAAGTTTGGATCGTAGGAGACGAGGTACTGGCGAAATTAAAGCTGTGAGGACGGGGCGTGAGTCGTGCTTGGGTAGCTCAGTTGGTAGAGCACTTGCCTGCGAAAGGCAAAGGTCCCGATTTCGAGTCTCGGTCCGGTACACAGTTTTAATCTGCCAGGAAGTTTCAACAGGTACCATCTTCATATCGTTAAGGCTAACCGGCTGATGACCTTCAGTGCGGATGCACACGAATTGCCTGAACTCTTACGGGACTCGGTCGATTGTCTGCCGCGAGTAATGGGTATAATGGCAAGGGCACCATGAATGTAGTGTGTGGACTGTAAGTTGAGAATGTGGGTCTCACGGGGAGCGTGCTGGCGATAAGTCCCTGCAGTCACACTATCCTCTGTGCCCTCGGTGGCTCAGATGGATAGAGCGTCTGCCATGTAAGCAGAAGATCCTGGGTTGGAGTCCCGGTCGGGCCACACATTTTCAACGTTCCCCGTTGATGTACCGGGTGATCAAAAAGTCTGTATAAATTTGAAAACTTAATAAACCACGGAATAATGTAGATAGAGAGGTAAAAATTGACACTCATGCTTGGAATGACATGGGGCTTTATTAGAACAAAAAAAAAAAAAAAAAAAAAAACAAAGTTCACAAAATGTCCGACAGATGGCGTTGGACCGCAAAACGTCAGTGACAGCTACCGTGACGGGTGAGAGGTACTCCGATATGTTACAGAATCACATCATCCCCAGCCTAGCTGATAAACACCTGCTGGAACGCACAATGTTTATGCCGGATGGCGCTCCACCCCATATTGCTAGACGCGTGAAAGATCTCTTGCGCGCGTCGTTTGGTGATGATCGTGTGCTCAGCCGCCACTTTCGTCATACTTGGCCTCCCAGGTCCCCAGACCTCAGTCCGTGCGATTATTGGCTTTGGGGTTACCGGAAGTCGCAGTGTATGGTGATCGACCGACATCTCTAGGGATGCTGAAAGACAACATCCGACGCCAATGCCTCACCATAACTCCGGACATGCTTTACAGTGCTGTTCACAACATTATTCCTCGACTACAGCTATTGTTGAGGAATGATGGTGGACATATTGAGCATTTCCTGTAAAAAAAACATCATATTTCCTTTGTCTTACTTTGTTATGCTAATTCTTGCTATTCTGATCAGATGAAGCGCAATCTGTCGGACATTTTTTGAACTTTTGTATTTTTTTGGTTCTAATAAAACCCCATGTCATTCCAAGCATGTGTGCCAATTTTTACCTCTCTATCTACATTATTCCGTGATTTCTTCGGTTTTCAAATTTATACTGACTTTTTGATCACCCGATATATCAGCGCGTATGAGTAGCTAATGGTATTGATTTAATTGTAATTTCGTTGTTTTTCTTTGGTCTTCTTGTCAGTTTCTGGTGCAGAACCAGAGCCGACACAATTCAGTCGAATATAAGAGTGTGTCTGCACCCTTCACGAGTTATTCATCGAAATGTAAGGGGTAGTGTGAGCTGATCCTCTAAAAGAAATAAAAGCTAAATTGGAGTCTCGTCGTTCTCTAAAGCGTAGAACACTCGTCTACCCAAGCACACATATGTGCTCTTGTACCTAAAGGGCAAATTGAGTTCAGATAGGGAGATTAGCGGACTGTTCTCGACCTTTTCGGAGCTATCGAATTCTTTTCACCGCTCCCTGAGACACTGTTTGCCAGACGCAAGTAAATACAGCAAACAGTTATATTTAATATTCTTCTCTTTCGTTAGAACTTCAACTTCTCTCAGTGTTGTGTTTAGGAGACAAAGCTGGCCCATGAACTCTTCAAGCTGTCTTAGTCACAAGTTCTAGATTTTTCTGGTAAACATGCGATAATTGTCGTCGACGAGTTTACGAAGTGCTTTATCTTCCCTGATCAAAGTCTATAGAGGACGACATGACGTTAGAGGAGGGTAATAAAATACAATGTTGACAGACCGACGGCTGAGAATCTTACCAAGGTGTTACAGGAGTAGGGGAGAGAAAGAACAGTGTAACTTAAATCCTTCCGGCTGTACTACCGTCCTGAAATAAGCTGAAGTTCTGGCCGAGTTGCAGCGGCCATCCTCAGGGCAAACACGAATTAGCTGGAGAGTGGGAACTCCAGTGTATCGCTTTTCTAATGCTGTCACAGTACACCGACGTCACGTCTATTAGATTTTACTGGCCCTAAAATAACTCTGGTGGGCCTTGGGTTAGAGGGAGAGGTGGGGGGGGGGGTATATGAAGCCGGCTATTTGTGGGCTGTACGGCCTGCTTGTAATTGGTAAACAGCTACGGATCAGCGACAGGCTCCAGTGGTCGGGTTTTCGCGCCGCTAGTAGCAGAAGACCGAGAAACAAGTGCTCGAATTAAAAAGCATGTAAGACAGGAATGGCCGGCCGAGTTGTCCGAGCGGTTCTAGGCGCTACAGTCTAGAACCGCGCCCCGTACGGTCGCAGGTTCGAATCCTGCCTCGGACATGGATGTGTGTGATATACTTAGGTTAGTTATTTTTAAGTAGTTCTAAGTTCTAGGGGCCTGATGACCTCAGAAGTTAAGTCCCATAGTGCTCAGAACCATTTTTTAAAGACAGGGATGCAGTCTTTCACCCACACTGCTCAGTTCATTCATTGAGGAAGCAGTGACGGAAATTGTGGTGTCACCGCCAGACACCACACTTCCTAGGTGGTAGCCTCTAAATCGGCCGCGGTCCGGTAGTATACGTCGGACCCGCGTGTCGGCACTAGCAGTGATTGCAGACCGAGCGCCGCCACACGGCAGGTCTAGAGAGACGTCCTAGCACTCGCCCCAGTTGTACAGCCGACTTTGCTAGCGATGGTTCACTGACAAATTACGCTCTCATTTGCCGATACGATAGTTAGCATAGCCTTCAGCTACGTCATTTGCTACGACCTAGCAAGCCGCCATTACCAATTACTATTTATCTTGTGATGCATGTACCGTCAGACCGATGTTCACCAATTATGGATTAAAGTTAAGTATTCCAGAAGCTACGTACTCTTTTTGCTACTATAAGACCTTGTCCTGTTCCAGACCTCACGCCATCCTGCGTGAGCTTAAACGCGTGCCCTTCGGCCTCCCGTCCTTGTGGATTGGCTGTCTTGCTAGTCCACAAAAGAAATAATAGAAAGGTTCAAAATGGGATTAAACTTCAGATTGAAAGCATGTCAATGATAAGATTTGCTGGCAACATTGCTATCGTAGTGGAAAGCGAAGAATTATAGAATCTCTTGAATGGAACTAACAGAGTAGTGAGTACAGAATTTGGATTGAGAATAAGCTGTAAAAAGACGGAAGTAATGAGAAGTAGCAGAAATGAGAATAGCGAGAAGCTTAATATCAGAATTGCTTGGTTGGTTGATTAATTTACAGGGGGCTACAAAACAGCGTCGTCATCGGCCCCCTCGGATTAACGAAGGAAGTCGGCCGTGCCCTTTCAGAGGAACCACCCCGGAATTTGCTTGAAGCCATTTAGAGAAATCGTGGAAAACCTAAATCAGGACGGTCGGACTCGGGTTTGAACCGTCGTCATCCCGAATGGGAGTCCAGTGTTCTAATCACAGGGCCACGTCGCTGTATACAAAATTTGTGATTACGAAGTAGACGAAGTTATGGAATTCTTCTACCTCGGAAGGAAAATTATCTATGACGGACGAAGCAACCGGCCAACGGCCTTGCCGCAGTGGTAACAACGGTTCCCATCAGATCACCGAAGAGCTATCGGGCTGGGCTAGCACTTGGATGGGTGACCATCCGGTCTGTCGAGCGCTATTGGTAAGTGGGGTGCACTCAGCCCTTGTGTGGCCAACTGAGGAGCTACTTGATTGAGAAGTGGCGGCTCCGGTCTCGGAAACTGACGTACGGCCGGGAGAGCGGTGTGCTGACCACAAGCTTCTCCATATCCGCATCAGTGAACCGCCTGTGGGCTGAGGATGACACGGCGGCCGGTCGGTACCGATGGGTCCGCCAGGGACTGAGTTCACAATTTTACTGACGAAGCAACTAGAGCATAAAAAAGGAGACTCGCACTGGAAAAGAGGGCATTCCTGGCCAAGAGATATCTACTGGTCCGATTTGTAGGACTTGATTTGAAGAAGAAATTTCTTAGAATGTACGTTTGGGAAAAGCTTTGTATGATAGTGAATCGTTGGCAGTGGTAAAACCGGGACAGAAGTGAATCAAAACGTTTGAGATGTGGTGCTACAGAAGAAGGTTGAAAACTAGGTGAACTGATGAGGTAAGGAATGACGAGGTTCTGCGCGGAATCGGAAAAGAAAGGAAGACTAAAAGGAGGGTCAGAATGGTGGAACATGTATTACGACATCAGGGAGTAACCTCTGTGGTACTGGACGGAGCTGCAAAATGTAAAAATCGTGTGGAGAGACAGAACTTTGGATACATCCAACAAATAATTGAAGACGTTCGGTGCAACTGCTACTCTGAAATGAAGAGGTTGCCACGGGAGAGGAATTCGTGGCGGGTCCCATCAAGCCAGTCAGAAGATGGATGACAAAAAAGAAAAGGAAACCGACAGCTGTTTGGTCAGGTGGTCGCGGCAGTGTGTGACACGTGTCGTGCCTTCAACATCACCCGCGCATCATTGCACCGACATCGGTTTCAGCCAGGACGCCCAGAGGCTGTATCCATCTGCCCTGTTGATCTTGTCGGCTTGCTTCAGAATTGCCATTGGCTTTCTCGCTTTGCGCGTGCACATTGAAGGCTGTCCTCCAAGTGTTCGTACGTCCTGAATCTTGGTAACCTGCCCACGACGTTCGTTTATTTTAGTATTTTAAATATTTCATAAGATGATCCGATAGCACACCCAAAAGGATTTTCATGAGGTTGACATCGGCCGCGGAAGCCTACATATTTATAAAAGAACAGTGTCTTTGTGTTGAGGAAGGAAACAACGTGACGAAACGACATTTCTCAGTGAGGTGTTCATATTGTTCACAATGAGCGAGGTGCCACCGCGGTTAAGTACCGAATGCGCATGCGCTAAAAACCAGTTTCAAATCCCCCCTCCAACCGTTTTCGTTCATGGTTTCCGCAGTTTTTGTAAATCGCTAAAGACGAATGGCAGGATTGTTCTTTTGAAGAGGACACTGTCTATTTCCTTACCCATTGTAATATAATTTCATAATCAGTTATCTACTATCGAAACAACGTTAATCGCGACATCTAGCAACAAAACATTTGACGCAAACGTGAATTTATATCAGATGAATTCCATGTCTTTCTTATTCGTAAGACATATTTGTAACAGCAGTACCCTATTGGTTGTTGCCTACTGATTCCATACATATCATACAATCCTTCTGAAATTATAATTTATAATTCCTCTAAGAAATCCATATTTCGAATGTTAAAACCAGTTTAATTCATCACGTCACATTTTGCTACCATGCTCTCAGGAATGTAATAACTAAATACTGTAATGATAACAGGTTTCATGAGGGACCTACCCATACGGCTGATTACAAAATTGTATCACGTATTAACAAACGAAGCTATTGTGCAATATTGAATTTCAACTAAACGACTCTTTTGAAAAGTAACATTATTCATCATACGCAGATGGACGAAAATCATGTTTTCTACATATTACTTTAACCGAAACGCGACAGCTGAATTAATATCACTAAAATATAAGTAATAATAGTAAATTCTGCATAAGTTCGGATACATTGCATACTTGGAAAATCCAACGCCAGTTTTGGAATAAGCACGAAAATTCCTTTAACATGAGGCACTTTACATGGCAATTGGACGTCATTTTAAATTCAATAAAAATTTTATGAGTTGTATTTTGCTAAGGTCGCAGACAGGGTTTGGAAATAATAGTGGACTCATACATCGTTGCTACCGTTCAAACAAATTTAATATGCAGATATGATAATAAAGTGGATTAACATAGCGCTAGTCTTCAGAAAGCTCAGTTCTACGAGGGCTATTCGGAAAGTAAGGAACGATAGGTCGTGAAATGGAAACCACAGAGAAAATAAAAACTGTTTTATTTGCAACAGTTAGCTACAACTTCCAGCTACTTATCTCCATAGTCGCCGATCCGACTTAAACGTTCGTCGTAGCGTTGTACCAACTTTCCAATACCCTCGTTATAGAAGGCAGCCACCAGTGCTTTCCGCCAATTCTCTACGCTTGCCTACAGCTCGTTGTCTGTGCCAAAATGTTGTCTTCATAGCCAGCGGTTCACGTGAGCAGAGATGAAACTCAGAGGGAAACAATTACGGGTTGTATTATGGGTAATCAAACAAATGGTTCAAATGGCTCTAAGCACTATGGGACTTAACATGTGGGTAATCAAACATTTCCAATTGGAACGATGCAGGAGCATCTTCATTGCCCCTGCAGAATGCAGCTGAGAATTGTCTTGAAGAAGAAAACGCACGACAGTTGTGTAATGTTGGCTGCATAGCTTCAGGCGAAATTTCACTCGCACTTGGCGGGAGACATTATTGTTCTAGGTATCTTTATGTGCTCCTTGTGTGTTCAGAACTAAAAAGAACGACGTAATGCGATCGACCGGCATACTAGAGACACTGCCCGATACACCCATGCAAAACTTCATCGGATTTTCAATGTGGTTTCCATTTCGCGACTGATCGCTCCTTACTTTGCGAACAACCCTCGTATATTAAGTTCACTGAGCGAGGTGGTGCAGTGGGTAGCACACTGGACTCGCATTCGGGAGGACGACAGTTCAATCCCGCGTCCGGCCATCCTGATTTAGATTTCCTGTGATTTCCCTAAATCGCTTCAGGCCAATGCTGGGATGGCTCCGTTGGAAGGGCATGGCCGGCTTCCTTCCCCATCCATCCCTATTCATATGAGACCGATAACCTCGCTGTTTGATCTCTTCCACGAAATCAACCCAACCCCAACTCCATATTAAGTTCATATTTGTACTTTGATTTTGTGTCCCGACATTCTTTAAACTGGTGCGGTGAGGAACGTCTATGAAAAAACTTTAGACACACGTGAAATAGCAGTTCAAAGTGAACTGATGTCATGGTAGATCGTGTGGACCTGCGACGTTTCTAATTTCTGTGAGTACCATCCAAATGTACGTTGGCAACAGTGCAAAAACATGGCCGATGTCAGCTGTTACTCTGAGTTTCTTTTGTGTGTTAGTTACTTACTAAATATTTTGCTGCGAAGAAGTGTTGTGACTTGTTAGGGTTTAGAAAACTCTGATGTATAAGTGAACTCTGGGGTCCCAAACCTGGAATTTAGTGCAGCCATCAAAATTCGTCACATGACATTGGGGAAATCCATAAGCTGGATCTGTTCTTTCTTTCACTTGCGCCTTTGTCCCGCAATGGTTGCAGGGTCGGCGTGGTTACAACGGATTTGGCAAGGTTAATTTAAAGGGGTGGCCGGATGCTCTTCGTGCTGCCACCCCATACCCCCAGGACGGAATTAGTGTACCCCAGCTGTCTGCGTCTAGTGTAAACTATGAAATAGTGCGGAAGTGTTACAAATGTCTGCGTGTCGTGTAACTGATGCGGGATGTGGGGACCAGCCCGGTATTCACCTAGCGGGATGTGGAAAACCGCCTAAAAACCACATCCATGCTGGCCGACACATCGGCCCACGTCGTTAATCCGCCGGGCGGATTCGATCCGGGGTCGGCGCGCCTACCCCAGTCAGGAATCAGCGCATTAGCGCTCTCCACTAACTTGGCGGGTCACAAGCTGGATCTGTATGAGGGGGAAAATCAAAAAGTTTCGGTTTGGGGACGTTGGTGCAGCCGTGTAGGCAATGTAGCGCGACTGCGAGGAGGGTATATAAGCACTGACATGTAAACAAGAGATTAGTGTGTCATTCGTGTCTTTCCGACGTGCTTGCGGTAAATGCGGAAACGGGAACTGCAGAGATGTAATTACCAAATGCGTTCAGACACGACCAATGTCCTGTAATTTTTTCTATTTCTTGGATGCCGAAGGCCAAACACCGGTGAACATCCTTCGGAGAATGAAGAATGTGTGTGGGGCAGTCTCCGTTGGAAACCACTGTTGTGAAATTGTGCGCAAAGTTCCAAGAGGTGCTGCTGCTTCATGATAACGCACGTCCCCATATCGCAAATATCGTAATGCAGAACTCACTCCAGCTCAAGTGGGAGACACTCGGGCATCCACCCAGTGGTGAACTCTGCCCCCGAAATCATCACACCTTCTGGTCGACTATTCCTGTCGGAATGGGATGTGCAGCAGCAGTTACCGACGTCTTCACGCACCAGGGTGCGGTGTCTTAGCAAAAGGGGAATCTTCAACCTGATGGATAGGTGGGATGATTGCCTTAATGGTCACATATACATCCTGGATTGTACGGCCTTCGAACGAAAACGTTTTGATCGTACCTTATAACATGACCGAAAGCGTGCTTAGACTTTATTTTTATCGAAATCAAGCATGGAAAATGTCACGGCATCAGGGGTGCTCCATATGTGATTATCTCGCTGTCGGTGGGACGTTAAATCATATCCCTTCGATAACACTCTTCACTTCCAGTGAAGCACTCAAGTACTTCGTTACTCGGTTAAACCACAGGCTATTTATGAAACTTCCTGGCAGATTAAAACTGTGTGCTGGAGCGAGACTCGAACTCGGGAACTTTGCCTTTCGCGGGCAAGTGCTCTACCATCTGAGCTACCCAAGCACGACTCACGCCCCGTCCTCACAGCTTTACTTCTGCAAGCATATCATATCAGCGCACACTCCGCTGCAGAGTGAAAATCTAATTCTGGAAACATCTCCCAGGCTGTGGCTAAGCCATGTCTCCGCAGTATCCTTTCTTCCAGGAGTGCTAGTTCTGCAAGGTTCGCAGGAGAGCTTCTATAAAGTTTGGAAGGTAGGTGACGAGGTACTGGCAGAAGTAAAGCTGTGAGGACGGGGCGTGAGTCGTGCTTGGGTACCTCAGATGGTAGAGCACTTGCTCGCGAAAGGCAAAGGACCCGAGTTCGAGTCTCGGTCCGGCACACAGTTTTAATCTGCCAGGAAGTTTCATATCAGCGCACACTCCGCTGCAGAGCGAAAATCTCATTCTGGCACAGGCTATTGTTAGGAGAGATTGGGAGTCAGTGCAAATTGACGAGTGATCGTAAAGGTTTTACAGACAAGCATATAAAGAAAGGATACGTCGAGAAAGTTTGGTCGAAGAGTGTCGTCGACCTGTGTCGCGGCAGACGGCGTGTGTGGACGGTCGCCAACATCCGGGAGGTGCCAGTTGGCTGCCCGCCTTTCTCTGCTCCTGACCTCTGTGCGCTCCCAGGAGGGCCGCGTCTGCAGTTCCAAACACCTCACAGCTCGAGGCGCTCCTCCATTCGGAAATGACTCGTTTATATTCATCCCAACACGATTACGGTAGGCGGTACACCTTCATGATCAATGTACGAGTTCTTTGTTTTGCGCAAAGAGAGAGAGAGAGAGAATGAATGGTCAGCGTTTCAGCAACACATGACTGTTCAACGTATCAAACCCCATCCTCGGTCTGACCTCTTATTAAACCTTTTCGTCTCCATAAAAAATGAAATAATGTGGTAGATGTTCACACCCACTCTCAGTATCTTCATGTCTTCAGAGGCGTCGCCGGCCGCTGTGGCCGAGCGGTTCTAGGCACTTCAGACCGGAACCGCGCTGCTGCCTCGGGCATGGATGTGTGTGATGTCCTTAGGTTAGTTAGGTTTAAGTAGTTCTAAGATCTAGGGGACTGATGTCCTCAGATGTTAAGTCCCATAGTTCTCAGAGCCAGTTGAAGTCTATTGTAGGCTACGGTAGGTTTACAACTCTACACGCACGTATTGACTTTTGTCAACTCACCAATGTCGTCCCTATTCAGCACCTATAATGTGAGTTAAAAACGTGTAGAGATGGTCTGTTCACTGATGTGCGTCGATTTTCTGTACGCTCCGAGGTCTTCACTCAGCTATTTTCTGAAACCGGGGAGGTACTTATTAATAACTGTGTGTTTAAATACACTGGACCCGTCTTTAGGTGGGAGCGGATTCAAATTGTTATCTGATCTTCTAATATACTTCGGTTCGTTCCTCTGTCCCAGTCTATCTGAAGTAGGTGCTCAGTTTGTGATGACCTCGGCGGCGTCATTGCTTTAATGGCTACCCAGGTTTGTCCCCCTTCTTTTTCCTTCCTTCCTTACATTGTTCTAAGTGTCTTCAGCAAGAGAGAAGCTATTTTCGTCGCTATAGTCGCTGACTGAGAATAAGGCGGCCATTTACCACTGTTTTCCGACGACTGTTCTTTCGACAGTCTTTCTAAACGCCCCTCCCCTCATTTCTCCTAATGAAACTAAATGGTACAACGAAGCGTTTCCCTCACTTGATGGTCCTTCTGACGAGTCAGACAACTTTTTCAGGCCTGCGAAATTAAAACAGTGGCCCGTAAAACAACTTTTTTAAATTGCAAATGAAATCCAGTAAACAGGCTCCCAAAGCCGCGTTCTTTTTTTTTTTTCTTTTTTCGAACTCGGACAGAACTGCTACGAAGCTCTGTTTACCTCGTTACGCCAAGGCCCTGCAGCAATGCCGTAACACGGCCACCGGGACGGGACCCTTTGTGAACCCGCTCGCCACTTACTACCAGCCACGGCGTTATTGGAAATGTGACAAAAGGGAGGCTGTTTACGTCGCCGCCAGGCACAAGATAAATCCGCGGTCCCCCGTCTGGAAACTCCATTTCACGCTCTCCGCCACTTTCCCAAGAATGCGAACAGTTCCCAACTAGCGCAATTTTCCGCATTTTTCACTCGCGACGTTTTCTCACGACTTATGTAACTTTCTGGCAATTCCCTCGTTCCGTTGACGTGCCTCTGATAACCAGAGTGAAATAGAAATCTGTGATACATGCGAGAGGCTGCTTGAGTTGTTTGATAAGTCCGATAAATTTAAGTCAAAGCTTGGTTTCCCAGGCGCTGCGAAATCACAGAAAAAAAACATGTTTCGTCCACAAAGGTGTTATTTATTAGAAATAAACACTTTATTTCATTTGATACTAGTTGCTACACGCTGCTTCGCTCGGTTATCAGTAGTTATGATGCAAGATGGTAACTAAGATAGTAGTCTTACGAGACGTCTATGGATGTAGTGGTGTAGACATGTATGTATAAAAAATGTATGCAATGCCGGTATGTAGGTATATAATGAACGTGGTTCTATTATTTTACTACATCTCGAATATGAGAGCATGCATTATATTTTCTAACTATATTTTAAACAATGCAACGATTCATTACATTCGGGCGGAAGTAGAGTTTTAAGGGGTTTCTCTGGCTCACTTGGATGTGAGGTTTTGCCACTAGAGCAACACATACCAACCGTTTCCCCTCCCATTTTAATGCGTTAGGGCACCTAAATTTTTGATCCATCCCCGGTGACAAATAATTCATGAATCCCCGGTGACAAATAATTCATGATTAACATAGTCAGTTATTAGATCATAATCAACTACAGCCGCACCAAAAGCCTTCCACGTTCCGCATGCAGAGGTACGATTCTCTGTTTATCGCACAGATTATAAATGACACCGTCGTTGTGTGTCTTCAAGCGTCTTGGAAGCTCTAAGGGACCCACGACGTTCAGCGTCTAAAATGCGAAGGGCCCGTGACTGTTCAAATGTATCTGAAGCTCCTAAGGCCTCCCGACGTTCTGCAGCCACGTTGCGCCACGCATGAGATTGCTCTAACGTTTCTTGGATTCGAGTAATTTTCGCAACTTGACCTCTCTTAGAACTATGAAGTAAATCAGACTTACTTTTGTGACGCTTATAGTAATAGTTTTAAATATGGTTCTCGGGCTTACCGGAAACTGGAAATTTGTGGTAAATTCCTATGGGACCAAACTGCTGAAGTCATCGTTCCCTAGGCTTACACAGTGCTTAACCTAATTTAAACTAACTTACGCTAAGGGCAACATGCACACACCCATGCCCGAGGGAGGATTCGAACCTCCGACGGGGGGATCCGTGCGATCCGTGGCAAGGCGCCCATAGACCGCACGGCTGTCCCGCGCGACTGGGGCTTACGCTCCGATTTCATCGTTGTATCTCCACAAAAGCTCTGCAGTTATGCCAGGTGGTGTAGGAGCACAATATCACGCGCACGACTACATTGGAGTAGCACTGCCACGGAATAATCTGTAGACTCTTAAGAGTCACCGACCATCGCGCCATTGTCACCTGCATACCACTGACGCATACCATATTTAAGAATGCTAATAATGCTCAAAAAGATACAACTTTCTAAAATAGCCTATGGCATTCCTCATGGTTCAGGCTGTCTCCATAGCAAATACCATCGGAATCTGTTCGGCGGTAAAGTCGTGAAAACGTAAGAGAGTGCGTTATTTTCGCAATTAATAATAGCGGTGTTAGTATGGATTAATGACGTTGAGAATTGAATATGCATTTAATTGATTACGTTCGATCGTATTACGTAGAATATATCAACCAATAAAGGAATTTTCGAAAATGTGATAAAGTTCAAAAGTGAAGGCGTAAATAGCTTTTTCAAAGAGTAGTTATTGTTCGATATTTACGTTCTTCAAATCAATAAATATGTTGTACTACATACTTTCTAAAGTAGCCCATGTTCTTCCTTGGCATTCAAGCTATCTTCATATCCAATTTGTCCGCAGCTCGTGGTCTTACCGTAGCGTTCTCGCTTCCCGCGCAAGGGGTCCCGGGTTCGATTCCCGGCTGGGTCATGGATTTTACCTGCATGGAGATGACAGGGTATTGTCGTGTCGTCTTAATCATCATCATTCATCCTCATTACGGCCGGAAGAAGGCAATGGCAAACCACCTCCGCTAGGACCTCGCCCACTACGGTGATGCGGTTCTCCCATTCCAGACAAAACTTTTGTTACGTACTTACAGTGGGTAACAGTGTCGAAAGAACAAAACGCAGTGCTGTTCGTATTAACAAAGCAGCACGACCGTGGTAGATATGTCCTAAGCATCCAGAGATGTGATGTTCTGTATGTAGTGCGAAGAACGTGCAACTCATATGCGGCTTACGTCACCGTTCCGGTGGTCACATCAGTGAGTGTTGCGCCCACACCCCCCCTGGTTGTACCGCATTCTTTATAGTAACGGCATTGCTTGTTGTTCTATACACTGAAAAGACGTGTTGTAAGCGTAGAATAAAATTTTTATGTCGCGTGATAACGCCCAAGGCGCAAATCAAACGAAATGATGTGTTCTGTAATTCCCTTTTAAATGACATTCTCTTTTTCGTATGTTATCCTCAATAAGATTTCTGATAGTTACAATTCAGAACACTGCGCCTCCCTACCGCGGTTCGGTTGTCTTATCGCCCGCTTGTCCATAAACTCCAATGCTCTTTACTGGCATTTGCGAGAAATCCATAAACAGTTTGCATTGGCTCGTAAACCTGCCAGAAGGTAAATCAGTCAGCAGGTCAAAATAGACGTAAGTTGCAACAGTTACGCAGCGATACCCTCTGCCAGGCACTTAAATGTGGTTTGCAGAGCATTCATGTAGATGTAGATGAAGGACAGAGGAGCTCGGAACCTTCATCCAGCCAGTCTTTTCGAACTAATGATCACTACAACAACAGCAACTACAACAATTGCTTCTCTACGTTTTGTTGTAAGACTGAATAGTTTACACAGGGAAATGTAAGGAAAGGCAAGAGAATGGGGAAATATCAAAGGAAATAGTAGAGTGGTCGAAACACTAGGCTGATATTCAGTCAGTGGTAACACTGCACTGGTTCAAATGGTTCAACTGGCTCTGAGCACTATAAGACTTATCTTCTGAGGTCATCAGTCCCTTAGATTTAGAACTACATAAACCTAACCAACCTAAGGACATCACACACATCCATGCCCGAGGCAGGATTAGAACCTGCGACCGTAGCGGTCGCGCGGTTCCAGGCTGTAGTACCTAGAACCGCTCGGCCATCCCGGCCGGCACTGGACTGGTATTCAGGATAAGTCTGCAGTTTACGTTAAGCAGTTCTGACGCCTGCCGATACGTGTCCTTAAACTGGACTCTGCAGCTTGTTTCCTACGCCCCTAAAGCCCTCTACGTGGAGGTAAAAGCGTGCGGCCACCGCCGGGGCAGTAGGCCGGTCGGCATTAGTCGGCGGCCCGCGTGTGATTCCTGGGCGTGCGCCAGGCCGCTCCATTGTTAGGGCCGCGTTCTAATCTCCGGCCGCTGTCTGAAGAAGACGATGGTGCGCTGCGCCGGAACGCCTCCACTTACCCCAGAAGCGCCAAGTGGACCGCACGGCACAGACGAGCTTCTTCTTTCATACGCGTTTATCGTTTTTCAGTGCAAGCGACCGATTCCTCCTCTAGCACAGCCGTACACCAAGTGGCAGAAGCTACCACCAGATTGGAACATCCTAGCCCTTCCTCCAACGCTTCTCTCAAGGAAGCGATGAATTAAATTGAATTCTCTCAATATTTTGGCGTATTAGGCGATGAAAAAAATAGCAAGTAATTATTTCATTAAAAATGTAATGAAAAAAGCACTAGCACGACTGTGCGGGTCAAGTTTGTCTTCAGCCTGATTGTCTTCCGACTTACTTCAACATGTCTGATGTTGCCAGGCACAGATATGTATAAAAATTCTTCTTATTTTACTTTTATTTGACAGAAATGTTAGCAAAATGCTACACTGTTTACAACTCATATTATATGGCAAAAAGAATAATAATCACGACAAATTTCTCTTTCGTAATACGGAGATGTGCTGCACACTGCTTCACTTTTTGTGAAAGAGTTTGAAATAATACTTCCGCTTTGCAAAAGAAGAGCTACCGTTTACATTTTATGTACTTTTAGTTCTTCTAAGGCAGTTCTCGTGGTGACGTATTCGTGGTGAGCCAGACCTGGTTTTTGATGAGTTTTACATACGTATTGGCTTTTTTGTGGTTCCTGACTCATCTTCTGACAACGGTTCAAAAATGGTTCAAATGGCTCTGAGCACTATGAGAATTAACTTCTGAGGTCATCAGTCCCCTAGAACTTAGAACTACTTAAACCTAACTAACCTAAGGAGATCACACACATCCATGCCCGAGGCAGGATTCGAACCTGCGACCGTAGCGGTCGCGCGGTTCCAGACTGTAGCGCCTAGAACCTCTCGGGCACACCGGCCGGCCTTCTGACAATGCGTTGCACTCTCCCGCTCTCCCCTTTATCTCTTCTTAAACCAAAAAAATTAAGGAGATCCATTACGCTCTTTCTCGCAGTATGATGATCACGACAGTGTTGTTTCTACAGAAACCATCATTTTACAAATGAAACATCTACTGTGTGCCGTAATCGCTGACAAAACACCGGGGCTCAGATCATAACGAAACTGCCTTCCTGTTAGACTTTCGTATAAAAAAAGCTAATGTGCATGACAGTTTTCCTGCAAAAAATTACAAAAAGCACTAGCAGAGAAGACAACAGTATTTATTCAAGGCTTAAGTCACGAGGTAAACATCTAACCCGCTCTGTCACTCTAGAACAAACTTAAAAAAAAAAAAATGATGCGTGCTGAAAAGTAATTCCTCCTATTTCCTTATGTGAAATCTCCTAAACCTTTCTGAATAGAACGAACGTAATTAATTTCTTCACGTCTACATATTTATTCCTCAACATAGTCACCCTGGCAGAACGCATTATTCTCAAAGAGAGAGCCATTTGTCGATGCGGTCCCTGTAGAGTCTTTGAATTTGTTGACGGAGCCACAACGTCACCTCTTTTTGGGCGCTGCAGTCTGGAACCGCAAGACCGCTACGGTCGCAGGTTCGAATCCTGCCTCGGGCATGGATGTTTGTGATGTCCTTAGGTTAGTTAGGTTTAACTAGTTCTATGTTCTAGGGGACTAATGACCTCAGAAGTTGAGTCCCATAGTGCTCAGAGCCATTTGAACCATTTTGAACCTCTTTTTGCCTCAGTCTATCACTATCAAAATGAAGTCCTCAGAGGCGCTGTTTCAATTGCGGAAACAGATGAAAATCCGATGAGACCAAGTCAGGACTGTATGGAGGCTGATCGGTGGCGGTGAACCCACATCTTGTAGAAGTGTCCCAATCTGGCATCCCTGAGGGCGTCTATTCACCTTCCTGTCGCACTCCCTATGGTGTTGGGTGACAATGCCTCGACACCTTATCTAACTTTTATTCGAGAGGGTTTTTTTTATCACTCACTCTTGCCTTGGCTTGTCTCCAACGTCCTCACTCTACCAGTATTTCGACTTTTCCTCGCTCCTTCTTGTGCTGTCTGTTGACTTGGTGTTCGTCTTTTCACCATCTGTGTACTTCTCTTGCCTTGTGTGTTTAGGCTGGAGATTTTAGTGTGTTGCAGAGTAGCTGGCTCATCCTGTTTTAATCTTGCGATCAGCTAGCCCAGCCCGTGTGCTATATGGTTTGGACACCTTCTACCGCTTTTTCGTTTCACTTAATGTTTTAAATTTTGGCTTGATACTTTCTTTTTTTTTCTTCATTACTGTTTCACACATAGTTTTACGCATTTTGTTCCTTCTCCGGATTTCGGGTGACAGAACTCTTTTGGAGTATGGTTTTAATCCGAGACCTGTGTGACTAAGGAAAAAGAGATTGATAACCTTGTAGTTTACTCCCTTCAGTCTTCAAACTAACCAACGAAGGCGTCGGATTGTTGTAGATATTGCAGCCCTCCTGTGTGGTCTAGCATTGTCATGCTGAAGGTGAAGGTGCTACAAGTGTTGACGCGCTCTTCGAATTCCACACTCGATTACATCACTCTGTTCCGCACGCACCGACATACACTCCTGGAAATTGAAATAAGAACACCGTGAATTCATTGTCCCAGGAAGGGGAAACTTTATTGACACATTCCTGGGGTCAGATACATCACATGATCACACTGACAGAACCACAGGCACATAGACACAGGCAACAGAGCATGCACAATGTCGGCACTAGTACAGTGTATATCCACCTTTCGCAGCAATGCAGGCTGCTATTCTCCCATGGAGACGATCGTAGAGATGCTGGATGTAGTCCTGTGGAACGGCTTGCCATGCCATTTCCACCTGGCGCCTCAGTTGGACCAGCGTTCGTGCTGGACGTGCAGACCGCGTGAGACGACGCTTCATCCAGTCCCAAACATGCTCAATGGGGGACAGATCCGGAGATCTTGCTGGCCAGGGTAGTTGCCTTACACCTTCTAGAGCACGTTGGGTGGCACGGGATACATGCGGACGTGCATTGTCCTGTTGGAACAGCAAGTTCCCTTGCCGGTCTAGGAATGGTAGAACGATGGGTTCGATGACGGTTTGGATGTACCGTGCACTATTCAGTGTCCCCTCGACGATCACCAGTGGTGTACGGCCAGTGTAGGAGATCGCTCCCCACACCATGATGCCGGGTGTTGGCCCTGTGTGCCTCGGTCGTATGCAGTCCTGATTGTGGCGCTCACCTGCACGGTGCCAAACACGCATACGACCATCATTGGCACCAAGGCAGAGGCGACTCTCATCGCTGAAGACGACACGTCTCCATTCGTCCCTCCATTCACGCCTGTCGCGACACCACTGGAGGCGGGCTGCACGATGTTGGGGCGTGAGCGGAAGACGGCCTAACGGTGTGCGGGACCGTAGCCCAGCTTCATGGAGACGGTTGCGAATGGTCCTCGCCGATACCCCAGGAGCAACAGTGTCCCTAATTTGCTGGGAAGTGGCGGTGCGGTCCCCTACGGCACTGCGTAGGATCCTACGGTCTTGGCGTGCATCCGTGCGTCGCTGCGGTCCGGTCCCAGGTCGACGGGCACGTGCACCTTCCGCCGACCACTGGCGACAACATCAATGTACTGTGGAGACCTCACGCCCCACGTGTTGAGCAATTCGGCGGTACGTCCACCCGGCCTCCCGCATGCCCACTATACGCCCTCGCTCAAAGTCCGTCAACTGCACATACGGTTCACGTACACGCTGTCGCGGCATGCTACCAGTGTTAAAGACTGCGATGGAGCTCCGTATGCCACGGCAAACTGGCTGACACTGACGGCGGCGGTGCGCAAATGCTGCGCAGCTAGCGCCATTCGACGGCCAACACCGCGGTTCCTGGTGAGTCCGCTGTGCCGTGCGTGTGATCATTGCTTGTACAGCCCTCTCGCAGTGTCCGGAGCAAGTATGGTGGGTCTGACACACCGGTGTCAATGTGTTCTTTTTTCCATTTCCAGGAGTGTAGTTTCGTTACACACCGCTCTGTTGCATGCTGCGATTCGGAGCCTTCTAGCGACAGAGTGAGGCAACTTGCGACACCGGAGCGAGAAAGCTGACCGAATAATTTCCGTGACATATAACACCTTAACCGATATTGAGAACAGAATAAAAAATTCGGAGGCAGTTCTTTTCAGCACATCCTCGTAATATGCGTAAACACCGTATCACTAATAACTGTATACTCCTTTCCGCCGAACCATATTCAGCAGTTCGGCGAAACAGCTCAATTCAACGTAATTACGAGCTGCTGATCTGGCGACGGCACGGTGCTTTCATCATGATGAAACTCAATTACATGCTCCGCGATCTGCTGGCGCCGAGTGGCAACATGAACAGGAGAATTAGGTACCGCAGAAGGTGCACAATCGTTTGCAGGTCGGTTGGAGGCAAGGCAAAAGACTCAGTCCGCCAGAAAAGAGTTGAAAGGCGAATTACTTTACGGTAATCGTGGCAAATCGAAACAACTTTTGTCTCCGCATATCATCATCCATTGTCGAGGTCGTTAAACGGCTGCAAGAGGGTGGTACGTGGCCACTTCGGATCCCAGCTAGTTGGTTGGTTGGTTGGTTTGAGGAAGGAGACCAGACAGCGAGGTCATCGGTCTCATCGGATTAGGGAAGGACGGGGAAGGAAGTCGGCCGTGCCCTTTGAAAGGAACCATCCCGGCATTTGCCTGGAGCGATTTAGGGAAATCACGGAAAACCTAAATCAGGATGGCCGGACGCGGGATTGAACCATCGTCCTCCCGAATTCCCAGCTAGTGATCGATTGAAGTGGCAATGATCCGTGGTAAGGGCGATTCCACGCACGGCCCAGTACTGACTTGTGACTTGATTGAAAGTGAGGTTACGATGGAACGTCAGTCTTTAAGTCGGTATATAGTATCATCGTTAAAGAATCAGCAATCCTTTTCTTTCTTTTTCTATGGCCTGTATGCCGCATTGTGTGCAGGGTCGGCAGGGTTAAGTACGGATTTGACATGGTTAATTTTAAGGGGTGTCTGGATGCCCTTCCTGCCGCCACCCCATACCCGCCGGGACGGAATCAGTGTACCCCAGCTGTCTGCGTCCAGTGTAGATCGTGAAATAGTGTGAAGGTGTTTCAAATGTCTGCGAGTCGTGTAACTGAGGCGGGACGTGGGGACCAGCCCGGTATTCATCTAGTAGGATGCGGAAAACCGCCTAAAAACCACATCCAGGCTGGCCGGCACACCGGCCCTCGTCGTTAATCCGCCGGGTGGAATCGATCTGGGGCCGGCGCGCCTACCCGAGTCCAGGAAGCAGCACGTTAGCGCTCTCGGCTATCCTGGCGGGTGTTAAAGGATCAGCAATGTGGTAGATATTAAACTTCCTGGCAGATTAAAACTGTGTGCCCGACAGAGACTCGAACTCGGGACCTTTGCCTTTCGCGGGCAAGTGCTCTAGCCCGCGAAAGGCAAAGGTCCCGAGTTCGAGTCTCGGTCGGGCACACAGTTTTAATCTGCCAGGAAGTTCATATCAGCGCACACTCCGCTGCAGAGTTAAAGTCTCATTCTGGAATATGGTAGATATTATTAATGGGCACAGCAAAATTCACAGTGGACGTGCTTCACAAAGAACGTACTGTAAACTGGAAGAATAGAAGCACTGTCGTCCAAAAATTTCAAAACATCGCCATTCGTTTTCCCAAGAAAATACAGGGTGATTCAAAAAGAATACCACAACTTTAGGAATTTAAAACTCTGCAACGACAAAAGGCAGAGCTAAGCACTATCTGTCGGAGAATTAAGGGAGCTATAAAGTTTCATTTAGTTGTACATTTGTTCGCCATTTCAGCCAATAAAGTTTTTGGTCGCTTTTTCTTCGAAGGTGCTACTGTAACTGGACTACAGTATCTGGAGATGTTAGAGAATTGGCTGTTCCCTCAGCTCGAACAAGAAGCACAACAATTCATATTTCAGCAGGATGCGCCACCACATTGGCACTTATCTGTCCGCAACTACCTGAACGTCAACTACCCAAGGCGATGGATCGGCCGCCAGGCAGCCCGTGACAGAGCACTTCATCACTGGCCTCCAAGAAGCCCTGATCTTACCCCCTGCGATTTTTTCTTATGGGGGTATGTTAAGGATATGGTGTTTCGGCCACCTCTCCCAGCCACCATTGATGATTTGAAACGAGAAATAACAGCAGCTATCCAAACTGTTACGCCTGATATGCTACAGAGAGTGTGGAACGAGTTGGAGTATCGGGTTGATATTGCTCGTGTGTCTGGAGGGGGCCATATTGAACATATCTGAATTTGTTTTTGAGTGAAAAAAAACCTTTTTAAATACTCTTTGTAATGATGTATAACAGAAGGTTATATTATGTTTCTTTCATTAAATACACATTTTTAAAGTTGTGGTATTCTTTTTGAATCACCCTGTATATACACGCACAGACACGTCAATCAGTATTTAGAGGGCAGCACATAGCGTGGTTTTCCTTCATCCTCTATCTCTACCCCTGCGTGTTGTTACGTAGGAACCAATCGAGGCATGTAATGAAGCTCGTATACCGTAAAAACTTTATTTCCCTAACAAAACACTGTTACAATCAAAAATTGATTAGATGCAGCTCTCAGCGCTATTTTAATTTGTGCATGCTTTCTCATCTCTACGTAATTACTACAGCCTACCGGCCTGCTCGAACTCTGTAACTTCTATCCGCTGGTCGAAAACGCAACACTCGAATTTGGCAACTCTTCCCAAAGCGCCTCCTGAGCGGCATGCGTGAACTCGCAACTTCTACCACACCTGCTCGTGGCAGGTCAAACTCGGCAAGCTTCCTGCTGACACTGGTATTTTGGACTGGAATCTGTTTAAAAAAAAAAGCCAATATCTGATTTTTAATATCATTATCGTCTTTTGTAGTTGTCACCTTCATCACGAATTTTGCTAGTTTCCGCATACTCTACAAACGAGCGTGAGTAATATTGTTCCGAATAAACTTAACACCCTTCCTCGTTAATGTGTTCACGGTTGTCGGATGGCAATCTGCTTCTTTGCATATGAGCTCTGAATGTCTTTCATCCAAAGCATCGCCGTTTGTTTTAAAAGAATCTAATGACAAAAATGGTGCAAATGGCTCTGAGCACTATGGGACTGAACTTCTGAGGTCATCAGTCCCCCAGAACTTCGAACTACTTAAACCTAACTAACCTAAGGACATCACACACATCCATGCCCGAGGCAGGATTCGAACCTGCGACTATACTCTCGACAAACACCTTTAGAAAAGACTTCCTAAACGTTAAACTTGTATCAGATGTCAACAAATACCTCGCTTTCAGAAATGCTTTTCTTGCTATTCGCCGTCTGCGTTTTATATCCACTCTACTGTGGCCATTAGCAGTCAATTTGCAGGCCAGACAACAAAATTTAAGTACTGCTTTTAGTGTTTCATTTCCTAATATAAATCGCTAAGCATCGCCGGATTTAATTCGACTACATTATTTGTTTTAAATTAGTCGATATCCACCTTGTAACCTCTTTTCAAGATACTAGCCATTCCGTTTAACTATTTTTCAGAGCACTTGGTCGTCTTTCACAAAATTAAAACGTCATAAGCACTCACTCCGTCTTCAGGCCACGAGTGGCTTATCGGGACCATCCGACCGCCGAGTCATCCTCAGTGGAGGATGCGGATAGGAGGAGCGTGGGGTCAGCACACAGCTCTCCCGGTCGTTATGATGGTATTCTTGACCGAAGCCGCTACTATTCGGTCGAGTAGCTCCTCAATTGACATCACGAGGCTGAGTGCATCCCGAAAAATGGCAACAGCGCATGGAGGCCTGGATGGTCAACCATCCAAGTGCCGACCACTCCCGACAGCGCTGAACTTCGGTGATCTCACGGGAACCGGTGATCCACTGCGGCAAGGCCGCTGCCTAAAATGTCGTAAGCAGACCTGAAAATTCTTACTTCCTGTGTGTGAACTTCAATTCCTGTACTTCTTGCTCAATGCAGAGGTTGAATAACGTCGGCGAAAACTACAACTCTGACTGACTCTCTTTTCAACCACTGCTTCCGTGTCATGTCCGTCTCTTATAACTGTAGTCTGTGATGTCTCACTACAAAGGTTGGGATAACTTTAAGAAAAAACACATGGAAGGTGGACCCACATATTTTGTCATTCGTTGCTGCGTGGAATACACTTTATGTAACAGCAATTTAAAAACCTTGTTAAAAGAATAACAACGCTCACAATAATGTAAAGTATTTCAACAGGATCAATTCATTCATAATAAACTTGAACCATTAAGGTACAATTTGTACCATTAAGAACAGGGCTTGAAACCAGGAACATACAGCACCCAAATACAAGTAAGAAGGCACAACTAGATGCTATTGCAAGCAGGTCCAAAAAAACTGAATTTTATCAGTAAAATTAATTACAAATGACTGATACTAAGTGTTTAACAATTCCCAAGCACGAATAACACGTTAAACAAATAGAGAAGAATTCAAATGGTTCAAATGGCTCTGAGCACTATGGGACTTAACATCTGAGGTCATCAGTCCCCTAGAACGTAGAACTACTTAAACCTAACTAACCTAAGGACATCACACACATCCATGCCCGAGGCAGGATTCGAACCCGCGACCGTATCAGTCGCGCGGTTCTGGACTGAAGCGCCACCAGCGGCCGGCCAATAGAGAAGACTGTGGCTGTTAGAAAGCCCTTAACAATTTATAAGCGTTAATAAAATCCCTTAAGCAATAAAATACAGACTCCCCAAAATACAGTACAAGCAAAGCTCGGAAGGCATACAATATAAATATGACACCCAACTGGTACACGACCAGCAGAAGCATTGACAATGACCCTTGAATAAATATACAGTCCTGCAAAATACGAGATTAAAGCTGGCAAATACAGCAGGGGGCTATCACAGCCAACAGGCAACGAGCAGGCAAGATTTACAATGAATGGCGTTAGCTTATGGTTGTGGATAAAAAGGAAACACTCAACAGTTCATACACATAAGTAAGCGATTTTGAAACTTAACACGCTCCGGAAGCAGCAATGAGGGAGGAAAGGCTTAAACGAGTAGTTAGGGAGCAGGTATAGAGACGAGGAACTTCGGACTTGCAGAACACACTTCAAAGCCTATGTGCTTGCTGAATTCACAATACAGTATAGAACAAGAGTTCCCAATTAACTGACGACGCTCCACCGCGGCACGTATCAAACGATCAAAGTTTTCTTGACTTGAGCAAACACGAGGCGGCTGGCAATGGCGGCAGGCTGCGTGCCAACCCAGACGTCGTGCGACGACGCAAGTGTCGCCGAAGCAGAAAGAAATCGCGTCTCTGCTCCGGGCCCAGGAAACAGGAACGCCTCGTCCACTGCCAAGACTACCCTGCCAACACACATCGGAAGGGTATAGGAATCTGCCCAAATAAGGCTACAGACGAGAATGTCTAGGATGTAGGCAATATTGAGTTATTGCGGAAGCAACTACACACACGTTACAAGCTTAACACTCGTTGAAATTACTTGAAAATTACTGGGCGAAATATCAGCGCCTGCAGATCCAGTTATTATGCGCATACTCATCTATAAAAGGGTGCTAAGCCTCTTCGAGACAGATTACGCTACAATTCCAGTTTCATCAACTGGATTTGTAATAGAGAATGCTTGTACACTTTCACGAAACATGGCCTGGAACAACACTGACGTGGCTTTACGATAACAAGTACAAAAAAAAAAAAAAAATAAATAAATAAAACTTAAGGTGACGGACTGTCCCCAATTCTCTTTAACTTGGTTTTAGATAAAGTAGTAAAAACATGGGAAAACACATTAAAAAACAGAGGCACAAAGGGTATAAGCATGGGCCAAGGAATGAACAAATTTGAAGTAAAATGTTTAGCCTTTGCGGATGATATGGCATTGATAACTGAAAACCGAACAGACGTAACAGTTATGCTTGATATGTTACACGAGATTGCTGAAAAGACTGGGCTAAAAATATCCTACGAAAAAACCGAGTATATAGAACACAAACATAATACAGAAAAGTTTATGAAAACAAAGTATGGAAAAATTAAAAGAGTTGATAGATTCAAATACCTGGGGGAGTGGATCCAAGCCAATGGACTGGATAACACAACAAATAAAGAAAGGATAAAAAAGTTGGAATTTGCATATAAATTAACACAAAACTACTACAATAAGAAATCAATATCCATACAAGCAAAGATTAAACATTATAATTCAGTTATTAGGACACAAGCAACATATGGATCAGAGTGCCTAACATTGAATAAGAAAGGCGAATTAAGAGAACTAGAAAAAAGAGAGAGAAAAATATTAAGAAAAATTCTAGGTCCTGAGAAAAACAAGGAAAACAGGTGGATTAAAAGGAGAAATGAAGACCTATACAAAAATACAGAAAAGATCACAGATACAATGAGGAAGAGACGGCTAAAATTTTATGGACATTTAAAAAGAATGGAAGAAACACGAATTACAAAGAAAATTTTTAATTATGTTAGTAAGCTGAAAAACACCGTAGGATGGATAGAAGCAGTAAAGAAAGACGCCAACAAAATAGGTGCTACAGAAGAAATAATACGTGACAGGAATAACTTTAGGCTACTTATAGAAAACGCAAACTATGAAGAAGATGCGCCAAAACCTCGACCCAAGAGAGTGTGGACAGATGAGCAGAGACGAGCAGTTGGCGAGAAAATGAAGAAGTACTGGGAAGAACGGAAGAAAAAGAAACACCATAAGTCTTAAGTGGTATGCGGTCCATAGCTGGCCAAATTCATAATTAAAAAAAAAAAAAAAGAAAAACTTAACTCCAGCCATGTGTGAAGCAGCAGTGACTTCCAGGAGTCCAAGTGGGTGTGTCATTGCCTCTAATCGTACAGACGGTCTTCTGCCTCTACGTCTACATCTACATGGATATTCTGCAAATCACATTTAAGTGCCTGGCAGAGGGTTCACCGAACCACCTTCACAATTCTCTACTATACCAATCCCGTACAGCGCGCCGAAATAACGAACACCTCTAGGTCTATCCTTCCGTACGAGCTCTGGTTTCCCTTATTTTATCATTGTGATCGTTTCTCCCTATGTAGGTCGGCGTCAACAAAATAATTTCGCATTCGGAGGAGAAAGTTGGTGGTTGGAATTTCGTGAGAAGATTGCTCCGCAACGAAAACCGCCTTTCCAGAATGACATTTTTCACTCCGCAGTGGAGTGTGCGCTGATATGAAACTTCCCGGCAGATTAAAACTGTGTGCCGGACCGAGACTCGAATTCTGGACCTTTCCTTTCGCGCGCAAGTGCGCTATCATCTGAGCTACCCAACCACGACTCACGTGAAAGGCAAAGGTCCCGAGTTCGAGTCTCGGTCCGGCACACAGTTTTAATTTGCCAGGAAGTTTCATTTCAGCGCACAGGGCATGAGTCGTGCTTGGGTAGCTCAGATGTAAGAACACTTGCCCGCGAAAGGGAAAGGTCCCGAGTTCAAGTCTCGATCCGGCACACAGTTTTAATCTGCTAGGAAGTTTCAAGTTTCAAAAACGCCTTTCTTTTAATGATGTCCATCTCAGATCCTGTATCATTTCAGTGACGCTCCCTCCCTTATTTCGCGAGGTGGTGTAAAATTTAAGCTTGCAGAGTTGGCCAGGAACTTGCCGACCAGACTGCACGCGGCGTCCGCTGTTCTTCCCGCAACTCGCCGCTTCAGACCTTAATCCAGCCGGCGAAGCTTGCCTCCGACCGATTTAACCACTCGCCGATTCTCGAGGCCCGTACCGGATAGCAGGAGTCCCCCAAAATCAACAACTTCCCGGCCACGCGCCTTCCACCTGTCAGTACCAGGGCCCGCCGAAAATCAAAAGCACACGCCTCGACCAAAGGCTCTAGCTCCCGACGTATGATCAGGATCAATATCGACAATCCAAGCAGTTTGTGACGCCAGCGGAACGCCATGCCCGCCAGAATTGCAGCCGCCACGGCTCAGTCTGGTTATTGTACAAGTTGTAAATATACCGCATACCATGCACATGCGGAAAAGTTTATGTCGGAATGACTGGACGATCCATTAACACCAGGATCAAAGAGCATAAGCGACATTGCAGGTTGGGGCAGGTGGAGAAATCGGCCGTGGCAGAGCACGCACTGAATGAGACCGACCACGTAATAAAATTCGCCGACACGGAAGTTCTGGCTGTAGAGAAGCATTATCACACGCGCTTGTTCAGAGAAGCTGCAGAAATACAAAAACACTCGAACAGTTTGAACAAGAAAGAGGAAAGCCTTAAGGTAAACGGATCCGGCTTCCCGTATTGCAGCGAACGACCGTCGCAGGTAGCAAGAGGAGAACCGCACCGGAAATGACCGCGGAGAAAGCCTCGGACGTTGGCGCGCCAGGTACATATAGTCTGCGCCCGCGAGCTCGGCTCCAGTTCACCACCGGCAATGGAGGGTGAAGCTTTGACAATGCCAGCCACTCGTGCTGGCGAAACGTCAGAAGAATCATTAGATGAACGTCGGCCGAAGAACCCGAGACAGATGCCAATAGGCAGTTTGTCAACAAGTGGCCACGAAAGCCTCAACAATTTTGTATTATTGCATGTATGTTTGATGAGTTATACCCCTCCAACTTGAAAAATGTTGCTTTGAAAAATTTGCATTTAAAATTTCAACTTGCTTTTCTTCATACTGAAACTGAATTTACCAATAATCAGCAATTCCAACACCGTACAGTTGGCTTTTTTTTATCGAAACTCTCATTTTGACGAAATTATATCGTATTAACTGGCGCCGGCCGGAGTGGCCGTGCGGTTCTAGGCGCTACAGTCTGGAGCCGAGCGACCGCTAAGGTCGCAGGTTCGAATCTTGCCTCGGGCATGGATGTGTGTGATGTCCTTAGGTTAGTTAGGTTTAATTAGTTCTAAGCGACTGATGACCTCAGAAGTTAAGTCGCATAGTGCTCAGAGCCATTTGAACCATTTTATTAACTGGCTTTCGCTTACCCATCGAAGCGTTTTTTGCACGACTAAGATTACTGTCCGAGCCTTTTGTATCCGTATAAATAGGTTTCTATGTCATTTTCAAGCACTCACGTTTTACTTCGTGTAAAAAATAAGCGAAATGACAAGTTAAGCTGACGCAAGACTTCAATGTTTTCAGACTGTTTACCATAAACAAATCATGTTACGAAGAGAAATCTTGTTCAGAGTACTGTTTTAGTTTATACTAAATGTGATAATACGCGAAACTAATAGGACGCCTACACCGTCGGTAACTATTACGGTATTACATCGGTTACCTTCGAGTGCTCGGATGCGCCAGACCACCATGCAGTAAATCGCGGTTTTAACAGATTTTAACATTCATTGCACACTTCATATGAATGAATCTTGAAAATAGGCTCTGTAAGGCACATTTTAAGCCAATAAAAAAATTTGGCTCCACAAAATTTCTACCCTGAGCTACTCCCCGATACTGCTGCTTAGGTAGTATTCGCACTTGTCTCCACCTGCCAGTCTTCGGAACTGCAGTTATTACATTCTTCCTGAACTCTGAGCATATTTCGCCTGCCTCATATATACTGCACAACAGGCGGAATAATTTTGTCACGGCTGGCTCTTTCCAAGAGTCTCAGTAATTCTGAGGGAATGTCATTTACTGCAGTCTTTCAAGACTTTATCAGATTCTTTTTCCAATATCATGTCTGCCGTCTCATCTTCTCGTACTTCCAATTTTCTTTCGACAATATTGTCCCCAAGTACATTTCCCATATGCAGACGCTCTTTAGATGTCTTCCACCTTTCAGCTTTTCCCTTTTTTGCTTACAAGGGAACCTCCCCATCGCACCCCTCTCAGTTAATTATAAGTTGGCACAGTGGATAGGCCTTGAAAAATTGAACACAGACCAATCGAGAAAACAGGAAGAAGTTGTGTGGAACTATGAAAAAAAGTAAGCAAAATATACAACCTGAGTAGTCCATGCGCAACGTAGGCAACATCCAGGACAGTGTAAGCTGAGGAGCGCCGTGGTCCCGTGGTTAGCGTGAGCAGCTGCGGAACGAAAGGTCCTTGGTTCAAAAAAATGGTTCAAATGGCTCTGAGCACTATGGGACTTAACATCTATGGTCATCAGTCCGCTAGAACTTAGAACTACTTAAACCTAACTAACCTAAGGACAGCACACAACACCCAGCCATCACGAGGCAGAGAAAATCCCTGACCCCGCCGGGAATCGGACCCGGGAACCCGGGCGTGGGAAGCGAGAACGCTACCGCACGACCACGAGATGCGAGCCCTTGGTTCAAGTCTTCCGTCGAGTGACAAGTTTAATTTTCTATTTTCAAACAATTATCAAAGTTCAGGCACTCATACGTAATTAACTTCGCTCTCCAAAATTCCAGGACATGTTCAGATTTGCTTGGACATATGCAGGATTTGACGGTCTACACACGTAAAAATTTGAAAACGTTAAAAACATATGTTTTGACAGTGCACAGGGAAAACTGTGCGACTGTGAAACTGTTGCATTCATTTGTAGTAGTTTATGTGACACACTCTTATGTTTCCATCACTCTTTTGGGAGTGATTATCACATCCACAAGAAAACCTAAATCGGGCAAGGTAGAAGAATCTTTTTACCCATTCGCCAAGTGTACAAGTTAGGTGGGATGACAACATATTCCTGTCATGTGACGCACATGCCGTCACCAGTGTCGTATAGAGTATATCAGACGTGTTTTCCTGTGGAGGAATCGGTTGACCTATGACCTTGCAATCAAATGTTTTCGGTTCCCATTCGAGAGGCACGTCCTTTCGTCTACTAATCGCACGGTTTCGCGTTGCGGTCGCAAAACACAGACACTAAACTTATTACAGTGAACAGAGACGTCATTGAACGAACGGGCAGATCATAACTTTGCGAAAATAAAGAAAGTAAACTTTTCATTCGAGGGAAGACTTGAACCAAGGACCTCTCGTTCCGCAGCTGCTCAGGCTAACCACGGGACCACGGCGCTCTTGAGCTTACACTATACTTGATATTGCCTATCTTACTCATGGACTACTCAGTTTGTATATTTTGCTTATTTTTTTCATAGTTCCCCACAACTTCTTCCTGTTTTCTCGATTGGTCTGTGTTCAGTTAGTCAAGGCCTATCCACTGTGCCAACTTATAACTAAATCTGAGGGGGTGCGATGGGGAGGTTCCCTTGTTAGATTGGGTTGGCCGTCTGTGCTCCTAACATTCATGCAGTTGCTTCTCTTTTCTGCAAACTTCTCTTTAATTTTCGTATTGGCGGCATCTATATTTACCCTAGTTACGCTTGCTTCTACAGCCTCGTTATTTGCCCTCTAGCATCCATTTGTAACTCTTAGTTATATGCATTCCGCTGTTTTATTCGAACGAAATCAGTAAGTGCGCCGCGAAAAGAGCAAATGGAGAAATAAATGTGGCAGTGAATGCCGGCGACCACGCTTCGGTGGTTTTTGTGGCGCGGGAACAGAGCGGAAGGCGGGCGGGCGAGCGGCGGAACGAGATTTCGCACCTGCCAGTGTTTACGGGGTCGCGCGCCGCGGTGTTGCAGGTGCGGCCCCGGTAAATCACGTTAGCGCTTCCGCCACCCGACTCCACTCCGCCCCAAACAACTTCCTCCCGCCCCCCGCCGATCTGGCAGCAAGTTAGCGCGCCTGCGAAGGCCATTAGCGACGGGCACCCACATTCCCTCCCCCCGCCCACAGCCACTGCATCGCATCGGATTCGCGCCAACAGTGTCGTCGTTTGGCCGGCGGACTGTTTGCGTTAACTGCTGCATGCCTCATTCTCGGAGAGGACTGTTCTACTAAGGTTTTCATGTGTACCGTTGATTTGTTATAGCGAGTCAGCGCCACGAATTTAAAAATGTTGCCCAGAAAGTAATGCACCGCACTTTTTTTCTTCTCAGACGAAAACAATGCTACGAATGCGAAACGTCACGTATGTATTATCTGGAGTCTCCAGAGTGAGCGTGCCAAGTTTCCGTCACTTCCGACAGATAGTGTAGCTGTAGCACAGTTTCAAAATGGCGTCTGTGTACGCCGCACGTGCCGTCATTCAATTTCTCACTGCAAAGAAGGAAACTGTGGGGAATATTCACAAACGCATGTGCAAAGTCTAGAGCATCTGCTGTCGACAGAAGTGCAGTTATATATGAAGTCTTCACGGGTTGTCAGCCGAATTTCGGAACGCTGTGTTTAGTAACTCTGCTTTAGCAGCACTGTCGTCGATATCATTTAATTATCGCGCAGAGAAGGCACTGATTGTGTCTTGCCGCTAGCATACTTTACATACTGCCAGAATCTCTGTGGGTTTTCTGCCGGGTTTCGAGTAAAATTGTGGAAACTTTTATAATTATCAGAATGAGATTTTCACTCTGCAGAGGAGTGTGGGCTGATATGAAACTTCCTGGCAGATTAAAACTGTGTGCCGGACCGAAACTCGAACCTGGGATCTTTATGATCATATGACATTGAAGTCTGCGCTAAATTTCGAGCTTCTGTAGAAGATCGACAATTTTGAGTATTTTGCGTGCGTTTAAATTTGGCATGCTACTACAAAAATAACGCTGAGAAAATGGCGAGAATAACCTATGGACAACGGAAAGGAGATGAGGATGGGGGGGGGGGGGGGGGGGAGCGGCGAGACACTGATCACTGTTGTAGAAGACGTCTTGCAGCCAGTAGAGGGTGAGATTCGATCTGATATGACTTAGGACCTGGCTGCCACGAGCACATACTGCGGCCAGCTGTGCAGAAGGGCAGCGGATATCGTTAATCACGAGAGTATTTGTTGCCGGAAGGACGAGGGCGTGTAGCAGAACGGAGTCTCGATCCCGGTGCCTTGCACTAGTCATCCTTCATGGGGTGACGTGAGGATAAGGAAAACCGGCACCTGTATTTTATTTCTTAGTAACCGGAGTTTTTCGGTATCTGTTGGTCTCGGTTATAGCAGTTCATTTAATTTTTTACTAATAACCAGGTAAAAAATCGAAACGTCAATTAGCCATAGCAGCAGTACTAAATTTTTCCGTTTTTAAGTAAACCTGTTTCGAAGAACGAGTGATTTTTATTAGTAAAATGTGCATTGCTTTGGAATGTTGCGTTGCTATAGAAAATGGGAAAAGTGATCAGGGCCATTGTATTAATAATGTCAACAGAAACGAACAACAAAACGTGAAATCAGAATTCGTACAGCATTGCTGAGTCGATAGTGTACCCGTTACCGCGTGGTGTGGCCTATTAGATGGTACCGTAAGCGTATGCATACAGTGGGCAAAACTCGCCCCATCTGGTCTGTATGGTCATTGCCCACTGTCATCGTCGGATATCAATTGGGTTACAGAATGCCTCCATCACAGGTCTGGAAGTTTTTTACGAAGTGTGGTGTCAATGAAGTACAACGCTCCGTTTACTTTAAAAGGTTGAAAATGGGAGGAACCATAACAAATTTGTCACATACCATATAGAGTAAACTTAACAGTTCATCCAAGTTTACAGAAAAACAGAAACCACCTGATCTGCTGTCATTGTGTACATAACACGCCTGTATCTGCTTGTAGCCCTGCAAAACGGACAAATTAAGCGAGGAACCAGTTTCCACTATTTAGCAGTGACTATTCGTAATAACGAAAAAGTGGTATGTTCACTGATTAGGTTTTTGAACAGAATTTAAAAAATATATATTCAGGAGGAGAATACTGGTGCTTTTTTGTAGTAGTCAACCATTTATCAATTATTGAGAAAAGCAGCGAACGGTGGACGGCTTAAGTTTTCTTTTATTTGTCTATTTACTATTTTGATTATATGTGTCTTAAAACTGAGTCAATTTTTTAAAACCTTTTTTCGATTTCTCTGCAAGTGGCAAGATTGGATTGAGTAAAGATTGCGAATTTGTACGGGCGCTGATAACCGCGCAGTTGAGCGCCCCACGAACAAAACATCATCATCGTCATGTTCCATTTCTAAATTTACTACAGGAAACAATAGGAATGAAAAACTTCAGAAAGCGGTCATTTTCAGGGGTCTTGATAGTTCCTTAAAATGGCGTTGAGAGAAAAGGTCGGTATAACCGAAAACCCGTTATTTCAGCGATAACCGCCATCCCTAGGGCGACAGCAACAATGGACGACAGCAACCGACAACGGCCAGCTGCCCTCGGGTTTTCAAAATTATTATCTCTGGTGGTATCCTGTTATCGAACACAGTTCCTCCGTTGGGTTTGTGATCGCTCAATAACGATGACAGACACTTTTTTTTGTAAATCTTCAAATGTGTAAAGTTTCAAGTAAATTCAAAAGACTAACAAACTTACTAAGTTTTCTTTTATGTTCTGGTTTCAGACATGTTGCATTTATTCACTGTGAACACGTAATATTCAAATTGTCATACATGACGAGATGTGACAGTCTGACTACACTCACTTCATCTATTCGTCAAACGTCGAATATATTTTTGTCTCAACAGAAAGTTGTGGACAATGCAGGCTCAGAGTGACGGTTCTAGCCTCACCTACAGCTTCACTGATTTGTTTCAAATGGTTCAAATGGCTCTGTGCACTATGGGACTCAACTGCTGAGGTCATTAGTCCCCTAGAACTTAGAACTAGTTAAACCTAACTAACCTAAGGACATCACAAACATCCATGCCCGAAGCAGGATTCGAACCTGCGACCGTAGCGGTCTTGCGGTTCCAGACTGCAGCGCCTTTAACCGCACGGCCACTTCGGCCGGCGATTTGTTTCACTGCATACTAATTTAGTATGCTAAGGTACAGTGTTAACACCACAGTCTCTTTCTGCACTTCGGTGTTACAAGCAAAAAAGGAGCGAAAGAATCGTTCTCCGTACACTCAACAATCTGGCTTTGTAAATTAGTTCACAGACCAGGACTTCAATTCCAATGCGATAATGCGTGGTACAGCACTTTTGATATGTAAACCGACATAAAGGTAGAGGACTGCTTTCCTTACCAGTGGCGTTGTTGGACAATACGTAATTATGTAACGCGATACTGCCATATCTCACAGTTTAAACCCAGTTTCAACTTGCTTTCTGGCCTTTCCCACATCTTCTGCAAGTGCAAGTTTCCGTGGCGTATCACAATGCAACATTTACCAAAGCAATAACGAAACACCGTCTCCAGTATGGCTGTAACAGGTGTGCGCCCCATCAGTCGCAGAACGCATAAGTCGTGAATGTTTATGGTGCAGAATTTTCACTTTTAATATCAATATTTGATGCAATTATTACAGGACTAAGTAAAACATATTTTCAATTTAAAAAGAAAAAAAGCATTCGTTTTCATGAAACAAATACGCCAAAACTTTATGGTGGCTGTATATGAAATACTCCCCCGCAAATTTACTCGTATATCTTCGTGTCAAACAATTCCAGGCCATTTTATTATTGTTTGTAATACACTCGCCACAAATGTAATAGTTGCTGAAACGAACAGTTGTACTAACGCAAGCAGTTTCTACGCTTTATAACCTTCACAGTTCAACATTCCTGATGGAATAGCTCCACATTCCGTGGCCTGCACTGGTGTGGACTGTTCGAGCATAGTTCACGAACTGACACACGGCTTCGGTATGCCGTTACGTCGTCGACACATTTCCATAGCTCAGTATGCTTTTGAGGAGATGAAATCTGGCTGACTGTAAACGAAATGTATTTTCCGTGACATGCTTGACTCAGTTTTAAGAGCGATCACCAGTTACCTTACAGTTTATTCTTCGTCACCAGTTTAATATAGGTCTCAAATTCTCGAAATATTTTGTTGATAGTTTTTCACTGTAAGTAATCATTACATCTCGTATATTCGAAGTGACAAACAGCCTGTCATTCTCCAGAGCCAAAATAATTTTCTGGAATCTGTCCGTCGGACGTAAAAATTCTTTGACATCTTCGTAACGAGCTTTCAGTAAATGTCATGAATCGAAGTAACGATGGGCAGTAACACTGTGAGAGATAATAAGACAGTCAAATCTTTTTGTGGGCGACGCAGTACGTAATGCAAAGACAAAACTTAATTTATTATCAGCCATTTGACATCCATTGCTACAAGATTAAAAAATGAACCAACATTACTGACGAGAAAAGTAGAGGTAAAAAAATAAACGGTGATCTGGTAGATGAAGACAAAGAAATGAACATTTATGTAAGTAGAAATGCGACAGGAAGCGTTTTGTTGATTTACGCACGCGGCAGAAAATAACAACGGCTAAAGCCAACCGTGCAGTTTATTGTTTATTTCTGTTGGAACGAGCGTTGAGCAACGAATCTATCGCACACATGTCGCGGCACGCAGCTGCTTCTGTTAGCAAAGCGTTCCACGTGTCCACACACAGTTCGTCAGAACACGTGCTATTGTATCTTTCGTCACCGGCCAGTAACAGCACAGAATAGAAGTGTCATCAGTAATTTATCACTACCTAGCCTTCGTAAAACAAACAGCTCTCTCCCCCTCCAGTGACACAATTTTGTCTTCAGGAAAATAATATAGGATGCTAGTATCGCATAGCTGATACTTGGGGCTCAGTATTTTACTCTTTATAGTAAGAAATATACTTACGAGTATTTTCGAAAATATACGGCTCGAGGTCGTTATGTTTTTAATTTACTGTTAGTTCAAATGGTTCAAATGGCTCTGAGCACTATGGGACTTAACATCTATGGTCATCAGTCCCCTAGGACTTAGAAGTACTTAAACCTAACTAACCTAAGGACATCACACAACGTACTGTTAGTTACACTATCTTTATCATTTCTGTGTGACGTACATGTTACGCGTTAATCTCTTCTGTTTCAAAATATGCCGCACATGTTCATTCATCGAAATCTTCACTGGCGGGAATCCATATTGATTTTCTCGAACGTATACTGTCTATTCGATTTGTCGTTTTTCTTCTGATGACAAACTTAAGGTGCTCCGTTGAACATGCGTAAATGAATCTCAGAAACACGCCAAGAAAAATATTATAATTTGAAGCCCTGTTTACGCTGCCGCTATCATACATCAGTAGGTACGATTCTACCATGATGATATCTTTGAAGGAACCAGTCCGGCATTCGTCTAAAACTATTTGGAACCTGTATAAAGCTGAGCTACTGGTTGATCTCCAAGCGTTTATCATACTGCTCCTATCCATACTAGTTTAACATGAGATTCGTGCACTTTCTGCCTTATAAGCTATTACGTTAACTAAAGTAGCCCTCTGCCATTAATTTGATTTGAACACCACAGTTGCTTTACTCGGCATCGTTCTTTTGGAAGAATTATGTCCGTGACACCTTTTAGATCTGATTTATTAATACAGTAAAACAGGACCTACAATCTAACTCTGAATGCGAACAGTGGTACAAGATGCCACATGTGACAATCGTGTTGAAAACAAGATCAGACCGCACTCCAAGCAAGTTACAGCAATGGTAAAGGCACTGAGCTCGTATTCTGGAGCAATGTGGTTCGAATCCCAGTTGAAGCATTCACATTCAAGTTTTCCGTGATCTCCCTAAACAACTTCATCGAAGGCTGGGATAGCTCTTTCATAAAACGGCAGTCTTTGTTGTAACTTCCTGGCAGATTAAAACTGTGTGCCGGACCAAGACTCGAACTCGGGACCTTTGCCTTTCGCGGGCAAGCGCTCTACCAACTGAGCTACCCAAGCACGACTCACGTTCCGTCCTCACAGCTCTAATTCCGCCAGTACCTCGCTTCCTACTTTCCAAACTTCACAGAAGCTCTCCTGCGAACCTTCCAGAAATAGCACTCCTGGAAGAAAGGATATTGCGGAGACATGGCTTAGCCACAGCCTGCGGGTTGTTTCTAGAATGAAAATTTCACTCTACAGCGGAGTGTGCGCTGACATGAAACATCCTGGCAGATTAAAACTGTGTGCCGGACCGAGACTCGAACTGGGGACCTTTGCCTTTCGCGGGCAAGTGCTCTACCATATGAGCTACCCAAGCACGACTCAGAACCTGTAGTCAGTCTCTGATGACGCTAAGCTCCAGCCGTCCTCCATTTCTCACAACTCACCGGTAATCAGGACTTCTCTTGCAAGCGATAAGGTCGCCTAGCAACTGGGTAAGGGAGATGGGTATGCCTTAACAAATCTTCCAGCCAGTCAATTAAATTTTTATTACCAGCTGCACAGGTTACAGAGCAGTGTACGTCTGTGATTGACTACACGCATCCTTTCATTTGCAGATTTTCACATAAACAGGCAATTATCGAAATTTTTATGCGTGATTTCCCAAGCAAATGGGAGATTAAAGGATCCATCATATCGTTCTTGGAAGCCATTTACTGGCGAGTCTTGGGCGTGGCAGGTTGTTCGTTGGTACAATGTGAGCAATCTCAAGAAGGAGACAGTATGTGTCTCATTTGTCCGTCCATGGCGGCACACCTATGTTGGATCAAATGGTTCAAATAGCTCTGAGCACTATGGGACTTAACTTCTGAGGTCATCAGTCCCTTAGACTTAGAACTACTTAAACCTAACTAACCTAAGGACATCACATACGTCCATGCCCGAGGCAGGATTCGAACCTGCGACCGTAGCGGTCGCGCGGTTCCAGACTGTAGCGCCTAGAACCGCTCGGCCACCCCGGCCGGCACCTATGTTGGAACCCTATGCCGGGTCTGAACAGTTGTACACAAGGTGTTCCCAAATTTCAGTTTAAAAACTTCTTTGGCTTGTGAAGCGGACCGAATGGGGATCATTTACAATAGGACGTCCTATCTACAAAAGTTTCCACTTCCGTGCTACAGGAGGAAACATGTAAAACAACAACGTCTTTTGGTTTCCCACATCTACTGTCTGAATGAAATAGTGTAATTTATTGTTGCCTTGCTGAACATTATAAGTTGAAAAATTCGGTTATGTAAACTTAAGCAGAATTACCAAACTCGAACTTTAAAATAAAAAAAAGGATATTGATAAATAATTAAACCTAAAGTAACTGCAGTAGTAACATGCAAAATGAAAACATATATCTGTAACCAGTCTACCTCTTTCCAATAAAAATTGTGCACATGTTATGTGAAATTTTCTATTCTGATTATTCTATGTTATTTCATTCCACGAATATCGGTGGGAAGAGCTTCTGCTGAAATAAATGGCAAGCATTTACAAAAATAAATAAAAATAAAATAAAATCCCGAGAAGACCCATCTAACATTTTTATATCAGTGTTTATCCGACAATTTATACAGGTGTAGCGTCTCAGCTGCACCACTTCTAGTGGTCTGTCTTTTCCTGCGGTTGACAGCTGCCATGGTTCTGTCCCTCTCGTCTGCCAGACGTTAAGTAATGAAGGAAATCCCTGCCATAGTCGCAGACCGGCGAACAAAATCAGCTCCGAGCCCCCTCAGGCCGTCAAGTAATTTGTGGAAACTCTCCTTGGGGGCGCACTATTGATCAAGACAACAAGCGCCGCGTCCATTTTGCTGCGAACTCTTAGCTGCCAACTCTTTTGTTACTGTTCGGCCTGTTCATTCCTTCTCGCAAAGCCGAGTAGTCGGATCGACACTTTCCATTCAACAGACGAGCCCTTTTTCTTTTGCCTCAAACGAAGTTCCACCAGCACAGACTCACTTCATCTAAACTAAATAAATAGTGTCCATTACCTGCGTAAAACTTGTAGAATTGTGTTGACTTTGCCTTGTGTTAACGACCGATAAGAATGCTTTCTTAACAGCCGAGAAGTCAATACGGGGCCGGCCGAAGTGGCCGTGCGGTTAAAGGCGCTCCAGTCTGGAACCGCAAGACCGCTACGGTCGCAGGTTCGAATCCTGCCTCGGGCATGGATGTTTGTGATGTCCTTAGGTTAGTTAGGTTTAAGTAGTTCTAAGTTCTAGGGGACTAATGACCTCAGCAGTTTAGTCCCATAGTGCTCAGAGCCATTTTGAAGTCAATACGGAGATGTTAAACTCTTGAGGACGGCTTGTACACATGCTGGTGGAGGAATAAATATTGCTTCGTTTTATTTGTCGGCGAGGGGAAGTGGGGACCGAGGGGTGGAGGTTCGGGGTGGGGGTGGTTCGAATGGCTCTGAGCACTATGGGACTTAACATCTGAGGTCATCAGCCCCCTAGACTGAGAACTACTTAAACCTAACCAACCTAAGGACATCACACACATCCATGTCCGAGGCAGGATTCGAACCTGCGACCTTAGGAGCAGCGCGGTTCCGTACTGAAGCGCCTAGAACCGCTCGGCCACAGCTGTCGGTGGGTGGGGGTGGAAGGAGGACTTCAGCCTTCACTTTGTGATCATCAGTCTGTGCACCATGTAACGCGTCCTCTTACATTATTATGTTTTGCTATTGTTGTTGTTAGAAAAATTTTTATTCAGTCGGTCGTCGAAATTTTGGAGTAAAAGTTATTGTGGATGTCGCGTAATAAATATTTCGTGTGAAACGCTGTTGCGATACAGGCAAAGATCAATTGTGGAAAGTAAGCCACTGAATATTACAAATAATGTTATTAAAGAATACGGCCGACTGACTACATCAAATAAGAGGGCACGTACATTCGCCAATGAGTGGTAAAAAAAAAAATAATAATAATAATAGTGTGTAGGAAATATAGTTACGCTTGCACACACTGAAATGTATGCGAACATACGAACGGGATAGAGGTACATACATTTTGAGTGCAATCATCCCCCGTGGTCTGGCCAAAAAGAATTACAGTTGAATGCATTTATTTATCTTAGAACGTAAATGTGAGGACTTAGAAATTAAATGAAAAGAAAGACTGCAGATTCTGAATGTCGCGGCAAATATATTGAAATTGACGGTAGCGGCAATGAAAGGAAAAAGATGAACACATTCACGTACCTCTATTGTCGAGCAGCATCACCGTGAAGATCGTCGCCTCCGTCTAAATTCTCTGCATAAAATTAAAATAATGGTAATAATTTTCCAGAATTTCAGGATCAGGGACCCATAGTATCACAAAAGACGAAATGGCTCTGCTTTCATTATTTAACCCAATTTTATCAGTAAGAAATGGCACAAGACGTCTTAATACGAGGACAGAATAACAGCGAAAGGTAACTTGTTCTAAGACTAATAAACGAAGAGCTAGGTTTAAGAGTTAGGTATCAGCAGTTCTAAGTTCTAGGGGATTGATGACCTGACCTCACATGTTAAGTCCCATAGTGCTCAGAGCCATTTGAACCATTTTGCAGAATGAAACGTCCACTTCCTTCCTGTAATTGTGCAGTAAGCCATTGATGAAGCATGCCCACGCAGAAAAAAATCACAATTTTCTCCGCAAAGAAAAATGGTCCGTAAACTTTTGAATAGGACACGGCACAAACGACTTTCGGTGACTCACGAATGTGTTCGACAGTCACGTCGTCTGGATGTTCTGTGTCCAAAATACGCACGTTACGACGATTCACGTTTCCAGACACATGCTTTGTCACTGAAAACTAATTTCTGTGAAAAGCCGTCTTTCTCCAGTAGCTACTGCAAGTCACTCAAAAAAAGTCGAAACGAAGCTCCTTGTCCCACCAGTCAGCATATGTAACGTCTGCAACCGGTGTTATGGTTTTACGCGTAGACGTTTGCATAGAATGTGCGCGACTGCGGCGTCTGCATTTCTCTACCAGCACGTATCGTCGGCTCCTTACGGATGATTCCAGCACAGTCTGCGCCTCCTCTATTGACAGTCCCGGCAGGACCTTTTGCTTCACACCACGTGAGAAGAAAGAGCCGCGGAATGTGTTGTACCACCTGTGGATTGTTGTGCCTGATGGAACTTTTACCTGATATTTAGAACGAAATAGTCGCTAAACCGTCACACGTGACACACACTTAGCGAATTCTACAACACAAATCGCACGCATCGCTCTATCATACACCATGTTCTGAAATGCCTGCTCCCTAGTGGTGAGCTCTGCAGTTACGCCGTGGCTTGCAAAAACTTCCAGAATAGCTCTATCTACGAATACGTTTCATTTTCTCAAACATCTTACAGTTTCCGCGCAGTTAACATCTGAAATCCCAGAGGTACCTACGAATAACTATTAATATGTGAACCGTCCAACTTGAATCTCTCGAAACTGTGAGCTGTTGTTACAATTAGGCTATGTACGAGAAATTCATGTACAATATATATATATAAATACACTGATGAACCGAAACAAATGACCATCTGGATAATATATAAACATGGGGATAATTTTAACAGAAAAGAAGAAGCTACGAAACTCAGCGATATATGGACAGTGGCGCTACAGAATCGATGAGAAGTTTTTATCCTTGACGTACTATGATCGATAGTTATATTTTATCCTTGACAATGTTTATCTGTGCTGTCACGTGAAATCCAGACCACTCCCACTTTCCACAGTATTTAGGCCGTTCTTCGACGTCCGACTCGTCAGTCGGCAAGACGCAGCACAACCAGGAGCACCTCCTAAGATGTCCAACGTAGCTCAAAAATGGTTCAAATGGCTCTGAGCACTATGGGACTTAACTGCTGTGGTCATCAGTCCCCTAGAACTTAGAACTACTTAAACCTAACTAACCTAAGGACATCACACACATCCATGCCCGAGGCAGGATTCGAACCTGCGACCGTAGCGGTCGTGCGGTTCCAGACTGTAGCGCCTTTAACCGCTCGGCCACTCCGGCCGGCTCCAACGTAGCCTTGGACGAAACGTCAGGGATCGAAGAGTTCCATGCACCACGGCCATACAACCCGGAAGAATTCTCAGCAGCTGAAACATCCGGTCGTGAAAGTGTTCATGGTATCATCTGCACAATAGATTATTTGTCCGTCTTTGGAACGGAATGTATCACTGACACTGCCAATCAGGGTTCCGACAGTTTGTTGCTAGGTTTGCGGAGATATGTGGCGTTAGATGCCACGCATAGGTCGTGTAACTCACGTTAATAACGTACCGTTAATTTGCGTACGCGATGATGGTGCCCGATAGGGACCCAGATGGGTTGTACAGGATTTACATCAGGAAAAATTGGAATTTAGTCGCAGACACATCCACATGAGTTCACTCTGATGCTACTCAAACCACTGTAGCGCGGTTATATTGCTGAAAGTCGGGGTAGACGTCAAGTGTGAAGGGATGTAGCTGGTTCGCAGCTGTCAGCGTGTCTTGCATTGCTATCACAGGTCCCATGCAAACGCAGGAGAACGCCTTCCATAGCACAATACTGCTCCCACCAGACTGCGTCCGTGGCGTGCTGCACGTTTCGAGCCGCCAGTCACTTCGATGCTGGCGTTTGTGGAGACGACCATCGACCTGGTGTAGCAAAAATGGGATTCACCCGACTAGCCGAGACGTTTCCACTGATCGACGGTCGAATCCTGATGGTCCCATTCCCTCTGCAGTTGAAACTGACGACGTCGTTGGGTCAACATGTGAACACATAGGGGTGTTGTTACGGAGTTACGTGTTCGAAAATATACGAGGACTGGTGTGCTCCGAAACACTTATGCGTGCACTAGCATTGTGCTCTTTTGGCAGAGGTGCCACAGAGCACCATCTGTGCAACTATAGAGAGCAGACAAGCTTCCGAATCCGACGTACTGTAAAGAGTCGTGGACTTCCATCCATTTAGCTGCTAGCGGTCGTTTCGCTGTCCTTCTACCTCTTTCCGCAGATGCTCGCGACAGTAGCACGTGAACACCGACCAGCTTCGCCGTTTTCGAGACACTCGTTGACAGTCTCTGCGTAACGCTAATCTGCCCTTTGTCACAGTCCCTTATCTCAGTGGATTTCCCCATTTGCAGCCCGTATTTTCGCTTGGGTGATCCTCCGTTCGTGTCTGTCCCGCTAATACATTTTTGTTACCGCGTCACGTGCCTCCTACCAGCCGGAATCCAACGTCGCGATGGGCACTGATCATAATGTTTTGGCTGATCAGTATACAGAGGGACATAAGTGCAGATACTTTCATATGTGGTGCCTTATTATGTGCATACATCAGCGTGTTTTTTTTTTTTTTTTTTTTTTTTTTTTTCTCCTCTGAATCCAACAGTCGTCTTCCCACAAATGTGTTACATAATTTTGTACCAATTTTATCTCCATGGTCGTAACTGCATCACTAAGTGCACGACACCTGTCACTACACGCTAACCGTTTCGCGTCCATGCGTCCACATTTCAACACCTGACTTGCTGCCCAGGAGAAAATAAGCATTAATGGCATGCTCCTGCCGCATGTACTTGGACGTATTAACCAACCTAAAAATATACAACTCCTAATAGCTGTAATTATTAGCCTGAAAATGAAGCGCATACCGATCTAATGTAGATCAGTACAATGTCCTCAGTCACTGGACGAATAAGGATGAAATTTTGAGTGGGGTCAGCTGATACACTGAATTAATACTTACATATACCTTCCCATCGAAGGGATGAGTGTGAAAAAAAAAGTGTAGCCCGCGGCGAACTAATACCGGTACTTCATTCATCCAGTATTTCAGATTGAGAACACTTAGCGTCTTGCAAGAAGCTTTACAGTTAGTTTCAAGCCTTTACGAAACTTTTTATCGCTGATGCCTCCTACAAAATAATGAAAGGAAAAAAGTTTCTCGCTCAGTACATTTCCGCTGTCGCAGTAAAACTGCAGCGTGGAGCATCACGTTTTAATTTACAACTTTTTTACAGCGAACTGTATTCGCGACACTTTTTGCATACTGTATTCACACATACCACTGAATGTACCAGAACTGTCATATCATTGTACAACACACAGTTAAGGAGATGTGATGTGATGAAGACCGAGATGCTTGAAAAACTGTCGTATCGTCTACGACGTTTTAATTAATTACTTCTTTACTACTAACTCTTTCTCAACAAATTTGGCAGACGGTATCCACATGTGCCGCTGAATTAAAGAAAAACGTATCATTGTATGACACATAGTTTAGGAGATATAGCGTCAGATCCTTACATGTGAGAGAAACTGTGGCATCATGTATGACCTTTTAAGTAACTACTTCTTTACATTTACCTCTACTCACAACACATTTCGCAGAAGGTAGACACACATACCACTGGATGTACCCGCAACATTATATCATTGTACGACACATAGTTCAGGAGCTACGTGAAAAGGAAATTGCAGGGGAAATTCGGTAGAGATACAAGTAAAGCCTGTGTATAAATACATGTGTTACATACGTATGAAATACAGGGTGATAGTTATTGAACTACATAAAATAAAATCGTCATAACTTCTGAACGGTTTGCGTTAGGACGATAAAACTGCACTGTTAGCCGCGGGCATGATGGAACTTATTATACTGGTGTGGTTTAGCGAAGAAGACAACTTTCAAAGCAAAATTAGGTCATTTGGGGGACCAAGAATTCGCGATCGAGAAATCCCTTCTTCCTCACCGGGTGACTGTGCGGTATGCAATGTCGAGTCACGGAATAATCGCTGCAGTATTGCTTCATGACACGGTGGCTACCGAACGGTACGTGAAGGTTTTGGAAGATGATTTCATCCCTATTATCCAAAGTGACCCTTATTTCGACAAGATGTGGTTCATGCAAGAAGGAGCTTGACCCCATCGAAGCAGGACAGTATTTGATGTCCTGGAGGAGCACTTTAGGGACCGCATTCTAGCTCTGGGGTATCTAAAGGCCACTGGCATGGGCCTCGATTGGGCGCCATATTCTCCGGATCTGATCGTATGTGACTCTGTTTTGTGGGGCTATATTAAAGGCAAGGTATACAGCAATAACCTCAAAACCTTTACTGGAAACAGCCATTCAATAGGTCACCAGCAGCATCGATGTTCCGACACGTCAGCGGGTCCTACAGAATTTCTCTATTCGTCTGCGCCACATCATCACGAATGATGGCAGGCACACCGAACATGTCACTGTCTATAGTGACGTTTACGTGTTGAATAAAGCGTGTACTCACCGTAGTTTGTAACTAATGTACGTTTTTTTCATCATCATAATCATCATCAGTGTTCTGCCAAAAGGCAGGTTTTTTTTCATGTAGTTCAATAAATGTCTCCTTGAATGTTTGAGCTGTGCGAATGCGGACAAAGCCACAGGTGGAAAGCACATCTCAAACCCCTCAACGATTTCAACCAAATTTGGTACACATTGTAGTTACGATCTGGAAAGAGATACTGTGGGGTTAAGAACCACCAGCCCCCTACTGGGGTGGGGGTGGTAACATGGAGAAACAAGAGGGAGAGGAGGAGATGGACAGATAGAGAGGGAAATGGGGTGGGGTGGTAACATGGAGAAACAAGAGGGAGAGGAGGAGATGAACAGACAGAGAGGAAGAGAGACCCAGGAAGGGGGGGGGAGAGGACAGTGAGAGGGGGGAAGAGGACTTGAACAGAAGGAGTGGAGGAGGAAAAAGACAGTGAAAGGGAAGAGGAGGAGATGGACAGGAAGCGAGGAGAGAAAGGAAAGAGGCAGAGATGGAGAATGAGAAAGGCGAAGAGGACATGAGCTGAGGGAGTGGAGGAAGAAAAGGACAGTGAAAGGGAAGAGGAGTAGATGGACAGGAAGAGAGGAGAGAAAAGAGATGGTAAGAGAGTGGGGTCAGGAGGAGATGGGCAGAGAAAGTGGGTGGAGAAGATTGACATGGAGGGGAAAGAAGAAGATTGACAGAGAGAAACGGAAGGATGAGATGGACTAATACAAGAATGGAATAAATACAGACCCGGTAATTTTTTATAAATAACTGTTTATGTGCGGGTAACACCGCAGGGCGCACCTTTTGATTTTCAGAAATTTTCGTAGAAAGTGCTCCTGGTTATCTTTAAGCACTACCGGTCCTTGTGATTTAACTGATCACTGCATCAGCGTCAGTGGCAGCAACATGGCGGTGCGCAAGGTCGGTAAGACTTGGGATCGCGGGCTTCTCTCGGCAGCCGCCGGCAGCCGGGTCGCCTTATCTCGCTATCGGCGAGAGCCGGCGCGGCGGTGCATACCGCTGCGTTATTCATGGCCGTGTACCGCGGCTCTGCACGGCGCGCCGCGGCGCGGCTAAAGGTCGCGCCCGTGCAAACACTCGAGCGCGCCCCAGAGCAGGGCACACCGCCGAACTGTGTAACCCGGGCTCCGTCGCTCGGCGCGCCCACAGTAGGGAGCTGGGCTCTAGTCACAGGAACAGGCGCTGCGTAGCTTCACACAGCTCTGGCTCAGGGGTACCGGCAGCCGGTACCGCTGCAAGGTATGACGTCTCGAATTCAGACTGCGTAAGGCCTGGTCAGATTACAGGCTTCGCTATTTTTCGAACAACGAGCCGAGCATTTGCCTAAAGTGATTTAGAGACGGACTCGGGGAGTTCCAGTCCCTCTCCCGCATAATAGTGTTAGGAAAAAAGCGGACAAATGCGGGTACGAGTTGCGCTCTGCGGATTCTGAGCGAACCTAACCGCTACGCTTCCGACAACATGCGCGCCTAATACGTCCCAAAATGTCGCGCATGAAAACGGGATTTTCCAAAGCCCAAGTGATAGAAAGGTAGGGTCAACTGTTTTGCAGAGCCCTTCGGCTGGGCACTATTTGCATATCCGACAGAAGGATCGTCTTATTTTCACTATCCTACAGTACAGGTACGAAGTATGATTATTACACACTTGCTATACCTTAGGCAAATGGAGCAAATCGGTTGGCTCTTTTCGTATTAGATGCGTCCTTAAGCAGCATAAGGAGGCAGCACTAGTTCATGGGCGCTTCCTCGAAAAACCTCACAAAAGGGTTTCTTTATTGTATGAAATTTATCCATAGTGGATGCTGTCGAACTCCGTGACTGTTCCTTCATCGGGTGTAGAAAAATATCCGCTACCAGTCACAATAAAAGGTTATTTATTTGTCACACGACCGGTTTCGGGCTTGCGCCCATCCTCAGGTGTTTATACATTTATTTACATGTTTCTACTGTTGGAGATCACTGTATAAATACAAAAAATTATTTGCTGGTGACTACACAGATACAAGTGGGACAATTGTAAGTGGTAAGGCAGCATTTTACGAAAATATGTCTGTACTTACATAAAGATGAAGCACCATTATTGCAGTTACGCTGTGGTGACAGTTTTGCCACTTAGTTACACGCTTATAGTCATTTTCACGAGCATATTTCAGTTTTCCCAAGCATAGCTTCATATTTCACTATTATGAGGTGCACTCGTGAAATACACTATGTTTACATACAAACATGTGGGCTGTGGTCAAAGAACTTAGATGTAGCAGATGTAAAGATGTTGCTCATACAGAAAATTGTAGGTTATGGTCAGAGAACTTAGCCACAGGAAGTGCAAGGGTGTTGCATATATAGAAATTTAAAAAGCTATTCTAGACTGTGACATTTTTTGATACACATTTTGAAATTTTTGGATTCAAATTTTTGTTGGAGAACTTAGATCTAGGAAGTACAATGGTGTTATATATATATATGAAATTACTCAAAGCTATTACAAATTAAAAATGACAGTTAGAACCGTTTTGAGCCACACTGTTGTCAGAGAACTTAGATCTAGGAGGTACAATAATGTTACACACATGAAATTTTGAAAGCTATTACACATTATACAATGACAGTTACAGCTTGGGTTTATAATATGACTATTACAAATTACGATAATGACACTTGGACTGTTGTATGACTGCTACATCGAATTTCCATAGAATATTACTTTGTTATTATATCAGAGGATAATTAGTTTCTGTTTTTGGATATTTCATGAAATATGTGAAGATAGGATTTGTTTGCAAGCTCCACTTGTTCGTTAAGAATAAGGTCTGGTGAGTTAGAGCTGTGGATATAAATTTCTAGCTCTTCAAGCAGATTCATTTTCTTTCGTTTGTTCACAGTGTGTAGTATTTATAGATTTTCTGTTAAGGCTCTGGCTGAGTGACCATGGTCTTTTAGGTGCATTGCAAAGGTGGATTTATCAAAATTATTTAGCCGGAAGGTATCCATATGCTCACGGTATCTTATAGTGAAACTCCTTCCAGTTTGGCCTGTGTAGAACTGTGGGAAATTGTCACATAAAAGTTTGTAAATACCTGATTTGTGGTGGCATTGGTTGTTTGTCTTACTGTTGTGGATAATGCGCTGTTGTAGCTTGTTGTTAGTGCTGAAAGGAATTTGAATACCATCGCCAGCGGTCCAAAACCCAGCCGAGGATTTCAAGGCGGCTATGTACAGAAAATGGCTGGAATTTACACGATATATTCCTAAGATCCTGATCTCGAACAAATTCGAAAACTTTTTTTTTATCCGTTTCCAACAAACAGAGATTCAAAGTTACCCTATTTCTACTCTTAAAATCCGGTAGGCGTGAAAGCTAAATAATAAATAACGGCAGAAAATTGCTCAGATTTTAATAGTATAATATCTAAGCATTTACCTAGAAGACCCATCTCCCCATTTTCAAAAATCTTTATCCGTTATCGACAAACACCCCAAAACCCTGGCACGGGTTCCGAGACGGCCATACACAACAAACGGATGTAATTTTTAAGATGAATTCCTTACGTTCCGCTCTCGAACTACTGTGGAAATGCTCTTCATATCTTTACCTTTTTCCGAAATACAGAGGTACACGTAAAATACGCACGTAAAGTCCGATGCGACGCGAAAACGTAGTTTATAAAGTGACGTAGCAAGGAGAAATATCCTGTGAAGTTTCTTCATTGTCATATGGGAACCTGATGTAATAGTACTGTAACACACGCAAAAAAATTTTAAACCTGAAATCTGGTCTGAGGTGTAAAATTAGTTCAGCGTTATTCCAATTTGACATAAGTAGACTATCTAATTTTTTTATATGACTCACATGCCCTGCTGCTGCAGGGAAAAGAAGGGAACCAGGGGACACATGCTCCTATCGGAACACAAAAATGCGAATATGTTCCTGTTTATTTAAAAGACTGACTGAAAAGTGGGGTACCAGCTGCTTCAATATACCTTCCTCAGGACCTTTAAAAAATTTCCCAAAAATTTTGGCATGCGTACATATTCCCGCTTCTTTATGCTGAGAGAGAAGAAAGTGGCAGTGGCAAAGGGATGGAAAAGTATTAAATACCGGACGCAGTAGACAGTGGCTGTGTTATAGAAAGAGTGAAGGAGAGAATGACACTGTGAAAGAAAGACACGATCGCTGTGGCAGTGGAACATAATTGACAATGAGAGTACGGCGATAGAAAGAGACTGAACGAGACAGTGCCAGGAGGGGGTGGGGGAGTGGGGTGGTTGGGGAGGAATGAAGGGAAAGAGAATGTGGGAGTGGATGAGAGCCAGTGATAATGAGTGACGGAGTATATGACAGTCATAACGAGAAAGAGAGAGAGAGAGTCAGTGGGAAGAGACAGCATCAGTGGGAATGAAGGAATGATATGTTAGTGGCAAGGGAGACCAAGAGGGAGACAGTGGATAGTGGCAGTGAGAGGATCGATCGCAGGGGACTGTGGCTGTGACAGGGACACAATGACGGAGAGACGCAAAGAGCTAATGACAATGAGTTGGGCTGAATGAGTGAGTGGGAAATACCAGGCTGTGAGTGAGTTAGAGCAGTTTGTGCGAGTTTGAGGTGAGTAGCATGTTAAATTAAAAGAATCGCGAATATGTTCGCATGCCAAAATTTTTGGGAAAATTTTTAAAGGTGCGGAGGAATGTAGAATGAGGCAGCCTGTACCCCACTTTTCAGTCAGAGTCTTTTGAATAATCAGGAAGATATTTGCATTTTTTGTGTTCCGACAGGAGCATTTTTCTGCTGCTTGCATAAATAGAGAATACCAAAATTCCAAAATCAAACGGTGTTATTGTTGTGTTGGCAGAAGAGCCAACACCGTGTTACTAGAGGAGGCCGAAATGCACGCGTTTTAGCTCACGCAGGCTGGCGTGAGGAGGGAAGAACTATACTGGCGTGAGGTCTGGAACATGACAAGGAATTAGAATTCAGAAAGCGGACATAATTAGTTTGATACTTAACTTTAATCCATTAATGATGAACGTCGCTCTTGGCGGTACATGATTCACAATATTATCTGTTCAGAATTCATTCTAATTACTGAATATGGCGCCTTGCTAGGTCGTAGCAAATGACGTAGCTGAAGGCTATGCTAAACTGTCGTCTCTGCAAATGAGAGCGTATGTATACAGTGAACCATCGCTAGCAAAGTCGGCTGTACAACTGGGGCGAGTGCTTGAGAGTCTTTCTAGACTAGACCTGCCGTGTGGCGGCGCTCGGTCTGCAATCACTGATAGTGGCGACACGCGGGTCCGACGCATACTAACGGACCGCGGCCGATTTAAAGGCTACCACCCAACAAGTGTGGTGTCTGGCGGTGACACCACAGTTATACTAATGGGGGATTTTAATGCACAAATAGGGAGGCAAAAATCGTTTCAAAAAATAGTAGGATATTATGCAACCCATAAAAGAACAAACAAAAGTGGCAAAAGACTAATCAGTCTTCGTAGAACATTTCAGTTGAAGGTAATGTCAACCTTCTTCAAAACATTACCAAGAAAGGCAAAAATATGGATCTCACCGAAGCCAATGCTAGGGGATTCAAACGTGATCGCGATAATTGATCTCGAAAACTCACATCGAGCATCATTGGTGAAAAACATTGACCTTGTATGCTGATTTCACTTACATTTTCCAGGTCTCGTATGCGTATATGACCAGCGGTGGACACACAACAGTAGCGAGTGTAACTCGTGATATCACTAGGTTATATCTCGGGTAAGAACAGCAAACTATGGATAGCTAGCAGTAATAACATCAGGGTAGAGCCTAGGTAAAGGCAAGGCGTAAAATAAAACGTTGGTATAGTACAACTACCTATCACTAAATGGTGCTACAAATCTGAAAGATTGAAAGACGTAAACAACACCGAAGGTAAAAATCAAAAGAAGTGATATAAATTGATCTGTTCAACCATTCCGATTAGGATTTTCGGTGGTTTTCCTTCTGTTGCAAGGCGAATGCCGGAACGCGAAATTCCACCAACCATTAGCGGAAAGAGAAAAGAAGGAATAAGTCCAAATAATTTCCCCGCCTGAAAAAGTGTGCCAGCATGCTCAGCAGTAGGAGCCCCTGCTTCATGGTTGGTCTGGTAATTTTTTTTAAAAAAAACTGTAGAATCTAATTACCATATCCGTCACATTCGCGGAAAGACTGCTAAACCTTTCCCAATCTGCTGCTGATGTCTGCATCTACGTTTCGCTTAATTGCAGACAAGGCTGCGGAGCTATGAAAATCGGTCAACATCTTTTATTGTCTTGTTGTGCCTTCCACTGCAGTTTGACCAAATACATTTACACTTTTTATGCATATTGTGTTTGTCTTATTACCATTTGTTTGTAGTTCAACAGATTTTATCATTCCATCCAAATTAATTGTAGTTAGTGATAACCATAAAAACGATGTCATTAGTCCGCAGCTCGTGGTCGTGGGGTAGCGTTCTCGCTTCCCACGCCCGGGTTCCCGGGTTCGATTCCCGGCGGGGTCAGGGATTTTCTCTGCCTCGTGATGACTGGGTGTTGTGTGATGTCCTTAGGTTAGTTAGGTTTAAGTAGTTCTAAGTTCTAGGGCACTGATGACCATTGATGTTAAGTCCCATAGTGCTCAGAGCCATTTGAACCATTTTTTTTTTCGATGCCATTAAAAATGCAGATGTGAGAGGGAGACTGCGTATTCCAACGCACAGCCATGTTGGAGCTGTCCATAGTTTTTCAGATTTTCGGACTAAGATGAAAAAGAAATGTGATGAATAGCATCCTTGTCTTACGTCTGTTACAACACTGCAGAAATGGTTGTCCCCATCTTCTGTTCTGACACATCAACTCGAGCGCATATGCAAGTTTCTGAAGACATCAATGAAGAAAGGAAGATTAGTGTTTAACGTTCCATCGAAAATGAGGTCGTTAGAGATGGAGCACAAGCTCGGATTGTGTCAAGTATGGGAAGGGAAACCTGCCGTGCTCTTTCAAATGAACCGTTCCGGAAGGTACCTGGAGCGATTTGAGGAAATAGCGGAAAACTTTAATCTGGAAGACCGTACGGGGATCTGAACCGTCGTCCTCCCGAATACGAGACCAGTGCGCTGAGAAATGCGCCACCTCGCTCGGTAAAATTAACAAGGTGGTTGGGAATTCCGTACAGGCTTTCGATGTTCCACAATGATTATCGGTATATACTGTCAGGAACTTACGTTTAGCTATCTACATAAATATTCCTTTTACTTATTATTATTTTGTAAATTACAGAGGAAAACACTGTGAGGGTTCCACTTTTACGTGGAGCGTGATTTTGTAACATATCTCATGAAAAATTACGTGAAATGGTTGTCACATGTAGAAGAAATTGTATCTTTGACACCACTGAACCAAAGATGTTGCCTGAGTGGCAGAATCGATTGTAAGTAGGAGCGCGAGGAGCGGAGTAGCAGTTGCCGTTGCACTCTGTTACAAGTAGGATGTGAGGCTTGAAGCTAGTGGCTAGCTGTGAGAATTTAGTTGTTGGTCTATGGACGCAGCGTAATACAGTTTTTTTTTTTTAAAAATGACGTGATGAATGATATTGTTTGTGCTCACACAGAGCCAGTAAATGTTAGCTCGTAATTATTTCTATCAAAAGTATGTATTATTAATTTGTAAGGCTACAAGATTATCAAGATTTGAAGTAATACTGATCGTTAACAAATACTGACCATTGTTCATCGCAATCAGAGAAGAGTAATGAACTGATACTGTAACTCAAAGGGAAAGCAACCCGAACAAGTTTGTAAGGGGATGAAATTTTGTATATTTAATTTTAAGTAAGCAGCAACGCAATATGTGGATTTCGCTGCATTTTACATTACTTACCCTTGAATGTAGGAACCAAGTATTTTCCATCAGATTTAATGTATAAGTTGATTAGGTATACCCGATTTGTAATATATTTTGTGTGTTTCGTAATCGTGAAACAGAGAAGTCAAATTTTGGAACCTATTTTGTCAAACGATTTCATGCCCCATGTAACAATCCAAGTGTTTTTAATTACGACAATAAGTGAAAATTGTAGAACAGTGAAGATTTTGAGGTTAATGTAAAATGTTTCTTATCAGATTTTGTGAACGTGAAACTTTATTTTGAACACAATTTTCAAACTGAAGCATTCGGTTTTAGCATCTCCCCTTGTCGGTACTCTTTCTCCTCCATGTCGTGTTTATTTAACTCCAATGAATATTTTGCTAAAAGAAATCAGTTTTCAATCAGAATCAGAAAAATACACTACTGGCCATTAAAATTGCTACACCTCGAAGATGACATGCTACAGACGCGAAATTTAACCGACGGGAAGAAGATGCTGTGATATGCAAATGATTAGCTTTTCAGAGCATTCACACAAGGTTGGCTCCGGTGGCGACACCTACATCTTGCTAACATCAGAAAAGTTTCCAACCGATTTCTCATACACAAACAGCAGTTGACCGGCGTTACCGGGTGAAACGTTGTTGTGATGCCTCGTGTAAGGAGGAGAAATGCGTACCATCACGTTTCCGACTTTGAAAAAGGTCGGATTGTAGTCTATCGCGATTGCGGTTTATCGTATCGCGACATTGCCGCTCGCGTTGGTCGAGATTCAATTACTGTTAGCAGAATATGGAATCAGTGGGTTCAGGAGGGTAATACGGAACGCCGTCCTGGGTCCCAACGGCCTCGTATCACTAGCAGTCGAGATGACAGGCATCTTATCCGCATGGCTGTAACGGTTCGTGCAGCCACGTCTCGATCCCTGAGTCAACAGATATGGACGTTTGCAAGACAACAACCATCTGCACGAACAGTTCGACGACGTTTGCAGCAGCACGGACTATCAGCTCGGAGACCATGGCTGCGGTTACCCTTGACGCTGCATCACAGACAGGAGCGCCTGCGATGGTGTTCTCAACGACGAACCTGGGTGCACGAATGGCAAAGCGTCATTTTTTCGGATGAATCCAGTTTCTGTTTACAGCATCATGATGGTCGCATCCGTGTTTGGCTACATCGCGGTGAACGCACATTGAAAGCGTGTATTCGTCATCTCCATACTGGCGTATCACCTGGCGTGATGGTATGGGGTGTCATTGGTTACACGTCTCGGTCACCTCTTGTTCGCACTGACGGCACTTTGAACAGTGGACGTTACATTTCAGATGTGTTACGACCCGTGGCTCTACCCTTCATTCGATCCCTGCGAAGCCCTACATTTCAGCAGGATAATGCACGACCGCATATTGCAGGTCCTGTACGGGCCGTTCTGTCTACAGAAAATGTTCGACTGCCGCCCTGGCCAACACATTCTCCAGATCTCTCACCAATTGAAAACATCTGGTCAATGGTAGCCGAGCAACTGGCTCGTCACAATACGCCAGTCACTACCCTTGATGAACTGCGGTATCTTGTTGAAGCTGCATCGGCGGGTGTACCTGTACACACCATCCAAGCTCTGTTTGACTCAATGCCCAGGCGTATCAAGGCCGTTATTACGGCCAGAGGTGGTTTGTTCTGGGTACTGATTTCTCAGGATCTATGCACCCAAATTGCGTGAAAATATAGTATAATATATTTGTCCAATGAATACCCGTTTATCATCTGCATTTCTTCTTGGTGTAGCAATTTTAATGACCAGTAGTGTATTAATGTGCCAGAAACGGAAAAGCTTGTAACAGTTTCAGTGCGAGCAACATTACACAGTTTTTAAAGAACGTTACAATACCTTATCCGAAGCAACGTGTAGGTCAGTGGGAAAGGAGACATTGAGAGGCCTACAGTCCTGAAACGTAACAGATCAGACACGGTGCAGGTTGAAAACAACCCGACCGCGCAGGGTCGTCGGCCGGAGCTGCCCGCAGACGTTTCCACACACGCAGCCGGGCGGCGCACCGGCGCCGCGACGCTGTCCAGGCTGCGGCGCCGTCGCCGACGCCGAGCGACGCCCACGCGTCGGCGCGACCCGCCGGCGCCGGCCCGGCCTCGCTGCCGCTCCCCCGCCCCCCCTTCCATTCCCCCTCCCCCCACGCCTCCCTCGCTGGCCACGCGGCCCAGCTCAGCCCCGCCGCCGCCCCATAATTCTGCCCCAGCCACCCCTTCCACTTTTTATCTCGCGGGATGGCCGGCCAAACAGTCTGGGAGACGCGAGATGTGGCTCCCCCAGCGGCTGGAGAAAGAGCGTCGCGCTCTCTTACTGCTGGGAGACCGGCCCACGCAGACCGACGTACTCACCGAGCTGGGCCTGTCCGCAGCTCGTGGTCTTGCGGTAGCGTCCTCGCTTCACGCGCACGGGGTCCCGGGTTCGATTCCCGGCGGGGTCAGGGATTTTCTCTGCTTCGAGATTACTGGGTGTTGTGTGTCTTTCATCAACATTTCATCATCATTGACTCGCAAGTGCCGGGCGGGGTGGCCGAGTGGTTCTAGGCGCTACAGTCTGGAACCGCGCGACCGCTACGGTCGCAGGTTCGAATCCTGCCTCGGGCATGGATGTGTGTGCGATGTCCTTAGGTTAGTTAGGTTAGGTTAGTTAGGTAGGGGACTGATGACCTCAGAAGTTAAGTCGCATAGTGCTCAGAGCCATTTGAACCATTTGACTCGCACGTCTCCGAAGGGGCGTCAGCTAAAAAGGATTTGCACTTTCGGCGGCCAAACACCCCGCATGGGGGCCAACAATGCCGTACGATCATTTCATTTCACCGAGCTGTGCCGCTGCTGGGATCGTAGATAGCTGCCAGGAATAAAGGCAATCGATTCGTCTACCATTGTGCTCGACGATCCACATTTCGGTGTGCGATGAAAGGTACATTTGGTACCACTGCCGCTCACTCCCTGCCCTTTGATAAGGATAGAAGCTAAAGTAATGATTTAAAATTTGTGCCACGCCTGGGATATTTGTACCCTGAGGCCTAGGCAGGATTTTCCCATTACGTACAAAAGCTGGGGTGCCAGTCCAGTGTTGGTGAGCCTTTCCAGTACTGACGACTTCAAAAGGACAAAATGGGCTGAAGGTGTGAAGTTTCTGCTAGAGTTGTTCGTGCAGCTATGACAACCATAATGCTACGATAAGCCGACACGGTAGCTCAGCGTCTTCGGTCAGAGGGTTAGCTGCCCTCTGTAATAAAAAAAACTTAGTTAATCGATCAACAACGAACTCAAATAAGGGTGTCTTACGACGTCAGCCCCGAACAAATGCAACGAACGGAAGCGAACAAACATGAGATTTGAAAAAAAGGAGAAGGTATGGTGTAGTTATTAGCACATCTGCCTAGTAACCCAGAGACCAGGGTTCAAGTTCCGTCCGTCACACAGATTTCAATTCATTACTTCAGCTTCTATCCTGATCGAAGATAAAGCTAACATTTATATGTCTCCCGGAAAATTTAATTCCGGCAGATAAATGGAGCCCCTTTTCCGCTTCACTCGTGAATGGCGCGTGCTAAGAACAGCTGTTGGTACAGAACCGTGTACATTGGCGATAAAAGTTGCATGTTGTTGACAATGATGAAAGGCAACTTTGCTGCCACACGAATTGCTGATACATGTTATTAACATGTGTTACGAACCTTCCCAAGAACGCCCCGAGGAGCGCGTGAGTACCCACGCAAGGCCGGAAACAAAGGATGAGTCGAGAAGTAATAGTGAAAATTAAATCAGATGAAAGATTCGGGATCTTTAAATGAGGAACAAAACGCTGCTCTATCAGAAATTCGCTTATCAGTTTTATTTCGAATTAAGATTCAACCCCGAATTTAAGCATCCAAATAATTACGGAAAAGAAATAAACCTTACCATAATAGATCCATTCGTGCCGCGCGGGATTAGCCGAGCGGTCTCAGGCGCTGCAGTCGTAGACTGTGCGGCTGGTCCCGGCGGATGTTAGAGTCCTCCCGCGGGCATGGGTGTGTGTGTTTGTCCGTAGGATAATTTAGGTTATGTAGTGTGTACGCTTAGAGACTGATGACCTTAGCAGTTAAGTCCCATAAGATTAAAAAAAAAAAAAAAAAAAAAAGGAAGCTCGGCGTACAGAGCAACCGCAGTCTGTAAACAGATTTCGGCTGCCGTCATTCTGAAAGCTGTTAATAATTCGTTCCGTATGGCAGCTGCTGTTAAAAACGATTCAAGTTTAAACGGAGCATTATCTTGGTCTTGAGACGTGCACGAATACAGGAAAGCACCCCGTTCCAACGGCCGAGTTTGCGCTAGGTTAGGAAATCTGTGGGGTAAAAAGAAAGTCGCGAGTTCTATGGCCCAGCAGGCGACAGCTAGCCACTTGACCACCCGACAAGTTGGCACCGGAAATATTTTATTCGTTTTGTCCAGTAGCGACTGCCCTCGGTCAAGAGAAACCTTGTTCGGTACTAATTTCAGAAAATATCTGTGTGTTTATTTTCGGAGTCGCGAATCTTTTACTTACCAGTGTTAGGATTACTACAACCTTACTCTAGAATCCATTCAAATCACAACTGTGTGATACTGGGTAGAAAATTAATATGACATCCCGAAGGCCTATCAATATTTACCTCACCCACTATCTGGAGCAAGCTCTTTTCATTCAGACCTCCTGGCATACGAGAGTTGTATGTCAGTTTAGGCGAGTCAGAACAGTGTACAACACCGGCCACTTTTGCCCAGCAGTGCTTGTGGCAATACATTTCCGGGCCAGAAGTGTTTAAAAGGCGTAACACTACTGCTAGAAAATGGACGGACGAAGCCTAATGGAAGTGTTTTGCATCACACAAAGAATGAAGTTGGAAATAACAACATAAATCGGACTTTGTGGATCAGATCTTTTTTAAGTAAGCGAAATAATTCAGAAAATTTAACCCTTGAATTGATGCTGTTTACATACCTGTTCCATAGTTTTACCAGAACGTCGAAACACGATTTCGATTCTCTCGTGCGAGCAATTTGTCCGCGAAATGCTAAAACCGGGAGAGCGTATACCAGTTACAAATCGATTAGCGATCACGTTTTTACCTACTGGTTATCCGTACAGAATTTTCATGTACTTCTTGAAAGTTCGCTAGTCATAGTAAACTTTACCGAAGTATGCAATGCTTTGGGTGAAGAACTGTACGGTTTCATTAAATCAAGTTTGAAATAACAATACTTTATTTTTATTTTATTTTTGATCATCAACGCACTCAGATGTTTACATTATGTGTTCTTACTTCAGGTATGTCTCGAGATAGCGTAAAACGCACGGCATCAAATGCGAACAATGCGGATGAAGACCACGTGCTCTTCCACTCTCCCCACGCAGCTTTTTTGCGCCGTGGTTTGAAGACTTCGCAATCTTTTTGTATGCTCCATCAAGCGCGATCCCGAACTCATCGGCAACACTTTATTAGCTTATTTTTGTCGGACTGCGGTCTTTGTATATAGTAATTCCGACCTCTCCTAGGTCTGGTTGTAGATGAATCCCATTTCTAAAATTATTTGTTCTGTCGTTTGTGCACTTCTCCATTGCCGTACACAACAAATTTACGACAGCAAACAACTACAAAACATGTAGGTATGTGTATGCGTGCAAATGTTCGAAGAAAAGCGAAACGACGTTGTTTTCGCGCAGACACGTGTCTGCAGCGCTATCGGTGAGAAAAGTAAGAAACTAAGGTGAGAGCGAGAGGGAAGCATTTACAGACAAGGACAGCATAGATATTGCACTACAGTACGAAAGATTCTCCACCATTGGTGGACAACAACGGCAACCACTCGGCAGTACGCCGGAAAATACCTGCAGTAGCCTGCAACATCAACACTATTGCCCAAACAGACCGAAAAATTGCCGTCCATTACAGCCACGTTGCAGCAATGTTGACAGCAACGCTAGTGAGACGCAATATTGCCGTAAAATATGCCCCGTCTAAACGCATCATAAGGCTCCGTATCAGCTCGAGTTCGTCCAAAATTCACATCATGATCATATTGCGAGATGGATGTCGTAGAAAATAATACAGTGCCAGAAAAAAATGTTGAGCACCCAAAAGACGCGGTCGGATTTCAGTGTAACTTCGTACAAGTAAAGACCAACAGCGCGTATGTAAGTAATAAGAGTCGCAGTTCTCTGTGACAGAACAGCCATCAGAACGTATTATTGTTTGTGTTTAGTGTTGTTAACAGGGCTGATAGGCTACACACTGAAGCTCCAGAGGAACTAGTATAGGCGTACGTATTCAAATACAATACAGAAATATGTGAAGAGGAGAAGATGGCGCTGCGGTCGGCAACGCCTATATAAGACAAGAAGTGTCTAGCGCAGTTGTTACATCTGCTACACCGGCAGGTTATCAAGATTTAATCGGCGCACGAGTGATGGGACACTGCAGCTCTGAGGTACTGGTGAAGAGGAGATTTTCCTGTACTACCATTTCACGAGAGTACCGTGAATATCAGAAATCCAATAAAACATCAAATCTCCGACATCGCTGCGGCGGGAAAGAAATCCTGCAAGAACGGGAGCAACGACGATTGAAGAGAAGAGAATCGTTCAACGTGATTTGCAACCCTTGCTGCAGATTTCAATGTTGGGCCATCAACAAGTGTCAGGTGCGAACCATTCAATAAAAGATGATCGATATGGGCTTTCGGAGCCGAGCACCCACTCGTGTACCCTTGATGACTGCGCGACACAAAGTTTTACGCCTTGCCTGGGCCAGTCAACACTGATTTTGGAATGTTGATAACTGGAAACATGTTGCCTGGTCGGACGAGTCTCGTTAAAAGTTGTATCGATCAGACAGCCTCATGAATCCATGGACTCTGCATGTCAGCAGGCGATTGTTCAAACTGGTGGGACTATGTAATGGTGTGAGGCGTGTGGAGTTGGACTGATAAGGGATCCCTGATACGTCTAGATGCGACTCTGACAGGTGACCCGTACGTGAGCATCCTATCTGATCACGTGTATCCATTGTGCATTCCGACGGACTTGGGCAATTCCAGCAGGACAATGCGACACCCTAAACATCCAGAATTGCTACAGATTGGCTGCAGGAACAATCTTCTGAGTTTAAACACTTCCGCTAGGCCATCGGACTCCCCAGTGATGAACATTATTGAGCATATCTGGGATGCATTGCAACGTGCTGTTGAGAAGAGATCTGGACCCCGTCGTACTCTTTTTATGGACAGCCCCGGAGGATCTATGATGTCAGTTCCTTCCAGCACTACTCCAGACATTAGTCGAGTCCATGCTACGTCGCGTTGCGGCAGTTCTGCGTGCTCGCGGGTGCCCTACACGATATTAAGCATGTGCACCAGTTTCTTTGGCTCTCCAGTGTACAAGGGGCTGTCAGTTGTTGAGTGACAGCGTGAAGAACACGGAGGACAACGTGATACCCCCTGACAGAGTTTGAAAGTGGTCTCATTGCGGGTGTAGATTTGCCCCGCTGGTCGAATGGTACAATTACCAGACTTGTGGGGCATTCGGATGTGACAGTGGCCCAGTGATGGACTGCGTGGGAAGGTGAGGGTAGGCATAACCGTCGTCCGCTTTCCGGTCGACAACGTCTGACCATCAAGAAGGACGGTCATCGTATTGTGCATGTAGCATATCGCACCCCTTCACATATGTGCCTGTTATTCGAGAATTTGCAATGGATTCCCTCCAGCATTCTGTGTCGCCCTGCACCATTAATCGTGGACTAGCAGCAACCAGACTAGGAAATTATTGTCCCACGTGGAAACTGGAATGGCGTCGCATCGTGTTCAGCGATGTATCGCGGCTCTGCGCTGTCCCCGCGACCATCGTCGATGAATAGTGTGGCGAACTGAAGAGAGGTTTCTTTCTTAAGATGTTTTGGAGAGGCACAACGGTGTCTCTTCTGGCATGATGCTGTGCGCAGTCGTCGGTTATGACTTTAGGTCACGGCTGGTAGTGATTGAGGGAATTTCGACAGCACAATGGTACGTGACAGACATCCTGCGTCTCATGCAAGAGTCTCGCGGTGCAATTTTTCAACAGGACAGTGCTCGTCCATACACGGAACGTGTCTCTGTGAACTGTCTGCGTGGTGCTGAGGCACTCCCAAGGCCAGGAAGATCCCCTGATCTGTCCCCAATAGAAAATGTGTGAAACCCGCTCGAACGTCAAACCCGACCCACTGCGTTGCCTCAGCAGATGATACAACCGCTTTATGACACTCTTCCCAATTCCCAACCGAATTATTGCAAGCATCCAGGCCAGAGGTAGCACACTGAGAAGTGGCCTCATACTGACAAGTTATTTTACTCGATTATGTAACCACTGAAATAGCATCACATACCCTCGGAACCCGTGAAGTTCCATTTGGTTTCCTCCTCCCCTCCAGGATGCGTCAACTTTTTTGTCAGCCATCGTATGTTGCCTGACTCCTCTTCTGACGTACGCTTTTGGAATTTTATCAGTATGCACAAGCCCTCCCTTGTAGCGTCTGGCGTTGTGGGTACAATGTTGCCATATACACTACTGGCCATTAAAATTCCTGCACCAAGAAGAAAGGCAGACGATAAACGGGTATTCATTGGACAAATATACGAGGTGCATTCAAGTTCTAAGGCCTCCGATTTTTTTTTCTAATTAACCACTCACCCGAAATCGATGTAACTGGCGTTACTTCTCGACGTAATCGCCCTGCAGACGTACACATATTTCACAATGCTGACGCCATGATTCCATGGCAGCGGCGAAGGCTTCTTTAGGAGTCTGTTTTGACCACTGGAAAATCGCTGAGGCAATAGCAGCACGGCTGGTGAATGTGCGGCCACGGAGAGTGTCTTTCATTGTTGGAAAAAGCCAAAAGTCACTAGGAGCCAGGTCAGGTGAGTAGGGAGCATGAGGAATCACTTCAAAGTTGTTATTACGAAGAAACTGTTGCGTAACGTTAGCTCGATGTGCGGGTGCATTGTCTTGGTGAAACACCACACGCGCAGCCCTTCCCAGACGTTTTTGTTGCAGTGCAGGAAGGAATTTGTTCTTCAAAACATTTTCGTAGGATGCACCTGTTACCGTAGTGCCCTTTGGAACGCAATGGGTAAGGATTAAGCCCTCGCTGTCCCAGAACATGGACACCATCATTTTTTCAGCACTGGCGGTTACCCGAAATTTTTTTGGTGGCGGTGAATCTGTGTGCTTCCATTGAGCTGACTGGCGCTTTGTTTCTGGATTGAAAAATGGCATCCACGTCTCATCCATTGTCACAACCGACGAAAAGAAAGTCCCACTCATGCTGTCGTTGCGTGTCAACATTGCTTGGCAACATGCCACATGGGCAGCCATGTGGTCGTCCGTCAGCATTCGTGGCACCCATCTGGATGACAGTTTTCGCATTTTCAGGTCGTCATGAAGGATTGTGTGCACAGCACCGACAGAAATGCCAACTCTGGAGGCGATCTGTTCAACAGTCATTCGGCGATCCCCCAAAACAGTTCTCTCCACTTTCTCGATCATGTCGTCAGACCGGCTTGTGCGAGCCCGAGGTTGTTCCGGTTTGTTGTCACACGAAGTTCTGCCTTCATTAAACTGTCGCACCCACGAACGCACTTTCGACACATCCACAACTCCATCACCACATGTCTCCTTCAACTGTCGATGAATTTCAATTGGTTTCACACCACGCAAATTCAGAAAACGAATGATTGCACGCTGTTCAAGTAAGGAAAACATCGCCATTTTAAGTATTTAAAACAGTTCTCATTCTCGCCGCTGGCGGTAAAATTCCATCTGCCGTACGGTGCTGCCATCTCTGGGACGTATTAACAATGAACGCGGTCTCATTTTAAAACAATGTGCATGTTTCTATCTCTTTCCAGTCCGGAGAAAAAAAATCGGAGGCCTTAGAACTCGAATGCACCTCGTGCTATAACTGACATGTGATTACATTTTCACGCAATTTGCGTGCGTAGATCCTGAGAAATCAGTACTCAGAACAACCGCCTCTGGCCGTAATGACGACCTTGATACGCCTGGGCATTGAGTCACACAGAGCTTGGATGGCGTGTACAGATACAGCTACCCATGCAGCTTCAACACGATACCACAATTCATCAAGAGTAGTGACTGGCGTATTGTGACGAGCCAGTTGCTCGGCCACCATTGACCAGACGTTTTCAATTGGTGAGAGATCTAGAGAATGTGCTGGCCAGGGCAGCAGTCGAACATTCTCTGTATCCAGAAAGGCCAGTGCAGGACCCGCAATACGCGGCCGTGCATTATTATCCTGCTGAAATGTAGGATTTCGCAGGGATGGAATGAAGGGTAGAGCCACGGGTCGTAACACATCTGAAATGTAACGTCCACTGTTCAAAGTGCCGTCAATGCGAAAAAGAGGTGACCGAGACGTGTAACCAATGACACCCCATACCATCACGCCAGGTGATACGCCAGTATTGCGATGACGAATACACGCTTCCAATGTGCGTTCACCGCGATGTAGCCAAACACGGATGCGACCATCATTATGCTGTAAACAGAACCTGGATTCATCCGAAAAACTGACTTTTGCCATTCGTGCACCCAGGTTCGTCGTCGAGTACACCATCGTAGGCGCTCCTGTCTGTGATGCAGCGTCAAGGGTAACCGCAGCCATGGTCTCCGAGTTGATAGTCCGTGCATCTGTTGACTCAGGGATCGAGACGTGGCTGCACGATCCGTTACAGCCATGCGGATAATAGGCCTGTCATCTCGACTGCTAGTGATACAAGGCCCTTGGGATCCAGCACGGCGTTCCGTATTACCCTCCTGAACCCACCGATTCCATATTCTGCGTACAGTCATTGGATCTCGACCAACGCGAGCGGCAATGTCGAGATACGATATGCCGCAATCACGATCGGCTACAATCCGACCTTTTTCAAAGTCGGAAACGTGACGGTACGCATTTCTCCTCCTTACACGAAGCATCACAACAACGTTTCACCAGACAACGCCGGTCAACTGCTGTTTGTGTATGAGAAATCGGTTGGAAACTTTCCTTATGTCAGCACGTTGTAGGTGTCGCCAATGGCGCCAACCTTGTGTGAATTCTCTGAAAAGCTAGTCATTTGCACATCACAGCATCTCCTTCTTGTCGGTTAAATTTCGCGTCTGTAGCCCGTCATCTTCGTGGTGTAGCAATTTTAATGGCCGGTAGTGTAGTATTATTAATTTCACCGGTCGAAAAAACTACCGTCATTAGTCTCGAAGCAGCTTCGTGTTGTTGTTTTATGCACTGAGTACGGTACTGGATGTGGGAAGAATCTGCGTGTAGTAAGTCCTGCCACAAAAACTTATGCGTGCCGAGTAGGTGACGTGGATACCGCCTGTGGCGCTTGGTGCCTTGGGCCGAGCGGTCCCAGCGAGACCTCGCTGTCGGTCGTGCCTCGCACTCGCGAGGACGAGAAGCTTAGAAACCTTGGACGACAGGGCTGCTTATAGTAGTGCATCCCGCAACACGCCTGGCAGCCATAAAATGCGTTTCTTCAACACGCCTTTTTTGCAGTTACGATCCAAGATTCACCGCTTCCGCGAAGAGAGTCGTCGTCCCAACGTCTTCAATGAATGCAACACAATACATCATTTAGATAGTAGGACAAATGTCTTCTGACTGACAATGTAAAACGATTACGGTCCTCCACTGTACACTGGATTGATGTACGAGGGTTGCCCGAAAAGTATTGCACCGCATTCTTTTTTCTCAGCCGAAAACGAATGCGAAACGTTGGTAGGTGTTATCTCAAGTCTCCGGAGTGAGCGCGCCAAGTTTCCGTCACTTTCGACAGATAGCGTGGCTGCAGGACAGTTTCAAAATGAGGTCTGTAGGTGGCGTACGGTACAAGCAACGTGCCGTCGTTGAATTTCTCACTGCAGGGAAAGAAACTGTGTGGAATATTCACATACGCTTGAGCAAAGTGTATGGAGCATCTGCTGTCGACAGAAGTACAGTTAGTCGCTGGGCACGGAGGGTGAGGTCATCAGAAGGCGGTTCGGCGGAGCTCCACTATTTGCAGCGGTCGAGGAGACCATCGACGGCTGTCGTACCCAGTATTTTGAAGGATCTGATGTTGTCATTCCACTTTTTTGGGGTGCCATTCGTGGAAGACATTTCGAGTACGACAAGGAGGTAGGTGATTCACACAGTGAAGCACTGGCTCCGCCACCTGGACGATGGTTGGTACCGACAGGGCATAAACGCCCTTCTTTCGCGCCGGAGGAAGCCCATAGAGCGGGATGGAGATTACGTGGAAAAACACAGTGTGTAGATAAAACACCATTCTTTCGTGTGTGTAATTCTCATTATGTTCAATAAAAATTTATCCAAGAATAAAAATGCGGTGGGTAACCCTCTTATCTTCGCCCACTGTAATAGTGTAAATATAACTGCGTCTCTCGTGTTCACTGCCACACAAATTTACCTGGTTTCTGCGGTAGGTAAGTGTCCTCGACGCGGACGTTGGATGTGAACACATCGTGTCGATGTTGTGGCACCAAAGGCGCAATGTTGTCCCCACGGGACACCTCTCGGTTACGTTATTGCCACTGGCCTACCGTTAAAGGGGCTTCTCCTATGCGAGTTAGACAGCGTCAGAGCCGAGTACGTATCGCGAGCTACTTTCTGAGCCTTGTAAACTTGTGAACACTGCACAACACCAGGCTTAACGAGCGACGCACTTTTGACCGCTGGCAGACTAGTAACTCCACCCACGATTCTTTAAAGAATCAAACGCCCATCTAAAAAAAAATCTTCAAGCGTCTGAGCATTTATATTTTACCATGCTGGAGCTATTTGGATTTTTGTAACCGTGTGGAACATCATTAGCGATAGGAAAGAATCTGTAAGAGCAAATGCGAATGCGCTAATCAAGGCTTGTGAAGATGTAGGTCTAAGGATAAGTGAAGACAAAACTAAATACCTGGTTACTACTAGAACGCCAACAGCACTACATCAGGAAACGTTAAGAGTTGCAGACATGCAGTTTGAAAAAGTGAACACATTTATGTATCTAGGCGTGGACATCACTTCGAGAAATGAGATTGAATCCGAAGATATTACGGGCGGGAAATGCTTGCTGCTTCTCACTGAAGAGACTACTTTCATCACGGATATTGTCTAGGAATTTAAAGATTAGAATATACAAAACTATTATTCTACCAGTTATGCTGTATGGTGTGAGACTTGGTCTCTCACTGTGCAAAATGTAAAGCCGTTTCGACTACTTAAAAAAAAATTTTTTGAGGAAAATTTTCGAAGTAAAAAGGAATAACATGAGCGGAGAGTGGCGAAAACCGCGTAACGAAGAGGTTCACGAACTTTATTCAAGCCCTGACATAATCAGTATTATCAAATCACGTAGGCTGCGATGGGCGGGTCACGTAGCTCGAATGGATGAGGGCAGGGCAGCGCGCAAAGTACTGGTAGGGCACCTAGAGGGAAAACGTCCTGTGGGGAGACCGAGGCGTAGATGGGAGGACAATGTGAAGGCTGATTTGAGGAGCCTAGGTATTGAAGGTGAATGGAAGGCAATAGCCCAAGACAGGTACAGATGGCGAAAATACGTTGCTGTGGTAATGGACTCTCGAGTCCGGTATGACCAGTGAGTGTGTGTATGTGTGTGTGTGTGTGTGTGTGTGTGTGTGTGTGGGAACACGAATCATGTTCTTTGTAACACATTCAAAAAGATATGGAGTCCTCCTTGTCAGAGATTTCTGCTTCGACATTTTTATAGATTTCTTACCCTGAAATATATCTTCTACAATGCTATAATTTTACGGGTGCATTCAGCGATATATGTGGCTACTGTGTGCAAAATGTCTTGCGATTAGAGTTAGTGGTAAAGAAGAAATAATTTAAAACGTCACGCGTGATGCTGATTTTTGCTGCAAGAGCAGCGAAAATGTAGTAAGTTATAAGCCTTTTTTTCCTGTCATTATCTTCTATGGAGTGTTACCGAGAAAATTTTTTGCAAAGTCTTGAAATTGCCGGTACAGTTTTATGGAAGTAGGTAAGTGCTTTTTTCTCAATTACTGGATCAATATACCATGGCAAATTTGCGCTTAAGAGCATACCTCTACGTGGTAGATTACGACAGCATTTAAAATTTTCAAATTCTCTCAGTAATTATACGAAATAGTGAAATTAAATTTTTGTTTTGCCTGGAAACCGCTAGAAAGGCAATCAGCGACTGGGACCAGGTTATCGCTTTAACCGTAGAGGATTAAAAGCTGACACACACGCTTGAGATGACGTGGGGTTTTATTGAAACAAAAAATCGCACAAAATGAGCAACGGGTGGGGCTTCGTATGATGCTGAAACAGTAATTAGCATAGACCGAACAATGGATTTTTAGCAAAGACGATGTTCTCTACAACAAATGCTCAGCATGTCGGCTGTCATTCATCAACATACCTAATGTCATCGGGAGGAATGGTGAGGAATTATCGTCGGACGTTGTTTTCTAGAATACCAAATGAGGTTGCACGATCGCTATGGACTTGCGACTTCGGATAACCACACAACCAGTAATCACACGGGTTGAGTTCTGGGGAGCTGGGTGGCCAAGCATGACAATCGTTGCGACGCAGCACGCTATAGTCACCAAACGATGCACGCAAGAGATCTCTCACACGTGTAGCAATATGGCATAGATGCAGTATCTTGCAGCAGGTGTATATCAGCAGAGCTAGGCAGGATGCGATTCCGTAACATATAGGCGTACCTCTCGCACCCGTCACGCTAACAGTTTGAAAAGCAGCACCCCATTTGTCGTCGAAGAAAAAGGGTTCGATCACGTTGAATGTGGTAAATCTATAACACACCGTCACTTTCTTGTTATGCAATCGAGCTTTCACGACAGTTCTCTCTCGTTTAGTATTTTGTCCATCTCAGCAACTGCAGTATTATATAATGAAATAATAAGCAACCAGATGCAGGAAATTTAATTCCTTGGCCGGTTTCGGGCAATTAGTGCCCTTCTTTAGAAGGTTATGCCGCGCGGGATTAGCCGGGCGGTCTCAGGCACTGCAGTCATGGTCTGTGCGGCTGGTACCGGCGGAGGTTCGAGTCCTCCCTCGGGCATGGGTGTGTGTGTTTGTCCTTAGGATAATTTAGGTTAAGTAGTGTGTAAGCTTAGGGACTGATGACCTTAGCAGTTAAGTCCCATAAGATTTCACACACAATTGAACAGTCAGAAGGTTATGCCTGTCGCATTATTTGCTACTGTCAGTAATAAAGTAAATGGAGTCCATTGACTCAGTATTGTGTTACTACTGTTCCTGTATATATCTTTTAGGACCATGGCATTGTCCCCTAAGCACTTTATTATTGACACCTGCAAATAATACGATAAGCATACCCTTCTGAAGAAGGGCACTAAATGCCCAAAACCGGTAAAGAAATCAAATTTCTTATATGTAACTGGTTGCTTATTATTTCATTATATAATTCTTCTCCCCGCAGCTCATTTTATACACGGCGTCACTGACGTGTTGCTGTCTGCACTCGTTTTTGGTTTCGGTAAAACCCCATGTCATTTCAGGCATGTGTGTCAATTTTTATCTCTCTACCTACAGTATACCGTGAATTAGTGCATTTCCAGATGTTTACGCACTTTCGAGTCAACCTGTAGATTGTCCGACACGATATAGTTAGGCTGCTACTTATATTCTTAGGATTATCAAGGCATTCACACAGAAGAAATCACCTAATGTCAAAATGAAGTTACGAACGGCAGGTGTGTAAAAATTTAATGCTTCAGAATAACTAAAAATGATATACAGGCATAAAAATAGGAGTGGCAACTGAGCATGTGCATTTTGCTGCGAGAAGATGCGAAAACTTTGCAGCGCAAAATTAGTTAATAATTCTGTAGTGAAACAGTAAAATTTCACAGGAAACCACTAGAAACATAAGTAAGGACTAATATTACACTTCAGAAAGTGAAAGAAATAATCGGAGACTAACCAGAAGTCTGCGTAAGACAAATGCTAGGATTCTCGTTCCATTCAGCCAAATTCCTTCTTCTTGGCTGCACTCCCTGCCTTATCTGACTGTTTGGCAAGCAACCAACTCTCGCAGCTTGAAGACAAAACACTTTAATTACGGCCTGCGTCGTTTTCCCGTTCTCCCCCTCCCCACCGCCCCTTCCAGCCGCCAATGGCGGCCATCTTTTTAGTTTACTTGACCTTAATTTATTTCCTCACCTGCGTTAGTCTGACAGCTGCGTTCTAGCAAAGTGTGCGCCAAGCAGTCTCACCCGCGACTTACTAGTAAAGCGAAACTACGATGATAGCTTGTCTCAGAGATGTTTTGTTGTTCATGTACTCTCTCCCACTCTCTCTCTCTCTCTCTCTCTCTCTCTCTCTCTCTCTCTCTCTCGCTCTCCTTTTCATTTCCAGCGCCCAGCACTATTCCTGCGATTAATTCTATTTCTGGAGTCCGCTTATAAAGCGAATTTGCCTATTTTGGATTTCGCAATAATTTTGTTTATGCAGCCTAATATTAGTTCTGATATCACACCGTCAATCGTTCTAAGAGAGAAGGAAAGATAGCGGTCCAGTGACTCGTGTTGGATTTCTTTCTTTCTTTACTCGTATCAGAAGTGACATACGTGGACAAATTAATCAAGTGACAGTTTATAAAGAAAGAAGTTAAAAGCAGAAGTATATAAAGTACTACACAGAACATAAACGCACAGTATCAAACATTTACACTGTGTAACTAACCACGTTACTACGGGTTATTCCTTATTATTGGGAATGGAAATACTTATTGCTTATGAAATCAACGTGAGAAGAATAGGGTCGCCACCGACTCAAACCATACAACTAATCAAAGATTTGGTCGAGTCGGAAAATAAATTAATTTGATCACAGACCAAAAACTCACAAAAATGCATACGTTGTGAGGTCGCTCACAGTGGATACGATGTAATTAACAGTATTGCCCGTGCGATGTTCACGACAATCAAACATTTAAAATATAATAGAAAATGCATGAACACTGCATAAGATCAGCACCCAGCAACACACCTGAAAATATGACTTAATCTAAAGCATTTGTTATAAAATACAAGAGGAGACTAATCACTGGACTTGTGCATAAGGAAACGCATTGGATGTGCTAATGGGAAAGCTACGAGGTGAGTGGCTTAGGCGCAAAAACGTAATCTCGGAACACAAGAGAAAATTTTAGATAAAATCATTTATTCCTAAACTAAGGATGTGAGGCATGTACACGATTCCTGATAACACGTGGTTTGTGGAGGCACAATTTCTAGGTATAGTGCCAAATTCCAACAATATCACATCATACAGTCATGTTAACATTTTCTAAAACAAACATGCGATCGGACAGTTAGTGATGCCGGTAGCCCAACAACTATAATGTTCTACCACGTGGTTGGCTCCCCACGGACGAAAGACACGGAAAGTAAGGAAAATTTACGAGAAGGCAAGGCTCTAAATATTTAGAAAGGTGAAAGCTTATACAGGCACAGCTGAAGGCAAACAGACATTCATACATAAGCGAGTGCTCACTTCTTATCGACACCTTTGTGTGGCGCTCTTCCGGCGGATCCAAGTCTGCTACAGAAATTTGCTAAAAGAAAAATCTGCCAAAGTTTTGCATTCCTTGCTGCGACAAGGCAAAGCAATCTTCCAGATTTGAAAAGCGAGACCAAAGGCTAACAGCTCTCCCCTCGCCAAGTAACAACGCGCCACGCGGTCAGTCTAACTCACCCTTCTTCGACTGGAGCACAGCTGTGGACGCTTCCCGTACCGGCGGCAGACTGCCTCCCGCGTCTCCAGCCTCTTCCGCGCTCCGCGTGGACCGGAAAACCCCAAGATGCCATTTCCGCCACCAACCTAACGCAGGTGGATTTCTCACAAGTAGCGGAAACGTCTTTGCCTACTTGACCACTACGAGAGTTGGCTATTCTGTACAACTGCTGCTGAATCTGTACGACTATCGCAGACTTTCTGCAGCAGACTACGCCACCGTCTAGCAACGTGACACACAACCACATTCATTCAATCACGCCACTATGAGAGTAAAGAGAATAGAGAAACGAGGAAAAGAAAGAGAAATGGTAATGAAAATGGGCTACCGGACTAATGAAAGGTGGCTACAGGACCCTTTCAACTACTTACAATGTTCGTACAAGTTGGACCAGTATTTGACTTTACTGATAGCATTGCTTTTAGCCAGCGTCAGTTCCAACTCTGTACAGGAATCCGGACAAAGATGGCTCTTCGTGAGCTGACCAGAAGTTTGTTCCTCGGCACATTCGCACGGATAGTCTCCGTTATTAAGGCTGTCCTTGGAACATGCAGCGCCTGTGCGCAGTCTGTACACGGACTTCCACTGACACGTTCTGGATGATCACATTACCTCTGTTTCTATAGTTGAGCTGTGGTTGTTCTTGGGTCTGATTGATGTGGATCAGCAAACTGTAAGGAACTCTCCCCGAGCTTCAGACTAGGTGGTGGTGGCTGATGATGTTCTTGAAGGGGATCGGCTGAGACGTGACAGACCTTTTGCCTTTCTACATTAGCAGCCAGCGGCGGAACTACGTCTGCAAGTGAATACAATTTCTGTGTAGCTGTTGGTTTCGAACAGCCTGTGATCAGTCCGCATTTTCATTCAGGCAGTATCCACGTTTTTTGTACGGCTGGATCTGTACCACAATCAGGAGCAGAGTTGCAGAGTATTGTACTTACCTGACACCACATTCGTTTTTCCACATCATGTAATTGTAGAGGCTCTTTATGTAATTCATCAGCATTTTCAGAACTCTTAAAGTCGATTCTTCTGTGCGTTCCCGTTCCTGGATACGTACAGCCATGCTCATCAGAAAAAGCCGGCCGCCGTGGCCGAGCGGTTCTAGGCGCTTCAGTCCGGAACCGCGCTGCTGCTACGATCGCAGGTTCGAATCCTGCCTCGGGCATGTATGTCTGTGATGTCCTTAGGTTGGTTAGTTTTAAGTAGTTCTAAGTCTAGGTGACTGATGACCTCAGATGTTAAGTCCCATAGTGCTCAGAGCCATTTGAACCATCATGAGAGGAAAAGAGTATTTAAAGCTCGGTGACTCCTTTATGCGCCAGCCAGTTGCTGTTCTGGCGCGGAGCAGCGCTACCTGAACTGGTGAGTCATACGCTACCGCTACTTTGTAAGGTTTTAGTTTGAATCTACCCACAGCTCTGGGGAGAGATGCTACTGACACCTCAGTCTGATTTGCTAAATAGCAAACGAATTTCTCGGGCTTCTTTTCGAGATCGCTCCTAATTAGTACACTTGATTCTTGGTTGAAAACTGTCTGATACACGCTGTAAAGGCTGAGCAACGGGCCGCACCGCCGTGCGGTGATCGCAGCCTTTCTATTGTCGAGTTGTTTGCTTCGCAACACCGGAGAACGTGAAACACCCTGTATAGTAAATAATAATAATAATAATAAAAGTGACCACGTTGTGCGTGATATTATTGGGAAACCGGTAACTCTCGGCTGCTATCATTTGGCATCAACCTAGAAATTTTCTTCTGTGTCGCTGAAAACCATAGCGCACTCAGAAACCGCAGTCACTTGTCCAGGATGGTGACAATCAGTCGGCAGCTCACTGACGAACATCCCTAACATCGGTTTGCTGTATATTCGTTGAACATATTCTAAGTTCGAATACAATAAATTTTCTTGAGACTAGGAAGCTTAAGTCCTCGAATCAGCACGGGTTTAGAAAGCATCTCTTGTGCCAAATTCAGCTTGCCCTTTCCTCACATGATGTACTGTGACCTCTGAGTGAAGGACAATAGGCAGATTTCCAGATAGCATTTGACATGGTGTCCCACTGCGGAAGATACGACCATATGAAATAGGTTCCCATATACATAGAATACGTAGAAAGAAAGATCCCTTATCATTTAGCTACAATATAGCAAGTCAGCAACTGGAAGCAGTTAATTCCATAAATTATCTGGGAGTAGGCATTAGGAGTGATTTAAAATGGAATGATCATATAAAGCTGATCGTCGGTAAAGCAGATGCCAGACTGAGATTCATTGGAAGAATCCTAAGGCAATGCAATCCGAAAACAAAGGAAGTAGGTTACAGTACACTTGTTCGCCCACTGCTTGAATACTGCTCACCGGTGTGGGATCCGCACCAGATAGGGTTGATAGAAGAGATAGAGAAGATCCAACGGAGAGCAGCGCGCTTCGTTACAGGATCATTTAGTAATCGCGAAAGCGTTACGGAGATGATAGGTAAACTCCAGTGGAAGACTCTACAGGAGAGACGCTGAGTTGAAGTTTCGAGAACATACCTTCACCGAAGAGTCAAGCAGTATATTGCTCCCTCCTACATATATCTCGCGAAGATACCATGAGGATAAAACCAGAGAGATTAGATCCCACACAGAGGCATACCGACAATCCTTCTTTCCACGAACAATACGAGACTGGAATAGAAGGGAGAACCGATAGAGGTACTCAAGGTACCCTCCGCCACACACTGTCAGGTGGCTTGCGGACTATGGATGTAGATGAAGATTTGTGAGTGACTTCTTAATTAATAGACCGCAGTATATTGTCCTCAACGGCAAGTGCTCGTCAGAGACAATGTTATCTTCAGGGATGCCGCAAAGAGGTGTGATAGGACCGCTATTATTTTCTATGTACACAGATGATATGGCGGAGAGGGTGGACAGCAATCTGCGGTTGTTTGCTGATGATGTCGTGGTGTATGGGATGCTGTCGAAGTTCAGTGACTGTAGAAGGATACAAGATCAACAAAAAATTGGACGTGTTTTATACACAGCAGTAAAATCAACAAAACAGTGCAGAACCTCACCTATCAGGAACATTACGTAACAATGGCTTAACACACAGATAAAAACGCTCTTGAAAATTAGAATCGTTTCCCTAAACGCGACGTGTAAAATATAAATAAAAGAAAATTGTGACTGGTAGCAGAAAAGTTATTTATGACATATCTGTTGTTTTCACAGTCGTAATCTTTCACAAACCATTTATAATGGATCAAATCCAATAACGCTGCCTCTGTAGTGACCTCGTCGTCACCAGTACTTTAAGTCAGAATCTTCCGCTCTTCTTTCTGTAACAAAGCCTGTGTTTCGTAGTCAGCAGGCAATGCCATCTCCATCTGCACTTGCACTGAGTCCTTTACATCATGTCTATGCCTCCGAACCTGGCCGCTGGTCCGTATTGCAGAACCTCCTCCTTAGCCGTCGTTTCCAAATGCCCTGCGGCAGATTCCCCACAGCAAACATCAGCAACCACAATCGTCTTCACATTTCGCAAACAACCACAGCCTACGCTCTAAATAATAATAATAAAAAAAGATGCACCACGAAGGAATTATTCGAATGGGACGAAATCGGTAGATGTGATGTACCTGTAAAGTCAAACAAACGATTTAAGTTTCGGAAAACATGGACGATTTATTCAAGAGAAAGCGCTTCACAAATTGAGAACGTGAGCAACGTGTTTGTCCTCTGGCCCCTTTGGTTACAGCACAGTACATCGACGATATTCTACGTCCTGTTGTGTTATTCTTCAATGGCAAGCCATCGTGGGTTTACATTTCAGCAAGATAGTGAATGCCCGCTCACAGCGAGAGTTTCTGCTGCTTTTCTTCGTGCTTGCCAAATCCTGCCCTGGCCAGCAAGGTCGCCAGAACTCTCCCAAATTAAGAACATTTGGAGCATTACGGGCAGCGCCCTCCAACGAGCTCGTGATTTGAACCATCTGTCGCGCCAGTTGGACAGAAACTGGCACCATATCCCTCAGAACGACATTCAGCAACTCTATCAGTCAATACCTAGCCGAATAAATGCTTGGATAAGGGTCAGAGACGGACCAACGCGTTACTGACTTGCTGAATTTGTGAAGCTCTTTCTCTTGTATGAATCATCCAATTTTTATTCTGAAGTTTTAATCATCCGTTCGTCTCTACATCGCACCCACCGATTTCTGTCCCACTTGGACAATTCCTTGGTGGTGCGTCGTTTTTTTCTGTCTTAGAATGTATTTGAGAGAAATTCATCAAATAAATTGTGTCATTAACCGCGAAACCTGAATGACTTTTAGTTATTTATCAATCTGAAATCTTATACTTGATCTATTTTTATAGCTACTGCTACTGTTTGTTTATTTTTAAAATCACTTGTCTAAATAGCCGGTGGTTCCTACCGTTGCATTCCGTCTCTCACCGCTTTTGAGCGAGAGTAAAGAAACGACAACAAAGAAAAGACATCTGGTTACTGAGTAACACGGACTGCAGTACAGACATTACGTCTGATGCGAGACTGTTTTTATAAACGAGTGTTAACACGGTAAACGACTGATTAGGCCAAGCTAATGCAGGATGTCAAAAACTTGTCCACAGGTTCCGCTGCGATGTAAATGTTTTGCCTAATTCAATCTCCCTCGGCGTGTTCTGGTACGCTCGACGATCTTTGGTAAACCTGGTCAAGAGCCGTTCTGTCTCAACGGCCGTCCGCCAGTGTAGAATAAATACTCGTACTGCACTGCCTTCTCAGCGCCAGGGGTCGATTTACTGCGAGCAGCCTCGGGCAACTGCTGAACTTTCGCGCAAACTTTAAATGTAGCTACGATACTTCGAGAGTAATTAAGTGGAGAAGCAAAATGGGCTCATAGCAGGGGGCTACTTCGCGAAGTGCCCCTCGCTGATCCTCTGCTCGTTCTGAAGCCAATCAAGGAATCGTGGCAGTACCTTGGAAAATGGGGGTGACTTCGTTTCAAAAGCATTACCTTTCTCGGAGGCGTTGCGTTTAGTGTGATGTGGCAGCAGAAAATTACAAAGGTGAAATGGGAAGGTGGAGAAGCTCGCAAAGACTCCAAGCCACTTAGTTTCAATATAATTACCACAGCAGGGGAGTTTGGTTCCTTCTCCTCTGTAGTCTTGCACGACTATACCTTTCCATCGGAATTATCCTAGGGAGAGAGACGATAGAGGCCTTCTGGTACTTAATGCACTCGTTATGTCTGTTATGCTATAGTTGACACAATGCTAGCCTTTCTGTTGTCTAAATAGCCGGTGATTCCTACCGCTGCATTCCGCCTCTCACCCCTTTTTAGCGAGAGTAATGAAACGACAACAAAGACATCTGGTTACTGAGTAGCACGGACTGCAATCCGATGTCGGAATTAAACAGTTACTTAACACAACTATTTCCTATTAAGTCTCTTAATTTCATAGCTAGCTCCAGCTACAGCGGCGAACTCGTCTCGGCGTAGAATACGCCATTGTACAATCAATCAGATGTTAAGCAATGTGTTTGTACCCACAAACTCCGCGAGCCACCGTATGGTGCGTGGTGGAGGGTACCCTGTACTACTACTTGACATTTAATTTGCTGTTCCATTAGAAAATGGATTGAGGGAAAAACGACTGTCTACACGTCTCCGTATGAGCCCTAATTTTTCGTATCTTATCTTCGTGGTCCTTACACGAAATACATGTTGGCAACAGTATAATCGTTCTGCAGTCAGCTTCAAATGCCAGTTCTTTAAATTTTCTCAACAGTCTTTCTCGAAAAGAACTTCGCCTTGCTTCCAGGGATTCCCATTTGAGTTGCCGAAGCATCTCCGTAACACTTGCATGTTGTTCGAATCTACCGGTAACAGATGTAGCAGTCTGCTTCGATGTCTTCCTTTCATTCCACCTGGTACGGATCCCAAACACTCGAGCAGCACTCAAGCACAGGTCGCCCTAGCTTCCTATATGCCGTCTTCTTTACAGATGAACCACATTTTCCCAAAAGTGGACAATCCGCCTTCCGTAACACAATCCTCACATACTCCGTCCATTTGACATTGCTTTTCAACGCTACGCCCAGATATTTAAACGATGTGACTGCCAAGCAGAACAGAACTAATGCAGTATCCGAACATTTGAGAGGTGGCATGAGCCCCCTCTCATATTTCTATCTTACTCTGAGTAATTCGATTTTCCTCTCTAATTGCATGTGGTGAAAAGTTGCTATTCCTTCACACGCCGACTTCCCACGAAGCATCTCTAGTCACCCAGGTGCTCCGGTGACAGGTGGGTTCTGCTGATTTTGACAGGGTTAAGCCGACGGGTGTGAGGGAGTCGAGTGGATGCTTTCCAGACGCCGACATTGTCATAAGAGCAGCGGCGACACGCCCACAGGGGCCTGACGGAGTGGCTGGGCTAGAGATTCCGTTACTTCGCAGAAACGCAGTGAAAACACTTTCTGGCGGGCTACCAGCGAGGCGTGGGAATGACTTGTGTTCCCAGGCAATCTTGGCGGGCAAATTCCCGCGTTTTCTGCAAAATCATAACTGTGATTGGCTTGCTCACGGGATAGCTCCGTGACGTAGAAAAATCGGTGCAGATATTGGCGCCAAGTATCTCCATTGGTGGACTAGTAGTGCGTCGGCAAAAGAGTGGAATTTTCCGCCAGTTTTCGAGTTGCTGATTGGAGCGTTTAACCATGCCCACTGTTGTGGGGGCGGGAATGTTCTTTGTTCAGTTTGTACGGGTGCTCTTGAGAGGGTCAGCTCTCGCTTTTCCGTCGGAGTAGGCTACAAGACTGAGCTCTCGCTGCTCTGGACAGCTTGCCTTCCGTTGTCTGTCTAATATACTTTTATTTAATTGTAACTTTTTGACGAAGTTGCTGAAGTTTCGACTTCAACGTAACTTTCCGAGTACAGTTGGCAATTGGGCGTTCTGCGTACAAGGGGCCTATGTTGTCTGTCTTGAGCAGTTATGGCTAATGTTGACTGTATCGGAGTTACTGTGTGACTTCGCTTGTTAAAATCAATCACTGTACCATCAGTGATTGTGTGGCGAGCCATCTTCGTCTCCCTCAGAGGCGCATTTGTATTCCTAGGAAGTCTTTAGTCTGGAACAACCAGACCAGGATAATTTGTTTCGGGCTATACTCGCGACATTATTATCACCACGACGGGACGTCGAAGCAACCAGCCATCGCCTCCGGTATGCCAGATCGTGTTCTTGCAGTTAAGAAGACAGCTTGGTAATCTATGTCCCCAGCAGCGGCAGATTAGGGATTTTCCTAGGTGATAATCAGAGCTCAGCAGAGCGCGCCTGTTCGTCTTTTCTAACTTTGTTCTGTCTTGGGTGTTCATTGTCTGAGTTCTCACTACTGTTGCAGCAATTAATGTTGGGTTGGCTGGCCGGCCGCGGTGGTCTAGCGGTTCTAGGCGCGCAGTCCGGAACCGCGCCGCTGCTACGGTCGCAGGTTCGAATCCTGCCTCGGGCATGGATGTGTGTGATGTCCTTAGGTTAGTTAGGTTTAAGTAGTTCTAAGTTCTAGGGGACTGATGACCACAGTAGTTAAGTCCCATAGTGCTCAGAGCCATTTGAACCATTTTTTTTTTGGGTTGGCTGGGTGTTTCTCTTAAGATTCGTCATAAATGTCACAATCTAGTTTATGGACAACTTCACCTTCACAGCATTTATTTAAGTATCCAATTTGATGTATTGTAAATGTTTCATGTGTTTTGTTTATTATTTTGATTTTAGTCATAATAAATCAAATTGTTATTTTGGACAGAATTTTCATTCTGTTAATCGGTAGAGCAACCCTTTCATTTCTCACTACGTTAATGAAATTTTCATTTATTTAATTAATTTCTATCAAATTAAATTATTGCAGGTGCCAAACTCTTTTCTACTCCACATGCAGGGTCGATTACAGTCAGTTCGCGTTTCTTCTTAATCCATGTTCAACAGCAAAAGTCGGAGTTAGAATAGGGGGGGGGGGGGGCTTAGAGCATTATCATTATTTACATATGAAGATTCTAGAAGAATTTAGTGTTAAATACACTGCTAGCCCCGGCACCTCACACATTAAGTGTTTATTTTTCCTGCTCATCTGCATTAACTTACATTTCTCTACATTTACAGGGAGCTGTCATTCATCACACCAATTGAAATTTTAGATAATGGCGAGATTCTGAAGGACTTCTACTTAAAGTTGTCTTCTGGTCTATTTGTGCAGACTAAGTACAAATAAACGAAAATCGTTACTTTTAGCAGAAAAGTTATTGGCGAAAAAGCCTAGAGTTACTTGAGTGGGAAAAAAGGGTGTGTAGATGCGAAGATGGAACAGGTATCGTGGTCCAGGATTGAGGTGCTTTTAAAGTTTTTCTGGTAGAGACGTGTTGGGTGTTAAGCTGGGGAACGCTCGAAACAGGCACGACACAGTAGAGGGTTAGTAAAGAGGAGAGACATGACGTTGAGGATTATATAAGCGTTGTATTCATTACGTTGAATCGTATTACGTAGAACCTATCGATCAATAAAAGCATTTTCACAAATATGATAGAGTTGATACGTCAGAGAGAAAACAGCTTTTCCAAAGAGTAAATATGTATCGTTATGTCGCGTTAAAACTTTAAATTACGATATATTTTTTCTAAGATCCTATTTTGATCGTTAATGTCCATGCGTTGCCCCGAGCTACGCTCAAGTTACCTGTGAAAACTCCTTGAAAATTCGTCTAGTGGTTTTCAAGATTAACGTTTTTAACAGTATCGACAGTTTTACAGTTTTATTATTAGTGTAGGTGAGGATATTACTACTATTCCATTGTTTAACCACCGCACATACAAATCACAGATACTCAAATAAGCTTTCAGGGCACGGAAAAACATTTAAGGCTACCCAAAGTATACAAGACACTAGGCAAATACCTACTTGTTTTTACATTGACTACCCTGAGGAATTAGCCCCTATCTTAACTAGAATTTATCGAGGATCTGTCGCGCAACGAATAATTGGGCATGCGGGGAAAGAGTGTTGGTCACTCAAGTTCGCCAAAGGAGTAAAAATACGGTTACGTAGAATTACAGAACAATATCCTTAACATTATCTGCTGCAGGATACTAGAGAATGTTCTAAGCTCGAACAGTACGTTGCGTTGATTGAACAAAAAGCGTTAGCATGAAAAAACAAGTCAGTTGTTCACACATCGTATCTTCCGAATAAGACCTCCGAAATTTATCATCGATTGATAACGAATATACGAGTGTCTCCAAAAACATTTGAAGAGTGAAAATGGAAAAGTTGTAAGTGGCATGCTACGGTCGCAGGTTCGAATACTGCCTCGGGCATGGATGTGTGTGATGTCCTTAGATTAGTTAGGTTTAAGTAGTTCTAAGTCTAGAGGACTGACGACCTCAGATGTTAAGTCCCATAGTGCTCAGAGCCATTTGAACCATTTGTAAGTGGCAATTCCGACGTTTGTCAGGAGAATGAAATAAGAATTTATGTCTGTTTGTATATAAGCGATTCGTATCCAAAAAACTGAGAAGATACTCTGATACCATAGAATTATGATGTCCACTGCATTACGCAAAAAATAAGGAGACAAATTAAAAAATAAATAATTTATTAAGAATGTTTCGAATGCCATACTATGGAACTGATTGTTTCTAAGTTCCGATAAAAAGGTTTCTACAATTTGATTCTTGCAAAGAAACAGCAGCAAGCGGCCACTGTTAATAATGATAATTTTATCTATTTACATAAATATCGCCGTTACCGGTTTCGAACCGAGAGGTTCATCTTCAGACGGTTGTTCACTTTTATATTACATTTCTACACCTACATTATCACTCTGCAATTCACTATTAAGTTCCTGGCAGAGGGTTCATCGAACCACCTTCAAGCTATTTCTTTACCTCTCCACTCTCGCATAGCACTTATATCTTTCCGTGCGAGGTCTGACTTCTCTTATATTATTATGATGATCATTCCTCCCCTTGTAGATGAGCGCCACCAAAATATTTTCACACGCTGAGGACAAAGCTGGTGACTGAAATTTCGTGAGAACATCCTGCCACAACGAAAACTGCCTTTGCTTCAATGATTGCCACGCTGATTCTTGTATCATATCTGTGGCGCTCTCTCCCCTATTTCGCGATAATACAAAACGAGCTGCCCTTCTTTGAACCTTTTCGATGTCATCCGTCAATCCGGTCACAGAGACCGGACGAGCGTAGTGTTAGTCTCTTTAGTAGACCTGTTGCATTTTCTAAGTGTTCTGCCAATAAACCGCAGTCTCTGACTCGATTTCCCCACAACATTATCTATGTGATCGTTTCAGTTTTAGTTCTACGTAATTGTAATCGCTAAGTATTTAGTTTAATTTACAGCCTTCATATTTGTGTGTTTTATCCTGATACCTAAATTTAGAGGATTCTTGGTGAAGAGTTCTCGGGCTTCCAGCCGGGTGGCTGTATCTTCAAACTGCGAAGTTTCGACGAGTGACATACTCATCATCTTCTTGCCAGAAGATGATGACTGTGTCACTCGTCGAAACGTCGCAGTTTGAAGACACCGCCGCCCGGCTGGAAGCCCGAGAACTCTTCACCAGCTGTATACGCCGCGAAAACATACATTCGCATTCAGAGGATTCGTGTTAGTACTCATTTGGATGACTGCACACTTTTAATTACTTTGAGTTTTATTGCCACTTTCCGTACCATGTAGATATCTTGTCGAAATTGTTTTGCAATTTGCTTTGATCATCTGATGACTTTAGAAGACAGTAAATGACAGCATTATCTGGAAGCAATCTACTCAGATTGTCCCCTAAACAATTTATGTACATCAGGAACTGCAGAAGGCCTTTAACACTTCCTTGGGGAAGTGATGTTACTTCTTTTTAACTCGATGACTTTCCTTCAGTTACTACGAACTGTGACTTGCCTGACACGAAATCACGAATCCTGTCGGACAACTGAGACGTAGGCACGTAATTTCATTAGAAGTAGTTTGTGAGGAACGATGGCAAAAACGTTCTGGAAATCTGAAAATATGGAATTAATTTGGCATCCCCTGTCAATAGCACTCCTTACTTCACGAGAACGATATTTATTGTTGTTTATATTAGCTGGCAAAAGGCCCTGAGCACTATTGGACCGAACATACTGAACATCTGAGGTCATCAGTCCCCTAGAACTTAGAACTACTTAAACCTAACTAACCTAAGGACATCACACACATCCATGACCGAGGCAGGATTCGATCCTGCGACTGTAGCGGTCGCGCGGTTCCAGATACATTAGCTGTTGGCTGTTTTTCTCTTTTGAACATCTAATCTAAGTAACAACAAATGTAGTACAAATGTAAAAAGCCATCTGAATACGAACGTGCCGATTCAAAGACGCTAATGGCGCTATTTGTATAAATAAAGAACATTATTAACAGTGGCTGTTAGCTGTTTTCTTCTTTGCAGGAATGACTTGTATTTTGTACATAGCCAGGATCTCATAAACGTCAGTTTTGGGCAAAATAGAAGGAAGAAAATTTTTGCTCCAAGTTCCATTGATACTAAGGCTTTACGTTTTATTTGTGATAACGGAAGTACAGGTATACTTTACAGTTGTTTGATAATTTAAATTGCGGTATGTGATGCATGTAATGCTGCATTACTGCTACCGTGTTATTTTTAATGGCTTGACTCCTGCACTGTACGATAGGAACCACATCTCCACAAAAAACTGATGCAACATCAAATTGTTATCTAAGAGTTCTTGTTATCTAAGAGTTCTACAAGTATTTTTACAACAGTTTGTATATCACTGCGACTCGAGATTTCGTAGGCGAATTTCGCGGTGGAAGCCTAGAAGTATGCATGCTTCTTTCCACTTATCCTGCTCTGTAGGTTTCACCAGGATTATGAGTCTCGCTCCAGATTATCGCTGCGTTTATCTGATAAATTTCGACATTTCCTATAAATCGGCACGCATTTGAAATCACGAAATTGAGGTTTGATTCAGTTGATGTTCGTATCGGCAATAAAACGGATACTGACGCGTCTCGGTGGCTGAGTAGTATTTTCGCCCACTTAAAAATTTGTCTTGACGGTTTTGTGATGAACTGAAATTGTGTATCACATAAACAGCAGTGTGTAACACAATCTAGAAGTGAGAATATTTCACGCGTTAGTGCAACACAATCTCTTGCGTCTGAGCGTCTTTCATTTCAGATGCTGCGTATATTGCAGTCACTAAGAACGAACGCGAATTCCTAGATTTCAAAATGTAAAGTAGCTGAAGTCGTGATAAACATGTTCCTCGCGTTCTGAAGACATACTGAGGCATCACGTAAAAAATGAATTAAGGAATAAAGAGATATTGGAAAGAATAGGGAAAATGAAAAAGTTTGTGACACATTCACCATTAAAAGTACAGATGGGCTTGTCGTACTGGTATCAGGAAAAGTTACCTCAGTCATGGTAAGAGTAGAAGACAATAGAAATTGTAGGGGGTAAGTAAAGATGAGATCACTGAATACCATTGGTGCGCGGTAGTCGAGAGATGCCTCAAATCAATAGGAAGACTGGCGAGTAGACGCTGTAATATTTATAAAATGCGTTTAAACGTTTGCGTTGTGTGCCTTAAAACCACAGCGATATTCGTCCTTTACTCTGGTCGGAGAGGGAGTTCCGGCTGCAGTGGTGGTTCGTTTCAAACGATTTAAAATAACGGATACCGGGTCGGAACGGTACGCCTGCCGTTTGGAGCAAATTTTTGAGCTCACAACGGTGAAAAACAATTAGAAAAATCAGGAACTGCATATTCAAACATTTTTGTAGTACAATTTACAAACGAAGATAACATAAAAAAATATATTTCGTTTGTTATATCTAAAGTTCGTTCCGCCCGCACACGGATCAAAATGGACCTTTGTTTTTTCGATGACCTCATCTTACAGATAAGCTGGGTTTGCATTTCTGAGATGCATGCAGCCCTCAGCGGAAGTGGAATAAAATTCCCTGAAATCCAAACGTGCCACATCTTCGTCGTCTTCAGGTGTTTCATTTTCAGTAGAGTCGTTTTCTTTTTATTTTGTCTTCACTTGTTTAACTGAAGACCTTATGTTTTCACCTTCTCTTCTCGAGTTGGCAGCCTGATCTTTGCTCCATTCTCTTCAGCTTCTTTAGCTTCCAGGGCTATTTTGACAGCTTTTTGTAGCGCATTCATATAGGGGGATGAAGTAAGAACAGCGGTTTTACATCTCTTACTTGTCACTCGTTTCTGCCCCGGTGTAACTCTGGGTATCGGTGTAACATTTGCCGTGCTAAAAGTGGTTGACCCAGTGGAGTTATTGATGAATGCGTTTTTCACGAACTAATTTTATTCTCTTTGTTTTCCGTCCGCAGCTCGAGATCTAGTGGCTTGCGTTGCTGCCTCTGGATCACGGGTTCCTGGGTTCGATTCCTGGCCGGGTCGGGGATTTTCTCCGCCCTGGGACTAAGTGTTTACGTTGTCCTCATAATTTCATCCTCATTCGAGAACAGTGGCATGATTGGACTGTGAAAAGATTGGGGATTTGTACGGGCGCTGATAACCGCGCAATCGAATTTGATCATCATCATCTTCGTTCTTCGTACGTAATGATGTGTCATCCGCAAACTAGAAAAACGAAACGTTCGATAGAATCCGTCAAATGAAGAATAAAGGGCAATCGGGACATAATGGACATTATCAGCAGACCATTCCTCCCCAAACCATATCTACTGAGAAAATATTTAGTGACCATCGTAAACAATTTTTTTCCAACTCAATTGTATACAAAGATAGCTACCGACAAGCTGATTTAGGTGGGCTAAAAGTTGATAGCAAAAAAAAATAAAAATAAAAAAAATTTTAAAAATAAGAAAAAAAACTATGACAGACTTACCTGGAAACAGCCCGGTAAGTTGTTAGAGAACAGCGAATTTGCTCACTCTTACGGGCAGACCACAGCAGCAACCTTACAAAACCAAAATAGTCATTCGTCTGGTAAACAATGTCAGTCTCGAAGCACTCAAGCGCCTCTAGATGAAATTGGACCACCGAGGCCGTTCTGCCGCGGTAGTCCATTCCACCTCGGTATCCTCTACGTCATATGCTAAGCAATAAGTGGATCCTCTTTACTCGTTTATGATTAGCTTCTGCGATCTTGCAAGACGTCGTTACAACCGAGCCAGAAGCACGGGGGGAAAGTGCTGTGGGTCTGAGCATGATTGTGGGTTGTCAGTCCACCGCCGTCGAGTGGTGAGGAAACAGATTTCAGTCAGCTGAGAAGCAGCTGAGTAAATAAATCAATCTAAGAGTCCGCACAGTGCTAGAACTGAATCTCGTGGGCCACATTATAATACCGACCGGAATGCGTTGCCGAACGCTGGCGCAAAACTGGTTTCTGGCCGAGGGCCAGCCGCCTGACCGGTGAAGTATGCGACTGTAGCGTTTGTTTCTCACCACAGCCCCAGTTTTCAGGCTCTTTTCGCATTCCTTTTCTAGGTTTACAGTACAGTCATGGACAGTGCGGCTGGTCCCGGCGGAGGTTCGAGTCCTCCCTCGGGCATAGGTGTGTGTGTTTGTCCTTAGGATAATTTACGTTAAGTAGTGTGTAAGCTTAGGGACCGATGACCTTAGCAGTTAAGTCCCATAAGATTTCACACACATTTGGACTTTTTTTTTCTCCCAAAACTCAGTAATAACACCATCGTGTTCCAAAAATCTCTTAGCAAATTCTTTTACATTAAAGGTTACTCATAGAATTGCAAATCGATTAATTTAATTTTGGATGCTTTTTTTGTTAATGTAAAACAAATAAAGTACTTTAACGTAAGAACATTTTTTGTGATCTGAGGTTTTGCTGGCGTATATGCTGTTTGAAGGGTGTCCAGCCGGATACGATCGCCGAATGCTTACGATGTTTCTGCGAATAACCGTTGCGCCATCATCAGGTGGTGCTGATGCAATGGTCTGCTCGCTCTCTGCCGATAGTATTTATCCCTCGCGGCTCCATGTGGTGTGAGAAGGAGTGACTGTGGTACTGTGGGGGGGATGCAGTAAGTCTTCGGCGGCCGTGGCGGAATGATATTTTTACTTCTGTAAAATTTAGGGCAACTAAATTAGAGAGTTTGGCTGCTGTAAGCTCAAACTATATGGCCACACACGTAATAGGAAAAAAAAAACGTAACTACATGCACCAGGTTCAGAAGGGTATTGTATACATCAAGAAGTTGTCGAAGAGACAGTCAGTGTACTGTGCAAGAAAACAGACATAAGAGGCATCTACGTTACTCCTTCCTTCTGTCCCTTTTCCGTTAGGATTTACTATGTAGTGAACAAATGCGTTGTGCTGTTCTTTCTTTTTTGTGTTGTTTCACGGGATCTTAAGTACATTAATCACTCAAAAATCGCCGATTTCCCTTCCAGTCATTAGCCTCGAAAAAACCTCGAACTTCCTTGATGAGATTAAACTTAAGTATGCTGTCTAAAGAGACTCGAACATGGATCTCCATGTTGCATCCTTTTACGGACTCAAGCACAGAGCGAAGTTTCGAGGCTACTGTTGTCTCCCTCCCGTGCTGCCCATAGCACTGAGTGATTGTTCGACGTAAGATTTTAGTATGCCGGAAAGATTCACTTCGACGCGCCACCCGGGTGCAGAGTGGAACATTCCTTTTGTACACCAAGGATAATCCGATAACTGTCACCTGGTAGCAGATGCCCACAGTAAACGCCTGTCACACCACAAATTTCTCTGGTCGAACTCTGTGCTGATACCTTAACCTTTGTCTCTGCAAAACTACCAGAAGCGTTGCATTTGAATGCCGTTTAATATATGATGTACACGGTATTACCAAACCGATACCGACAAACTTCGAGGGATTGCACGGGGCGTCTTGAGAAACCAATTGATGGTAGGAGTCATCCAACGACGCTACAGAGCGCAGAAGTCACAGGCGACAGCGCCTGCCGGTGGGCCACCCCATCGGCTGCAGACGAGACTTTGAACGCTGAGGGACCGTTTGTATCCCCGCAGTCTCCTTGGAGTAGGGTTCAAACACACAGGGAGTGGCAACAAAGGCCAGTTTGCCAACAACGTCGTCCTGCTGCACACCGCACTGCAAGCTGACCTTTCCGACCGCGAAATGAGTGGAAATCGAAGCCCCAAGGAAAGGGGTGGTTTCATTGACGTCCTTTGTGCCAACCCCAGAGAGCTTTTCGTGTCGATTCTGAGCGTCGTTGTGAGTCAAATGTTTCCTCGGAGACTCATACGGAAACCGCGTGATTTCAACGCTGAATGTCACGGTTCTATCCCCCATTATAGAGGCGTCAAAAGAAGCGGTCAAATGTGGATTAGAGTGGGCGTGACGACTCTCCCATCATGTGTTACAGCCACAGTGCTCTTGGGCAGAACTGTGGTGAAACTTAGTGTCAATGTGACATCATTACCCGACATTGAAGCTCACACGAACTTCCGAGTGCGGCATTTATCTCGCATGCGTCAACACTTTGCTTTTTAAAGCGTCGTCGTACCCGAGGGCGAAGTCGCAAAGTGCCACACTTTTGTACCATTACAGAGAAAGAGTGTAGGCACATTTTAACCAAAATTCAAACTTATACGTCGCAATGGAAGACAATTACGGCGTTCCGAAAACGTGATCCTTTAATTTTGTTGCGCAGTGTATCTACACTACTGGCCATTAAAATTGCTACACCAAGAAGAATTGCAGATGATGAACAGGTATTCATTGGACAAATATATTATACTAGAACTAACATGTGACTACATTTGCACGCAATTTGGGTGCATATATCCTGTGAAATCAGTACCCAGAACAACCACCTCTGGCCGTAATAACGGCCTTGATACGCCTGGGCATTGAGTCAAACAGAGCTTGGATGGCGTGTACAGGTACAGCTGCCCGTGGAGCTTCAACACGATACCACAGTTCATCAAGAGTACTGACTGGCGTATTGTGACGAGCCAGTTGCTCGGTCACCATTAAACAGACAATTGGTGAGAGATCTGGAGAATGTGCTGGCCAGGGCAGCAGTCGAACATTTTCTGTATCCAGAAAGGCGCGCACAGGACCTGCAACATGCGGTCATTCATTATCCTGCTGAAATATAGGGTTTCACAGGGATCGAATGAAGGGTAGAGCCACGGGTCGTAACACATCTGAAATGTAACGTCCACTGTTCAAAGTGCCGTCAATGTGAACAAGAGGTGGCCGAGATGTGTAACCAATGGCACCCCATACCATCACGCTGGGTGATACGCCAGTACGGCAATGACGAATACACGCTGCCAATGTGCGTTCACCGCGATGTCGCCAAACACGGATGCGACTATCATGATGCTGTAAACAGAACCTGGATTCATCAGAAAAAATGACATTTTGCCATTCGTGCACCCAGGTTCGTCGTCGAGTACACCATCGCAGGCGCTCCTGTTTGTGATGCAGAGTCAAGGGCAACCGCAGCCATGGTCTCCGAGCTGATAGTCCATGGTGCTGCAAACGTCGTCGAACTGTTGGTGCAGATGGTTGTTGTCTTGCAAACGTCCCCATCTGTTGACTCAGCGATCGAGATGTGGCTGCGCGATCCGTTACAGCCATGCGGATAAGATGCCTGTCATCTCGACTGCTAGTAATACGAGGCTGTTGGGATCCAGCACTTTCCTCATGTCAGCACGTTGTACGTGTCGCCACCGGCGCCAACCCTGTTTGAATGCTCTGGAAAGCTAATAATTTGCATATCACAGCATCTTCTTCCTGTCGGTTAAATTTCACGTCTGTAGCACGTCATCTTCGTGATGTAGCAATTTTAATGGCCAGTAGTGTATAAAAGAAAAGAACATATTTTTTAATTTGTCGTACTTTGGATTGTAACGATAATAGTAACAGTGAAACACGGCCTACAGTTGCTTCTAAGACGCGGATCATATGTAAAAAGAAAAAACTAATGAATAAAAACTTCGTCTTGCCCGTAATTACGGTTAAACGCAATATGCGTACGTGGACTTGCACACGCAGAGCACGAACGTTGACATCAGTTAAAGAGCGACCAGTTTGTGGTGTGCGGCGGCGGTAATTCTCGGAAGGAGCGAGACCGGAACAATCGTAGAGAGCTGCGGCCGCGGAAGACCCTCGCAAGTGGAACAGCGCATTGACCTTCTGGACAATGGACGGCGCGAGGCGGTTGGCGCGCCTCCCGCGTTGGAAGCCTTCCAGGGGCGGCCGCGGCGCTGGCCGGCAGCCCCGCGCATCACCGCACAGGCACGCCGCATCCAGCCGGCCCGCATAGCGCCGACAGCTCCGGACCAGCAACTCCAGCCAGGAGGTGCCACAACCGGCTCATCGTGCGTCACTACCCCGGCCTTGGTCACTTCTGCGACTCCCTGTAGCGTGGATTAGACAGGGATTTGGATGCACCCGGACAGGGAGGTCCAGTATGGGCTGTAATTACTGTATGACAGTGAAACTTGGTAGATATCATAATGCCTTAATGCGAAACCGCTTTGCAATGGAGAAAAAATTAATTCCAATTTCTGTCACCAGGCGCATGTCTGGCTCTGCACAACGTTTGAAAGTAGTGAAGCAACAGGGGTGCTGGTGCATTTGGTTAGTGCGGGTTGCCTACATCAGGGGCAGGTATGCACTCAGGGGCAAACCTATTGTTCTCCCTTGATTGACAGATCATTAACCTATTGTTTTGCGAAGATCCTTCCTTTTGATTGACAAGTCCTTAACGTATTGTTCCCCTCACCCCCCAACCCCTCTGGAAACTCCAACCCACCCCCTCCCTCCTCGCTGATACAGATACAGGTACACTTCAGGTCTGAGTTATTCACATAGCCCCTCTCTCATACTTATCAGTTTGACTGACTACTTAATTAAACTGATCAATTAATTAACCCCTCCCCCTGTAATAAACCCCCCATCCCCCTCTCTGTGCACCCCTACCCTACCTTGAAATTGGTGGCTCTGTGGTGGAGAGGAAGGATCTTAGCAGAACAGTAGGTTAATGATCTGTCAATCAAAGGAGAACAATAGGTTTGTCCCTGAGCACATACCTGCCCCTGATGTAGGCAACCCGCATATTAAAATGCATCACCACCCCTGTTGCCCCACTACTTTTGTATGACAGCATGAGATCCACACTTTCATTCGACAAGCCAGAACGCGAGTGAACAGTATGGATATCGAGAAGAGAAACTGTGTGCTACTAGAGAAACTGGGTTGTGTGAATGGCAGCTATTACAATTCTCCATTGAGAGAGTATCGCTGACTGAAAGGTCTGAGGAGAGGCCCAATGGTTTAAAGATGATAATGAAATTTGAAAACATGAGGGAGCTTGGAGTGGCACCTGAAAGATGAAGGCGTACTATCCCGTTGGAAATTATTGGCGAGGTTGCTGTTGCTGTAACTGACCAATCAGCTTGTGTCCCAGGTACTGCTAGTGCTTCTGCCGTATCACAAGAATTGTCGATTCTGTAGTCAACAGTAGGGAAAGTTTAGCGGCCTGTTTTACACTGGTACTCGTACAAGATCAAGCCGTTTAAGCAACTGAAACCTCATAATCCACAGCAACCTTCTGAGTTTGCTCTTTGCTTTCTGGCACGGATCGAAGTTGATGACATGTCGCCGGGCAGTATTTTATGAAGTAACAAGACACACTTTAGACCACATGGTACAGTGAATACACAGGACTGCCGAATTTGGGGTACTGTTAAACTGTGCATTGTGTATGAAGAGTCACTGCATTTGCTGTATGTGAATGTGTGCTTGTGAGTCAGAAGCACCTTTCTTCTCGGTCCATTCTCTTTTGAAGAGAATACATCCACAGGGCCTGTCAGGTGTACCGTGATGTCTGCACATTATCGGGAAGTCACCATACAGCATGCGATTCCTGCTTTGTAAGAGTGCAACTGTGTGGAAACTACTGTTTTCATCCAGGTTGGGGCAACACCTCATTTCGCTCATCCAGTGAAAGATCCGCTTAATGCAATCTTCCACGAACGTATTTTCCAGATGCATGGCGTGAAAGATCATCTGATCTGAATCCCCGTGACATTTGGCTCTGTGGTATCGAAAAGGGACACATTCGGTCTCTACCTGACCTGAAGACCAGTATACAGGTACACATTGCTCAGATTCTACTGAGCAACTGTTGATCACGCCGTTTACAGATGCTGCATCTCGTCGGCGTCTCCTGTGCTCATATTGAACAAATTCTATAAGCAGCAGTTAATAATAAAGTCAATATCATGTCTTTCTTACGTGTTTGAACTTTTTCACCCCTATCCCATTCCTAAACCGTTATATATAGAAACATTTTTATATGCCTTTCTTGTATTCAGAGCGCCAGAGTTGCACCTAGTAGCGAAAATTGGAACTAATTTTTTTCCAGCGTAAATGGGTTCCGCATTAACACATGAGAATATCTACCAAGTTTTGCTGCCATCCAATGATTACTGCTCATACTGGACCTCTATGAGTAGCTGCATTTTAATTATAACTACCTGGTAATTTGCACTAGTGTCCGAAAACTCCTGATTCACAAACTTGTGCAGATAGCTGGACGGCTTGGTTCCCGGCTTTTGCCTCATTGTTCGCCCTCGAGAATCCTAACCTACGCCTGTTATTAAGACGACTGAGAAACGGCTAAACCTGCTTTTTCTTTGTCTTATCTTTGTCGTTCTGGAACAACGTACCAGTTTCATCTGCCAGAGAGCTCATTTCAGTGTAAGTAAAACGTATCCAGCATTTCACACACGTTGCATCACTCATCACTCAGTAATCTTCCAGAACGTTTCCTGAAGTCTACGACGCCTCACATATTTCGGGTACAGGTAGAAAAATGATTCTTCTGTCCATGCAAAGTGCTCCAATACCCCACGGTCTAGTGTGTTATTTTTTGCTCCCCTTTACAATCGACAAACAGTAGGTGCCCTGCTTGAAACTGCTCCAAATGTCGAAACGTTAGAGCTCCTTCTGTGACGCACTAGCGTTGACTTCCTGCAGCTAGTTCTGTCCCACAGCTAGGGGTCACACTAATGATACACCCCCCCCCCCCTACAAATGCAGGGTGGCTAAAATAAAACGGGCCAGAAAAATAATTCCTACAACTTGGCAGCTTAACATAAGTCTGCCCAGGTGCTATTGATTTAGTTGGGTTGCCTATGTTAAGACACATGAAATGAGTTCCGGGCCACTTTTATTCTCCACACCTGTACAGTCTGTTGTCATGTACATTTTAAAGTAACACAGATGCCTACAATTTTAATAATAATAACAATAAAATATATAATACGTTACAACATAATTATAATAATAATAATAACAATATCAATAATTTGTTTGCATCAGTGTTTAGCGCATCGCTTTAGCACGATGTCCAAGAAATTGTGATAAGAGGAATGTATCATTTGAAAAGCATTTACTACAAATTTGACATGTACATCCATCATCCAATTAATTTAAGAAATATAGCAGCAAAAAATCACCCGCTACTTTCACAAAGTCATAATTTGTACGATAAAAAATTGGAGCGTGCAGTCACCATTATCAATAGTTCACTTAAGCATTACGAATGTCAACTCAGGCCTGCAGACTATGTCTATTTCAGACAATGGCTGTTTCTTTAAGTCGTTTCAGCATGCCTTCGGGAAGACAAACGATCTCTCTCTCTCTCTCTCTCTCTCTCTCTCTCTCTCTCTCTCTCTCTATTTTCTTTCCTCTTAGTGGATGGCCTTTCCCTTTATTCTTCCTTTACTCAACTTCCCAACTTTCTCTCGTTTCCCGGTTCCACGTGTTGTCTCACGAACCGTGTCGGATTTGTTGTTGACGACAAGTACGGTCAGCAAACAGGAAACACAACTTTTACAACCACAGCTTTCTGTTAATGTGAAATGTACTTAATACTAAAGTTCCATGTGGCTGTCGTATAGATATTATTAATAGATTCAGTGAATACTTGTTGTCAAGTTTAGATGAACTCCACATGGGCTAAGTGTCCCCATCTGAAAAGTTAATGTCCTTAGTAAAGTCCATTTTCACAGTGTTTTATAATCTGACTCTATATTTGTAAGTTAAACTATGTCTATCTTTCTATAACTGTAAGTGGAGTGTAAAAATAGAAAAATAATGAAATAAAAGTAAAATATGAAGACTAGCGTCCCCCACGCTAGTGCTAGCAGTCGGCTAGAATTTGCAGCTTTGTACAATTTTTGGACCAGTTGTCTCTTGTCACCCCCATTAGATACAGAGTTTAATATTCACGCAGAACCTAGTTTCGCAAGTACGAATTTTTTTGGCGAGTGAATCTTTCAAAAAATTTTATTTTTTGGTAACTTGATGTCATATTACAGCCACCTGTCATTCTTTACGTTTCTCTCATCTTAACTGCGTATATCTGATGACGGCAGATGCCGAAAAGTGGTAATAAATACAGACTTTTTGTTTAGCGATCTACATGGTTTTATTCGTAAAATATGTGAACTCTTAGAAATGTCTCCTCGTCGTGCGACCCCTTGAGCTGGCGCTAGAGATGATTGCGTTCGTCTGCGGACGGCGACCATCACTTCGCGGCTCGTTTGGGCGTTTACTGCTGCTGAAGCTGCCGTCGTCTCGTTCAGCACGTGTTTCGCAGCCGAGGTTTCGGCCAACCGTCCTCGTCGGTTTCCGCGAGTGAAAAGTCTGCTAACCTTCCGCGCACCATCACCTCACAACAAAGCTTAACGTCCCGCATACTGATAACGTAGACTTTTCGTGTAGCTTTAACAACTCATAAGCACATATCTACTGCTTGTTACTTACTCTAGATAGAGGCATAGTCTTCCTGTCTTTAAGATCCCCCGCCAAAGTCGCTTGTTTTCCTATATGAAGTACCAAATTAGTCGCTTACATGCACTCTGAGACATTTATAGCAGAAGTTAGAAACAACGACATCATGTCCGTCAACACAGAAGACAATCCACGTGTGACCAACAACCTCAACCTCCGAGATGTCCAGGACACACATATGTACATTTAAGAGAAGCGATGCTGTGTATATGAAATGAACCTTATCACTTAGGCGTCTTCATTCTTAACGTACTCGAACTACTCTGTAGCAGTTACGGGGCGTTCGATGCTGCTGTAACTATCCTCAATGGCTCTGGTCTGTCTTAGATCACGGGAGTACCGAATATCAGAATTTGAAACAAACGATATGATAGAATATGATTAATCAAACAAAATTGTTGGGAAATGTGTCACAGACTCTTATGTCTGCGGATGGCATAGTAATTAAAAACAGAGAAAAAATTGTTCAGGGATTCTAAAATACCTTTAAATGTTTCTATCATTCACGAGGTAAACTGGAAGCAAATGTAATTAGTTCAAATGGTTCAAATGGCTCTGAGCACTATGGGACTTGACATCTGAGGTCATCAAAAAAATGGTTCAAATGGCTCTGAGCACTATGGGACTCAACAGCTGTGGTCATAAGTCCCCTAGAACTTAGAACTACTTAAACCTAACTAACCTAAGGACATCACACACATCCATGCCCGAGGCAGGATTCGAACCTGCGACCGTAGCGGTCGTGCGGTTCCAGACAGTAGCGTGAGGTCATCAGTCCCCTAGAACTTAGAACTACTGAAAGCCAACTAACCTAAGGATATCACACGCATCCGTGTCCAAGGCAGGATTCGAACCTGCGGCCGTAGCGGTCGCGGGGTTCCAGACTGAAGCGCCTAGAACCGCTGGGCCCAAATATAATTAGTACTGAGATCAAAATTACTGACATTTCGGAGGTAACTCCAGATGACATTTACAAATCCATTCTTGATACGAAAAAAGGAAACATAAAGGAAGATGAGGATATTTCAGTAGAGATTACAAAATCTGAAGGAAAATGGCATAAAAGCAGCTCACAGAATTGTTTACGTAAGATCAGTGGAGGAAGACAATTCCCCAAATCAGGAAGAGTGACTTAATTATCCTTTTTCACGGAAAAGGGAAGAGATACGTCATGAAAAACTAGAGTGGTCTCAACCTCCGCTCCGAAAAGTACTAGATATTCGCTAAACTTGTCACCAATAGCATAATAAATAAAATGTTAATCACCCAAGGGGACAAACTGGCTTTACGAGTGGCTGACGGAATATTTGCGCGTCGTGAGGGAAATTGTAGACGGAGTGTGAATCACCACTTTGCCTGAGATCGATAAATTTAGAGAAGGCTTTTAATCAAGTTTCAACAAAATCTGTACTAACAGCCTGTTAGAAACCTGTGTTAGTGTAGTGAGTCGTAACAGTTCGAAGATAGCAAAAGCAATAAACAGACGAGTAACGACTGGCGCGGAGTGATTTTGTTAGACTAGATAACGTTTTCAGAATTAAGGAAAGTTTACAGACGATTTATTTGTTATTCGAAAACCACTTGCCCGGCGAGCCAGAGAGAGAAGCATGTTGGGAATCACGTTGAGAGACAGTAAAAGAGACAGACAAGGAACAGACTTGTGTTGGAGGCAAAATTTTTGACTGTAATGGAAATGAAGGAACATGTAGCCAGACGCGCCCACGCTCGGCGCGTGCACCAGTATGTTTGACACACATTCCATACCGGATGGCGGCAATCAGGGACTACTACCTCCATCGAAGTTACGACCTAACGATGGCCACCGACAAGGCACGCACCTCGAAGCGCCTTTACCAGGCACTTCGCGGCCAGCCCACACCTCATAAACTGGAAGACGGACGACCGTCGGTCATCTGGCGCCAAGCTTGGACTAATATTAACCATCAAGCCCTTCCCACAGAAGTTTCGGCGCTGTGGTACCGTGTGGTAAACAATTTAATACGCACTAACCATCGCCTGGCGGTCATCCGCTTGCGGCCGATGTGGCGACGTGGACACCAGAGAGCATCGTCTCTTATGCCCTCACACACAGAAGTGTGGCAACTTGCGCGTGCGTTGTTAGCGCTGATCGGTGGGAGAACACCGGACAATGTGTCAATCGACTGGTTCCTCAGCCCTGACAGTCAGACCAACCCCCGAACACGACGTAGCGCAATGGTGTGGCTCTTGGGCCACACCGGTTTCACGACTTATGACCTACGCCAAACTGATGCTGTCTCTTTCATGGACTACCTTTGGAGACAGCATCGTCTGGCGGAAACCAACCGGCAATGTACCACTACCTTTGCAAGGTTTGTTAAAGTGGCAATGGTTCATGGTTATCAAAAGGTGTTCCGGGTCGGATGAGGCACCTTGTACGAGGTTTGCCTGAGTGTGGCCCAATATCTCTGTAACTCGGACTTTCAAACTACACTTGATTTGACTTTCTGGGCGTCACTGGAGTCTATTCTCTTATGATACCAGTAATGTGACAAGCGTGTGAAAATTCTCGGAAAATTGGAAAAACTGTAATCTACCTTAGAGGCTTATAATTTAGTTTTATTCTTATCTGCGATGGGAGTATCTCGCCATTTTCATTCTATTTAAATGAGCCGCCCTCCTGTGTTTTATTTTGTTTTCATTTCTGTCTTTATTTACTTTTTTTCCTTTTAGTTCCTCAATTCTTATCTTGCTTCACACTTGCAGAGAGAGGTGTGTTTTTCCAATGTACGTGTTGTCGCCCCCATAAGGCATAGCAGAATATGCCTCTTCTTTTCCTTTCAATTTTGGCGATAAGTCCTACCACTGGAAGCACCCAGTTTAGCGTGCTGCGTCGACACTAGTGGATGGCGGCATTTTTGGAGAGGAAAAGGTAGGGCTATAGGAGAGGTAGGACGCCCAATTTAAAAAAAAAAAAAAAGAAAAAACGTAGATGTTAAATGGGCCAGAAGTTACGTATTTCGATCGAAAAAGATAAGAACATATCGATTAGACGACGTAATCTTTAGTTGGTACAGGGCATTAGCAAATATGCGCGGGGAATGTGGGAGCGCGGAACTATAGGATATAAGTCACAGGAAAGCGCGAAGGAGCCCCTCTGTTAAGGAGTGGGTGTCACAAAGGCTTGTGGTGGTGATGGAGACAGCAGTGATCGTGCCTCAGTGGCGAGCTGCAGTCGCCCTCGCGCCGGCCTACCACACTGCGACCAGATGTTAGGCTGCGCCTGTGTATCGCGAGCGGACCACTGGAGACTGGGACAGGGACAGGTACCGTCACGGCCCGTTCTGGCGCCGACGGCCTATTTCCAGTGTTGTTTGGAGAAGGTCGGGCGCACACAGCGTAAAAGACGTGGCGGGCGGCCCGCTGCGTGCTCCACACGGGTTCGTACTCGCACCTGCGCAACAGGCGCATCTTCACTGTCAGGAGGAGTCTTGGCTAATAGGGGGGGGGGGGGAGGAACAGGGACTACAGACGAATTCTGGGCATTTGCCACGCCGGACATTTGCCACTCTTGCCCCTTCGCCAGGTAGCGATCCCTCAGGTAAGTCCGTTACCAGTACGTAAGTGACCTTCTCCTTCGACATGTTGGCCAAATACAGAGCTTCTTTTCCGAAATCGAAATATTTATAACTTTTGGGAAACGAAAGCAATACCGACGATTATGTCAGTATGTAATTAGTTCTGCCATGTATAAATATAGATTCCTCTGTCTGTAGGGTAGCTTCCTTTCACGCTTACTGATTGCGATACAAACAGTCCATCGTCATGGGAGCAACAAGAAAGGAACGATGTAAAGAGATTGCGAACGTTGATCAATGCATTTGTGCCTACTTTAATTACTACAACTGCATGCCCAAAAGACAACAAGGAATTCTAAATGCGTATGTGAATATTTGAAAAGAAGGACGACGTACTCCATATTAATTTACTCTCTGGAATGCGATATCCCTTGCGGCGAAACGTTAGTTAATAAAGTGTAACGGGACAATGTTCAAAACATGACTGGAAATACTTTCACTAAATTGTGATAAGAACAACTATGATTGACATGTCATCTAAAGTCGACGTAAAATTTCAAAAAGTTAGAAATAAGGAAATGAAGTAATACAGAATGCTACACTTGTAACGCACGTTGTTGTTCTATATTGTTTAGCTCTGGTATTTACAGGGTCACAGAGAAAGCATCTTAGGTTCTGGAGGGAAAAGCCGTAATTGTAATTATCTGCACTACAACAGAAACAAGAAGGACAACTTAAGGAAAAATAATGTAAGCTCACAATCAACTTAGAAGCAGATAATTCCTGTGACTTAGTATGGGCAGAGGCTATATTCGACAACCGGAATAAATTAATAACTGGCTCCTTTTACCGACCCCCCGTATCAGATGAAACAGATGCTGAACAGTTCAAAGAAAACTCGAGTCTCATCGCAAATAGGTACCCTACTCATACAATTATAGTTGGCAGTTACTTCAATCTACCTTCCGAATGTTGAAAATAATACATTTTCATACCTATTGCAAATAGAAAACAACTTCCGTAATTGTTCTAAATGCTTTTTTTAATTATTTTTAACAATTAGTTGACGAGGCCATTCAAATTGTAAATGGTTATGAAAACACAAAATAATCCTGAGCATCACGACGGATACAGGGATTAGTGAACACATAGTCGCAGCGAGGCTCAATTCCGTAACAAAGAAATTCACCAAAACTAAACGAGAAGTATATCTATTTATAAAAGCAACTAAAAATTCATTTGGCGTCTTTCTAAGAGACAGTCTCCAATCCTTCCAAACTATGTAAGTAAAGACCATATGTGGCTTAAGTTCAAAGAAATAGTATCAACAGCACTCGAGAGAGTCATACCAAATAAATTAATAAGAGACGGAACTGTTCCCTCATGGTACACAAAACACGACAGAAAGCTGCTGCTGAAGCACCGGAAAAGGCAAGTATAATTTAGACGAACGTATAATCTCCAAGATTGGCGAAGTTTTACTGAGGCTCGAAATTTGGTGCGGATTTCAATGCGAGATGCATTTAATAGTTTCCACAACGAAACTCTCTCTAGACCTGTGGCGGAAAATCCAAAGAGATTCTGGTTCTATGTTAAGTAAACCAGTGGAAAGGCTCAGTAAGCGTTGGGGAGGAGGAGGAGGAGGGGTAGACAAGAGACCCAACCCTTCGGAGCGGGTAAAATCGTGGCAAATGTCCGGCGTGGCAAATGTCCGTACACACTACAGACGAGAACGTCTAAATTATTCTTAATTCAAAGGGAAGAAAAGTAGTGTGATGCGAAGTATAAACAAATAACGTGGAAAATTATATATTATTTCTCACGTCAACATACCTTTTCCTTAACACAAACTAAACGTACAAGAATGGATGATGTCTCGTTAGCACGGTTTTCTACAGGCTCTGACACTGCATACCTGTTTTGCACTGAAACTTACTATTTGTGAAAAATTGAATATGAAAGATACTTCTCATTGTGAAAGGCAACAGGGCATCATACATGCCCAGCTTCATACCAATATTTTACGAAGCTAACTTATTAATCACGAATAAGAGACTCCCTTTTCAAACTATCTTATTACAAATATCATTTTATGTGTTTTAAATCACTTATTAACTGGGTAATTTGTAAACAGCGTTGTCATTGATAGTAAGCGTGACCACTGCGGTAGTCAGTTATCTGTCTGCCCGTCGTACAAGTCGATTAATCTAAACGAATATACTTTCCGGAACGACAGACATATTTGTCATTGTTGCCAATTCCCCTTATCCCAACGGCTACACTTATTCCAAATACTGCCATTATTTACAGCTTCAAAAGTGCAAAAGTTTCGCACAGGCCCCCTGTTTACAATGAACGCTCAGCTAATTGACACTGGGAAAACTGTTGTAATACCACGAATAGACTTAACACAACCTGATAACAAGCATGTGAATTCAGCTGATAACCCGACAGTTGCCTAATAAAATTGCATTTGCGATCGTTATAAACAAGTCGCAAGGACAAACGCTTCAAAGAGCAGGATTGTATTTACCAAATCTCGTCTTTACTCATGGACAATTGTATGAAGCCTTTTCAAGGATAACTAAATCAACTAACATCTGGATCCCTTGAAGAGAATGGAAAATAAAATGTACACGAAGATTGCATTTTTACGTAACTATCGTTTACACCGAGGTATTTTACTGCACTGTAAAGAATTTTGTTCACAACTATGGATATATCATGGATTCATGATTATTGTTTCGCGTCGTTCTTTTCATTTTTGAAGATGTCTTCTCTTCATTCCCACAACCATACCATACTTTCATGATTATTATTTCACTTCGTTCGGTTCATTTTTAAATATTTTTCTCTTCATTCCCACAACTACCCTATCCCAACGATTACACTTATTCCAAGTAATGTCATTATTTGAACCTATAAAAGTGTGAAAGTTTCGCACGAGTCAGTTGGCATTTCATAATCCTTATAAGATTACCAACAAGTGAAAATACACAAAGGCGTTAACATTTTACCATGTTAACTTTTGTGTATGAGGCGACCAAAATAAAAATGACGCGAAATACATTTACTGGTCTTAAACGAAATAACTTGTCGTAATTCGTGAATAGGTGAACCGTTCTGTACAGAAGACAATAAAAATGACAGCTGCTAGTTCCAGAGATTCAAAACCATGAGTATGGGTCATTTCAGTCGTTATATATTTCAGTCGGTGTTACGAAGGGAAAGACTGCATTTGGTGTCCCACACCTGAGCTATAACGTAGATGCGAACGTGTGTTTATTTCTTAATTTCCAACTACGTCTTCCTTGTTAGACTGAGACATTGCAATAACAGTGAAAAGTCAGTCAGTGCATTTATCCGTTTTGTCTCAACAATTTAGAGGACCGACGTTTGGAGCTGGCTGCAGAACGATTCTATTGCCACCAATGCACATTTCGTGTAGGACGGCGAAGACAAGAAACTTAGGACTTGTACGAAGGCATGCAGGCAGTCGTCTTCCATCCAAAGATTCCCATTTGAGTTCACGAAGAATATCCGCAACTCCGTGGAGGTATGTTTGGTCTAAGCAACTAAATGAAAGCAGTTTGTTTATTGCCATACGCGTTTCGCTTCTTTTATTTGGGAAGCATCATCAGTGGCCTGAAATACATGTTTCCTTTTATACATACAATAAATGTATTATGTGGTAGATATAATATGCTGCTATATTACTTTTTGTCGTGTTTCTCTTTTCTTTTTTGGGTTAGAATCAACTAACCTAAAAAACAAGAGATAAACAAAAGAAAAAAGTGAAATATCGCCACTTCTGTTTACACATGACATGAACATGAAATCAATGAATAAACTGCTGGAAACCAAAGCCTTCTAGATCGAATACTTCCAGAGATAGAGATAGTAAAGTAAGTCAATGTAGAACGATTGTATTTTATGACGTTTCCACTGTTAACTTGGAAAAGATAAAAAGTACACTTCCAATTTGAATTATTTGATAAATAATACATCAAATTCTTCAGGAGAAATCAAACATTATTATGGGATAATAATCGTAAAATGTCACTTTTAGACCAGTTACTCCCACTAAGATAAGCGTTACAAACGGAAGTATGTGCATGTATGGTAGTACGTATCCCGTATTAATGAAAAGAAACGATGGCCATCTACCCAGCTCCGTATGCGTCAAAAACTTTACTTGCTCGTAATCGTCAATACGCTAAATATATAACGCAGGCAGTGGATTGTTTCATAGTCTATCTCACGCCCATTTGACGAAGTTCGTGAACTCTGGAGCAGTACTTTGGTTCAATATTTGCACTTGCACACCGAAAGTAACTGCAAATTGCGTGGAGATGTTGCTTTTTATTGGATTAAATTCATAGATTCCTTCCCATCCTACTACAGGAAGGATCGTGGAAACAATGACAGTTTAATGCCTCTCTAGACAGACTGTTTTGGGCGGAAGCCTGAAGAAATTTTGTAAATTGCTATAAGAAAACTGATTCTCGGAACTTTGGAAGTTGAGTGTCGCTCAGTACCATTCATCTTTCTTCAAGTATAAACCAGTTCCGATTTTTCAGTTCAGTGATACTGTTTCACGGGCCGTTCACATATATGACCACTCGTGCTACCCTTCTTCGTGTACGCGGGATATCATTGTTAGTTCTGCCGTAACGAATACTTGCCAAGAAGTGCAAAGGCTGGGACGGTACTCTAGAACTGGTCCCACTATAGTCTCGTGTGCCATTTCATTTACTTCCAACCATCCGACAAATCTACGTGTCCCGTTTGCATTACCAATTGCAGATTTTACTTATTTATCTCATTTCATATCACTTCTGAGTTTTACTTCTAAAGGTTTCAACTGCGTTCCGTGCTCCAGATGTTGGCATTAATCGAGTAGCCGGATACTATAGTACCTTGGTTATAGGGTTGATTGCTGGATTTGTGTGGTCTTGTAAGATATTAATGGCAGCTAAATGATGCCTAAGATACTTTTGGAAAATTCGAGAAAAATAATGTCTTCATCGTGTTTTGCTACACTTCCAAAATGCCAGCGCTCCAGGATTACTTGTGATACTCCCTGTCATTTCATTTCGCTCACAAAGATAACAAAACGCTTGTTGTGAGCTAATTTAATTAAAGGGACACGTCCAGATGAATGTACGAAATACGAGCTAATTAAAAGTTGCAACCGCGTTCGGCGTCTACAGCCGTTGCTCGCTTTCCTCGGTAATCCCCCACTTTGGGCCGTCGCCCCGCCGCTCTAATTGGCCAGAACACTGGGACCGCATCATCGATTGGAAGCCGTCCCTTCCTCCAGCAACCGCATCGGCGCGCACCGACTCCACCTGGACCACTCCAGAAGGATTCACCCATGCAGGCGCTCGGCAGATCTGCGCTGCTCCACACCACAAACGGCTGGTGTAGTAGGCCAGCACGGCGCGTGTGTATTACGCCGTCAGCGAACAGGAGTGGGATACAAACCCAGATTTAGGTCTTTTCCCGCGTTTTTCCTAAATCAAATTAGGCACATTTAGGGATGAGTGTTTTGAAAAAGGGATAAGACCGATTGTCTTTCCCAATCCTCCAGAACCAGAGTTTATGCCCAGTCTCCCCTACGTCGTCAACGTAGCATTAGACATTAAGACGCGAAACTACGACAGTTTTCCACCAACTTCATTACTGCAGCGCTGTCAAGCGGATAGCATGTATAAACACACCAAGAATCTGTGTCTTGTGTACATAAGGGGAGCGCTTTCGGGGTGGGGGGTTGGGGGGAGCGAAGCACATTTAAAATTCGTTCTTCGGAGCTTATTGTGGCTATATGAATTGTAGTAGCAATCATAAATATAATCCGGAAATATCCTTCTTTCGGTTTACAAAGAGGGTCGTTCGATGAGTAATGCCGCACATTTTTTAAATAAATCCATTAACATAAACAGACAAACGTCCTTGTTGGTGCTTCACATTTGATGTTTATTCTGTGCGCCGATGAAGTTTCAAACCGTTCTGGCTGATGGCAGAGTCGTAGTACAGCGTCAAAATGGCGTCTGTATACGACTCACGTTACAAGCAGCGTGCTGCTATTGAATTCTTGTGTGCAGAAAAAGAAACGGTGGTAAACATCCATAAACGTTTGCGTGCAGTGTATGGCGATGCTCCAGTTGATAGGAGTACAGCTGGGCGATGGGTAAAGAAAGGTACAGCCTCAGGAGATGCAGAAACAGAGCTCCATGATCAGCCACGCTCGGGACGTCCTGTCACAGCCACTGCTCCAGACATGCTGAATCGTGCGGATGCCATTATTCGTGCCGATCGGCACATCACAACTCGACAATTGGCTCTACAGCTGTCGTTCAGCATTGGAAGTGCGTCTGCAATGATCGAGACTCTCGGATATTCAAAGAGGTGCTCACGATGGGTTCCACGAATGCTCACAGCGGCCCACAAGATTCAAAGAAAGGCCATTTCATCTGAATTGTCGGAGCGTTCTGAGGCCGACGGAGAGGCCTTTCTGTCACGGATCGTTACGGGGGACGAAAGTTCGGTGCACAAATTTGCGCCAGAAACAAAAAGGCAGTCTATGGAGTGTCATCATCCTCATTCACCAGAAAAGAAGAAATTCAAGACAACCCCCGCCGCCGGAAAAGTCATGGTGTCAGTCTTCTGGGATTGTGATGACGTCATTCTCGATGTGATGCTAAGAGGGTCAACCATCAATTCAGAGGCGTACATGAAGACTCTGAATAAACTCACGAACCGTTTCCGACTTGGTCGATCGGACAAGAATCCAGCAGAAATCTTGCCCCAACACGAAAATGCACGCCCACACACACAAGTCTGACAATCCGGGAACACAGCGCCAAATTGGGTTGGGCATTGTTGTTTCATCCACCCTACAGTGAAGACCTGTCACTCTCGGACTTCCATCTCTTTGGACCACTTAAAAATTCCCTACGGGCAACTCACTTTGAAGATGACGAGAGTGTCAGTCATGCAGTGAAAATATGGCTACCCCTACAGGACAAGAGCTTTTACCAGCAGGGAATAGATGCTCTTCCACAACGTTGGCATACTGCCATAGAAAGTGATGGAGACTACGTGGAAAAATAGGACATGGACAAGACACGTTGATGTATATTTTCACCAAATTCTGACTCTTAACAATAAACATGTTCTGAGAAAAAAAGTGGGGCATTACTTATTGAACGACCCATGTAAGTGAATAATGTTACAAATAACAGATGCTCCATTTGGGATGGTTAGTGGCACGTTCCGGTCATGGGAGATGCAGTTTAACATTTCCATTCAGTCGTAACGTCTTTAGAATTCCGTTGTTAATAAGACTGGAAAGTTTTTACCAACCTTTCATTATTTCACTACTGTATAAGTTTCTGAACGTTTCCCGAAGCTGAGAAACATGTCAGTTGACGACTCTTTCAATATATGGTTTCATTCTTCGGTATCACAAGTATACATATAGGCTGTAACTGGATTCCATTTGCATACTATGAGGACAAGTTCCTTACACCAAAACAAGGAAATATGGCCTCTAAAATTCATATCTTAAGGGCTAGGGGCACTTGTTCAACAGCAAAGACGTGTTTCACAGTAGCGAAGAGGAGCAAGTGTTCATAGCTCTTAACGTGTGTATTTTAGAGACCAGCCGCACGGAGTGGCCGCCCGGTTTGAGGCGTCATGTCACGGATTGCGCGGCCGCTCCCGCCGGAGGTTCGAGTCCTCCCTCGGGCATGGGTGTGTGTCTTGTTCTTAGCATAAGTTAGTTTACGTAGTATGTAAGTCTATGGACCGATGACCTCAGCAGTTCGGTCCCTTACGAATTCTTACACATTTGAACACACATTTAGAGCCCATGTTTACTGGACATTTTTTTAAAATTTGATCTATGCTATCTCCTCCCAAAATATGGAAAGCGAAGAGCTTTCAGTAGAAGAGATATGTTTCGAGGCGTCTAAGACCAACAAGAGATTATAGCTCTCAAGCTAAGCAATTTAGAGTCCATGGTTACCAGACATAATTTTCTCGTTTTTAACTAAGGAATCTGTCTGTGAAGGAAATATATTTATACCATGAATATTTTTGTGGTTATGTACTTGAATGAATAAGGAAAATCGTAGCTCCTTCTCCAAGGCAGTGAATGTGGCCGTGTGAAAACGACCAAGGAATTTTTAAAATTTCAAGATCGTAACAAATTTCATGAACGCAACGAAACGTTTTGATTTCCGTTACATTATATGCATATAAACGAAGAGAGAGAGAGTTATTAATTATGTATTGGTAGTACAACAGCGTTTTGTGGTACAATATCCATGCAGTGTGCTTTCTTCCACTCCCTAGGAGCGGGAAATGGCTTGTTAATATGAGAATGGATGGTTTGCCATGGCAGACAGAGATCAAAATTTGAACGCGATGTACGGTTTCTTAGTGCAAGTACCCCAGGGCCACTTTATTATTGTTGTTGTTACCATTGCAAGCTGCATTCTTGTAAAGTGTCCTTCGGGCACGTTTTGCTTCAAGTACAATTACAAAATGGAACTACACAAGGCAGCGACGAATGATAACACAAATTTTCTTTGCAAGGATTACGTGAAGCAGGGCTGTCTGTGGCATGAACGAATAGACTCGCTGCGTGTAGCCTACATGCATCTCAGCCTCATTAGTGTAATATTCGCGCAAACTGACTTGGCGTGGTGCCTTTATGGTCGCTCCCATCAGCCATAGCGCCGAGTGTCAACTTAGTTTGCGCGTTTAGTATTTCTCCCCTTACACTGCCCCTAGCCACACTTCATCCCAGTCACCAAACTGGCGATTGCTACATGCCTGAGGACTGTGTGCTGTCAACCGACCCTTTCGCTTGGGTGAGTTTTGGCTTATGTTTCTTTTCTCCCCAATTTGGCTCAGTGCATGATACGTCTGTGGTCGTGGTGGGGGAGGAGACTAGTTCTGTTTTGCGAAAATCATGATTTTTTTCTTGGGCAGAAGGGCGGGGAGGGGGGAGTGATGGCAGCTGCCCTCTCGTGTCCCTCACTTGATGTACCCTTATCGGTTGCAGTGGACTCACAAGGACACGACTGATTGCCTTCCTCCATCTTTCAAAAAATAGCTCTGAGCACTATGGGACTTCTGAGGTCATCAGGCTCCTAGAACTTGGAACTACTTAAACCTAACTAACCTAAGGACAGCACAAACATCCATGCCCGAGGCAGGATTCGAACCTGCGACCTAGAACCGCTCGGCCACCTCGACCGGCTTCCTCCATCTTTGTCCAACCTTAGTTTGTGCTCCATCTCCTGAAACCCTAATCTTACTTTACATTAGACGAATGTACTCCTTTTCTCCTCTCTGTGTTTCCCGCTAAAGTAGGTGCCGACGATAGCTCTGTACAATCACTCCCTCATACCCTATCAAGAACAGCCAAAAGAAAGTGAGCACCTACCATTCTGCCGCTAGACAACCTTTTATTGAACCAGATGATCTGCTGCATCTATTCTGTGCTGATTACAAATATATGTCAGTCAGTACGTTTAGTTCCAGACTCATGTTTGTCACACAACAGGCTTTCTCTTTTCTATGTTCTGTTTGTGCTAGTGAGATTTTAGCAGCTGCGTGGGTTTTGTTCACAGCATCCGGTTCGGGGTCCGTGATGGGCCGTGAGGTGGGCCCGCCCCCGCCACCGCCGCCGCGCGCCGCCTCCGCCATGTCTCTGCACCTGCAGCCGCCCCCGGACAAGCCCGACCGCCAGGCCAGCGTCGCCGCACCAGTACGTTACATTCACGTTTGTGCTTGCACTCGTAGCCTAACATTCGTTAAGTAGTGAAATGGGATATTGTCTCAACGCCAGTGTTCCACTGCAACACAGTGTTGGTGTAACATCTTGTGAGTACAGTTCACACATAAAGCTCCTTCACGTTACATATTTTATACTTATATTGGGTAGTAAGTGAAATACTGCAGATTGCACGGGGAGCAGTCGACATCTGGGGCAAGTACAGTTTTAACTTATATACACTACTGGCCATTAAAATTGGTACACCACGAAGATGACGTGCTACAGACGCGAAATTTAACCGACAGGAAGAATATGCTGTCATATGCAAATGATTAGCTTTTCAGAGCATTCACACAAGGTTGGCGCCGGTGGCGACACCTACAACGTGCTAACATGAGGAAAGTTTCCAACCGATTTCTCATACATAAACAGCAGTTGACCGGCGTTGCCTGGTGAAACGTTGTTGTGATGCCTCGTGTAAGGAGGAGAAATGCGTACCATCACGTTTCCGACTTTGAAAAAGGTCGGATTGTAGCCTATCGCGATTGCGGTTTATCGTATCGCGACATTGCTGCTCGCGTTGGTCGAGATCCAGTGACTGTTAGCAGAATATGCAATCGGTGGGTTCAGGAGTGTAATACGGAACGCAGTGCTGGATCCCAACGGCCTCGTATCATTAGCAGTCGAGATGACAGGCATCTTATCCACATGGCTGTAACGGATCGTGCAGCCACGTCTCGATCCCTGAGTCGACAGATGAGGACGTTTGCAAGACAACAACCATCTCCAAGAACAGTTCGACGACGTTTGCAGCAGCACGGACTATCAGCTCGGAGACTGTGGCTGCGGTTACCCTTGACGCTGCATCACAGACAGGAGCGCCTGCGATGGTGTACTCAACGACGAACCTGGGTGCACGAATGGCAAAACGTCATTTTTTCCGATGAATCAGGTTCTGGTTACAGCATCATGATGGTCGCATCCGTGTCTGGTGATCTCGCGATGACCGCACATTGGAAGTTTGTTTTCGTCATCACCATACTGGCGTATCACCCGGCGTGATGGTATGGGGTGCCATTGGTTACACGTCTCGGTCACCTCTTGTTCGCATTGACGGCACTTTGAACAGTGGACGTTACGTTTCAGATGTGTTACAACCCGTGGCTCTACCCTTCATTTGATCCCTGCGAAACCCTACATTTGAGCAGGATAATGCACGACCGCATGTTGCAGGTCCCGTACCGGCCTTTCTGGACACAGAAAATGTTCGACTGCTGCCCTGGCGAGCACATTCTCCAGATCTCTCACCAATTGAAAACGTCTGGTCAATGGTGGCCGAGCAACTGGCTCATCACAATACGCCAGTCACTACTCTTGACGAACTGTGGTATCGTGTTGAAGCTGCACGGGCAGCTGTACCTGTACACGCCATCCAAGCTCTGTTTGACTCAATGCCCAGGCGTATTAAGGCCGTTATTACGGCCAGAGGTGGTTGTTCTGGGTACTGATTTCTCTGGATCTATACACCCATATTTCGTGAACTTGTCAGTTCTAGTATAATGTATTTGTCCAATGAATACCCGTATATCATCTGCATTTGTTCTTGGCGTAGCAATTTTAATGGCCAGTAGTGTATTTAGCAATAATAATAACGCTGTAAAACAATCATATCTGTCTGTTTGAACGCGCCGGCCGGAGTGGCCGTGCGGTTCTAGGCGCTACAGTCTGGAGCCGAGCGACCGCTACGGTCGCAGGTTCGAATCCTGCCTCGGGCATGGATGTGTGTGATGTCCTTAGGTTAGTTAGGTTTAAATAGTTCTAAGTTCTAGGGGACTGATGACCTCAGAAGTTAAGTCCCATAGTGCTCAGAGCCATTTGAACCATTTTTTTTGTTTGAACCCGCGTACCTCCGACTCTACCACAGGAATTTTCGGGGGTTTTCACAGATAACTTGATCGTAGCTTGGGGCAAAGTGTAGGATTTATTTCATCAATATTGGATGACGGGGAAAAAATATACCTAAATTAAAATTTTTTCTGAAATGTCTGTTCCTCTTAATACTTCAGACGCTTAATCTTCACGGCGTTGTACACAAAAGAACCAATGAATGACGCTGTTGGTTTCATGATACATCCAAGAACCAGTAGACGGCGCTGTTAGGTGTTTCTTTCTTTATGCAGTAACAGATGTACTTCTGGAAGTCTACGTCAGTGACAGAATTAAGCGCCGCAGCCCTATCTGTACGGGTACAGACTAATAGCGAATTTACTTGGCTAAGATACACGAAGTTATTGATTTCGCTTAGTGTATTTGAAACCTGACGACATTGGTTTTCTGCTTTCGATAGGTTTTATTTGTATTCTGTGCTAGAAAAAACGAATCTATCGAGTCTGCTTTGCGATCTGGATTCCTGAAACTAAAAACTGCGCCCGAACAGGCCGTGAAGACCCAACAGTACCGACCGGCTGCCCTGTCATCCTCAGTCCACAGGCGTCACTGGATGCGGATATGGAGGGGCAGGTGTTCAATGCACCGCTCTCCCGGCTGTATGTCAGTTCCCGAGACCGGAGCCGCTACTTTTCCATCAAGTAGCTCCTCAGTTTGCCTCGCAAGGGCTGAGTGCACGCAATTTGCCAACGGCACTCGGCAGACCGGATGGTCACCCACCCAAGTGCCAGCCCAGCCTGACAGTGCTTAACTTCGGTGATCTGACGGGAACCGGTGTTATCACGGTGGCAAGGCTGAAGGCGATTTGAGTGCCTACTAATTACGTTTTGATCTCGTTTTTTTTTACGTATACAAATGCCGAGAAAACAGCCGTGTATTTCTGAATACTACAGAATAGCTAAAGGACTGCGGACAATGCGGTCTCAAGAAACCAATGAAGATATTGAGACGATAGTTTTTGCGGCATCAGGACTGAACTTGCTCTTTCGAAACTTGTTCCGAAAGCGAGGCGCTACGTCACTCCAATCGAGAGCACCATGCATTAACTCGCTCCGCACTACATATTATTAAAACAAAATCGTAGCCATAGGTCCTTAGTGCTACCCGCACAAAGCTGGGGCAGGCGGCTGGTTCATCTATAAAGTGTAAACAAGGAATCCACACCGCTTGCAGAGGCGTCTTGAAATATCTTTGAGTTCCTACCTTCTCTTCCCTGTTTATTTTTTCCCAGTTCATTTTCTGCTTACTGTTCAACAGAACAAAGCTGTGCTCAACCCGAAAGTGGGGTTGAACGCTGTGGTGATTTAGCCATGCTACGCATGGTCCTTCAGTCTTTCAAGTGACTGACCCTGTCACTTATAGACGAACTCTGAACTACGGTGCTGATCGACAAATTTTCACATTGACAAATCGTTACCAGAGCCGAAAGAAGCGAAAAACTCTAGCACTGTCCGCGGATCATACGTTCAGACCTCTGGATTAGAAGTTTGGTACTTAACCACTGAGACGTCCGCTCCTGGTAGCTCAGTGGTCAGCGCGGCAGAATGTCAATCCCAAGGGCCTGGGTTCGATTCCCGGCTGCGTCGGAGATTTTTCTCCGCTCAGGGACTGGGTGTTGTGTTGTCCTTATCATCATCATTTCATCACCATCGACACGCAAGTCGCCGACGTGACGTCAGCTCGAAAGACTTGCACCAGGCGAACGGTCTACCCGACGGGAGGCCCTAGCCACACGGTATTTCCATTTCAACCTCTGAGACAGCAAGCTACATTCTTAATAGTCTGTAGTGCTGCTGATGTTGTTTGGTTTGTGGGGCGCTCAACTGCTCGGTCTTCAGCGCCCGTACAAAGTCACAATTTTTACACAGTCCAATTTTTGTACACAGTCCAATTTTTGTACACAGTCCAATCTGGCCACTGTCACGAATAATGATGATGATGATGATGATGATGATGATGATGGTGAAATGATGAGGACAACACAAACACCCGGTCCCCGGGCAGAGGAAATCCCCAACCCGGCCGGGAATCGGACCTGGGAGCCGGTGATCCAGAGGCAAGTGCTGATGATGAAATGATTTATATAGCTACAATGCAAGACACAAAAATGCAGTCTCCAGTCACATTAATGTTACCACCTGTCAAAAGCCTGAGTAAGCACCGTTTACAGCGGACACCACTGCAAGACAAGGTTCTGGAAGATACTGACAAGGATGCGGAGGCATGCTGACTCCAGTACAGCGGCCAGCTGGGGTACTGTCGTACAAAATCCAGCCTTCGTCGCCGATGTACAACAGTCAGCATGGGTGCTTGAACCAGGCACCTGCCGCGGAAGCCCGTACGCTGCAACGTTCGCTGAATGGTCGTTAAGGAGACCCTGCTGGTAGTCCCTCGGTTCATCGACGGTCGGTTACACATCTGTTCGCCCCTACACATTTCCGCAACCTGCCACCTATAGCCCGTGTTGAACCTCTGTTGCCTTGGCACCGGTTTCGGACAATGCCGTTTTACGATGCACATTATGCTCGTACTTTAACCACGGCGGCGCGCTAACAGTTGACAAACATAGCCGTTTCGTAAATGATTCCACCTTCGGCCAGAAAGCCAGTGGACATGCCCTTTTGACGTCAGATAAATCGCTACGCTTCCGCTTTACGACGACGACTGGGTCCTTTATCCGCGTCTCCACGACACTGTTTATATACCCTCCACTGTTAGTGCTGCCGCCTGCCGCCTGTGAGTGTGTGTTGCATGTTGACGTCCAACACTACTGTGACTGGACTGTGTAATTTCTCTATAGACTTGGCCTCCTTGTCTAGTATTAAGACGAGAAATATAGTTATCCTAAATAAATTGCCTACATTTAAGGACTCAGAATTCCTTTTAGGCGTTTGGCAGGAATCAATATTCACTGTAGAGAGTCCTCTGTTCTTGTAGCATGTAAGTGTTGCTCTTTCATAAGCATCATGGTGGCTATGCAGGTGTCAAGCTACCTTTAGAAGAACCACAGCATTTAATATATCTGTTCTCTTTTTCCGAAGTATTACAAGTTCTGCTACTTTTAACCAGGGACAGGAAAAAGTTTTTTTTTTTGTATAACCAATTTCAGTGCTGTTGTTCGTGGATTTTGGTGTTATTTACTGCCAGCTTGTTTCCCTTTTCGATTATTTATTTTCGACCTGTTCAGCCACTTTTTTATGTTATGTTGAATTGTATTTAGTATACAATTTACACCGCAGTACCTTACAAGAAAGAAGAAAAACATTTATGTTAAAAAATAACACTTTAAGACAAGTAGGTTTTCAGGCAAACACTGCACACAGTTTTTCAAATGCTAACATGGCCTTAATTTACACGTTGTCTGTAAAGAGATCATGCCACCGACATGTCGACACTTCATACTGCAGTTAGAAAATAAATATCTCTCTGTGTACAATGGAACACAGGATCCGAACAGCCTTAACTGCCGCAACTCCAAACTGCTCATTAACAGCTCCTGTTGCCTCCAGACATTTGACTATGTCAACATTTCCTGATTGCATGGTCACTTGCTCTTCAGCAAAATTTTGAAGAGATTTGTTATACCCTTTCATAGTATCTGCCCCAACGGCCTTGTTGCAGTGGTAACACTGGTTTTCATCAGATCACCGAAGTTAAGCGCTCTCGTGCTTGGCTAGTACTTGAATGGGTCACCGTCCACATCTACCGAGTTCTATTGGCAAGTGGGGTGCACTCAGCCCTTGTGAGGCCAATTGAGGAGCTAGAGACTGAGACGTAGCGGAACCTGTCACGAAAGCTAACAAGGGCCGGTAGAACGGTGTGCTGACCACATGCTCCGTATGCGCATGTGGTGACTACTAAGGGCTGAATAACAAGAGAAGTGTTAGAATAGAGGTTTAGTGCAATCTGTGTAGTTTGAGTGCTTTCTGTCATATTGAATGATAACTAGAGGATTGCATGAACATGAAGTATGCAATTCTTTTATCTACCAAGCACGGACGTCTCCTCTCCCGCTTTTGAGAAACATCAGTTCATCAAAATCTACAGAGTGATTACCCTTGTATGATTGATTGTGGTTAGCTAATGTTATGTCATGCAGAGACAAGTGATGCAGAATGTCTGAAGATGCTCCAACAAACAACCAAACTGTTGAAACTATAGTTTACCTATTTAATTTTTGGGAGTTCTTCTATGCTAGATTATTGCCATAAGTGTTTGTTGATGACTGTAGAATAAATTGCTTTCAGTTGACTTCAGGTTTTTCTCAGGTTGTGCATAACATCAGAATTGAAAAGCAGATTGATGTAATGGTGCCTTCACCTTGATTTAATCATTCGGCTGGAAAGACATGTGGCGTGGATTCCACTTTAAAACAGTAGTCGCGGAAGTGGCGTCCAATTGAAATACTTGCAACGGGCTGCTGAGTCAAATGAAATTGTTACACCATTTTCTCACGAGCAGAGGAAAAATGTAGGCCTCTTATATTGGAAGACACTCAAAAGGCCTCAAAAATCCATGCAAGACAACAGAATTGGAATGGCTATTGAAAAGGTGTTGCACTATAATGTTTGACCAACACCACACACTAAACAATCTGGCTCCTCAAAACAGTTTTTTTTAGAATATTATGAACCATCATGACTTAACGTGAAGGGACCCCTTTCTTTTCACCAGTTTTTCAGTATGCTGGTAGGAAGTATTTTGCTTTAGATTAACATGCGAAGAATGTTGTATGCAAATAGTCAAAGGCGTTGCTGGAAGGGATGTGTGCTACACATACTGAAGATGACATTCCACATCATGAAATGCTAATGGAAATTAGCTGCGAAAATAGTCGGATGCATGTGAAAGTGAATTTGAATGAACATGCACTAGTCTGTATGTAAGAATGTTATAACAGTACTTCAGTTTTTGAATCTGACTGAGCTCATAAATTTTGTTGAGTAAGCAAAATTAGTTAATAGTTTAATGATAGTTACTTACAGTATTTATGAAGTTTCTGTGTGCTTTGACTCGTTCATCATTTCTTAAGTTTCCCTTCAAGACTGGATTAACAGAATATAATAAATGAATTGAGCCTAAAATTTTAATTGGCTGAAGTCATGATATATGTGTAGCATATTGTAGAAGTACTCGTAGCTCCTTTTGCTGTTGAAGATTTATAAAAGGTTGGTAATATCAGCTAGAGTCAGCATACTGAGAAAAAATCAAATGCAAGAAATCTTAGTATGTTTAGGTGCAGAAAGTTTAGTAGACACCAATAACTTCATACAACTCTTCATTTCTTCAATGTTGACCATTTTTCCTGACAATTCTCATACTGAAATTTATTTCAGAATTAGAAATAATTGTCATGTGGTTTTGTGTCCGCCTTAACTTTTCCGAAGAAATTCTGTTTCAATAGTTTATTATAGCCTTAACATAAAAGAGGATATACAGGGTGTCTGTCCAAAGAGTCGTCAGGTGCATTTTCTGTGGTGTTTCAGCAGATTTTTGCAATTTTATATTCGCAGTGTGTAGCTGGAGTCACCTCAACAGATACTGCTGATCACATCTTTTATGTGAGGAGGCCCAGTGTCGGCATAAACCATCGTTGGTTTCTCATTATGAACAAAATGATTTTTAAAGTAGAAAATTATATGCCCATTTGATAGAGTGCTCAGAAATTAATCTAGTCCCAAATTAATCTTGTGTGATATTTGTTTTATCAATATATATTAACAGAGACAGTAAAACAAGAAGTACTTCAGGAGTGACTGGGCAGCGCTGCTTCTAAACTGGGAGGTAGCGATCAGCACGGGCAAGGGCAGTGTTATCACTGCTTGAGTATTGGCAAGTCTCTGTGTTTTACTGGTCCTATTAATACATATTGATAAAATGAACATCGCACTAGACTAGTCTGCGACCACTTTATCAAATAGGCTTGTAAAATTCTGCTTTAAGAGTATTTTGTTTGTTGCTTTGTGATGATGCTGGGCATCACATGAGTGGTATTTGTTTCAGCTGACTCCAATTGCACATTGAACTGGTACTATCAGTATCTGCTGAAAGACCAGACAAAATATGACTGACAACTCTTAGGAGGAACATCATTCATTTAAAGTTTAATATTGCTCCTCACAGAGTGGTGTAGTATACTTTTCATGGAAATTTGTTTCCACAGCATCTTGGGTCTTAGGTATTACAGACAGATTGTATTTCTTGATAGTATACCTGGTCTGCCTTGACACAGAAAAGAAAAGTTTCCCACGGAAACTAGACTGACAGATGATTCCTTCTAAAACATGTCTTACGCACCCAGTTCATTTGACCAGAATACTGGCGTTATTTTGAAAGTGAATTAGCTCTACACTACTTTTTATAATCATTCAAGGGATTTTTTTCTTATTAGCAGAATTACTGAAAATAAATTTCTTGTTCCATCTTAAGTGTAAACTACCACATTATATTTACATTTGGGCAGTACAAATTCAGATCTGCCTTTTGTAAGTTCATAGTAGTCAGTGACCACAATAAAGTACCAAGGGGACACTTAAGAAGAAAAGAATTTTGTATTGTGTACATCAGGAAGAAGCTGGGCTGCATGTGTCAGCTGGTGAACTGCTGGGAAGGACTCATGAAGAACTTGTGTTGCTGCTCATTCAACTGAGGCGTCAGAGTGCAGCTGTGTGCAAAGCTATGGAAACATGCCACATGGAAATCGAGGCTCAGGTTTGTCATGTGGACATCTCTCTGGTGATGGTCTGCAACAACTTGTTTTTCTCATTGGGCTGCACATTCTTCTGCCTCAGATCCAAACCTCCTTTCTGCTGACTTCCAGGTCTCGAGATATATATGCATAAATGAATGTGTCATTATTGATTTAACACCTGATGTGATTGCTTTATTGATTATGCCAATTAGTCCAGTTGAACTACTTTAATTTCCACAGTGTCAGATTTTACTTTCTGCCTGTTACAACTGCATTTGTTATCCTTGTGCTCTTTGATTATTGTGTGGTATGTGAAAAATAGAGGCTCAGGTATGTGTTGTGGGCATTGCCTGGTGATGGTCAGAAATAACTTGTTTCTCATAATCTTCTGCTTCTGAAGCCTTCTTTCTGTTGACTTTTCCAAGGCTTGTGACTTTTGTAAAACTGATTAACATATACTTACAGATTTAATGTACGAAACATGGTTGTTATTTTACTCGTGCTGTCAAACGTGCTCTGTCAAATTATCTTCACTGTTTTCTTTCTGAGGTGATTTCATCTGTCTAATCTAAAATTATTTTCCTCTAAGCCCCTATTGTAATGTCCAGTGCTACATTAATGTATTCTGCAAAGACTTCTGCTTACTGTCATTATCGTCATCTTTCTTCTAGGTATGTTACCCACTGTGTAACTATTCTATAAAAACTAAAAACATTTACATATAGAAAATGGGATTACTTGGTTTGTTATGTGTAAAACTAAAATTGTATTAAATTATCACCATGTTAAAATAGTATTACATATCAAGATTAAGAAATATGAAGTATGAGTCAAAAATTTATTCTGAGATGTATAAAGTATTCTGTTTTCTTATCGTATACTGAAAGCTGTGCCATGTTTTTCAAACATGCAAAAACAAAATTTCAACCTAATACCTTCATGCTTGAGCCTAAGGTCCTACCTGAGACACTTGTATTTGGTTAGAATTAAAGCAACATAGTCCTACTAAAATATTAATGTATTTCAGTACAGTATTGGAAACTGATTAAAAACAACCACTCACTGAAAAGGGGAGGAACTGAGCAATTGAAAGATGTCTATACCAAAAATCAAGCTCTTTTTTTTTCCTCAGCAAAGGGCAAACACAAAAGCTGTGCTGTAATGTTCAAATTCTTGCCTTTATAATTACAGATTACTCGATACCTACTCTGTGTGGTGAGTTGTTATCTCTCTCATTCTTCTTATTGGTGTTCAACCTTAAGGTTGGTTTGCAGCAGTACATCATTTCACTTCCCTGCTTGTCTTTCTTTTCATTTCATTGTACATAGCGCCCTCTACACCATACATAATCTTCTGCATATATAACATCCTTGGTCGTCCCTGACGATTTCTTCCCTCAGTAAGTCCTGATATTGTTCCATTGCCCTACAGATTTGTCTCATCTTGTTTCTATGTGCATTCAGACACATCTGGTTTCCTGCTCTCTTCTCAGCACCTCTTCATTGGCAACTCTGTCTCTCCAGCTCGTCTTCATCATCCTTCTGTAGCACCAAATCTCTAAGGCCTCTAGCTCTCTTCTCTTTTGTTTTCGTGGTGTTCTTGCAGTTGAGTAAGTTTATTTCCCAAATGAAATGCAATTTTGACTAGCTATACTCTGCTCACATATTTTTCTGGCTTCTAGCAACCCTTGCACTCCTACTTCCCAAACAGATAAATTTCTCTATAACTTCCAACTCCTCTCTTTCAATTCTTAGAGGTTCATATTCTTCTTTGTTACCACATACCAACACCATAATCTTTCTCTTTTTTATTCTCATATCCTACTGATTACTGAAGGTCCTTTCCATTGTGGTGAAGACTTTTTCTAGTTTTTTATTCATTTCCATGACTGCACCAAGTAACATGTCTGTCTTCTGTCTGTTAATTTTGATCCTCGCCTGAGTTGTTTAATGAACTTTGTCTATAGCTTCCTGGAGGTAAGCATTGAATATAAGTGGAGAGACAGCACAACCTTGTCTTACCCTTATGTAATTTTGCTTCTTGTTCCTTCCTCATCAAAGCCACTTCATTCTTATTGAAGCTAAGTATCTCCCACAGGTCTTTGTATTTTATACTTGCTTTCTTAAGCATTCTGAATGTCACTTGCCAAGTAATATTATCAAATTCCTTTTCAGATCTAAAAAGACAACATAAATTGGTTTATTTTTCTGTAACTGCTTTTCAATAAGAAGCCTCAGTGGAAAAATCACCTCTCCTGTTCCTAATACCCTCGTGAATCCTCCCAAAATTACTATGTGACTTTGTTTCCTTCCATTAAAGTGATGTACCACCCTCATTCTTATTTTCACTTTCAACAAGAGGAACAAATGCTAATAATTGTTTTATACATTTTTCTGCATGCCAATAAAAAGATTTTTTCACCCTGTGCCAATTTCTTATCAAAAATTTCAACCACTGGTACAATGTGTAAGATTTGTTTCTATTTATGTGCTATTGTCTGTATATATTATTTTACCAATTTATACTTATTTTTATAACTAACAAAATTATCATTTGCATGTAAATTCTGATCTGCAAAACACTCAACACCTGTTACCACCAGAAAAATTAGCATGAAAATGACTTTGTATGAAACACATATAATTTACTTTTTCTTTATTCTGAAAGAAAAAAATGTTTTCATTCCATCTCGTATGGAATATCTGTTATTGTTTATTTCATTAAAAGTCTTGCATTTTTGTTCAGGCAAGGTTTGTGGAGCTGGAAACACCTAAGAGGCTGGAGCATTTAAAGAAGTTGGAGGATTTAAAAAGGCATCTGCTAGACCTTGAGAAACAGGTTAGTGAAGATGGTGTAACTTAGTAGCAAAATGTGCTGGACAATTTATATTCTGTACCATTCATTCTAAATCAGTACTTCTCTTGGAAAAACAATCCCCCCTCTACACACACACACGCACACACACACAAACAATCAATAAAGAGAAACAGAAGATACCACAAGTTCCAAATGTTGTTATTTCTGATACTGGCCACCCACTAACAAATGAATAGCAAGAAATAATAAGTTTCCTCATAAGGAAAAGAATATTAAATTGAATTAAGTGTATAGTAATTCTCAAAAGCAGTTCATTTTCCTTAATTATTAGATTTTGTGTTGTCCTTGAAACTTTTTTTTTTTTTGTTTAATCAGAGATGTTAACACCACAGTACGTTATGTGTCAGGACAACTCAGAAGCAGAGTGATAACAGTAGATTAACTGTCAGCAGTTCAGAGATACAGTGAATCATAGCCTCTTACAACAGTGGCAACAAATGATAAGGAGTTTCATGTGCCTTCTGTGCACCTGGGAGTCTTATTTAAGATGAAGGCACCACCCCAAGCAGCAGTGAGGCCACGAGGAGCAGCCACACATAGACTGTTCCTCACCACAGGACTCTGAGATTGCGCAGTTCTTGGCTTCTTCTAACAATTTTCAGAGATGGTGGAACCAATCAGTCTCACTCGTGGCGTTACGGCAAAGTTTACAATTGTAGCACTGCCCCTCAAAATTACTGTGGACCTAGATTAGAGATGTAACACACAGGAAGTGGCTGAAGTATCACTTATTGTGTGTGGAATTCATACAAGGGGTTTATAGAAAGATGACTCTCCGTACAGCCATGATGAACACGCTGCAGAAGGCACCAAAGTACTCATGTCAGACACCAAGAAATGCCACAAATATATAGGGATATCAAGATATGAATGATAAATTGTCACCCTCACAACATCCTCACAACGACGCCATTAAGTTTTATTTACATTCCCTCTGCAAACATGCCTTCGCCCTAGCCAGATTATGCTCCCATATTTTATTTTCCCAGGCCTGTCTGACATTTGGCATTACCCCCAAAGGCCTCACACTTAAAGTTCCCATCTCTGGCTGTAACCCTTCTTTCCATCAGTCCCTATACCAGTTCCAAACTGAACAATCCATTGCCCTCACCCACCTAATCCTTCACCTACACATCAACAGCCAATGAACACACCCGTCAACTCCTATCCTTAATAAAAGTCCTCAATCTTTCCTCTCCCACATCCACACCGGCTGTTCAGAGCATCCTCCTACAGGCCAACCACAAATTAGAACAGCATGCCACCCTCCACCTCAAAAAACTATCCAATCTCCTGGTTTACCACCTCCGGAAAGGCAACTCACTCACCCTTCACAACCTTTCCAGCAAACCTCAACCTCCTCTCACTGCACACAGACCCAGTCTCTCCCATCTACTCAATCTCCCACTTCCTGCTCCACTCCCCCCAAAACCTCAAAATTCCAATCAACACAATCTGGAACCACAACACCCCAATTCAGTAGTTAACCTTTCCTCCAAACCTCTCTCCCAATCCGAAACCTCTGCCCTATCCAAAGGCCTCACCTTCAGCCCCACTCCCAGATTCAACCAAACAGCCCTCGTCAAAGATTTACTGTCTTACACTCGTACTCTCTGCTGGAAATATCACTTTGCCATGAAGAAAAATGATCCTAATCCTACTCCTAATGATCCAACTCCCCAAGACACTATCCAAATTGAACCCTGCCTTGAACAGTTCCGTCCTCCATCACAGCGGGACCCACCTCCTCTTCCTCAAAATCACCCTCTCCAAACCTTCCAGGAATTTCTGACTTCCAGCCTTGCCTCTCAATCCTTCTTAAAAAACCTTAATCCTACTCCCAACATCACCACTGCTGAAGCCCAGGCTGTCCGTGATCTGAAGGCTGACCAATCCATCGTCATTCTTCCGGCGAACAAGGGTTCCACGACCGTGGTACTTGATCGTCGGGAGTATGTGGCTGAGGGACTGCGTCAGCTTTCAGACAACACTGCTTACAAAGTTTGCCAAGGTAATCCCATTCCTGATGTCCAGGCAGAGCTTCAAGGAATCCTCAGAACCTTAGGCCCCCTACAAAACCTTTCACCTGACTCCATCAACCTCCTGACCCCCACCGACACCCCGCACCCCTACCTTCTACCTTCTTCCTAAAATTCACAAACCCAATCATCCCGGCCGCCCCGTTGTAGCTGGTTACCAAGCCCCCACAGAACGTATCTCTGCCTACATAGATCAACACCTTCAACCCATTACATGCAGTCTCCCATACTTCATCAAAGACACCAACCACTTTCTCGAACGCCTGGAATCCTTACCCAATTTGTTACCCCCAGAAACCATCCTTGTAACCATTGATGCCACTTCCCTATACACAAATATTCCGCACGTCCAGGGCCTTGCTGCGATGGAGCACTTCCTTTCACACCAATCACCTGCCACCCTACCTAAAACCTCTTTCCTCATTACCTTAGCCAGCTTCATCCTGACCCACAACTTCTTCACTTTCAAAGGCCAGACATACCAACAACTAAAGGGAACAGCCATGGGTACCAGGATGGCCCTCTCGTACGCCAACCTATTTATGGGTTGCTTAGAGGAAGCCTTCTTGGTTACCCAAGCCTGCCAACCCAAAGTTTGGTACAGATTTATTGATGACATCCTCATGATCTGGACCCACAGTGAAGAAGAACTCCAGAATTTCCTCTCCAACCTCCTTTGGTTCCATCAGATTCACCTGGTCCTACTCCAAATCCCATGCCACTTTCCTTGACGTTGACCTCCACCTGTTCAATGGCCAGCTTCACACGTCCGTCCACATCAAACCCACCAACAAACAACAGTACCTCCATTATGACAGCTGCCACCCATTCCACATCAAACGGTCCCTTCCCTACAGCCTAGGTCTTCGTGGCAAATGAATCTGCCCCAGGCTAGACCTGAAAACAGCTTTCGCATCCCGCAACTACCCTCCTGACCTGGTACAGAAGCAAATAACCAGAGCCTCTTCCTCATCCCCTCAAACCCAGAACCTCCCACAGAAGAACCACAAAAGTGCCCCACTTGTGACAGGATACTTTCCGGGACTGGATCAGACTCTGAATGTGGCTCTCCAGCAGGGATATGACTTCCTCAAATCCTGCCCTGAAATGAGATCCATCCTTCATGAAATCCCCCCCACTCCACCAAGAGTGTCTTTCCGCCATCCACCTAACCTTCGTAACCTCTTAGTTCATCCCTATGAAATCCCCAAACCACCTTCCCTACCCTCTGGCTCCTACCCTTGTAACTGCCCCCGGTGTAAAACCTGTCCCATGCACCCTCCCACCACCACCTACTCCAGTTCTGTAACCCGGAAGGTGTACACGATCAAAGGCAGAGCCACGTGTGAAAGCACCCACGTGATTTACCAACTGACCTGCCTACACTGTGAAGCTTTCTATGTGGAATGACCAGCAACAAACTGTCCATTCGCATGAATGGACACAGGCAGACAGTGTTTGTTGGTAATGAGGATCACCCTGTGGCTAAACATGCCTTGGTGCACGGCCAGCACATCTTGGCACAGTGTTACACCGTCCAAGTTATCTGGATACTTCCCACTAACACCAACCTGTCAGAACTCCGGAGATGGGAACTTGCCCTTCAGTATATCCTCTCTTCTCGTTCTCCACCAGGCCTCAGCCTCCGCTAACTTCAAGTTGCCGCCGCTCATTACTCACCTGTCTTTCAACAACATCTTTGCCTCTGTACTTCCGCCTCGACTGACATCTCTGCCCAAACTCTTTGCCTTTACAAATGTCTGCTTGTGTCTGTGTATGTGCGGATGGATATGTGTGTGTGTGCGAGTGTATACCTGTCCTTTTTTCCCCCTAAGGTAAGTCTTTCCGCTCCCGGGATTGGAATGACTCCTTACCCTCTCCCTTAAAACCCACATCCTTTCGTCTTTCCCTCTCCTTCCCTCTTTCCTGATGAAGCAAACGTCGGTTGCGAAAGCTTGAATTTTGTGTGTATGTTTGTGTTTCTTTGTGTGTCTATCAACCTGCCAGCGCTTTTGTTTGGTAAGTCACATCTTCTTTGTTTTCAGATATAAATTGTAGAAGTATTCACAAAGCACTGTTGAAAAGCTGTGAAGCGCATACAATGCATGGCATCACAAGTTGCCTTTTGCCACAAATTCTTTTTGAGAAAATGTAAATTTTTACCAAGAAGCTAGGCTCCATGGAATAAGAGGTGCTACATTTGTAGCAATACATAATAACCTTAAACCAGCTGAAACAGAAACTGAACCTACACACAAAATAGCTTTGACACAAATAACAATCATAAATGGGATAAAAGTTGTATGTAGATCCTTGTAAGATAACAGGCGACAGTGTCACATAATAACACAGATAGCATAGCTGTAGCACTGTTGTCTGCTGAACATATATACTGTGGGGAATTTTAACAAGAATTTTCCAACAAATGGTGAGGAAACTGATTTAGAGATACAGGGTGTATCAAAAAGAATCACCGGATTTTAAAAAATCGTGACTATTATGTTATTGGAGATATGTGCTTAAACAACATACTGTTGGAAAGAGAAACTGTCAAGTTATATGTGTTTCCTGATAGATAACAGCAGTGTGTGCCCACTTCAGTTGTATTAAAAATGATGCCGAGACAACAGAAAGCATTTTGTGTTCTCTGTTCTGCACAGTTCATGTCAGTAGTAACTGTTCAGTGTGACTTTCATACTGGGTATTTTGTGGATCCTCCTACAGCACAGAGCATTAGACAATGGCGTGAACAGTTCTGAGAAACAAGTTGTTTGTGTAAAGGCAAATAGCTGGGCTGTCCCCAAGTGTCTGACACAGATGTCATCCCCCATAGTTTCACAAGTAGTCTGCAGAAATCCATTTGCCATGCAGCTTGACAGTTCAACATGCCACCAATGTCTGTCTGGCGTGTGTTGCGTTGACGTTTACCAATGAAACTATACAAAATTCAGCTATTGCTAACTCTTTGTGAAGGCAAAAAACAAGAATGTGTGGAGTTCTGCAATTTTGTTTTTGACAAGATGGAGGATGACAGTTTTATTCCACACTTAGTGTTCAGTGACGAGGCACATTCCATTTAAATGGAAAGGTGAACCATCATAATCTGAGAATATGGGGTATGGAACGACCAAATGGAATTGTATGACATGAGAGAGATTCTCCAGAATTTGATGTGTTTTGTGCAGTTACACAGGAAAAGAGGTATGGTCCATTTTTCTTTGCCAAGAACACTGTTACAGAAGTACATATCTCGATATACTTGAGAATTTTTTTTGCCCACAGCTGGATACTGATATAAAAGACTTCATTTACTAACAGGATGGGGCACCACCACACTGGCATCTGGAAGTGTGGGAATTTTTAAATCAAAGGATTACTGAATGATGGATCGGTCACACTGGACCAAATGATTCAGCCTTACATTACTGGCCCCAATGTCACCAGACCTGACTATACATGATTATTTCTTGTGGGGGTTTATAAAATACTTTGTTTATGTGTCTCCGTTACCGACAAAAACGAATGAACTGAGACATCGCATAACAGCAGCTGTGGCAACTTTAACTCAAGACATGCTCCCTGCTGTGTGGGAATAATTTTGAATACCACATTGACATGTGCCATGCATCTCAAGGGGGGCATATTGAACACCTTTGAAAAGGTATGGAAAAAAAGCTTTTTGATTTTCCTGTTCATCAAAAAAACAAAATTCATGGTATATGTTTATTAGTTTCAGAAATATAGACATGCCAAATCAGATGATTCCTTTTTATTCCCCCTGTATAAGTGCCACAACAAGTCATCCACCAAGACACAGTGAAGGTTTTGCATTAATCCTCATAAGATTTGAATGTACATTTATTGAATGAAAAGATGGAAGTTAATATTATAAAAATAAGCATTTGAATAACAGATTGTGGAAAAGGCAGGAGTAAATATAGTGAGACCTTTGACCAGTGTGTGTGGATTCCAGTGATGAAACAGTCTAAAAAATAAGTGAATTTTATAACAATTAAAATTTTAATATTTGCAATATAGAATTTTCAATGGATATAATTTAAATGTTAAGCATAAGTGACTGTTTGTGACTAGATGTGGTTGGCCACAGATGGGCTTTTGATTAAGGTAGTCGGCCATGTGACTCATTGACGTGAGAGAGTATAGGGGTCATTTTGGAGTCTTTTACCAATGGACACCGATTTGGTAAGATTGTTTAGGTGGAAAAGTGCCACCCCTGTGTGTGTGTGTGTGTGTGTGTGTGTGTGTGTGTGTGTGTGTGTGTGTGAGGGAGAAGGGCGGGAGGTGTTTGGTGCACTCACTCCAAATCATGCATTTTGGAAGTCAGTGCTTTAACATTCAGACTAAGAGATATTTAAGTGTTTCATTCAATGATATAATTTGCCAGCAAACTGCTCTACATGCACTGTTACATACAGGTCCAATTTAATTTGTTCTTGGTATGACATTGAATTGATTCAAGCCTCATTATATCAAAGATCTCATCTTCATTTTATATTTTGTATTGAGCCAGCCCACAAAATATGAATTATTGTGAATAGCTGAAGTGTTTCAAAGGTTCGCTCTCTCCTTTGGTGGGAAAGTAGCCTTGATTCCTCTGTCTTATTGCAGTATGTGCATATGTGAACATTTGATGTAATGGTGAGCTACAGACTTCACAGTGTATGCCTAGTTCATCCTACCACATTTCGTACCACCGTGTGTTTTGTGAATTTGGGACACCTTTGGTCCATGTGAGTTTCACAGAGCTGCTGTGTTCACGCTGCTGCCACCCCACGCAGATGTTGTAGTGAAACGCTGCTGATGACACTGGTGCCAGTCAATGTCACTGTTCTCGGTTTTTGCACCACACGTGCCCTTGCTGTGATCAAACTATGGCATCAGCTGAGTGTATCATGCCATCACCTGAGCATCTCCAGTCCTCCACCTGAGTGGTTCCATGCCACCGGCTGAACGCCTCCTTGCTGTTGCCCGAGAGTCTGGACGCCATCACTTGGGATACTGCGACAATGGCGTGGAGATGCTCAGGCGATGTAGTTTTTGTGTCATTGTTTTCTCAGTATCAGGCCAATACAGTATCTGTGTCATTACGTGCTCCACGTGTCACAGTAGTAATCGTCACAATACAAGTGTCCCAGCAGATGCAAGATAAGTACAGGCATCAATTGCATATATTGTTATTAGTTGTCATCCATGGACAACGAGATATAGAAACCTCCAAATGAGTGTGGATCAGAGGATGTTAGGAGTGATTGTAGTAGCCCAGTAAGTGAACTCCCTCAATCATTGAATGCATTGAGTGAGAAATTAGTTGAAAGCTTAGATTCAAAATTGGAAAATGTAAAAACTGAAACAGATGGAAGTGATGAAAAGTTGAAAAGGTAAGTAGAAATTATTCAAGGAAAGATAGACAACCAGAAGGAAACCATAAGTAATGTAGTAACTGGGCAGGCAGGTATGATGATAGGGTGTCCCATGGGAATTGGCAGTAATATAAAGTCATTCAGTGGTGAAAATAGGTACTATGCAGTAGACTTCTTGGCTAGAAGCCAAGTTAGCTTTATATAAGGGATGAGTGAGGATGCAAAAGGAAAGATGGTAAAGAGATAGCTAGAGAGACCAGCTCAGACTTGAGCTAACAATCATACTGAGGAATTTGTAGACTATAAGGAATGTGAAGCAGTGTTCTTGCATAAATGTTGGAGGCAGTTAATGTTGCAAAGTGGCTCCATAAATGGGCCAAATTACAGAAGTGGTGGAGAAACTGTGAGAGAATTATCTGTGAGGGAACTCAGAAAATTAATACATTTAGACAGCATTGGGCTACTAACAAAAAACATCAAAAAGAAGGTTGTCAGAAAACTTGCAATGGTATCTAATACACAGTCCTTCTCATTCATTGGAAGAGTTTTTGAATTTTGTTGAGAAAATGGATGGGGCACTGTTTATAAACCAACATTGGTAGAACACAAGGAAGATAGCAGAAATCATAATAAGGGTAATAATTATGAGAATAATTTCAATGATAATGGGAACAGGTGGTCAAGTAATAGAAATAGGAAGAGTGACTATGACAGGGACTGGAGGAACAGATAGAAGGATTGAAAATGATCATAGACAAGGGAGACCACAAGGTGCAGAATTTCAAAGGAGGCAGATGGAAAACTAGATGGAGCCTAATTTAAGGTCCACATGGGGGTTAGGATTTATGCTATGAATAAGACCAGGCAAGGGTACAATAAACATGAGAGGGAAAGGAGGGAGAGTAGGTTCAGTGACGTGAGTGACAGAAGGCAATTATTTGATAGAGATGAGATGGTGAATCATAGAGGGGATGAGAATAGCATTGGTTTGACTACATTGGAAGAGACAGTGGGACTGTAAATTGGAGCAGAGCTTGTTAGAAACCTATTAAGCAAAAGTATTGCTTACAGTGTTGATGGAGAAGATCTCAATGGTTCTTTGCTTGTTTCAAATGAGTTTGTCACGAAGGGGGCATGTGGTGTTGTATGTGGCAATGGTCCAATAAGTGTGAAAGAAGTGAATGTGCCAGTATCGAAGGTAGGGCAAGGTGATATTAGTTGTGTTAATAATTACTTGGAAAAGGTAGGATGTGGTGAGGAAGATATTAGATGTAATAATATTTCCTCTGTAAATAAAGTGAAAACATTTGTACTCAGGGAATGTGGTCCTAAGTAGGTATATTAACAATGAATGGATGGGGAAGGATGAGCATGAGTAATCACATGGATAACTGGGTGCCATACACAAAGGTGCATCAGATGTTGGTGCCAGAGGTATGGGAGCAGTTAAAATTCGAAGTGGCTAGGAAGATAGAGCAATTAAATGATAAGAATGTGAGTGAAATATTTAGTGATTTATTTAAAAATGACATGGAGATTGAAAATGGAAGTGGGTGTTGGGATTTGTGTATTGTGGATAAAGAAGGGAGGGAGGAAACTGAGGCTGATTTAATGAGGAAACTGAGTTAAAAGAAGTAAAAGTACAGAAGGTGCAATCTATTGTCAAGGTAATAGTGGGAAATGTTGAAGGTGATGCACTGCTGGATACTGGCTCAAATATATCAGCTGTGTCAGAATCCATTTGGCAATGAATAAGACATAGGAATCTAGTAGAGTTAACTGTAACTGGGGAAAAGATCAGGCCTGCAACTGGGGCATGCAGTAAGCCCACCAGAAAGGAAATCATTTTAGTGTTTATGATAAATAATCATTGCTTTAGTGTGTGCTGTTATATCATTTCATGATTATCAGTGAACATTGTTTAAGATAATGTCTTCATGAAGTCGGGTCTCTTGTATGATAACAGATGACAGTGTCACATAATAATGCAGATATCACAGCTGTGGACTGTCATCTGCTGAACATGTGTACTATGGGGAATTTTACTAAGAATTTTCCCACAAGAGGAGAGGAAACTTATTTGGAAATATAAGAGCCAAGACAAGTCATCCACCAAGAAACAATTAAGATTCTGCATTAATCCTTATAAGACTTGACTGTATGTTTATTGAATGAAAAGTTGGATGTTATTATTCTAAAAATAAGGTATTTGAATAATGCAATGTGGAAATGGCAGGAGTAAATATAGTAAGACTTTTGACTACTTTGTGTGGATTCTGGTGATGTAACAAATTATAAATAACTGAATTTTATAACAGTTATGAATGAAATGAAAGAAAATTTTAATATTTGTAGAAAAATAATTTTCAGCGGATATAATTTAAATGTTAAGCATTAATGACTGTGTGTTACGAAATGTAGTTTGTCAAGGATGGACTTTTGACTAAGGTAGCTGGTCACGTGAATCACTGAGATGAGAACATGCAGAGGTGTTGTCACTGTCTTTTACCAGTGGACACCAGTTTGATAAGATTGTTTTGGCAACAAAGTGCCACTCGTGTGTGTGTGTGTGTGTGTGTGTGTGTGTGTGCCGAGTAAGGCATTTTGGGAGTCAGTGTTTTAACATTCAAACTTAGAGATATTTGAGTGTTTCGCTCAGGTGTTCTGAGATATCAATAACTGTTTTCTTTTGTGCACAATATAATGGGGCTAGGGTCCTCCCCCCACTCCACATGTATAATTTGCCTGCAAACTGTTCTTCATGCACTGATAGACAGGTTACCAATTATAATTTGTTTTTGGTATTACATCAAACTGATTGCAGATTGCTGACAAATTTTGTAACCTTTTAAATGTAAATGTGCTTAAGATCTTTTTTTATCCATCCACAAGTGCAATTTCATTTGGGATCTGTGGAAGGTACATTAGCATATCTGTCCTTATTTCATAAATATTTATTGTGTATTCTTGTTTTGTGGTATGTCCCACATCCTCGCTGTGGATCAGTTGGAACAAAAAGTACATCTAATCTTATTTTATCTTCATGATGTTGAAGAACTCATCTTTAGTTTTATATTTTATATCGGTGTAGTCTGTGTTGGGCTAGCACCTGAAATATGAACTGTTGTGAATAAATGTGGTGTTTCAAAATTGTGGTTTATATTCACGAAACCTGGTCTGATTCAAGCTGTTTAAATATATCACTTAATGTATTTTGTCTTTTTTATTGATTGACTGAATTTCATTGGCTGCATTTTTAAAACATGCACATAAAGTCATAGTTACAATGGTGGACAACCACTTTCCACAGTAGATGAGCCATCCACTGACATTCAGGTTGCTCACTCACCTCTTTTGTGGGAAATTAACACCAGTTCCTCTGTCTTATTGCAGTTTGGTAGGCACAACAGGTATTTATTAGTGCTCGCTGCTCCCCTGATATGTTGCATCCTCCTGTCAGTCACTTGACTCGGCAACAGAAGTATAATATCAGAGAAACCTACATGTCCAAATGGCACTGTAATGTTCAGAGGAGAATTTAATAATTTTGTAATTGATTAGAAAAATTACAACTTTATAAGTGGCAACAAGAGAAAACTTCAGCAGAACATTTGTAAAAGCTTTCTCAAGAAATTGCTTTAAACTGATAGTTTTGCATCTTCTTAATGATAGAAATACACTAGACTTAGTGAAATCAAATAGATCCTACATCTTTGAGGATGCTTACACAGAACTGCTATCAGTGATGACGATGCAGTTGTAGCAATGTTGGGCACCAAGGTACAAAGAGCTACAAAGGTAAGCAGGAAATTCAGCAGGTTTCTTCATCTACACTCATAATCTGCAAACACCTATGAAATGGACAATGGGGTATTTCTCATGATACCTATGTTCCATTAACATGTGGAGTGTGTGGAAAATGAAATTCTTAAATACCTCTGTGCACACTATAAAATGTCCAACCTGCTTGTGTAATGTACGCTAGCTTGTGAAGGCAGGGAGGTGAGCCAGGCCTCAATCAAATCCATGTGGCAGATTGAAGACCACGAGTGTGGGTTTTAGGTGGTTTCCCACACTTATTTAGGCAAACAGTGGGCTGGTCCTTCTAAATTCTACCTGAAAGAATATAATACATAAACAATTAAAATATAACACACACAATTAACTTTTCACAATTCACAGACTTTGGTGTGCAAAACTTCATTCCCATATACTACTTTGACAACTGTGTCATCAGGATGGGCATCTGACCACAAAGTTAAATAAAAAAAAATTAATTTACCATATCATGAAAACAAGAATCTCATACTATTGTCCAATTAGAATTACTTGATAATTGACATTTCATGTGTTGGAGCTGGTTTCCTCGAATCGTAGTGCCCAATGCCATGCCCAAACCATTGCCACACTACCACAACAATTGGTCAGTTCACGTCCAGTTCCTTGTTTCTCATTCTTTCTTTATGTGTTTGGCTTCTGAATCATGAGTCTGGCATTTTTATTTCATATTTCACCACACATGATAAACACAACAAAACAACACACACACACACACACACACACACACACACACACACACACCGTCATGCTAGTGAAACACATACATTTCATATACAGAGGCAGCAAAACATTACTAGATACTTCTGCATAGTATGTGATTCATCACATACATGGTTGTCGTAATCACAGAGATTGTCTTACATTAAAAAAGCTTTGCATGACATTGTGTGGAGCCAAATTTTTGAAGGCGGCAATTTATTGTTACGGCTAGGTCACCACATTCATAACTATAACTACTTAACCCAGTATTGTGGCATATTGCAATGATTAGCATATAAACCTGACATGTAGAAGGTCATATGTTCGAATTTCATCAAATATAGTGAATTTTTTTTATTTCTCTATCAAATCAAAATAGTTTGATTATTATTTTTATTCAGATAATTGGTTTACATGTCATTTTTTAAATTCTGATTCTTTACCATGTCATTTTCACCATTGTATTGTCTCTTTAATTTGCCCTTATATTTCTTCCTTTCATTCTTTTTTTGTTTGGTATCTTCCTGTTGCCTATAATCTGCAGCGAAGTGCGATTAAGGATTGTTCATCAGTTAGTAATGCAGCAGTTTATGTAACCAGTGTGAGGCTAGGTTCCAGTTAAGAATGATAGCGAGAAATTACATTTTGCTTTTAGCACTTAAACTGAAGTTTTTGTGTCTTGAATTTCTCCGTAGAGTTTAGGTTTGATTGCAGTGAACAAAATGATTGTTCAGATTATTGCCCACCATCTTCTCTGACACATTGCACATCACAAAATTGTGGTTGGCTTAGCTACATGCTGCAGTTCAGTCATTAGTCATTTGATCACTTAAAATAAGCCATCAACAGAGCATCTCACATTTCTGACATACCTTGCAGTGGCTGCTTCCAACATTACTGTACATTACACGTTAACAGCATTTGTGAAGTCACCTGCTGTGTTTGTGTGTCACCTGTAAATGAATTGTAGCTGGCAGCTGATGTGATAACAGTGTAGCGACAAGTTACAGATGTCAACCATCAAGTAATTTTAATTGGACTATAGACAGAATACACATTAGGGAAAAGAAGAAAGACATTGTAATACATGTAATCTTGTTTTCATTACACATTTTCAATAAGATGGATAACAATGAGATTACCTCTTTTCTGAGGCAAGTGTGAAAATCATTTGATTCAGGCAGTGAACATGCAAAAGGACAGTGGCCCAAGGTCAGACAAATAGTCAACCCAGTTTTATAAATGTATCAATTTAGCAGGGTAAATAAATAAGGTAGAACCGAGCGAGGTGGCGCAGTGGTTAGCACACTGGACTCGCAATCGGGAGGACGACGGTTCAATCCCGTCTCCAACCATCCTGATTTAGGTTTTCCGTGATTTCCCTAAATCGTTTCAGGCTAATGCCGGGATGGATCCTTTGAAAGGGCACGGCCGATTTCCTTCCCAATCCTTCCCTAATCCGAGCTTGGGCTCCGTCTCTAATGACCTCATTGTCGACGGGATGTTAAACACTAACCACCTACCTACCTAAATAAGGTAGAGTTCTTTCTTGGTTTGCAGACAATATTAGGAGCCTTGTTAAGAAACAGCAAACAGATTTTCATTGAATATATGTTCATATATATGGAGGACAACACATGAAGTCTTCAGTAACTATCATAGCAAAATATTATAACAGGACCTGTCTGAAAACTCTTAAGAAACTTTGTTCATGCATTAAGATTGTCAGTGGCACTAAATCAGTGTTCACACGCTTGTAAATGAGACAGAGATTAAAATAGAAAATAAGAAATATTCTATTTTCAAACCTCTTTTCACAAATGAAACTCCAGGAATACTGCCATCATTTAAGAGCTGTAACATGGTTAAGATGAGTGACATAGTAATTGCCAAAACTATAGGGCCTCACAGTCCAGTGGAGCCCCAGTGAGGTCTGTTTCCAAGTAAATTGCTGGCAATACCTTGAGCAGACATATGTTTCCAATAACTGGAGAAGACCACAGCTCAAACCCACCTGCAAACCAAAGTAGAACTTATCAACAGAATTACAATCCTGTATCACTTACAACTATTTGTACCAGAATATTAGAACAAACTCAGCGGTGAAGTGTTATGACCTCCCTGGAACAAAATACTCTTCTCAAAGGAAATCAGCATTGCCAGTGGCCTTGCCACTGTGGTAACACTGGTTCCCACCAGATCACTGAAGTTAAGTGCTGTCAGGCTTGGGCAGCTCTTGGATGGGTAACCATCTGGGTCTGTCAAGTGCTGTCGACAAGCAAAGTGCAGAAAGTCCTTGTGAAGCCAATTGAGGAGCTACTTGTCTGAGAAGTAGCAGCTCCAGTCATGAAAACTGACAATGGTGGGGAGCGCATTGTTCTGACCACATGCCCCTCCATATCAACATCAAGTGACACCTATCAGCTGAGGATGACACGGGTGTCAGTCGGCACTGTTCGGCCTTTTGAGGCCTTTTCAGACATAGTTAGTTTGTTACAGAAATCAATCTGGTTTGCGAAAACATTAATGATACAGAACTTAACTTTCACTCCTCGGCCTTGAAATACTTAGTGCCATGGATAGGGATATCAGTTTCATTTTGTATATCTAGATTTTCAAAACACTTTTTATTCAGTACTACATTGATGCTTTCTATAAAGAAAATAAGTTTCTGTGGGATATCTAACCAGATTTGTTATTGGATAAAAAATTTCATTGCAGGTAGAATTTAGTACATTACCTCGGATGAAGAGTCACGCAGAGATACGAAATTGAACTCTGGTGTGCTCCAGAGGAGTCTGGTAGGATAAATGCTGTTCCTGCTATACATTAGTGATTTAGCAGATGATATCTCCTTGCAGTCTCAGTTTTTGTGAATATGTTGAATTTATCTATGCAGGAATTCTAGCTGGATCTCAACTAAATATTGGCCTTGTGCAAAACTTGGCAACTTTCTCTTAATATAGAAGTGCAAAGTTGTGCTCTTTCCAAAACATAAAAGTGTGGTACTCTTTACTACCAGAGTAAGTCGCAACTTGAGATTCTTTTTTCAAGCAAATTTTGGGAAAAACAGAAGTATGAAATGGAGTGATCATACAAGTAAATAAAATGGGAGGCTACAATCAGTAGATAGCATATTGGGAAATGTCAAGCATATAAAAAGGCAGATGGTGCAGGTAGTCATAGAATTGTGTAATTATTAAGAAAGTGTAACTCAAATGTTAGGAAATCTTAAATGACAGACACTTGAAGAAAGATGCCATGCATCTCACAGTCACCTACTTAGAAAACTTCAAGAACCATGAAAATTCTTCAGACCCCCACCCCTCCTTCCATGTATTTATCAGTTATAGCAAATAAATGGGAAGTCTTAATGCTGTACTTGATACAATAAAAAGTACCATCTGGCTTCCACTTCAATGTTCCTTGGAGTAAAGATGTAGATTTAGATTCTTATCACTGAGTTACTGTGATACTGGTATGCTCTTATCTCACTGTCAGTGTTAACTTATTGAACTTAGTTGCCATTAGCTGTAATTTTCCTGTTAAAATTAATGTTGTTTGTTTCTAAAAGGATCTTGTTTGTTTCTAAAAGGAACTGTTAATGCTATTTTATTTTCTGCCAAAATATATCACAATATGTTTTTCGCTTTGAAATTTATTTGAACTGATAAGGTCTCTCTCTCCCTCTCTCTCTCTCTCTCTCTCTCTCTCTCTCTCTCTCTCTCTCTCACCCCCTCCCTCCCCCCTCCCACCTCCCTCCCCGTCCCCCCTCCTCCATCCCCCCTCTCTATTCCTGTTTTTCTCTATCAACCTTACATATCCATAGCATTTCCAGCTGTTATTTATTTGCTCCAGTAAAAGTAAATTTCCTTATGCTGTATTTTTTAATTTTGTTGTGATGTTTATCTCATGTATCTAAAATCAATTTCAAGACAGCATTTTATCATCTTCATGTGTGGTAGCTGTTAGGTGTGCCTCAGCAATCAAACACCTTTAACTATCATTGTTCCATAGAGGGAGACATCTATAGTGCAAATGCCATACACTTTGATAATTTGTGTTGAATACTCTATTCCCCACATCAATTTTTCTTTCGACACTGTAAGGAAATAGACAATGACTGAAATAGAATGAGATTTTCACTCTGCAGCGGAGTGTGCGCTGATATGAAACTTCCTGGCAGATTAAAACTGTGTGCCCGACCGAGACTCGAACTCAGGACCTTTGCCTTTCGCGGGCAAGTGTTCTACCAACTGAGCTACCGAAGCACGACTCACGCCCGGTACTCACAGCTTTACTTCTGCCAGTATCTCGTCTCCTACCTTCCAAACTTTACAGAAGCTCTCCTGCAAACCTAGCAGAACTAGCACTCCTGAAAGAAAGGATATAGCGGAGACATGGCTTAGCCACAGTCTGGGGGATGTTTCCAGAATGAGATTTTCACTCTGCAGTGGAGTGTGCGCTGATATGAAACTTCCTGGCAGATTAAAACTGTGTGCCCGACCGAGACTCGAACTCGGGACCTTTGCCTTTCGCGGGCAAGTGCTCTACCAACTGAGCTACTGAAGCACGACTCACACCCGGTACTCACAGCTTTACTTCTGCCAGTATCTCGTCTCCTACCTTCCAAACTTTACAGAAGCTCTCCTGCGAACCTAGCAGAACTAGCACTCCTGAAAGAAAGGATATAGCGGAGACATGTCTTAGCCACAGCCTGGGGGATGTTTCCAGAATGAGATTTTCACTCTGCAGCGGAGTGTGCGCTGATATGAAACTTCCTGGCAGATTAAAACTGTGTGCCCGACCGAGACTCGAACTCGGGACCTTTGCCTTTCGCGGGCAAGTGCTCTACCAACTGAGCTACCGAAGCACGACTCACGCCCGGTACTCACAGCTTTACTTCTGCCAGTATCTCATCTCCTACCTTCCAAACTTTACAGAAGCTCTCCTGCGTGAAAGGCAAAGGTCCCGAGTTCAAGTCTCAGTCAGGAACACAGTTTTAATCTGCCAGGAAGTGACTGAAATAGTTAATAAAAGCAGGCTTTCACACTAAAAATAAGAAAATATGCTTAAATACTTTAGTGTCCCTCAGCTGATTTTTATAATGATCTGATGTTTCAAAAACCATCAATTTTATCCCTAAACACAGTTCTCCACATAGTATACTTTACAACATCTGTCAGTTTTGAATCAGCTATGGGGTTCATACGTACCTGAACAGGGGACAAGCAACTATTCTAAACTAACTTAAGATGATGGATGTACCACTTTCTTTAAATTCCATGTCATTACTTCATTGATGCTGTACTGCCCTGTGGCAAATTGGTAGTGTTGAAGTGAGGATGAGAGTGGGGAGAGCATGAAAGCTGGATCAGTATTACTTCGTTTAAGTCCAATGAATGCAGAATAATAAGGCATTTCCCTTCAGTAGATTGCACAGTACATTTATGGTGAAACAAGCACCATGTTTCTTGTTGTTATGCTGTGGTGGATATTCATCAAAAGAACAATGTTGCCCTTGTAGCCTGCTTGTTTGTGCTGCTTCTTTGATAGAAATAACTTTGTACCAAGAAAATGTTACATTGTTACAAGCAAGCCATTGCAAGAATTGGGAAGTTTCGTAAGTGGCACTACTATTGAGCGCTTCTCTTTTCACTGCTTCATTTGGAATAATTGCTTGAGAATGAATGTTTGAAAAAGGTTTTACTTTTAGAATAGATTATTTTAATAGGGAAAAGACCTCTGAGGATTTGGATATCTTAAAAAATTATGCTTGCTTTACACTGTAAAACTTTCATGTTTGATTACTACTGACTTATATTAAAAAATATATGTATATCGAGTAATACTAGCATGGAATCTTAGCTGAGATTACATTGTCTCTGCAATTTATTTATGCTGAGTACCTATAGTGCACGCATGAGTAATAGTGCACATTTTTTCACAGTATGAAAAGGGAAAGCCTCTCGTGAATCTCGTCGATAATATGGTAAAGCTCGGGTCACTGTATAGAGGACCCAGTGCTAGGGAGAGACTGGAATTTAATCAGAAAGTCCAAGAGAAACGCCTATTAGCAGAGGAGCGACGTGACTGGGACCGACTCAGTCCTGACCGAACTCAACTTCAGGTAAGTGTTCACTTCTCTGTTCATCCTCAACCAAAGATTTCCTGGAAACTGCTATGATCTTGTAATACCAAACAGCAGCTTATGACAATTTACAATCAAATTCGTGGCAGATAATGTAGTTAGATGTGCAACAATGAAAGAGAAGGCTCTCAAATGCTAATTAACTCTATATATGTACATTATATGTATTGTGTTCATTGACTAGATAGTGAGTTGACTGCAAGTTGTCAATCAATTGAAGAACAATGTTAATGAATTTAAGTTTTAAGAAGATTCATATTATGTGATTTCCTTTTCAAGTTCATATTATTGTAAGCATTCAGAAATTGCGAACACTGTTTGACTTACTGCTTTTCTCCCGTGCTCTCCTGTTGCCAATGGCATCTGCGTGGGCCAGCCACCAGAGGCCACCTATAATGACTGACACGACTCGTGCACACAGCACGGCATCTGCTGCTCTGTCCACCACAGTCCTGGTCTTTCAAGTGCTGTGCAGCGGGCACTCACTTATTGTTAGCAGCTGCTTGTATCAGTACCTGTATTGTTTCTATGTTTGTGTCTAAGTTCTCAGCTGTTGTTCACTTGTACGTGGAAGAAGAATAAACTTTGGTTCATTGTGACTATGCTTTTGTTTCTGTCTTATATTACGACACAGTTGGCAATGAGTGTGGTGTTCACTTCCATGTGCTCAGTCTGTCAGTTGTTCCTTCTGTTCTTCTGGCCACAGAGCCAGTCCTCAAGCAGAAGGAGGCTCTTACGATTGCCATCGTGAGATTGTCGGCCACATTCACTGTGCGTGCACCCACGCCTTTGGCATACTCACCACCCTTTCTCCCTTGTGATGATGTGGCCAAAGACAGGGAGGCTTATGAGACTGATGCAAACATGTGTCAGGCTTTGTTCCTTTCTTTGATTTCTCCTCAGATCTACCAGTTGTTGTGCCAGTTAGCCCCACACCGGGAACCTATATCACTTTTATTCAACAAAATGTGTAGGTTGTTCTCAAATTATCACTATAACTGTTCATATGTCATTGCGGCTTGTGTAGAACCCCACTAGTCCTACCAGGCTCAGGCAACCAAATCCGCAGCCTCAGTTGCAAATGTCAGTTTGTTATGGATTCTACGGTTTGTGACACAGTCATTCTGTTGGCTCTGAACGAGGAACTGTGTCAACACACACAACAGTGCAAAGATCCATCTTTGCCTGAAGTGTTAGATATTGCTCAATCCACATCTACATCTACATCTACATTTATACTCCGCAAGCCTCCCAACGGTGTGTGGTGGAGGGCACTTTACGTGCCACTGTCATTACCTCCCTTTCCTGTTCCAGTCGCGTATGGTTCGCGGGAAGAACGACTGTCTGAAAGTCTCCGTGCGCGCTCTAATCTCTCTAATTTTACATTCGTGATCTCCTCGGGAGGTATAAGTAGGGGGAAGCAATATATTTGATACCTCATCCAGAAACGCACCCTCTCGAAATCTGGCGAGCAAGCTACACCGTGATGCAGAGCACCTCTCTTGCAGAGTCTGCCACTTGAGTTTGTTAAACATCTCCGTAATGCTATCACGGTTACCAAATAACCCTGTGATGAAACGCGCCGCTCTTCTTTGGATCTTCTCTATCTCCTCCGTCAACCCGATCTGGTACGGATCCCACACTGATGAGCAATACTCAAGTATAGGTCAAACGAGTGTTTTGTAAGCCACCTCCTTTGTTGATGGACTACATTTTCTAAGGACTCTCCCAATGAATCTCAACCTGGTACCCGCCTTACCAACAATTAATTTTATATGATCATTCCACTTTAAATCGTTCCACATGCATACTCCCAGATATTTTACAGAAGTAACTGCTACCAGTGTTTGTTCCGCTATCATATAATCATACAATAAAGGATCCTTCTTTCTATGTATTCGCAATACATTACATTTGTCTATGTTAAGGGTCAGTTGCCACTCCCTGCACCAAGTGCCTATCCGCTGCAGATCTTCCTGCATTTTGCTACAATTTTCTAATGCTGCAACTTCTCTGTATACTACAGCTTCATCCGCGAAAATCCGCATGGAACTTCTGACACTATCTACTAGGTCATTTATATATATTGTGAAAAGCAATGGTCCCATAACACTCCCCTGTGGCACGCCAGAGGTTACTTTAACGTCTGTAGACGTCTCTCCATTGATAACAACATGCTGTGTTCTGTTTGCTAAAAACTCTTCAATCCAGCCACACAGCTGATCTGATATTCCATAGGCTCTTACTTTGTTTATCAGGCGACAGTGCGGAACTGTATCGAATGCCTTCCGGAAGTCAAGAAAAATAGCATCTACATGGGAGCCTGTATCTAATATTTTCTGGGTCTCATGAACAAATAAAGCGAGTTGGGTCTCACACGATCGCTGTTTCCAGAATCCATGTTGATTCCTACATAGTAGATTCTGGGTTTCCAAAAACAACATGATACTCGAGCAAAAAACATGTTCTAAAATTCTACAACAGATCGACGTCAGAGATATAGGTCTATAGTTTTGCGCATCTGCTCGACGACCCTTCTTGAAGACTGGGGCCACCTGTGCTCTTTTCCAATCATTTGGAACCTTCTGTTCCTCTAGAGACTTGTGGTACACGGCTGTTAGAAGGGGGGCAAGTTCTTTCGCATACTCTGTGTAGAATCGAACTGGTATCCTGTCAGGTCCAGTGGACTTTCCTCTGTTGAGTGATTCCAGTTGCTTTTCTATTCCTTGGACACTTATTTCGATGTCAGCCATTTTTTCGTTTGTGTGAGGATTTAGAGAAGGAACTGCAGTGCGGTCTTCCTCTGTGAAACAGCTTTGGAAAAAGGTGTTTAGTATTTCAGCTTTACGCGTGTCATCCTCTGTTTCAATGCCATCATCATCCCGGAGTGTCTGGGTATGCTGTTTCGAGCCACTTACTGATTTAACGTAAGACCAGAACTTCCTAGGATTTTCTGTCAAGTCGGTACATAGAATTTTACTTTCGAATTCACTGAATGCTTCACGCATAGCCCTCCTTACATTAACTTTGACATCATTTAGCTTCTGTTTGTCAGAGAGGTTTTGGCTGTTTTAAACTTGGAGTGAAGCTCTCTTTGCTTTCGCAGTAGTTTCCTAACTTTGTTATTGTACCACGGTGGGTTTTTCCCATCCCTCACAGTTTTACTCGGCATGTACCTGTCTAAAACGCATTTTACAATTGCCTTGAACTTTTTCCATAAACACTCAACATTGTCAGTGTCGGAACAGAAATTTTCGTTTTGATCTGTTAGGTAGTCTGAAATCTGCCTTCTATTACTCTTGCTAAACAGATAAACCTTCCTCCCTTTTTTAATATTCCTATTAACTTCCATATTCAGGGATGCTGCAACGGCCTTATGATCACTGATTCCCTGTTCTGCACATACAGAGTCGAAAAGTTCGGGTCTGTTTGTTATCAGTAGGTCCACGATGTTATCTCCACGAGTCGGTTCTCTGTTTAATTGCTTGAGGTAATTTTCGGATAGTGCACTCAGTATAATGTCACTTGATGCTCTGTCCCTACCACCCATCCTAAACATCTGAGTGTCCCAGTCTATATATGGTAAATTGAAATCTCCACCTAAGACTATAACATGGTGAGAAAATTTATGTGAAATGTATTCCAAATTTTCTCTCAGTTTTTCTGCCACTAATGCTGCTGAGTCGGGAGGTCAGTTAATGGAGCCAATTCTTAACCTAGCTCGGTTGTTGAGTGTAACCTCCACCCATAATAATTCACAGGAGCTATCCACTTCTGCTTCACTACAGGATAAACCACTACTAACAGCGACAAACACTCCACCACCGGTTGCATGCAATCTATTCTTTCTAAACACCATCTGTACCTTCGTAAAAATTTTGGCAGATTTTATCTCTGGCTTCAGCCAGCTTTCTGTACCTATAACGGTTTCAGCTTCGGTGCTGTCTATCAGTGCTTGAAGTTCCGGTACTTTACCAACGCAGCTTCAACAGTTTACAATTACAATACCGATTGCTGCTTGGTCCCCACATTCCTGACTTTGCCCTGCACCTGTTGAGGCTGTTGCCCTTTCTGTACTTGCCCAAGGCCATCTAACCTAAAAAACTGCCCAGCCCATGCCACACAACCCCTGCTACCTGTGTAGCCGCTTGTTGCGTGTAGTGGACTCCTGATCTATCCAGCGGAACCCGAAACACCACCACCCTATGGCGCAAGTCGAGGAATCTGCAGCCCACACGGTCGCAGAACCGTCTCAGCCTCTGATTCAGACCCTCCACTCGGCTCTGTACCAAAGGTCCACAGTCAGTCCTGTCGACGATGCTGCAGATGGTGAGCTCTGCTTTCATCCCGCTAGCGAGACTGGCAGTCTTCACCAAATCAGATAGCCGCCGGAAGCCAGAGAGGATTTCCTCCGATCCATAGCGACACACATCATTGGTGCCGACATGAGTGACCACCTGCAGATGGGTGCACCCTGTACCCTTCATGGCATCCGGAAGGACCCTTTCCACATCTGGAATGACTCCCCCCGGTATGCACACGGAGTGCACATTGGTTTTCTTCCCCTCTCTTGCTGCCATATCCCTAAGGGGCCCCATTACGTGCCTGATGTTGGAGCTCCCAACTACCAGTAAGCCCACCCTCTGCGACCGCCCGGATCTTGCAGACTGAAGTGGCAACCTCTGGAACAAGACAAGCAGCCATGTCAGGCCGAAGATCAGTATCAGCCTGAGACAGACCCTGAAACCGGTTCGTCAGACAAACTGGAGAGAACCGAGCGGGGTGGCGCAGTGGTTAGACACTGGACTCGCATTCGGGAGGACGACGGTTCAATCCCGTGTCCGGCCATCCTGATTTAGGTTTTCCGTGATTTCCCTAAATCACTCCAGGCAAATGCCGGGATGGTTCCTCTGAAAGGGCACGGCCGACTTCCTTCCCAATCCTTCCCTAATCCGATGAGACCGATGACCACGCTGTCTGGTCTCCTGCCCCAAACCAACCAACCAACCAACCAACCAAACTGGAGAGGCCTTCCGTTCAGCCCTCCGGAATGTCTTTCGCCCCCTGCCACACCTTGAGACGACTTCCCACTCTACCACAGGTGAGGGATCAGCCTCAATGCGGGCAGTATCCCGGGCAACCAGAGTCGTAGTCCGATCGGGGGATGCGTGGGATGAGCTGGCTGTCCCCGACAAACCCCCATCCGGACCCCAACAGTGATGCCCATTGGCAACAGCCTCAAGCTGTGTGACCAAAGCAAACACTGCCAGAAGCTGGGAGTGAAGGGATGCCAACTCAGCCTGCATCCGAACACAGCAGTTGCAGTCCCTATCCGTGCTAAAAACTGTTGTGCAAAGAACGTCTGAACTCATCTACAGAGAGCGCAAACAGATCGACACAAAATTTAAACGGTTATTAAAATACAAGATTGCCTAGTAAATGAAGTAATGCTGCTACTTGCGCACTGCTGACACACTGCTCGGCGGCGGAAGGAGACTACGCGATTTTACACTATTCAGGTACTAAAATGCGATGCTACAACTCTCAAATACTATAATACGCCCGAAGTTTATGAATTAGACAATGAAGGTACCAAAAACACGCAAAGAAATTAAGAATTAAACTATGTAACAAATGAGTGAGCTAGGAGTATACGACTTGCTGCTGCAGCTGCTTATCCAATGGTGGCAGGGAGCACACTGACTTACCAACCGACACTGGCCGTTCAAAACAAAAACAGAAGACAAACGACTACGCGAATTTACACTATTCAGGTACTAAAATGCGATGCTACAACTCTCAAATACTATAATACGCCTGAAATTTATGAATTAAACAATGCAAGTACCAAAAACACGCAAAGAAATTAAGAATTAAACTATGTAACAAATGAGTGAGCTAGGAGTATACGACTTGCTGCTGCAGCTGCTTATCCAACGGCGGCAGGGAGCACACTGACTGACAATTAACATCCACGATCATGACAGCAGGAGGAGGCTGCGAATGACACACAGGCCCTGTATGTTCTTTTTGTCGACAGTTGTCGCAAGTTTGAAGTATGTCATGCTGCAGATGATCAGATTGAGATCTGGTATAACATCACTGTGGTGGCTCCTGTTCCTGGTTGTCGGGCATCAGTCGGTTCTAGGGGGGGAGAACGATGTGACAGCTGTACAACTCAGGTGTCATCACCACGTAGGACAGTGTTGTACCACAGTGCAACAACAATCACCACCATGAAACCACAGCAACGGCACTGCTCTGCACTCCCCTCTTGGCCATTCTGCCTTGCGCACCGTGAGCGCCGGGCAACTTGTGACAACTGTTGACAAAAAGAACATAAGGGGCCTGTGTGTCATTCGCAGCCTCCTCCTGCTGTCATGATCGTGGATGTTAATTGTGTGTCACCAGCGCTTACAAATCATAACAAATTGTTTATTGAATGCGAGTGGTGACAATATGGCCAGACTACAAGTGGACACGGGTGAAGCCATGATTAAATGAACTCACAAACTTATGAGGATTTGGGATCTCTGGTGTTGCCTCCTGTTATTTGATGTTTGGTGAGTTACAACAAGCAGCATATTCCAGTTTTGGGGCTGTTTATGGCTTCCACTATGCATAAAGATGTGGTATGCTGACACTGCAAATTTGTCGGTGTGGCTTCTTTCAATGCTTTTGGTTTTTCCATTCATATGGTGCACCTCATTTATGCCAGGTCTCTTACCAGCAGTTAGATTCTCATTTCCCAGTGGGTCAGGTTGTGCCACTAATTTTGTGGCACACATTACTGTAAAACCTATAGTGCAATGACATTTTTTTCTTTCGAGTATGCGATATTCCATTGCCTCTGAGTGATCAAGTGAAAGCAGAATTATACAGGCTGATGTTGTTGGGGGTCATACAGCTTATTACATCGGGTGAGATCAATGGAACTGAGCGACCGCTACGCTCGCAGGTTCGAATCCTGCCTCGGGCATGGATGTGTGTGATGTCCTTAGGTTAGTTAGGCTTAATTAGTTCTAAGTTCTAGGTGACTGATGACCTCAGAAGTTAATTCGCATAGTGCTCAGAGCCATTTGAACCATCTGAGTGATCGAGCCCACTTGTGATTTTTAAAAAGCTACTGGCCAGCTTCGCCTCTATGGTGACTCCAAAGTTTCAGTTATACTCAGTCTATCATTGACACCTAAAGGCCCCATCTGGTTATTGGCTAAACTTCCCAGGAGCCAGTTTTTCTCCAAAATTGATTTATCTGCAGACTATTTACAGGTTCCAACAGATGGGGATTCTAAATGGCTCCTTGTGATTAACACCCCCTTCATGTTGTACCAATATTACTGCTTCCCACTTGATGTGGCTAGTTCCCTGGCAGTATTTCAGCATTTGTGGAACAATTGATGATGTCTGTTCCGGGCTGCATCAACTATCTTAATGAAATCGTGATGAGTACATCAACGGAAGGGAATTCATGTAACTTTTGCACCTTGTTCATGGTCTTACAGACTGCAGGGTTGAAATGCAGCTCGGTCATGTCACACTTCTTTCAGCCATCCATTGTGTATTTCAGGATTGAAGTTTCTCAGGATGATGTTAAGCCTTTACTTCATCATGCCACTGCTGTCATGGCTCTGCCTCACCCTATAGATGTCAAGGAACTCTTAAGAATTTCTAGGTAAAACTGCTTATTATCACATATTCATTCTGAGTGCAACCATGTTGGTCCAATCCCTTCTATGAGTTGCTACACAAGAACATACCTCTTCAGTGGATACCAGCCTGCAAGAGTACGTTCATGCTTTTCGAATATAAAGTACATTTGATTCCTTGTTTGGCTATTTTCCCTCCTGGCCATCGCCTGGTTTTGGTTATGGACACTTCTCAGTATGGACTCGGGGTACATCGGTATGCAGATGATTCTGAACACCCAACAGCTTACACATCAAAAACACTCAACTCCACTCATTACGGACCGTAAATTCTCGGTTTCATTGTTTGATCTGTCCTTCTTTGTTGCCCAACAAAACAGCACATCACCTCCAATGTTGGGACTTGTTTCTGTTTCACTACAACTATGAATACATTTTCAGCCTACTGCACAGCATGCCAATGCTGATGTGCTGTTCCAGATTTCAATGGGGCTGGATACTACTTTTAATCAGAATGAATCCTTTGTTTTCTCATAGATTTTGAGGTTCAAATATAGTGGAAGGGCCCAGATTGCAGTGTCTGCCCCTACTGATCTGGCATTGTGTCAAGCTGTTCACCTCATTTGACATGGTTGCTGGACAAGCCTCTGGGCATGGCTTTTGATCCTTTGCATAACTATTTTGCCTCCTATCACTGCCTTTCGGTATTTCATGGTGTTGTTCTCTTAGCTAGAGTTGTGATCCTAGCTATCCTGTACTCTTAGTGTGATTGTGGCTTTCCTATGGTGGGATGTGCTTCAGTTCCTAAATAAGGGACGTTGGGGGAAGGGAGGGTCTCACATAAACAGTTATTTCCCTGTGGCACATATTTTGGCCCGGAATTGACGGTGACATTGTGTGTCTTGTTGCAGTCTGCTCTCAGAATGCTACCCAACAGGCAGCACCTCAGGTGATGCTTTCTCTGTGGCACACCCACACCACAGCTTCCACAGGAATGCAGTCATGTTGATCTGTAGGACCTTTCCTACATTCTTACTGGTTGTTGGTTCTGATTGTTCCTCTAAATTTCCATATGTTACCCTGTCCTTTGATGTCAGCTGCAGATATGATTCAGGTCCACTCCAAAGTATTTTCTATTGAATGATTGCCTTATATGGTTATGGTAGATAAACCTCCACTGTTTGTGTCTTAGACCTTTCACAATTTCTGTACCTGTCAAGGTATTCCCCATGTGAATACTCGTGCTTTTCATCCCCAATCGAACAGTGAGGTGGAACGTCTCGTTCACCCATTCAGGGTTCAAATGAAGAAGTACGTTGTGGAGTTCTCCACAGATGATGCCTGAACACACTTCTTGAGTTCCTATAGGTTTGTACCAGTGGGGGATCAGAATCTGGCCAGAATGCTCCAGTGTTGCCAGCCACGTACAATCCTGCACCTGCTTATGCTGCCCCACTGACACCCATTCATCCATTGTGGCTCGCTCCTGGCTCTGCAGTCTGGTCTCAGGATTTTGGCCACTGACCAAACTCAAGTCCAGCCACAATCCACAGCTGCTGAGGCCATGGCATTTGTATGGTGTGCATCAGTTATAGCTTGGTGGTGCACCATCATGACCAGGTGTATCCATGTGCCATGTTGAGAGCTGCGGATCCACTGCCACCACCTCTGCCTCTTCCCTCAGCACCTGTCCCAGTCTTGTGGGTCTTCCCTGCTGTTGGGGGGCAGGGGGGGGGGGGGAGGAGGCGGCAGGCCTGCCTCCCTTGTAGGTGTTGCCACCTCCTGCCTCTCCTATGGGGTCCAGTCCCCTGGCACCTGCTTTTGGGCCTTTCAGTGATGCTTTGCTGCCACTGACAATTCCGCCACTGGCTGTTCAAGCACCTTGGGACCTCCCACACAACCGCCCCTGAGTGGCCAGTACCTCCACTGTTGGCACAGTTCCACCACTTTGTGGTACCTTTCCCCGAGGGGGGAGGGGGTGCTATAACCCTGTATGTAATGCCTGGATGGGTACCGCAGTACCAGGCCACCAGTGCATAACCCTTCAAATATTTTACCAACAGCATCTGCGCAGATTGTCCATCAGAGGCCACCTGGAGTGTGCCACATGACTTGTGCACATGGCATTGCTTTCACTTTGTATTTACTGGAGCCCTCCTCTTTATAAGCACAGTGCAGCAGGCACTCACTCTCATATTATTTTCGTACTTATTGTCAGCAACTGCTCACATCAGTACATAGATTGTTTCTATGTTTGTGTCCATGTTCTCATTTGTTGTTCCTTTCTATATGGAAGAAGGATAAACAAGAATTTCAAACAATTCTGAATGATACTAGTTAATTAGCAATTTTTTATGTTACATTCAGAATCAGAAGTGTTTTAATTGATGTGTAACGTTATTTCTTGGTGAACAGTGACATAAGATTTGTGGAAATACATTTTTTGTAGCACCCTGACTTTGTTATTCTATTTATTTCAAAACAGGCTAAAGTGCAGCAGTTATATCGCTTGGACCGGTTGCTGCAAGAGGAATCCAGCACATTGCAGAGTCTTCAACAGGATAAGGTGATTTTTTAGTGGTTGGAACTGTTACAGTCAAAGTTTTCTTGTAGAAGTACGCAAATCATTGCCCTAAACAGGAGTTATTACTTTGTTATGCATTTTTTTCACAATTAATATTTTTGTATTTTCACTAATATTCCAGTTTGACTATTCATAATTTTTTCTTGTGAAATTAAAAAAAAAGTCATTTATATTTTATTGCCAATAAAGAATTGAAATGTGCAGGAACTGCTAGAGAGAGCCCTAGCTGGTCTTCGGCACAAGCTTCAGAACAACAGTCATTTCTCACCAGTTGAAGTGGAACACTTCCGCAAGCAACAACGAGCACTGGAAAGAGAGCTGAGCCGTGTTCGCCTCTTACTTGCACACAATTCCAAGGTAAATAGATTTGAGAAATGCATTTTAGTGATAGCAAAATCTGTGGAATAGGTTTGATTTTAAAAATGGCTGGTCATTGAGGCCCATTCGAAATGGGTCTCATCACTGAAGATAATGATATTCCAGCCAAAGACATCTCTGGAGATGCTCCAGACAGCTGTCATTTACCAACCTGACTGTTGCCCACCATACAGCCCGACAAACGAGTGATGGTTTAGAGTCCCTTTTCATTTCATAGCAGCATCCCTTTTGTTGCTGTCTGTGGCATCTTTACAGCACACAGGTACATCGACGATGTTCTTCGTTCTGTTTTGTTGCCCTTCACGGCAAGCCATTGTGGGGCTACATTTCAGCAATATAATGCCCACTCACATGTAGCAAGAGTTTCTACAGCTTGTCTTCATTCTTAACAAACCCTACTTTGGCCATAAGGTCACCAGATATCTCTCCAATTGTGAATGTTTGGAGCATTATGAGCAGAGCCCTCCAACTCACCATCTCAAAGAACATTTTACAACTGTTGCAGTAATTTTTTTAGCAGATTATTTGCAGGCATAACACATTATGTTAGAAGCACGTATGACAACTAACAAGAATACTGTAGAAGGGTTTGGTATTCTATTTGCATACTGCTAGGTACAAGATGTGAATTAATATTACTCTGAATTCCCATCACATGGTGTGATGTTGGTTGAAATTCAAAAAACATTATATGTTAAATAACGACACACTGATGGTAAAAAAATTTTATTTTAGCTATTATATTAATTGTTTGAAAATTGTTAACTCATGTCAATGGTTAAATTTCTAGTATTCTGAACCTCTATCTGAATACTAATCATTTTCAGAAGGACAATTCTTTTTAACATTTTTAGTGCGTTAAAACTTTTATTTATTTAACTGACATAAAACAACTCATGTGTCTAGGTCTCTCATGCATTGACCATTCACAATGACAAGCAGAACAATAACTGAATTTTAATCTATTATGTTTAACTATTTATAGACACACAAATAAAACTTTGCAAATTCTTCGTTGATTCGGGTGAAGTTGACAGTCTTTTCCCAAGCAGTTCTTTTACAAAAAAAAGTATTCATGAATGCAGCAAAAATGTGATCTAATGAATCCAGCAAAATTGTGACAAAATGGATTCAGCAATAATTGTCTTATAACAGTCTGACAGTGTAGTGGGGAAATCATTGTTACAAGTGTCTGTATGTTAAATTTTGAATTTGTGATGTGGGTTGTGGTTTTGTCTGTTACATCATACAGTTGAGATCATAAGAGTTGTCAGTGTGAAAATGCTGCAGGTGTACAAATGAAAATTGGGTGAATTAAGGAAATGTATCCTGTATATTTTTGGACTATGTCTCACAGAAATTCTAAAAGGAAAACTAAGAATTAACAAGGCTAGCTGAGCGTATAAAATTTCCAAAGGAACCATGATAAACAGGATTCACAGTCATCATGTTAAAACACAAGGCAGTCAGCCAGTTTTTAGTGCTAAAGAAGAAGTGTGTGTGTTTCTTCAGATGTTCATAAAGCAAATTTGTGATCACATTTTTTTTGTCGTTAATCCTTCTTTGTATGTTACTCCGATATTAGTATTAAAATTTAATTGTTATGCAGGTACATTTTTCAGTTATTGATAAAGTATTCAGAATAATTAAAGTCACCCTAGAGTCATAAACAATCCACAATTATCGCATAAAAGATAATTGGTCAGCCTCACCCCCAGGTGGGGTGAAATTGACCGACACAGCTTTTTCTTTTTCTAATTTTATGATCTGTTAGAGCAAGAGGTAATAAAGACCAAAAATTGTATGACTACAGCTCGTTGCTGATGCTCTGAAAAAAAGTAATAATAATTTTATTGGCTTCTGATGTATTTAAGGTCCATAATCAGTCAGTTTCACCCCCTTTTGAAGGTTCTTTTAAAGTAAACTATTTGGTTGGTAAGACTTTTATGTTTTGGATAAAACTTATTTAAGAGAAATAAATGTATTTTATGCATCCCCTTTGTTTTTTCTGGTAGTTTTTGAGTCATTAATATCAGTTGAAAATCCTTGTAGAACAGTTAATTTTGCACTTTTACTTCTGTTTACCATTTTTAGCAGTCTCTTAATCAGTTTTAACTATGTTAATACCACTGTTCCAACCAGTCACTTAAATGGTTGGAATTAGGTTTCTTTGGTATATTTTTCAATCATATAACTTTTATTTTGATGCATTCTATATTATTACATTGCACGCACACTAATGCATAGTGGAACAACTACATAAATAAATAAAGTATCATTCATAAAACTGATGTAAGCTGCTTCCGACATAACATGAGATATGATTAAAAAATATCATTGCAGAAACTTGAAGAAACAGTAGCAGAGAATGCACGCCTGGAACAGGAGCTTGTAATTTTACGCCAAAAACTGCAACAGCCAATAACAGAACCAGGTGGTGGGACAGCTGCACTGGAGGCAGAGTTGAGAAGAGTGCAGAGGCTGGTGGGAGACCTCACAAGGCAACGCAAGCAGCTCAGCCTGCAAGTGCAGCAGCTGACCCAGCAAAGGCCTGGACCTGCAGGTGTCACTGGTAGTAGAGGTGGGTCCTCATTTAGTGTGTGGCAGAACTCCTTTGCACAGGAGCTAATTTATTCATTACTATTCTCCCATTGTTCAGTGATCTTCATTGTTCACAATTATTCTTCATTCTGTGGCTGATGTGACAGTACTCTCATAAATTGCATTTACATCTTTGTCTGTACTCTATTATGCACTGACTGTGTCGAATATTGTAATACTGCACCAGTGTAATCTTCTTTCCACCATAATCCATTCACAAATTGAGTTTGGGAAAATTGCTCTTGGTACACTGTTATATAAGGCTGAACAGCTCTAAATTTATAATTGTGGTCATTATGTACGATACAGTGGGAATAAATAATGTGTTTCTTTAGTAGTCTTGAAATGTCTGTTCTCAGAATTTAAGAATAGATCTTTCTGTGAAGTACATCATCATTCTTGTTTTGTTTCCCACTTGATTTTGTCAGTTCTTTGGTGGCACTTTTGTACTAAAGAAAAAAATCCATGTCAAATGATACAGCTTTTGTCTGAATCATCTCAGTCACTCATTAATTCAAGTATGTAAGGTTAGCTGATGTACAGATTAAACTCAGTGACTGGTTAGAAGAGGACTTTATGTGTAGCTTTCATAATGATGAATTACATTTTCTTAGGGGTTTTCAAAAGAATTTGATTCTGACACCTGCCTTCACCGCAACCCCATCAATTTAGTCATTCAATGCAAAATATTTCCTCCAGTATTCGAAAATATTGACTGATGCCACAGATAGTTTGGTAATGAAACAATGGAAAATCCAGGTAGGAATATAAACAATATCACAAAAAAGATAGACTGCTACTCACATTATAGATCACACATTGAGTTGTAGACAGGAACAATGAAAAGGCTGTTACATATTGAGCTTTCAGCCAAAGCCTTCAGCAGAAAAGAAAATACACATACATTCGTAAAAGCAAGCACACCTCACACACTCATGACCACCATCCCGACCACTCTGCCCAGAGCAAATTTGTGTTTTTTCTTTTCTGAAGGAGGCTTTGGCTAAAAGCTCAATGTGTAACAGTATTTAATTGTGCACCTCTGTAACTCAACATGTTATCTTTACAGTGAGTAGCATTCTACCCTTTTCATAATATTGTTGATGGTTTAGTAATAATAAATTGGAGTTTGTCTCTTGTGTTTGTGCACTTTGTTATGTTTGTGAATATTGAAAGGTGTAAAGGTTACCACTCACCATTTCTTGAAATGCTGAGTGGTCGACAGGCATGTTAAACAGGATTGGAAATATTTCTGGGGTCAAGTGGAGGGTTTGAGGACAGGTGTGGAGGTGGCTGTGGGTCAGAGGTTAGCAGAGACTGATGCCAGGAGGATTGTGGGATTGAAGAATTTGTTGTAATGACAACTAACCTAACACGAAACACACACGCACACACACACACACACACACACACACACACACACACACACACACAGCTTAAGTATCCTTGTCAAGTATATTGTTTTGGTGGTGAAACTGTACTGGGATGAGACGTGTATGGTGGACTGGGTGAAAGGGAAACACAGGTGGAGAGAGAAGAAGAAGATGACTGAAGGCTGTTAAGTGGAGACCGCAAGGGAATGTGATAGGTATGTGGCACCACTGCTTTTCCTGGCACAGGTAGGGAGAACTGCATGTGGCATACAATGAATTAGATGAGTGGATTGGGGGGGGGGGGGGGGGGGGGCACGATACAACAGACTGAAAGTAAACAGATATGGTCAAGTGGAGGGTTTGGGGACAGGTGTGGAGGTGGCTCAGGGTCAGAGGTTACCAGAGACTGAAGCCAGGAAGATTGTGGGATTGAAGAATTTGTTGTAATGACAATCTCCAGGTACATAGTTTGGAGACTGTAGTCTTGATGGGTGGGCAGATCAGATGACATGAAGCAGCCACTGTGGTCAAACATGTCTAGCAGTGTGTTCTGTTGTGACTGGTGTACAGGTGCATATTAAAGAAACAGGGTCTCAAGTAGACAAGAACAATGTATTCTTTATTAAGAGTGGCATAACACTGAAAACATATGAGAGATAACACTGGCAAGTAACTGTCTGTTAGTCCATTTGTCCAAGCCAGTGTCAAAGTCAACATAATCTGGTTACCATTGGTTCAGTATGTACTCAGTTGGATGGGATACTGGTTGTGGCCAGTGTACAGCCCTGAGGGTACGTTGAGTGAATGCTGAGTGGTTACCGTGTGCTCCGATTGATGAACCGGTGCGCAGCTTCCTTGGGGACAAATGGTGGACCCATCTCAATGATAGCTGAAGATTCTACATCCTCCTTCCCCTTAGGGTAAAGGTGACAAAGTTATTGTAATGGTCTTGCATCATGGTGCTGGAATGTTGTGCAGTGCTTGCCACAGAATCTACCCTCCCCCCTTCCCCCCTCACCCCCCCCCCCCCTATCCCAGTGCGGGGAGACAGCATTGACCACGCAATACTGGGAAAAACAGTGCCGACAGCTGTTCACAAGGGAGAGATGTTATCCCTGGGCTGATGCTGGGGTGTCCTCAGGTGTGGGGCTGTGACCTGGCGCCTGGCATGTGTAGCCAAGCTTAGAAGGAAGAAGATAGAGCACCAGAAGAATACATTGTGTGCAAAGTTGGCTGAGCATGCATAGGAGCATGAAGAGAAGAGGCTTAGAATTGAGACTTGAGAAGGGGATGAGGTACAGAGGTTCCTGTAAAAAGGTGGAGAGGCTGGCAGAGCCCAGGAGAGAAGTCAAGATCTGGAGCCATTCCAGAAACAGAGAACTGTGGCAGTGTCATCTAGAGGTGACTGACACTGGAGGTGCTCCACAAACGTGGCTGGACACCTCCTGTTCCATGGTGAGGTCATCTGATGGCACTTGACCTTGTGGCTTCTTGTGGTGCCACTGGCTCAAAGGAGTCCTGGAGAGCCGAGCAGGCAGAGACAGTGCGTGGTGTGGCTCCTTGCACGTTTACCCATGCCTGCTGTGGAGTTTGCAACAAAACTAGAATGAGGAGTGGGATATTGGAGTGTACAACAAACATACTGTAGCAAGTGTCAGATGTTAGAATACCGTGAATGTAGAAAGAATACCGAGAAGCACTGTCTCCCCGGGGTGGGGGACAGTAAAACATCTGTCCAAATTGTCTGAAACCCTCAATGCTAATGACAGAAAATGCAACTTTGTAAACCTAGAATCTTGCTGCCCCATTGATGCATCTTGGGCAGCACCACCCCAGTGAGGAAGGCTGGCAATGGCTGCATCATTTAAGACTCAAAGAGGAAGGGCAACATGAGGCATGACTGGAGAAGGGCAGCAGCTGGGTGGATGTCGCAGGAGTGTAGACTTTACCCCTGTCACCATTTTGTTGTGACCAGTATACAGGTACATGTTGAATAAACTGGCTCCTAAGCAGACAACAACAATGTACTCATTGCTAGGAATGGCATAACACTGAAAACACATTAGACCTTTTGATGGTAGCATAATTAGCTTACCGTCTGATAGTTGCTAAACAATGGCATTTCACAGTTCTGTTGTCAGTTACAAGAAAAGATAACATTTTGCTTGTAACTGTCCATTAATCCATGAGTATCTGGACTGACATGGAAGAGCTACTGTTAGCTCAGCATGTGCACCATTGAATGGGCCACTGGGTTTGGCCAGCATACAGCCTAGGGTGTATGCTGAGTGAACTCTTGTGTGGTGAGTGTGTGTCCGAGTGATGAGATTCTGGGCATGGCCACTGTAGAGCCCAGAGTATATGCCACACACATCCTGCCTGCAAATTGTTGAGCAGTGTCTTAATCATGCAGATGGAAGGATTTCTATGAGCAGCAAGTGATGTGGTTACAGTTGCATGGTCTTATGAAGTGTGATATATTGTTATTTTTATTGTATTTTATGGGTTTATTTACAAGATTAGCAAGTATTCTTGATTTTCAAATGTTTATTGAAATGTTCATTGAAACTAAACTCACCTTGTGAATGTTTTGTCGTGTGGTAATATGTTGGTAAAGATTTGTGGAAGATTTTGTGTTGTGTTCTCTTGAGTCCATTGAAAGTTACCATGTTTGTTTGCAGATTTATTCACCAATCTTCATAGCGCCCCTCCAACTCCATGTCGACATAGTGTATCTGAACCTTTTTGTAGTAATTAGAATGACTACAAAGAGTAATATTTATGTTTGAGTCTCACCTAATTATTTGTTAGAGATGGGCACTCATTTACTTCTTCCTTGAATTCAACTTTTACTCTTACTATCAAGTTGTAATACATAATATTCACAATTATAAGTTCCCTTCATCTTTATCAGAGCAAGAACAAAATTGTAGCCATTAACATTACATTTAACAACAGAGAGAATAGAAATGAGAGATAATGCAATGACAATATTCAATTTTCGTATGCAAGGAGCATACTCCTAGACTTCTAGACACAGCACAGTATATGACACAGCTATTTCCATAATAAAATGTGATATCACAGTGCTGTGCTAGTGGTGAGACTGGCATCTCATGCGGTGGCTTCAGGAGATAACAGGGATAACAAACTAGAAGTTTTGGTCATTGTCCAGAAAGTTGACATACACATGCAACATGTGCAGGCCGACACTGGCTTGTCGCCATGTGGGCTGATTCTGGCAGGCAACTAGCCATGTGGGCTGATTCTGGCAGGCAACTAGAGTCTGAAAACATGCCAATTGTAGGTATATGTTGGGTTACGAAAGTGGTTGGTGAATGGCCATAGACATGGGGTGCTCTATCACTGGATGGTCAACTCTTTCTTGGTCACATTTTGACATTGGCATTCATATTAGTGGACATTTGGTGGTCATGCACATTTAAGAAGCTGTACTAAAGTTACAGCACAGCTGGTATACAGCGTTACTGCTTTCACAACTAGCTCCTGTTGCTTTCATAGCTGGCTCCTGTCTCTGATAGAGAAGGTTTTTGTTTGTGACAGCACTACAGTAGTATGTGCTGAGGGAGGAGTGGGGATGCATAATGCAGGTCTTGTATGTGGATCTCCCACATGCTTCTGGCAGAGTGTTTGGGGAATAGGTCAGGTAAGGTTGGATGGATGGTAGTATACCACTCTGAGAGAGGTGGGAATGATTATGGGTAGGATATTTTGTCTGGGCATGCGGATGGGTATTGGAAGACCTGGCTAAGGATGTTGTTGAATTATTACTGTCCAGAGTGGTATTAGGTAATGAACAGGGTTCTCCTATACAGCTGATTCATGGGGCTGATTGGGGGATTACAGGCATGTGTGGAAATGGGATAGGAGCTCTCTGTTTGTGGACTAGGTTTGGAGGTTGTTACCTACCTGCAAAGGCACCAGTAAAACATTCAGCATACTTTTCAAGGAACTGCTCGTCATTGGAAATACATTGTTTGTGGGTGGCCAGTTGTTTACTTGAGATAGCAGCTGTCAAAATGGATGCTCTGTTTCTGGTTGGTGGGCTTTATAAGGG